>NC_059222.1:19853653-21053653 GCF_020615455.1 Coregonus clupeaformis
CTCTCTGGTCTTGCTCTCGGTGGCTGTCCGAAGCACATACATTTTTATTTACCCTAGCTCAGCTCTCTCGGGGCCGGGGGGCCGGGGCCGTTGCCGGGGCCCAGGCTCAAACTAGAGTCTTTGTCATCATTAATCAAGTGTCCTCTAACAAAAACACAGACCCAGATGAGAGACAAAGGGAAGAGAAGAGGGGGAAAGAGACCAGAGTGGTGGACGCGGTCTGAGCTGGGTAAGGAGGAACAGACTGCCGGCTAGACCAACCGGTCGATCGTGGTCGATCTCAAAGGCATTCCTAGTCGATCGCAAAACATTTCTGTAAAAAACCCAACGATAAAGCCCTGTACCTGCCGATCTTGGTGGTAGGTGCAGCCGATTCAGCTGCCCTGCACGCCGGGTAGGCGAACTGTTGCCATTTTGAACCATTTCCTGGGTCTGAAGGAAGCTAGAAAGCTACAACAAAGTTGATACTGTGAGATTTCAAAACGTTTAAAACCATGACTAGAGAGAGACTGTCAACAAATGCAGCAAAGAGCTGCTGTTTATATGAGTGAGTTCATGTTTAAGTTCCTACTCCGCAGTGTCAACACTTTGTATTCAACCCTTTTATAAGCCATAAAATGAGTGTTCCTCCTATTTCCACTCAGCGCTAGAGGAAGCACTGCAGCAGGAATGAATGAGTAGGAAAGGCTTGTGTTATTATTAGCGGTTTGGGTCTTTTTTTTTTATTATCAAGGAATATTTCACTTTCTCTGTTCATAGGAGTAACATGAATTTGTGCACGAGGCAGAAATAATGCGGTGCGACTGCAGTTGCGCCATCAGCTGTGGAAGACGGTGCCTCTTTCTGGTCAGTGTCAGTGGAGGAAAGGGAGAGCGGGGGGATGTCGAGAGACGGACCATCAGTCTGCTGCTCTCTCCCTCCGCTGAGACTGACCATCAGATGCAGGCACCATCAGCCCAGTAAAATAAAAAAAAGCAAATTATTTCAAAATGTATACTCACTCAACTGTGCTTCACAAGTAAAACAACAACGGATCTATTACCTGTGTGATCATATAGCCTACCTCAAATTTTGAAATCAAAATTTTACAAAATGGCCCAAACAACAATGCATTGGCAGGGTAATTCAAGCAAAGCCAATATGCGGTGATAATGTATTAGGCCTACAGCTTACTGCACAAACCTCATTGCTACAGTACAGTTTTTAATATGGTTAATGTTACATACGCTTACTCAAATATATTTTGATGTCTTTAATACTTTTTTGGTTACTACATGATTCCATATGTGTTATTTCATAGTTTTGATGTCTTCACTATTATTCTACAATGTAGAAAATATTAAAAATAAAGAAAAACCCTTGAATGAGTAGGTATTCTAAAACCTTTGTATATAATTTGTAGTCAGCAATAGGGGAGTGATTGCTTCCTACAAGAGCAGAAAACATGTACATTTCTAGACATCTTTGAAAAGCGAGTCAGGTAAACAGCTTTTTGTATTATATCTAAAAAAAAAAAATATTTTACATTATTCTTCTCCACAATTGCGATCTTGTCTCATCGCTGCAACTCCCCAACGGGCTCGGGAGAGGCGAAGGTCGAGTCATGCGTCCTCCGAAACATGACCCGCCAAACCTCACTTTTTAACACCCGGCCCCTTAACCCGGAAGCCAGCCGCACCAATGTGTCGGAGGAAACACCGTTCAACTGACGATCGAAGTCAGCCTGCAGGCGCCCGGCCCGCCACAAGGAGTCGCTAGAGCGCGATGAGCAAAGTAAAACCCCCCCGGCCAAACCCTCCCCTAACCCAGTCGACGCTGGGCCAATTGTGCGTCGCCCTATGGGACTCCCGGTCACGGCCGGTTGTGACACCAGGCTGGGATCGAACCCGGGTCTGTAGTGACGCCTTAGACCGCTGCACCACTCGGGAGGCCCATACACAGCTTCTTTTGTTTTAAAGGGGCAGTGTTATATTTTGAGACAGGCTTGAATAAGCCAAGTAGCCAATAGACAGAGGGTAGCATAATTTGTCTGATTCTCTGTAATAATGGTATGGGAATAATAAAGCATTTTATTTTGTAAAGTGATTTCTTGCAGTGAACACAAGTGGATAAACAGGTTAATGTCAAGCCCTGCATGTTGTTTTTTCAAAAGTCTTATGGAATGTTGGTCTACATTGAACACCACACATTGGCTGCTACTGTAGGCTGAATGATAGAACAGCTATTTCCATGTTAAAATGTTATGGGATGCATTTTCTACATTGTTTTTAATGGTAGGCCACTCTAGTAATATAATCAAAAAGCCACAGAAGCCTACTTGACCACTGTCTGAAACTGCAAGTTAAAGCTGGGTACAGCCTCAACGTTAACAGTAAATGCGCACTGGAAGTTGCACAGAATTTTCACAACTTTCAAGTTTGTGCTCAGCAGACCTGAAATTTGCTCAGTGATGAAACAAATTAGAGGGAACATTGCATCAAATACCTACAATAAATCAACTATTAAAAACAAGAAGCACCGTTTCATGTGGCTCCTCGATTGATTAATCCGTTTAAGAGTTTTTGTTTTCCCTCTGCTTTTTGAAGTGATGTGAAATAATGTGGACTGTGAAATGGTTTCTGTGTGTCTTATTTGCTCCAGTAATGTCTTCACGTGTTAAAGTTTCCGTGATAATGGTGAACGCACCTTTTTCTGTGCTAAGCTTTATTTGCTCTGCCACTATTGACTGTTGCATGCCTTTTCCAATACAGCCTAGGTCTGTTAACGTGATTGGACAATATGTTCAATACATGCAGTCATGCACACACGCATGCCTGCACACAAACATCACAGTGAGCACACATTGGATGTGAAGTACCCTCCAGAGACTCTGTGAGGTGTGCATCGATCGGAATTGAGTGTGGACAAGGAGGGCCGGGGATCGATGGGCGGCCATTACGGGAGATGTGCGCAGTGGGCCTGAGTGCAGCTGTGGCCCACCCCGCTGTCACTACCTCCCTCGTCTACCGGAGCTTTTCCGCCACTGAAGCAGGCTACACCAAGAGACTACCACCACACTGGGGGCTTGTCACTCTTCTCTTGCTTACGCCCTTGCTTTTTTCCCCCCACTTTTTTTTTTCTGGCAGTCTATCCCCCTTTCATCTCTTGCTTCCTCCACTTCCAGTCTACTCTACAACAGGGGACCTCAGAGCTGAGTGTCCTCCCTCCCTCTCTCGAGCTGCTGTGTTGAGACTTCCTCCTCCTGTGCTTTGCTCGGTCACCACTGTCTGTAACAAACCAAGCAGCCATTGTGTAGAGAATCATTGTACCATCTAAACCGCTGTGAAATATATATTTTCCATAACCAAAAATATGATATTTTCAGCTGGTGTACAAAACCGAAAGTAAAAGACGCAAAAACGAAACTTCAAATCAAATCACATTTTATTTGTCACATGCGCCGAATACAACAGGTGTAGACCTTACAGTGAAATGCTTACTTACAAGCCCTTAACCAACAATGCAGTTAAGAAAGAATACCCCCCCCCCAAAACAAATTTATAAAAAAAAATACAATATAAAATACGAAATAAAGTAACAAATAATTAAAGAGCAGCAGTAACAATTCAGAACGGCAAGCATAGAAATAGGACACATAGAACAGATCTACCGCTTCTTAGACTTGCTTTCAACGGGAATGAAAGATCTATAACTCACATTTCTATGTGAATTTGGTCAGGTCGCCCAAAAAGTTACATATTGTAGCTTTAAAACAAGTTTAGTGTCTGTACCAATTCACAATGCTATGTAGGCCTTGCAGTTTGATATGAGATTTTAAAAAAATTAAGAGATAATGTAGGTTAATGTATGATCAAACCCTTTTAGTTTATAACTTGACATTTAAGAACCTGTCGTCACCATCAAGAATCTGAGATTGAAAACATAATAGCATTTCCCTAAAACATAATAGCATTTCGCTACTCCCGCGTTAACATTTGCAAAATATGTGTACGCGACCAATAACATTTGATAGATATCAATCTATCTATCTATCTATCAGGTTATTTGAGATCTGCAGGCCCTCTCAATAGGCCAGCAAATTAAACTAATGGGAGGCAGGATGTGTAGCTGGCTGCTCAGTCCAGCCCCGCTCCAGCAGCATAGGAAAAAGATCAGCAACCCCAAGAATCACTATAATATAATACGTCCCTATTCTTTCCCCCCTGCCTCCTCCTCCACTGCATATCTTGCCACCATCATTAGGAGCTGGATGAAAATTGTGCGTTTGAATGATGTTGTGGAGACACAGTGACTATTAAAAAGCAAAAGGCAAATGACTTTACCAGTTGTTATGAAATTGCGCTGGGCTGCCAAGGCAGGGCCCCGGCGCTGCATCCCCATCTAAAAACCTTCTTCAGCTGATCAATAGATCTAGCTAACTGACACACCCCTCCATCCCCCCCCCTTTTTGGCAACCACACTACTAAAGGGCGGTGATCCCTTTCGGCTTGGCCGTCCACAGCACCATATAACAACTCCTGTCTCCCCGCCTCGCCGCCCTTTAGTAGTGTGGTTGTGGGCCCTCTGTTGCAGCGATCTGGGTTCTTGGATTTGGCCAATGACCAGGGCACTAGCGCTCACACACAAAACAGTGCTGAGTGGAGAGAGTGAGAGCAGAGAGAGTGTCTGGCTTTAGAAGACAGAGCCCCTTAGTTCCACAGCCTTTCTTCCATACTGGACTTCCTCGCTCCACATCCCCAGACTGCAACATTTGATGACTTTTTCCTATTTGTCTTTTGTGCTGGCTCGGCAATTTGGGGGCCCTTATACTGTAGTTTCCCTCATCCGGGCTGAGTTTTGCCTTGTTGTTCGTAATCTCAGCGGAAGTCTACGTGCCGGGCAGCAACACGCATCTGTCAGACTGAAACAAGGCTGCAGTCCAGCGCTTCTGTGATCTGTGTTGTATTGTAGTCTATGGAAGTGGAAGTGGTACAGCCACCCTTTTAAGGCCTTGAGGGCGGCACATGGCCCTTTAAAAGTTTGTTATTCTTCACAGCTGGCCCACGCTGAGCTGTGAATGTATGGTAACAGAGAGCCTCGGCGAGCCGCCACTCCAGAGCGGCACAGAGAATTTGTTTATGTTTCTTGCTGCCAAGATCATGTCTGGAGGCGCCCCAAAGCTACAGAAGAGGAACTCCAGACTGTTCAGTCTCTAGCTAGCTAGCTAGCTACGCCTTCGCGCCTGCATGCTCTCTGGATTTCTATTATTCTGCTTTCATTGTAAGGAAGGGGCTTCCTCCTCACCCCATCCTCCTCCTCCCCCACACTCTCGCTCCTAACAGACTGCCTCAGTGCAATGGAGGAAGGATGCTAAACATCAAAACTAAATTGAAGTATCTTTAGTCAAAGTACTACAGTGATCACACTTCACAAGCTCCAGTTCAGTGCCAACACAGCCCAGACATTATCAGACATTACAGTACTTCACATCGGTATCTCACATGTCATATCTGAAAGGGTCAGAAGGTTTGTCCCACCTACCCCTCAGCCTGGCCAGACTCTACAGTAGAAACAGAAGGCTGGGAAAGAGCCTCTCAACTTCTCAAAGCCCTATGCTGACCTACTACAGTCCAGACACTGTAGCCGTGTCAAGCACTGGCACTGTTCGTCTTCATTGCGAGACCGTGTAGAGATAGCAAGAGATAGAGATGTGTGTAAAAGGGGGGGAAGGAGGGTCAGACAAGGGCACAGGAAGGGGCGTGCGACCAAGGATGCCAAAATGGAGGAAGAAGAGGGAGGGAAACAAAAGATTGAAGATGGTGGGGGACGAGATATGGAGACTGGTATGAAACAAAAACAGGAAGTGATGAGCTTTGGGTGGGCCACTGTCACATGTCGCCAGAGGGGAGTGATGATGAGTCCCAGCATTCAACAGCTTTAGGGGAAGTTAACCGCCAACAAACTATGGAGCAGAGAGACACTCAACTATCAGTATGTTAGCTAGGGGTGTGCCGACATGGCCATACTCATATTCGTAAATTAACAGTCGTGATCAAATTATTATATTATTAATATGCCTAAGTAGATGTTTGCAAAATATCTATCTCCCTGCACGTTTATAGACCAAACAAGCTGCATATTATGAGCCGCAGTGGTGTGTACAGTGAGGGAAAAAAGTATTTGATCCCCTGCTGATTTTGTACGTTTGCCCACTGACAAAGAAATTATCTGTCTATAATTTTATTGGTAGGTTTATTTGAACAGTGAGAGACAGAATAACAACAAAAAAATCCAGAAAACGCATGTCAAAAATGTTATAAATTGATTTGCATTTTAATGAGGGAAATAAGTATTTGACCCCCTCTCAATCAGAAAGGCTCCCAGGTGTCTTTTATACAGGTAACGAGCTGAGATTAGAAGCACACCCTTAAAGGGAGTGCTCCTAATCTCAGTTTGTTACCTGTATAAAAAGACACCTGTCCACAGAAGCAATCAATCAATCAGATTCCAAACTCTCCACCATGGCCAAGACCAAAGAGCTCTCCAAGGATGTCAGGGACAAGATTGTAGCCCTACACAAGGCTGGAATGGGCTACAAGACCATCGCCAAGCAGCTTGGTTAGAAGGTGACAACAGTTGGTACGATTATTCGCAAATGGAAGAAACACAAAAGAACTGTCAATCTCCCTCGGCCTGGGGCTCCATGCAAGATCTCACCTCGTGGAGTTGCAATGATCATGAGAACGGTGAGGAATCAGCCCAGAACTACACGGGAGGATCTTGTCAATGATCTCAAGGCAGCTGGGACCATAGTCACCAAGAAAACAATTGGTAACACACTACGCCGTGAAGGACTGAAATCCTGCAGCGCCTGCAAGGTCCCCCTGCTCAAGAAAGCGCATATACAGGGCCGTCTGAAGTTTGCCAATGAACATCTGAATGATTCAGAGGAGAACTGGGTGAAAGTGTTGTGGTCAGATGAGACCAAAATCGAGCTCTTTGGCATCAACTCAACTCGCCGTGTTTGGAGGAGGAGGAATGCTGCCTATGACCCCAAGAACACCATCCCCACCATCAAACATGGGAGGTGGAAACATTATGCTTTGTGGGTTCTGCTAAGGGGACAGGACAACTTCACCGCATCAAAGGGACAATGGACAGGGCCATGTACCGTCAAATCTTTGGTGAGAACCTCCTTCCCTCAGCCAGGGCATTGAAAATGGGTCGTGGATGGATATTCCAGCATGACAATGACCCAAAACACACGGCCAAGGCAACAAAGGAGTGGCTCAAGAAGAAGCACATTAAGGTCCTGGAGTGGCCTAGCCAGTCTCCAGACCTTAATCCCATAGAAAATCTGTGGAGGGAGCTGAAGGTTCGAGTTGCCAAACGTCAGGCTTGAAAACCTTAATGACTTGGAGAAGATCTGCAAAGAGGAGTGGGACAAAATCCCTCCTGAGATGTGTGCAAACCTGGTGGCCAACTACAAGAAATGTCTGACCTCTGTGATTGCCAACAAGGGTTTTGCCACCAAGTACTAAGTCATGTTTTGCAGAGGGGTCAAATACTTATTTCCCTCATTAAAATGCAAATCAATTTCTAACATTTTTGACATTTTTTTGTTGTTATTCTGACTCTCACTGTTCAAATAAACCTACCATAAAAATTTGACTGATCATGTCTTTGTCAGTGGGCAAACGTACAAAATCAGCAGGGGATCAAATACTTTTTTCCCTCACTGTATGTGTGTCTGACCTGTGTGTCCTCAACTTGCAGCAGGCAGACAAGTTCGCTATCAGTCAGAATGCACGTCTGCATTTAATATTTTTCCTTACCCTGGCCCCGCTTGTTAGATATTATGCACATTGATAGCAAAATTCCTTGACATTTGATTTAACATAGTAGCAGGCTAACAGGAAGCAGCAGCAGTCTGATTGATCAGACCGAAACAGAAGTGAAAGTGATCGGGTGACATTCTTAAGTGAGTGGACAGAGAAATACAGCTTCACTCTATCCAATCAGAGCAGCAGGATCAACGTACAGCCCGCCTTTCTCTTTACGGACAGGCAAACTAGCCAGTTTACTTATTTAGACCACGTAGTAACCTCACTTGACTGAGATGAGAAAGATGCGTGCTGGCACCTGAAAATGACTTTTTTTTCGGATCACGGATAACTACCAAATATACTCCGATCATAACCGTATCCCGAAAATTGCCCATATCTGTTACGATACTCGTTTTGTCCAACTACTCTGCACACCTCTAGTGTTAGCATCCATAAGAAATCACAGAATACCTTTGTAGTGTTCTTTGCCTACACAAGAAATCAAACATTGCCTTACTGAGTTTCAGGGAATCGCTCAATAATAAATCAGAACATTCAAGGGCACAGGATTTTGTAAGAACACATAATTATCTGTACTATTCAACAATTATACTGTAGAAAAAATGTCTAAGAAATCACACAATACCTGAACATGAGTGAGTGTCAAAAGAAATGCCACAACAATACCATAGCCGTTCTTAGTTCCATTAGGATCCATGTAGTCACCTGTAGCTCAGTTGGTAGAGCATGGCGCTTGCAACGCCAGGGTTGTGGGTTCGTTTCCCACGGGGGGCCAGTATGAAAATGTATGCACTCACTAACTGTAAGTCGCTCTGGATAAGAGCGTCTGCTAAAATGCCTAAAATGTAAATGTAAAATGATTCACACAATGGGCCTGATACTCTTTGGGTTTCATAAGATACGGTAATTTATTATACCCCAACAATGCAAATTCCACAATACTTTCCATAAACAGGACCAAGGTAGCTTAACACACAGAAGTCCCATAGAAAATAGAGGCCGACCGATTTGTTTTTTTTGGGGTCCGATACCAATTCATGGGGGGACAAAACTTACCGATACGTCTGGCGATATACTGTTTTACAGCGGGGAAATGAAAGTATCCTTTTTTTCACACTGAATTCTCAAATTGCCATCCAAAAGAGCAATTGTCCAATAACTATACTTCAAATGTTCATTCCATATATTGTGACAATGACATCTTGAGAATGGCCGCAAGTGTTCCGATAAGCATGAGATTCCTTTTTTCCATCCTATTTATTGAACATCGGTTGAATTAAAATCGTCCGATACCGATATAGCAGTCGGGCTCTACTTGATAACAGGCTACCGCTCAGTGGAGACCGCACACAGAGTGAGAATCATTAAAGACATTTGTTACACATCAGCTGCTCATGACCTAAAAGCTTTGTGACTCTTCTGAGACCAGAATTATGTTGCTTCGAATGTAGACTTAAACCTTAAAACAAACTAAGAGGAAGTGATATATCCTAGGGTTCAATATCATGATATGACATAGGAAGGTATTAGCCTAGAGCAGTGGTTCATAATCCTGGTCCTGGGGTCCCAAAGGAGTGCACATTTTGGTTTTTGCCCCAGCACTACACACCTGATTCCACCAATCAACTCATCACCAAACCTTTGTGGAATCAGGTGTGTAGCGCTAGGGCTAAAACTAAAAATGTGCTCTCCTTTGGGTCCCTAGGACCAGGGCTTAGAAACACTGGGCTAGAGTAAAACAATGCCCCCAGCGTATTACATAGCTACCGTGAAATCAATAACATTCCACATAAATACCACTAATGAAAGTCACGCAAAGAGAAAGCGATGAAGAAAGGACATCAAGTAAGAGGGGAGACCCCAGCCAGCCATATGCCAGACCAGTGAGAATGTGGTTAGCTAGCCTAATGGGTTTTTACCAGACCAGTGAGAATGTGGTTAGCTAGCCTAATGGGTTTTTACCAGACCAGTGAGAATGTGGTTAGCTAGCCTAATGGGTTTTTACCAGACCAGTGAGAATGTGGTTAGCTAGCCTAATGGGTTTTACCAGACCAGTGAGAATGTGGTTAGCTAGCCTAATGGGTTTTTACCAGACCAGTGAGAATGTGGTTAGCTAGCCTAATGGGTTTTTACCAGACCAGTGAGAATGTGGTTAGCTAGCCTAATGGGTTTTTACCAGACCAGTGAGAATGTGGTTAGCTAGCCTAATGGGTTTTTACCAGACCAGTGAGAATGTGGTTAGCTAGCCTAATGGGTTTTTGCCAGGCGACTTGTCAGCCATAGTTTAGACACATGGACATCCTCTGTGGATGCACACAGTCTGTCTAGAGGCTGGCATCCTTCTGGCTGCAGGCTGGAGCAGGGGGCAGGGCAGGGTTGGGCTGGAACAGGGCTGGCCCGGCGTCATCATTCACATCCTCTCAGTCTTTCTTGTCACCGCCTAGAAGGGACAGAGCACCTCCCTGTGGTGCTGGCAGAACAAACTTGTCCTCCGTCCCATTCCTTGACTGTGTGCTGTGGCCTATAGCCTAGAGTAAGGTACTGGACCATAGCCTATTCACTTGTAAGGTCACCAATGCAACTAGACTTGCACTGCCTAAACTAATAGCTGTCCATTTCTGCTTTATCTTTGCCATTTTAACTTGGGAAAATTCTGTTACTAGATGTTCCAAATGATGAAAAGCAGTAGAATTACACTTGAACCGACACTTGCAGCTCATAGCCTTTATGTCCCTGGGTACATAATATGTGAGTGTGTTGAGTTTGACAAACAGGGTAATGTCTTTGAAGACATTTCAACTATAGAACAGTAAAGTTACCTTTACCATGACAGCAGAAGGGAAGAAAGACAGAGGAAAAACAAGCTAACAGACTGTTCTCCCAAACTAAACAAACCAATCAACCACAAAACCCCTTAATATAAAGCAGTGGCACGCAACGCAAAAGACTCCAAACAAACAAAGACAAATGAGTGCTCGCTGCCTCTTAGATACGAGGAAGGATTCTGTCTGATCACTCCAAGTTTGACAGGGCCGACACATTCGGCCTTACCCCAAAAAACGTCAATCCGCCCTTCTTTTGGCCGAGGAAATCTACCAGTCAATCGATTGCAGCTCCTCAGTTCTGGGAGAGAGAGCCCCTCACAACTGGGAGCTTTGGTCCTTATCCACATGCTGCAGCCTCACTCAGTCTCTCCCCCTCGCTCTCTGTACCGCAGCAGTGCTAGCAGCAATCGCCTCACTCACAATTCTCGCTCACTCTCCCTCCCAGTCTCTCTGGGTAATCACTCCCATCAGATTGGGCACTCTTTTTCTCCTGACATCGTGTGAAAGTGGGAGAAAAAAGTGCTTTTGTGGTGTGTGTGTGCGCACCGATTACCTAAGGCCTGTGAGTTCGCGGTGTGCACGGCTGCAACTCAATTACAACAATGTGAATCAGGTGGCAGAGGCTAGAAATCACCCTCAGCATGACAAGGGACAACGACGTCTTCAGCCAGGGGACTTAAATGCAAAGTGGCGTATCGTCTGGTCATCTGGGCCCTGCCAGACCATCGCTGCGTGGATGAATGTGGGGTCCGAGTCTGAGATCGACCTCAGGAAGACGGTCGCTCTGAGTCTTTGACAGACAAGCCAGTTGGCTATAGGTTGGATAGTGGTTGGACGGGATGCTTTGTACAGTTGCGTGCATTTTCTTTTACGCTAAAGAAGCTGTTACTAAATCATTGCGAGTGTTTACTAACATGTATAGCCACAAATGCAAATTGTAACAGTCACATGACAATTATGATCTTGATAAATGCCACGTTTTCAGGGGAAGACTGGACATTTGGCATGTGCCAGGACATACTTCACCAAAAGCAACATGACATTAATTGCAGCCCGGGATATCTGAAAAGACATCCTATAATTGATATCTTAGTTGAATCTTTAAGAATAACAAAACTGTTTTGGACTGCAGTTAAGAATTGTGGCCAGGGCCAACCACTTAAAATGGAAAATGGGTCCTTGTCAAATATAAGCACTGTAAGCGAGTTTCCCTGTCCTTGCTCTGCTAAACAGAAAGCAGTAGCTAGTTACTACTAAAGCTCTGCTACCTGACCGGAGTCCGACATTATACATCCGGTTAGGGCCTGTTTTCTCATCAATAACTAGGGTAAGGGAAGGGCTTGGATATCACTAAATTGATCACTAACATTTTGAAGCTGAGCCATTTGCTCGTGCTCTGCTGCGCAGTACAGTAATATCTGACCAAGATAACATGTCAGAAGAGCTTCAACCTATAAGACATGAGAGATTATTTAACAATGTTCCTTGAGTTGTCGGAGTTTAGAGTAACGAAAAGTAGCTAACAGCTCTCTCATTTCTCTTTATTGAGCAGCCCAAGCAGAGCCGTTGCTATGGATACTCCGACTCAGAGCCGCGATGAGCAGAGTGCATGCAGAGCCAGAGATACTAGAGAAAGGAGGAGATGGGAATCCCATCGGGCAATGAATGGAGAAACGTATTTAGCCCCACCCAACTGACTCTCGACCCATCACATTCACTTTGTCATGCTGCGTCACGCGGTTGCTAAGCTAATCGTCATGCAATCCCTGCTCAAAGTCAGGGTATGAGTCAAGAAATCTGCCCATTTTCCTCAAAAGTACGTAATGTCACGATTCCAAAGCTATACGATATTACAGAAAACAAGTGAATTGTCACATCTTGGAAGAGATTTGCAATGTTGTACATCAAATTCATGCTAATGTTCGGTTTTTGAGATCGCGCCCAATTAACTCCTATTCACTCCTTGAAGGAGAGCCCACGACCATGGCCAAGCACGACTCCAACACCATCATTAAGTTTACTGACAAAACAACAGTGGAAGGCCTGATCACCGACAACGATAAGACAGCCTATAGGGAGGAGGTCAGAGACCTGGCAGTGTGGCGCAAGGACAACAACCTCTCCCTCAACGTGAGTAAGACAAAGGAGATGATCGTGGACTACAGGAAAAGTACAGCCCAGTACATCACTGTGGCCAAGCTTCCTGCCATCCAGGACCTATATACTAGGCGGTGTCAGAAGAGAACCCCAAAAATTGTCAAAGACTCCAGTCACCCAAATCATAGACTGTTCTCTCTGCTACCGCACGGCAAGCGGTACCGGAACGCCAAGTCTAGGTCCAAAAGGCTCCTTAACAGCTTCTACCCCCAAGCTATAAGACTGCTGAACAGTTAATCAAATGCCCCCCCCCCCCCAGAGCAAGCTGATGGATTTACTTTTTTCTGATTTCCGGTTTCGGGCAGGGCATTACATTTGGAAGAAGCAATCGGGCTTGGGTAGGGTAGGGCCTTAAAGTTGCGGACATGGGTAGGGCTCTGGCTTAAAATTCATGCCCGTGCAGGGCTCTAATTACTACTAGCTAGCTGTCTGTGAAAGCTAACATCTCACTGGGAGTGGAGGGAGTTAGTGTGTAGGAGCTGTTCTCTGCTCCACTCCCTCAGTTATCCCGCGTCTCCAATCTGACAAATCAGCTGCCGCTCACCTCCTAGCTCTCTGCAGCGCTCTCTTCCTGTATCTGAGTAGAGTTCTGCTTCGCGTTGCTCTCAGCTGCTGCTGGTGCGGCCTGTCAGCTTTGCTTGTAATGACTGGCATTTTGCTGAACCACTAGACCCATCATGGCTTCATTTACAGGCTGCATGTGGCTGGGAATGGTTGGGTGATAGGCTCCGAGCCAACACTGATAAGAATAGACAGGAGTAGCCTGGGGTAATCACATCTTTATCTTTGCTGATGGAGACCACGCTCTTGCAGATGCTAACCTCTTAACACACACAAAAGGAAGGGCAGGTTGGACGGCTGCCAAACACGTACATCTGCTTTTCGAATGGAACCCGATAGCCGTGACCCATACCCTTCGGCTAAATCAGGATGTATCCGTCGCAAGGTTTGAAATGATAACACAGCGGGGCGATCGGGAGCACAGCGTTGGCTCCACCTGCAAGGGACTGGGTCCTCAACAGGAGGCCGGAGTCAGCTTTCAAAAGATTCATTCATCCACTCCGGATGTTTTCTAACTAATTCTGACAGCAACGTTGGGCTGTGAAATATGAAAGTGTAAATAAACGAATGTGGAGATGTGCCGAAGCGTGGTTACGACAGCAGTCTCCTCACTGAGGGTAATCTGGAAATGGCAGCCCTGTGGCGAGAGTCATGAGATTGCATTAGACAGACGTGTTGTTTTAACCAGACCCACTCTATAAATACACGCCTGCCCTCAGGCCATTGGCTCTCGGTGGTTAGCCCCCACAGCCACGCCCTCTCCACATCCCAGAGGACGGTACTGCAATCTAAAGATGCACATTCACACCGAATCCAGGGCAAGGCCCCAGACTGCCATTGTCCTTCAGACCCTTCAAAACAAACAGGGAGGGTCACGCAACACACCCATATTGAACCTCAAACCACAAAGACCAGGGATGTCAGTAGAGAGGCACAGCCCACTCCAACAGAACCACTAATACTCTGTGATAATGAGATGTGACAGAATGTGCAGCATATGACCGGGTGGGGTTAAAGGTGTTTGTCAGATTTCCAAATCATATGATGGATAGAGGGATTTCAACTTTGCCAGAATACATCTCACTATTTCACCATTTAGCATTTTGTCCTTAGTCATTCTTGTTCGCTTTTAGGAAGTAAAGCTAACACTATCAATCATGAAATTAAGCTACACAGTAAGGATCACATTGGTCCATCCACTAATCTAATCAAGCCACTAGAAGTAGGGATGTTATTCCTGCACCAATATTACATTTAGTAATGTTTGCCACCAGGGCAGGTTAAAAAATAACTAGCAAGATACTAAATCATATTGTATATTTATAATTTAATAATGGTCAGTATGATGAGATTATAATTAAAGTTTTTAAACTGCATCCATATAAAGTAGGCCACAGAGGCTTGGATGGAATGGTACTCCTTCCTCTCCCTGTCATACGCTAATGCAGACATTTTTTTGAGTTTTTACTGGCCTGGTTGGGAATGATTCAGGGCGATTCTGCTTTTTGTTTGGTTCCGTTTAAAAAACAAAAATGTGGGGTCATTAATCAATTAGAGTCTCTTTGCCACCTGTCGTCCAACGCAACCCAAACATTCCTGCCCTAGACGACCACCACCCACCTAAAGACCCTTGCACTACTAACCCCATCTGCCGTCAATCAATCAATATCCTGATTAATCAAGTAATCACCCAAACACTTGTCTGATCACAAGTTTTCAACGGAGGCAATCACAGAGAAAAACGGCCTTGGTGATTTTTATGGGGGGCACTGGGTTTTAAACACACATTTGCCCTTTGTCTCGTCACAGACAAAAGAGCGGAGAGGAATTGATGCAGACCTAGAAGGAACAGCGAATCAATACCCTGACGGCTATTCAAAAGTGCTGAATGCACAGCAAACACAACACAGTGGCATGGTTTTAAAATGGGAGCCTGGGCGGGTATTGACGCCTGTTTGTATTGATGGTGCATCAGTGGCAAAACACATCGTAGATGGAGAGTCCCCAACTGTCACCATCTATATGACCTACCTTCAAATAAAGCAAAAGCTCACCAGAAGCATGCGGGCGGGTGGAAAGGACAGGACAAGCAGAGCAGTGACTGTATGCTAGCAGGATAGTGATATCTCCAATCAGCTTTGCTGATAGTGATGTTGTGTTTCCATAAGTGGATGAATTAGTCCAAATTAGCATGTATGGTAAAGCCTCATCCCAAAGCCTACCTCTTCCAATTCAAATGAGCTAAAAATTCAAATAAAAAAGTGATTATTCAGTTTCTATTATTGTGTTTGACTACAATTGTCAGCGATAAAACAGAAAAAAATTGGAACGTTCTAATTGAGTGAGGTGTCAAAGCGGACTACCCGCCCAGCATCGGTTGGGTCATTATAATTCGAAACAATATATTTTGAAATGCATCCCACACACACACGCTGGCCTTTGGTGAGTTTAGGCCATAAGTCAGCCCCTCAAGAAAAGTTGGGTTGTCTCATCTAGACAAACTTCCTGCTGTGCGGACTTGTAGCAAGTCAGTCTAACTAAACGACTGCACACAAGCACTGTGCATTCCAGCACTTCAGATCCGAGCTGCTCACGATCTAGGTCTCTGAGGAAAGCTAGGGCAAACTCTGTAGAATAAAAAAACGACGTCCTCCTACATTTTTCATGATTCATGGCTTTTCAAAAACTTAAAATCAACCTTTGTAACCTCAAATTGCTTAGGCCACATGAGGTGGTGAGAGGGGGAGTTTGAGAAACCCCTCAAAAGACTTACGCTTAACTACCTGGTGCCGAACCGCTACAAAGAAAGTTTCTGGATATTTTAAAAAGTACATTTTTGGGATTCACCACTAGACAACAATCACCTTTTACAGTACCTGCTCACCTAACAATGCTCCCCCCACCCTGCACAGTTTTCAAACTTTTTGCTATTTGGAACTAATTCTTAAAAGCAGATGAAAAGACAGTGGCACTAAAATTAGAGTCTAATCCACCCAATCCTCAATGTGAGGAAATGGAGAAAGTAGATTTGTCAAGCCTTAATTTAGCAGCATTCTTTCATTATAAAGTGGTACTCTTAATGCGGCTTAGCTGTGCGAAAGGGCTCAATCAGTCTCATGCGGAACACTGAAGTGGGGGGAGGGTTATCTGAAGACCTCAGAATTTTTTTTTGGCAACGTGTTAAAGACATTATTACGGTATGGTCCCACTCACCTGTACCACACTCTTCAACTGTATAGTGTATTTTCAAACGACAATTACCATTCAAACGAATTGACAGTGGAGAGCTGTTTGGCTTGGGTTTAGCAGAATCTAGGGCAGGGTGGTGGTGTATTGTGTAGCGAGGGCTGGGCACTGGATGATGGTTTTTATCAGACTAGCTCAGGCATGGAGCCAGCTGTAGACATTACCAGGTGGATTTTCAAAAGAACAAAAGTTGGCATGCAATTCTTTACACTGCTGGTGGAAAAAAAGGAGGGGGAACAGAATCCAACTACGCAGTTTCTCTGCACCGCACCCCTTCCTCATCCTAATTTGCTCAATATTACTTTCCAGATAATCTCCCACAGTTCCCCCATTTCCTTATCTCCTTGGTCAGATCCAAAAAAAAAATCTGTGGAGGAAAGGTCAGACCAAAGCTGAGGGACGAGAGGATATCTGACCAAATATCCTGTATCTAATCACAAGCCAAAGTTACTTCAGAAGGTACCAGGCCAAATCAGATATATATTTGAACAGAGGAATTGGGAAATAATCTAACAGTGAACTGTAAACAAGGCAGTACACATTTAGCTAGTATTTATAAAGTTGGAGCAAAGTAGAAGACAGGTGTCAAAAAGTACAAATAGATCAACAAATTCGGCCTGGTGCAGGGTATCCACGGGCTGACAGATAGAGGGGGTTGGGGTTAAGGGCACCAAGTTGACCTCCATGGGTCAATAGGTTATGGCTACATTTATCATCCTTCTGCTAGCTTCTAAATGAGAACCAAGAAGACTCCTTTCTTTAAAGAATTTCAACCTCATTTCTACGTCAACCTCAATGCTAATGAAGACTTACGACAGGCAACCAGATGACCAGTGTTTATGAGAGACAAATATTGGAATCCCTGAATGGAAAAACATGCCATGCTGGCATCAGGCAGTAGCAATGAAACATTGCATCAGTTTGACAATTTAATGACTGTGGTCTGGATCCTATCAGAAGTTTAAATACCTGCCAGAGCCAAAATAAAGCTCAATATTTCATGCTCCATGAGGGCAGTTAAAATGATATTTGGCTTGATAGGAAAACAATGCCAGGGGTGTGTGTGTATGTATTGTGGTGAGTGCTAGCTACAACACAATGCCTAGCTGTCCAGATAAACCAATGTGAGCTATATGAATATAGGCAATACAGAGGTGACGCAAAACAACACTGAATTTCATCAGGGGGATGACAAAGGGCTGAGTGAGAAATAGATTTGGCAAATGCTTATCAGAGAACAACCCACCCCCGGGGGTCCTTCCCACTGAGCATCTCAGAACAGTGTGCAGCCCAACATGGTTGCTGCGCTGCAGACGAGTAGAGCAGAGCGAGTGGGTACTGCAGGCTAGGAGCCAACTGAGAATGAACGCACCCGGTTGTGCGATATGGGACCCGCGAACACTGGGACAATGGAGAGAGACGCTCACGCAAGAGAAATCCTCCTCAAAGAGAAGATGGCAATAACTCAACAAACAAAACAAACATAGCGTTCCTTTCAGCTCCCGTTTCATAACTTGTGTATGGGTCGAAAATTCCTTGGTGATTGCAATTATCAAACACATGCAATGTGAAAATGCATACATTTGGGCATTCCACTCTTATAAGCGTCTGTCCAGCCTTGTCTAAGACAGAAAAAATATCAGTTTTCAGAGAGGCAATAAGCTCACATGCATTTCCATTAGTTCATATCCATTTTTGTTATTGCTGCTATTTTCTATTGAGGCCAAATATAACTGTACAAAGAGCACTGCAACACAACATACGGTAATAGAGCACTCCAAAACAGAGCACTACAACAACATAACAGGCTGCCAGGTCATTCTCACAGCTTAGTAAAAAATTGCCTAACTGAGAAATTGCATTTAGGGCTACATAAGAAGTGTGTGGACAGCCAAGAAAAGTAGGTTACACGAAACAAGACTATCTTAACAATCCTACTCAGCTCAGACTGCCTTATCACCACTTGTTGTTGGCATAAGATTGGAGTGTTTGCTGAAAACAGTTACGTAAACTACTGAAAATGTCACAAGTTAAACAGAGCAAGCCTCTCAAGATATGAATGTATGAACGTACACATACTAAATTGTGTTAAACCTTTTCTCTACATTTCATGGTATAAGGCGTGCTGTTTCAGTAACTTTTATAGTTTCACCTTGGCTAACCGTGTCCGTTTCCACAGCATCCATTTACAGGCCAAGCTCCCTACATTGGTGTAGCACACACCCCGGCAAGGCGGGATTTGATTTTGGGGGGTTGGTGTCCCCCTGGAGCTCGGACCCCCCAGATAGCATTTGAACATGTCATAAACCATGGTTTTTTTTATTACAAGAAATGAGCTTCACAACGGCAACATTGCTCAGCCTCATGCAAAATGTGTAGAATAGCAGGAAATGTGTTCTAAAACAGTAACATTCTCTCAAAAATAGCATGAGATTAGGTATAAAAACACAGAATTAGGAATTTGAATACTAGAATGGACATTAACCTTCTTATGGTGATCTAAAAGGCAGCCATTTTGGTCAGGGAGTTGGTCAACCAGGGTTTGCCAGTGCTGTGATAAGATAGTGTAAAACAATTAATTTTAAGAATGTATCTGCACTGTATGTTTGTTAGCTAGCCAATATTCCATTCAAACAATGCAGTCAATCCACAGCCATACACTGGCTGAAATCAGTTGATAGAGAAGCTGTAAATACAACAGGTGCTGCTATTGTGTTATATATTAGCACTCACAACTTGTCAAGTAAACAAAAAATGTAGACATGGTCTGTTTACATATTTTAGAGGCCATTTCTACAGAAAATGTGTATAAAATCCATATAAACCATTTCATTATATTACAATATTTTAGGATGACAATAGTTATATTACACAATTTCTGATATATCACGCCTTTTATTTTCCTGCATAAGAATGATTATGCCTCTACTGCCATTCATTCCAATTGACCCTTCCCTTACTGTTGCAACGTCTGACAACATTTTCCCAGGCAGTCCAATTCCCTTCTAACCACTGGCAAAATCCCCGCACAACGATCTCAAACTGCGATCTCAAACTGTGTTTTTAATACACAATGAAATTAAAAACAGACAACCCCTTGCTAATCGGGAGACTCTCGGGTAATGTTGTGGTGGACGTGTGGCTGGATGGCTCTGAATGCACTGTCAGCATGCAGCAAAGTTACTAACCACTTTTGGAGCTAACTAGCACTCTCAAAAAAGGCTGTGGCGGTCATGAAATTTTGTCAGCCGGTGATTGTCAAGCAAATAACTGCCGGTGTCACGGTAATTGGCCGTTAATTAACAAACACATTTATCATCTCCTGGCTTCCACACATAGCCTACAAGCCACTGATGCAGACCTTTGGAACATCTATATTAAAAAAAAGTATAATAAATACATTTAATATAACCTACCCCATCACAATCAATCCATTATTTATTTTAGACAGGTCTAAAGAAACATGATATGAAGAAAATGTAGTCTATTTCAGAAGAACAGAATAGCATACTCAGAGTTGTCCTTATGGCCCTGATCTGGCTAAGCCATATGGCTGTGGGCTACACTAGTTCATTTAGCAGCCAAGATTTGCTTAGAATTCTGTGGCATTATTTGAAATTATTTTCTAATATGAAGAATACAATTGAACATAGCTGAATGAAATAGAAAGGATATTTTCTCCAAATAGCACATGCGGCTATTCTGTGTTGAGCGCTTAACAAAGAAACAGGTCCTCCTACATGCTTAATTTTTAGTTATTTATGCAACTTTAGTTGTGATACAAACCTTGGGCTAGTTTTGATTTTTAATACATTGTAAGGCTGCATGATGCGACTAATGATGGTTTGAAAAAAGTTGCATGAAAGGCATGGAAGCTGCCAGTTGAGGACCTGTGAGGCGTCTGTTTCTCAAACTAGACACTAATGTATTTGTCCTCTTGCTCAGCTGCGCACCGGGGCCTCCCACTTCTCTTTCTATTCTGGTTAGAGCCAGTTTGCGCTGTTCTGTGAAGGGAGTAGTACACAGCGTTGTACGAGATCTTGAGTTTCTTGGCAATTTCTCGCATGGACATTTCTCAGAACAAGAATAGACTGACGAGTTTCAGAAGAAAGTTCTTTGTTTCTGGCCATTTTGAGCCTGTAATCGAACCCCCAATTGCTGATGCTCCAGATACTCAACTAGTCTCAAGAAGGCCAGTTTTATTGCTGCTTTAAATCAGCACAACAGTTTTCAGCTGGGCTAACATAATTGCAAAAGGGTTTTCTAATGATCAATTAGCCTTTTAAAATGATAAACTTGGATTAGCAAACACAACGTGCCATTGGAACACAGGACTGATGGTTGCTGATAATGAGCCTCTGTACACCTATGTAGATACTCCATTAAAAATCAGACGTTTCCAGCTACAATAGCCATTTACAACATTAACAATGTCTACACTGTATTTCTGATCAATTTGATGTTCTTTTAATGGACCCCAAACTTTTGAACGGTAGTGTATGTCAATCTACTATCCCCCATAGTACAAACGTTGACCTATTCTATTGGTCAACTTGTCCTTCTGTGCGAGAAATAAATATTCCAAACATAGTCTGGGACAGTTGTGGGATGCAATATATCCCAAATTAATACAACCACTAGCATCAAAAAACTTTTTAAAAGCAATGAGGCTGATGCAACAGATCAGAACGTTTAGGTTAAAATGTTGATAAACTATTAGGCTATTTCTTCACATTATAAGCGCAGCAATGCACACATGGCAGTAGGCTATAAGCGTGAATGTTCCAAAATTCAACCAATTAGCGGAAAAACACCATTCTCAAAAGTTACCGCAAACGCTTTATGCATGTAATACTTTATTATAAAGGTGAATTTTTATGGTGAAAATTATCTTCCCCAAACTTGAAACTCACGTGCCGCCTATGTATGCCAGTTAAGCTCTACACCGGCTGTAAAGCAGATTAATGTGCTTAATTTTAAGAAGTTATTTGCCCACTTTAGTTGTGATACAAACCTTAACAAAACATATAGGCCTATGGGCTAGGCTTCATGAGGTGTGCAACTATGATTTCAAAAAGTCGCCAAAAAAAAGGCATTATTCACAAGTGATTTTCATTCTTGATTTAAGAATGAAAATTCTTGATTTAATCTGGTCTTTACAAATACAAAATAATGTGTGAAATTTGTTTTGATTTAGAATGGACCATTATCATGCACCTGTCAAAAAAAATAAAAATGCAATTCAATAGTGAATGGAGGACGCTTTTCCCGTGGTCCATTTTCATGCCAGCCAGGTAGGCTATACTCCTGCTGTAAAGAGAAGCAATGGGCTTAATATTAGGAAAGTTGAAAAATAAATATAGTAAGCCTTTAGAAAGCTGATTGGATCCTCCTCTTTTTAATAAGAGGCCATCAAAACTATTTTCTCACGCAATTGCATAGCATATAGAAATGTTGCGCAACATGAGCTCATGGCCTCTCATAATAATAATAATAATTATTATTATTATTATAATAATATGCCATTTAGCAGACGCTTTTAACCAAAGCGACTTACAGTCATGTGCGCATACATTTTTACGTATGGGTGGTCCCGGGGATCGAACCCACTACACTGGTGTTACAAGCGCCATGCTCTACCAATTGAGCTACAGAGGACCACTTCTAATCTCATGAAGTGTTTGTCTGCTAAATGACTAAAATGTAAATGTGTTTGATTAGATTTTTCGATTACATTTCAAATCAAATCAAATTTTATTGGTCACATGCGCCGAATACAACAGGTGCAGACATTACACTGAAATGCTTACTTACAGCCCTTAACCAACAGTGCATTTATTTAACAAAAAAAGTACAAAATAAAACAACAAAAAAAGTGTTGAGAAAAAAAGAGCAGAAGTAAAATAAAATAACAGTAGGGAGGCTATATATACATTGCATTGATGTCAGAGTGATTAGAGGGACAATAGAGTGCTGAGTATCAGGCAAGTTTGGTAGGCTACTAATGACCATCAGCAGCATCATAGCTTGGAGAAGCCTAGTTACCATGACTAAGCGGTCACGTAGAATTTGACTGTGGTCATGATTCGTGACCACCGGTGTGGCGGTAATACGGTCACCGTAACAGCCCTACTCTCAAATCGTATCCTGATGTCGACAGCAGATTAGAGTTTTAGTCATAACATGGCTAACTTAGCAAGCTAACATACATTTTGAAACAATTTATATTAACTGGTTATCGCTAGTGTTAGCAATGTTGGGTAGTCAATAACACAGAAACCGCTGAGTTGGCAAACAAATCTCTGCATTTCAGGAATCACAGTAGCAAGTACCACTTGTGCACAGTTAAATTATTTAGCCATTTAAACAATTTGTTTTTGGATGAAAACTTTTTGTAATACCCTCAATGGCTTTCATGCATTTCAAATGTGAGCTTGCACGAGGTGTTGGACTCGACAACAGTTGCTATCCATTGGAGTCCTACGATTGGTTGACTAATAATGTTCTGTACTATGTATAATGTAATGTTTCATGTGGACCCCAGGAAGAGTAGCTGATGTTTTTGCAGCGGCTAATGTGGATCCTAATAAATACCAAATTTACATTTAAGTCATTTAGCAGAATATATATATATATATATATATTTAAACTTTATTTAACTAGGCAAGTCAGTTAAGAACAAATTCGTATTTACAATGACTGCCTACCCCGGACAACACCAGGCCAATTGTGCGCCGCCCTATGGGACTCCCAATCACGGCCGGATTGTGATACAGCCTGGAATCGAACCAGGGTCTGTAGTGATGCCTCTAGCACTGAGATGCAGTGCCTTAGACCGTTGCGCCACTCGTACTGCTCCCCCGTGGGAATTTAACCCAAAACCCTGGTGTTGCAAGTGCCATGCTCTACCAACTGAGCCACACGGGCCCTGTAATGAAGCAGCCAATAAAACATAATTTACAAACATTTGCCAAAAAGCAATTAGCAGTTCCATATATGACAGGGATGAAAATCTCTGTCACAAACTTAGAAAGAGGGGGAATATAAAGGTGCAACAACTAGGATGGGTTGCTAATATGATTAGGATTGTGCCTTTGGCTTCTGGACAATGAAAGAAAATTGATATAAAAACCAATAGAACAGGAGATAAATGGCATAGCGGTGGGTCCAATAGGGAAGTAAATGAAAATAAATTGCCAAAATGACATAGTGCCTTCAGAAAGTATTCACACCCCACTTTACTTTCTCCACATTGTTATGCATTGATTTTGCCTATAGGCTACTCTGAAGCAAGGTAAGACATGCCTCATAATATGAAATAATGTCACGACTTCCTCCGAAGCTGCCTCCTCTCCTTGTTCGGGCAGGCTTCGGCGTTCGTCGTCACCGGCCTTCTAGCCACTGCCGCTCCTCATCTCATCATTCCATTTGTTTTGTCTTGTTTATTACACACACCTGGTTCATATCCCCTCATCTGTACCTGTATGTATTCCCTCTGCCCCCCGTCTTTGTGGGTGATTGTTTATTGTGGAGGTCACTATAGCTCGGTGGAGCTACGTTGTATTTTGTATCGCCGGGATATTCACCCGTGTCCTTTGTTTCTCCAGTGCACCGTATTTACCGCACTGGAGTGTTTTACGCATTGCTGCGTACCGCTGTACTGCCAAATAAACCATTTATTCTGTGATTTACCCTCCTGCGCCTGACTCTGTCCAAATCACCCGCTACAAATAAAGCTGTCAAGTTTCAAACAATTAAGTATGTTTTCTAAATGCATACTGCCTCCAGCTCACATTGTAAAGTGGTGGGTGACGCTCAGATATTCAAGTGCAGGCAACAGGCTGGGAGGCGCGCTTCAATTAGCAGGTGAGAAATAAAAATAGTAGCCCTTTCTAAATCGTGCACCAAAACAGTTTAACACACAATTGCATTTATAATTGTTTCGCAATGAATGGGCTTATAAAAGCATGTTGAACTCCAGCAGCAACCACCTGAAGAGCTGTAGGAGAAATCCCGCTCAAAATAGGCTTTATGCTGTGCGCGTGTGATAGTTGTGTTGGATAAATGAAAATACACAGGCCAATTTAATTCCACTAAATTATGCAAATTAACCTATAGACCGATAAGCATGACGGTCACATGTATTTCCATTGACTGGTATTTCCATCAATGAATAAAAAGCATAATTTTGCAATGGGATTTTCTTTTTTAACTGGTCATTTTGGCCAGCAACAGTTTTATTTATCTGCTTTTCATATTCTTTTTGGGCCAAAAGCCAGCAATTGCCAGCTAAGAGAAATCCTGAGGTACAGGTAAGTTTTTCCAGAATTGCCATTTGATGGTGACTCAATGTTGTTGCTAGCAAATCCAGCGACCAGTCGTCAAAACTCAACTCTGCCTCGATATAAGAGAACGGAGCTGAGGGTTCCTCAGCTACAATCAAATGTAGCCTATCATGGCTGTCAGCAGCAATCGTGATTAAACACTCTTACAATGTTGAAAAGGGGATAATGTTAGCTAACTTGGCTAGGTAGGCCTATACCTTGACGTGTGATAAGCACAGCTAAAGACCAGACTAGATAGCCTTATGTCCAGGGAGGGAGCTGCACATTGAAGAGGCAGAGAGGGCTTTGAGAAACAAGGAGTGGCTGATGTGTGTACAAAACGAAGCACGTTCTGGAAATAGCCCTAGAACACAATGCAGCGAGCCTTTCCTGGAACACTGTCAACACATTTTACATACGCAGGACGCCAAAGTACATGCTTTGGGTTTCCACGTTCGTTTTGATGAAAATGGGACTCAGAGAGGAAATAAAGCCATTTTTAACTCCCTCCCGGTCGCTCTGTCTCCGATAATGTGCCCAGTCAATGGACTGTGGATCTATTCAACTGCAGGCAGCCCACAGCACATATATAATGAAGGGCAACTCACACGAAAGCCTAATCACCGTCGTGCCGTCACCCAACAGAGAAGATTGCTTGTTTAATTTACCGGTCTCAGTTCTGCCCAATTTAGTTTCGCAATTTCGATGAGTGAGTACTCCAGGTATTTATCAATATACTTTTCTCCCAATGCCATGAATCAATAAGGCTGTAAATACTAATGTACCTGCTGCAGTGTGTGTGCGCGCGTATGTTACATGTCTCTGATAAACCACAGCTTGAGAAACAAAGGCTTGGTGAAAAGAACCATCAACATTTTAGCTACAATAAATTGAGCTCATTATTGGGCCATATACAACGTAGTTCAATACTATTATTTGAGCTAGTTGGCTGTACCTGAACCAAAACTCCAGTAATTTCCCTTCATAGCTTGTTCTACATCTTTTTTAAATAGGAAGCCAATTTGTTTTCAGCACTTTTATTCAAAACTAAAGAAAAAATTATTGATGTGAAATGACAAAGTCAGAGGATACAAGGCCATTGAGGCACTGTCTGATTGGGATTTCTTTAGGTCCTGTCTGATTGGGATTTCTTTAGGTCCTGTCTGATTGGGATTTCTTTAGGTCCTGTCTGATTGGGATTTCTTTAGGTCCTGTCTGATTGGGATTTCTTTAGGTCCTGTCTGATTGGGATTTCTTTAGGTCCTGTCTGATTGGGATTTCTTTAGGTCTACTTCCACAACCTAGGCCAGTCAGTCATTGGGCGGCTCGCAGCAATAAACGGAATGAATATGTTGCGTTTTCCTCAGTCAGCTGAATGCGCTGCTTACTTCATAGAACTGTGGTTACATGAATAACCTTATTAGCAGCTGGGACAAACGGAATGCGTTTCTGGCGCATCTTGAAATCGTTTTCTTCCTCCAAAGTTTGCTCTAGATTTTGAACGGTTGGAGCTTTTATCAACTATGACCCCTTCCCTGAAAGCTCACACTTTCAGGAACACGTATGAGTCTTCTGTTTCCGCCTACAGTGAGGGAAAAAAGTATTTGATCCCCTGCTGATTTTGTACGTTTGCCCACTGACAAAGAAATGATCAGTCTATAATTTTAATGGTAGGTTTATTTGAACAGTGAGAGAAAGAATAACAACAAAGAAATCCAGAAAAACGCAT
The DNA here is from genome assembly GCF_020615455.1 of Coregonus clupeaformis. Taxonomy (NCBI): domain Eukaryota; kingdom Metazoa; phylum Chordata; class Actinopteri; order Salmoniformes; family Salmonidae; genus Coregonus; species Coregonus clupeaformis. The sequence goes on from NC_059222.1 coordinate 19,880,322, forward strand.
GTCAAAAATGTTATAAATTGATTTGCATTTTAATGAGGAAAATAAGTATTTGACCCCCTCTCAATCAGAAAGATTTCTGGCTCCCAGGTGTCTTTTATACAGGTAACGAGCTGAGATTAGGAGCACACTCTTAAAGGGAGTGCTCCTAATCTCAGCTTGTTACCTGTATAAAATACACCTGTCCACAGAAGCAATCAATCAATCTGATCCCAAACTCTCCACCATGGCCAAGACCAAAGAGCTCTCCAAGGATGTCAGGGACAAGATTGTAGACCTACACAAGGCTGGAATGGGCTACAAGACCTTTGCCAAGCAGCTTGGTGAGAAGGTGACAACAGTTGGTGCGATTATTCGCAAATGGAAGAAACACAAAATAACTGTCAATCTCCCTCGGCCTGGGGCTGCATGCAAGATCTCACCTCGTGGAGTTGCAATGATCATGAGAACGGTGAGGAATCAGCTCAGAACTACACAGAAGGATATTGTCAATGATCTCAAGGCAGCTGGGACCATAGTCACCAAGAAAACAATTGGTAACACACTATGCCATGAAGGACTGAAATCTTGCAGCGCCCGCAAGGTCCCCCTGCTCAAGAAAGCACATATACAGGCCCGTCTGAAGTTTGCCAATGAACATCTAAATGATTCAGAGGAGAACTGGGTGAAAGTGTTGTGGTCAGATAAGACCAAAATCGAGCTCTTTGGCATCAACTCAACTCGCCGTGTTTGGAGGAGGAGGAATGCTGCCTATGACCCCAAGAACACCATCCCCACCGTCAAACATGGAGGCGGAAACATTATGCTTTGGGGGTTTTTTTCTGCTAAGGGGACAGGACAATTTAACCGCATCAAAGGGACGATGGACGGGGCCATGTGCCGTCAAATCTTGGGTGAGAACCTCCTTCCCTCAGCCAGGGCATTGAAAATGGGTCGTGGATGGGTATTCCAGCATGACAATGACCCAAAACACACGGCCAAGGCAACAAAGGAGTGGCTCAAGAAGAAGCACATTAAGGTCCTGGAGTGGCCTAGCCAGTCTCCAGACCTTAATCCCATAGAAAATCTGTGGAGGGAGCTGAAAGTTTGAGTTGCCAAATATCAGGCTCGAAACATTAATGACTTGGAGAAGATCTGCAAAGAGGAGTGGGACAAAATCCCTCCTGAGATGTGTGCAAACCTGGTGGCCAACTACAAGAAACATCTGACCTCTTTGATTGCCAACAAGGGTTTTGCCACCAAGTACTAAGTCATGTTTTGCAGAGGGGTCAAATACTTATTTCCCTCATTAAAATGCAAATCAATGTATAACATTTTTGACATGCGTTTTTCTGGATTTTGTTGCTGTTATTCTGTCTCTCACTGTTCAAATAAACCTACCATTAAAATTATAGACTGATCATGTCTTTGTCAGTGGGCAAACGTACAAAATCAGCAGGGGATCAAATACTTTTTTCCCCTCACTGTACAAAGCTGTGCATGGGCTTCTTAGAACGGAGAGTGATGAATCTGCACAGAATAACTGAGGGAAATGAATTGATTCTCTACAAACGATCACATAGGATTGTTTGATGATCATCCAAGATGGTTTCCTGAACTTTCCAATACCTTTCTGATGCATTTCAACATTAATCTAATTATTTTAAAACAGTTGTTTATGATACCTCAAGTGTCCTAAAATAGAAAATCAAATAGCTTGATGGTCCTGGTTAAGAGTATCTTCAATATCATGTATAAATCCATTTAATATCATGTACAATTTCACTTTGTGACCCACCCTAACCCCCCTTCTCCGATGGGTATGGCGGCTGGCACAGTGATTTTGTTTTACAAAAGTGGCTCCCTCTGAAATATTAGTGACTACCACTGACCTAGGCTGATGGCAGAACCCAAAGTTAGGACACACTATTGAAACTCCAGTGTAGTCGGTGTCCTATGTACTACTATCTACGGAACTTACACAGAAAGTTTCTCATTAGCTTGTTAAATCATCAATCAATGTCAGCTGACATGGTCAGACATCACCACAGGCACAGTGCAGGCCTATACCCAATAAAGACTGATGTGGTCCAAATCTTGTTCTTCAGCAAGGCGGCCAGCCAGGGTAATTTGGGGCTTAACTTGGCTCCGCTCTGGATGCTTGCACTGGAATCTCATCAGCTAGAGAACAGCAGCAGCCTCTCTGTGGCGGTGTAGCATGATTGAGATCCAGAGAGATGGGGTGGCTTCTCCCTGGCTCTGCTGTGTTGACAGACCATAGAGACAATGGGAGCAGCAGCAGCAGCTCACAAAAGAGGCTTGGCTGAAGTGAGGAGAGCAGAGCAGAGAGCACAGTTTGATAACGACGCTATGAGCTGAGCTCTTCAGTTTGCAGCAGCAGCCGCCAAAGCATTACAAGCTCTGTTCTGGCCCATTATCCTCCCGTTCACACAGATCTGGCACCGGCCTCATCTAATGTGCAGGCAGACAGCAGGGTGATGCTGCTATCTATGCCTCCTGGCACCCACTCACACGGCAGAACCACAGAGACCACAGTTCTAAAAAGGCGCCATGGCATGCAGGACATCAACCAAACAATCTGTCAATGCCTCTGCTTTGACATATGCCCTGAGGTACAGTTTCACAAGTATGAAAGTGATTGACTAACCAACAGGTAAAAAAGGTCCCCAGATATACAAGCACAAAGAAAGAGACATGCATGCACACAAGCTACATTTGTGTGTTTGGTTGGTAGGATTATTTCCTGGGAAGAAAATGAGCCAGCTGGTGTAGTACTCTGTGTTGACGTGACCCAGGCAAACTATTGTCAGGAGGGGGTTAACTCCTCAGTGACGCTGCTCTAACAAGAATATTAACAGCATGTCCCTGGCAGGTTGGGAAATTAACTTTTTGGTCCACCAGCCACTGTGTCAGGTAGAAAAATCTGCCAGCCACTCAGATTACTACTTTTTGCACCATAATCACACACACAAAAATAAAAAAAATTAACAGATGAGCATGCCTTCTGTTTTTCTAAAACAATAAAATGTATAACTAGTAATAAGTAATGAGGTATATGGCTTCATTTCATGTTTTCGACCTGCGTCTTTTAACCAATGTATGTTCAAATAAATCATTTAAATACAATAGTAAAAACAGATAAACAGATCTACAACTGAACATCAAGAATCAACAAAGTGGCTACACTGCCAAAAGGCTGAGTGATATGGCTTATTTATTATTATTTTAGTTCACGTCTCTATGCTGAAATGCATTTATTTTTTGGTTTTTTAATTTATTTATTTTTTACACGGAGTACAAGATGTGCTCTAAGTAGAAATGTAGAAGCACACAAATCTAGGAGAACAATTGAAGTATTTGAGTGTTTTAATGATAAGAAATGACTAAAAGATCATGAATAATCGAGCACAATCATTAGGTGAGAAAAAATATTCAGCTGCCCCTTTAAGGGACAGGCTGTTACCATGGTAACTTGGGCACTCACTTGTCTGTGATGAAAAACATTCCTGTTGCAGCAAACTCAAATGAACATTGAAAAACAACCTAGTGTGTGAACAAAATGATACAACTGGCCGAAAAACACGAGGACAGTCACACTTTAGTAGCCTTTCTTGTCAATTTGACAAACTTCTTCTACATGTGGCCTTTGGATTAAAAAAATATATATATTTAAAAAATTGACATTCTCACCTGCCAATGACAAATTTGGCAGATAGAGGGTGTTAATTTCCAACCCTGGTCGTGCTGACAGCAGGGCCTGACATTAAAAGCGTGTTCGCTTGCCCGGAGCAAGTAAAACAAATTCAATAAACATTGTTGGACAAACAGATTATAGATTTAAGTTGTCCGCAGGGTCAAGCGAAAAAAATAATCATGCAAAAATCACAATGTCAAACAATTAGGCTACTCCGATCAGAATTGGATCAGTGTCCTCCGGAAGCAATGGTTGCTCATTGTCCTCCCAATATCTGCAGAGCGCGTCAGAGTATAATTATTGTAGGCCTGCATTGACAGGCATGAGCGGTCTTTCAATCATGCAGTCACACAGCTGTTACTAATTGCTAGTGAGTTATTAGCACATTTTTGGTCAGCAATGAAAATCCTGGAAAAGTCATGGTGTGTGCGTCACCTGCATGTGTGCCACTGGGCCGTCACCAAAGGAGAGAGGGAGAAATCCACACAGCAGGTCAAATAATGACCTACAACATACTAACTAGTGTAGTTTGGCTGTTTATCTCGCTAGTTAACTATTAGCATGCATTCATGTAATTGTCATGTCCAAGGTCCTAAAATAACTTCCCACCAGCACTTGTGTACAACTGCAAATGGCCAACATGCAGTTGATACAGGTACGCAGTTGATGAAACCAATGCTGCATACTCTGGTTGTAAAATACTCAAACTTGGGTAGGATTCGCCTCTATTCAATACTGGCCATGTAATTCTGACAAAGTTAAAAATATTCTTAGAATAGCCTAATTGACAAGTACCTCCAATGCTGTCAAGATCTCCTCTGAACACTGAATATTTTGGCCATGTAATTCTGACAAAGTTAAAAATATTCTTAGAATAGCCTAATTGACAAGTAACTCCTATGCTGTCAAGATCTCCCCTGAACACTGAATATTTTAACCTTACAAATAGATCTTAGCTACTTCGCCCACCTTAGCCATTTGATCCCTAGTTCATTGAATGAGAGAATGATTTTAAAAAGACAAAAACTATTTGGTTGTAATTGTAATGTTGCAGGGTGGCCAACCCTCCTCCTGGAGAGCCCAGGAGAGCTACTGTGAGTGCAGGCTTTTGCTACAGCCCTGCTCGAACACGGCACATTGTAAAAAAAAAAAAAAAAAAAAACATCTGCTCACAGGACCTTGATAAGCTGACTCTGGTGTGTTTGAGCAGGGTTGGATAAAAAGCCTGCACACCCAGCAGCTCTCCAGATGGAGGGTTGACAGACCACAAGTTTTTATACAGTAGCCTACCAGTGCAGTATTTTAACTTTGTGTTAAGTATTAAGTATTTAAGTATTTATGCATAGTCACTTTAACTCTACCCACATGTACATATTACCTCAACTACCTCAACTAGCCGGTGCCCCCGCACATTGACTCTGCAACGGTACCCCCCTGTATATATAGCCTCCCTACTGTCACTTTATTTTACTGTATATATAGCCTCCCTACTGTCACTTTATTTTACTTCTGCTCTTTTTTTCTCAACACTTTTTTGTTGTTGTTGTTTTATTCTTACTTTTTTTGTTTAAAATAAATGCACTGTTGGTTAAGGGCTGTAAGTAAGCATTTCACTGCAATGTCTGCACCTGTTGTATTCGGCGCATGTGACCAATAAAATTTGATTTGATTTGATTTGATTTGAAGTGCTTTACTCGAGACCACAACGGCAGGAGATAAAACACATGGGATCAAAGACAATGGACAAACATGATCTGTCAACGTTAATGGCAGTGTCCTGGGGAAAATGAAGGGGAATAGAAGCCTTTTATTAGGAAAGGGGCAGCAGAGTAGAGCGGCCCGGCTAGCCCCGCTGATAGCCGCCCCCAGGAAAATAAATATATACACAGCCCATTATTTATTTGCGCATTCCCGAGGTAGCAGGCCAGCCACGATTAAAGGTTGGCTCTCATGCTACCGAGATAATATTAAACCAGCTGCATGGGCTGGGTTAGAGCAGGGGTACTAAAATACTATACGAGAAGGTCAGGTCACACAAATTGCCTAGGTCGCAAAGTTCAGGATGAAAATCGGCATTTATCGGCGTTGTGACAAACCCCTACCTCGCGACCCCGGCCTGTTCAAACCCCACTTGTTGGCAGAGACAACATTATGCAGTGTTGAAGCTCATTTCTTGCAATTCTACATATTTTGCCATGTCTTATGTTGTGTGTTCATAGATGTCGGAGTGACTCAAACATTACAACAACAAAAAAGTCAACCTGGGCATGTAATCTGGGCATGATAACTACAAGGTTTAGATAGCTGGTTAACTTTCCTACCTAGCTCAAAAACATTAGCTGACATGGGATAGTTGATCAACTGGAAATTACTGACAGGTTATAAATAGCTCTCTAAGGTCTGTCAGTAACCACGTTTCCATCCACAGTTTTTATTTGAGTCAAGTCATACCGTATAAATCGGTTTAAAAAACATACAACAGCTGTGATGGAAACGCCTTTATGCGATAAATGGTGGTGGAAACGCCTTTATGCGCAAATATTGATTTAAAACCATCATATCAAAATAAACTTGAAGTCACGCGATGATATGGTGTGTGTGTTCCTCCCACTACGACTCGTGAAACCATGCAGTTTACTAGGCTACAGATTAAATAAGTTAAGATGAACTTCACAGGGTGTTGAAAGTGTACGGTGAGCTTGATGCTCCTTTCCAATAAATAGAGGGTCTTATTTAGGGCTGACCCCATTTAGTCGACTGGTCGATTGTTTGGTCGATAGGCTGTTGGTCGACCCAGATTTCTTTTGTCGAGCAGTAGCAAAAAAAATTCTAACATAATTCATGGTGTAAAACAAATGTCTGTTTTGCGCCTGTGAGTGGACTAATCCATTGTGGAGGCCGTGGGGATGGCACAGTCCATCACTAAGACGTGTGCTACTGAAATTGTATATGGTTAGATTACTTAAGAACAATGGTGCAACACTAATACAAATACTATTTTATAAGAAATGCACTCTCTACCGAATTGGATAGTGGTCGCTGTCCGCGGTTCTGAAAGACATCAGTGCGCTGTTGAATTGGTGCCTTTTCCTAGACCACGTTGCTATGTGCATAATAGCAAAGTTAACAAGCATATTGGTGTTGAGAACAATGCGGTGGAGGCAGGAGACGACAAAACAACCCTTGCCTTAATTGTCTAAGAAAAGTGAGGAGATGGGTAAACAACTTAATTAGGTCAATCAATAACTTAAAAATGTCCCTGGCTTCATCCATACATGTCTACAGAAATAGGATAGATCCTGCTTCTGTTACCTGTTTGAGTGTTTGTTTAAATGGCATACACCATAATGACAAGGTGAAAACAGGTTTAGAAATGTTTGCTAATGTATAAAAATAAAAAATACCTTATTTACATAAGTATTCAGACCCTTTGCTATGAGACTCGAAATTGAGCTCAGGTGCATCCTGTTTCCATTGATCATCCTTGAGATGTTTCTACAACTTGATTGGAGTCCACCTGTGGTAAATTAAATTGATTGGACATAATTTGGAAAGGCACACACCTGTCTATATCAAGGTCCCACAGTTGACAGTGCAGGTCAGAGCAAAAACCAAGCCATGAGGTCGAAGGAATTGCCGTAAAGCTCAGAGACAGGACTGTGTCGAGGCACAGATCTGGGGAAGGGTACCAAAAAATGTCTGCAGCATTGAAGGTCCCCAAGAACACAGTGGCCTCCATCATTCTTAAATGGAAGAAGTTTGGAACCACCAAGACTCTTCCTAGAGCTGCAGAGATGGTTGTCCTTCTGGAAGGTTCTGCCATCTTGACAGAGGAACTCTGGAGCTCTGTCAGAGTGACACTTGGTCCTTGGTCACCTCCCTGACCAAGGACCAAGCTTGTACCGTCATACCCAAGAAGACTCGAGGCTGTAATCGCTACCAAAGGTGCTTCAACAAAGTACTGAATAAAGGGTCTGGATACTTACGTAAATGTGATATTTCAGTTGTATAGTTTTAATACATTTGCAAAACTTTCTAAACCCATTTTTGCTTTGTCATTATGGGGTATTGTGTGTAGATTGATGACTAAAAAAAACGATTTAATCAATTTTAGAATAAGACTAAAGTAACAAAATGTGGAAAAAGGGTTCTGAATACTTTCCGAATGCACTTTATATTTCAATACTTAGGCTACTGTAGCAATCAATCGTTCGTTAATGTCATCACACAGCATACAAGTCATTCATGATTTGAAATACAATCATGCATTTTAGTTTTAAAATAAAAGTGACCATTGAATAATTAACGTAAACAATAAATAAACCGTTCCATTACGGAAATTGCATTCACGGATTATTGAGACTGTTTTTAGTCTTTGCTGTAATAAAGGCTTCACAAAATGTTAAACAAATAATTGGTACCTGGTACGCTTATAATTTATTTTAGTGTTGTTTACATTGCTCCAAACGGTCAGAAAAATAATATGAGCAATTAGGGGAGAAGGGCCTTAGTCAGGGAGGTGACCAAAACCCCATGGTCACTCTGACAGAGCTCTAGAGTTCCTCTGTGGAGATGGCAGAACCTTCCAGAAGGACAACCATCTCTGCAGCACTCCGCTTGGAGTTTGCCAAAGGCACCTAAAGGACTCTCAAACCATGAGAAACAAGATTATCTGGTCTGATGAAGCCAGGATTGAACTCTTTGGCCTGAATGCCAAGCCTCACGTCTGGAGGAAACCTGGCACCATCCCTATGGTGAGGCATGGTGGTGGCAGCATCATACTGTGGGGATGTTTTTCAGCGGCAGGGACTGGGAGACTAGTCAGGATCGAGGGAAAGATGAACGGAGCAAAGTACAGAGAGATCCTTGATGAAAACCTACTTCAGAGCGCTCAGGACCTCAGACTGGGGCAAAGGTTCACCTTCCAACAGGACAACGATCCTAAGCACACAGCCGCACTGTATTTGCGAGATTTTTGGCTAGAGCACACGTGCGAAAACCAGAGTAGGCACATTTGCTACTTAACGCAAACGTCAGAGTTGAAAATGCAATGGAAAGTTCTCATGTACCAAATAAAAATCAAAGTTAAGCGAAGAAGTCATTGTGTGCACTACGTCATCACGCAATGATTTTCATATGCAACAAGTCCATTTGGTGGAAACAAAAAAAATTGCATATTTTCTTTATGCGGATTCTATAATATTTATGTGGAAATCTGTCGCCAATTGGATGGAAACTTAGCTAGTGACTGACATAAGATGATGAAAACGACCAAATTTCAAAATGGCACCTTGTGCATTCTACTATTACAACTCTCGACAGTTAGCTGAAAGTCTGACAGAGTTCCCGCAGTCCGCCTATTGAGTATGGCTGGGTTAGAGTGTGGTACAACTACAAGGGGCTGTCACTGGTAATGAAGAGGTTTCACTGCCTGCCTGGACTGGCTGGGAGGAGAATGAGCTTGGCTTTTTACAGCAGTGTGGATGTACTCAGTGGAAGCAATTGATCCCATTGTTTTATGGAGAGGGGGGTGATTAACTGACGACAATAGAGCTCTTTCACTGGAAATGTCAGCCGTCAAGCTGAGAGACTGTCCGACCGGGCAAAAGAGGCTTCTATGAAAGCCAAGTTGCAAAATGGATGTGGAAAAATGTCATGGAATTGTATGACACTGCCACAATATCCCCACACAAATTGTGAAACGCAATTGGGCTCTCGTGTGGTAGAAAAGATTTGGCCGACAGTGTGTGCACGTAAGACGACGCCAGACAAACGTGAAATGTACCAAAATAGACAGTATGAACTCCATAACACAATTCATAGTAGCCTAAGTGTTCAACCACCACCTATAAAACAGTCTTCAAATGGATTGATAGACAAAGTTAATGTTAAACTATCGCTTTGTCTTTCTCACAGAGATCAGAAAAACAATGCTATGTAGGCTAAACCTGCTCATAATCTCAATGTCTAAATCAATAGTCTTTTCAATCACATCCAATACAATAATCACAATAATAGCTCAGTGATCAGTCTTAAACTTAGCCTCATTTAAAAAGAACACGAAAACTGACCTAAAATCGTCAGGCATATTAAACTAGTGAGGGACTTAAAATATAACCGATTATCCATTCGAGGCCGTTTTTCCTGATTAGATTATACAATAGCCGAAAATATTAAGATCTCTCACAGCAGCCTCCTAGCACTGCTCAGATAACACAATGGCCTTGGTCTCCGAGTTCCAAATCTGGGTTTTAGGTATATTAAAATAGTAACTTAAGGTGAGGTGCCCTGCCACAAAGACTTGAATGAAGTAGAGTTATTCTACCACTCTGAACCAATTGCTCTCTCCCCCTCTCCTACATGAACACGGGAGAGCTGTGCACGCTGACACGTAAAGATTATTTAATACCATCAAAGCCATAATGGGAGAAATCAAAGGATTCAATATAAAAAGGGGGGGGGAGGGGTGACAACCCTTTCATCGCTCCCAGAGAGGCCTAGGAGAGCAGGGAAATAGACGGTGGACTGTATGGAGACAGAATCAGTATGTGTGAGCTGGCCTGTCAAACCCTCATCGGCCTGGCTGACTAGAGCACCCATATCCCTACATCACAGGGGCTTTACTTCCCCAAACTTCTCCCTTGGTAGCGGCTCCCACCCTCGCACTCTGTCTTTTCCCACACTCACCCCATTCCCAAAACAGCGGCTACGTCAGCAAGCACCACGGCCAAAACTACTATAACGCTGCAATTTATTTCTACTCATTCTGATTCAGCAAGTGTGGCAATGGCAAAGAAACAACTTTATCTAGCACAAAAACAAACATGTCTTTATGAAAAACAACTAGAGCGAGTTGGAAGACTGACACACCATAATCCTGCTCATTATAACAAACCCTCAAATGTCTGACTTACTGACATCTTTTTTTCATAACAGGGAACCGAAGCCTCAGATCTGAGCGCCTCGCTCCTGAATTAAAACCCACACAAACCCTGGCGTCTCAGCGAGTGAGTGGGTCGACTCGGTTGAGGCATTTACCGTTTAGCGAGGGTCGTGTGACATCTCTGGGGTAACCTGCCATTGTGGGGGACCTGTCTCATCTGTCACAGCCTGATGAGTTTCTCCTGCACAGTCTCAGCCTTGGGAGGCAGGCAACCACCAGCTAAACTGAACACAAGGGACAGACGGGGCTGTGGTAGGGCTACTCACCACTATGGGCCTCTGCTAACCAAACTTCAAATGTGTTGAGATTGCCTTTTTGGTGTATCCTCTCTACCAAATTTAGATGTACTCTAATCGCTACAATCAGTTGTGCAAACATCTCTGCCTACCCCTGAACCCCACCACATTGCAAGGAGTCTTGCTCCCCACATCTTGTTAGACATGAGTATGTTTGGTAGATAGGCCTACTATTTAGCTACAGTATCGTTTGAACTCTTTAAACCCATCTCTTTACCTTCAATAACAATCTACAGATAGTGCAAGGCCAGTTTTAGCAATAACACTGGGCGTTTCCAAATACAAAAATTAGCAGCTCTGTGGGATAAAAATCTAATGTCCTGCAGTAAAGGTCTCAAAGTGGGAAAACTCTCACACCATCCTCCAATAACCCATCTCACTTCATCTGACAAAACAATTCCTTCCACAGGTTACAAGAAAACAGAGAAAATGTCAGCCCATGTGAAAAATAATTGCCAGGAGCTTTTGAGTCACTATCATGTTTTTCAGAGCAAAGTCAAAGAACATTTTCCTTTCCAGTGTCACACTTGACTTTATCATTTTGAAGAGGAAGAAGAAGGGGGGATGTGGGTCCTGTCCGATTTAAGAGGTATGGCGAGGCGGCAAAGTGAGTGAGCCATCGCCTCCATTGTGATGACACATTTACCGCCATGTGAAACCAAGTCGTGTGAGGCTTCTAAGTCTAGCTGGCATCTCTCACACAAGAAGGAAACTGACTTCCCACACAAGACAAGCCGCTGGGGGTTAACAGTCTCTCAAAAAAGCTCTGGACGTGAAAAAGCAGTTCACTCTTCTGCCTCTAATTATATCTGCATGCAAAATACAGTACTTAGCTATACAATTGAGTTTTATGCTATTCTAAAACACATTGTATGGTCTAACCCTCAAAGCTAGAATAGACAATCACCCAACAATAACATGTCTGCATTAGCATAGACATAGAGTTTCTGCCATAAGAGAAGCTGATGAACACATCGATTGGAGGTGCCTGCAAGGCTGAAGTTGATGTTACGACCACATCATTTTAACAACTGCTTCTCTTTGGGCCTGCTCTGTCCATATGGCTTACTGTAGCCTAATAGTTGACAAACTCATAACACTGTGAACACATACATCTCAGATCCTGTTGCCCTTGAGGGGGGAGACGACTGGATCGTTGATGTACACAGGGTACCAGACCAGTGAGTAGGTTAAATCGCTCACATGGGGCCCATCATGTATCATGAGTTGACGACACAGCAGATTAAACTTCTATGATTGTTTCATTTTCAACAGACCTGAAGGAACGAAAGCCAAGGGCAGTTAATATTACATAACAGTACCTTTCAGGATTAGCCCACTATAGTGATAGTCGTAGCAGTTGTGAACGTACTGCCTGGTTAGGTTGTAGCTGACTAGGATCTATCCAGCTATGGCTACGGCACAACATGTATCTGTGATTCACACCAAGAGGAGAGGTGACAGGGTGGGAAAATCCTCAGACACACCAAATTTCCCACTCAGCAACTAAGCCTCTCAACTTGCTCTGAATGTCACAGGTTTTCTGTAGAAAAGGCCACATGCCTTTTTCACAACAAAAACACAATAGTATGTTGTGCACATTTTGCAGCCAGTCTTGGACTGAGCAATGGAATAAATCCATATAAATGCATTATCTTATATATCAATCATGCACCATCCAATATTTTTACACAGTAATTAGGCTACCTCATAATCAAACCGAATCACAAAGGAAATGTTATTACAGATCTACATAAGAAACAATGGAAGAAAAAAAGAAAAAATACAAATAAAAGCTTAATACAATATTAGCAAGAAATTGGTAATAATAAAATTGACCAAATCCTAATCGGAGCAATTTTGAGATTACACCAGACTTTCACTAGACAGTGCATGTTGCCACAATGTTAATAATCATGTCATACCTACTATGACATTACATTTTGTCAGATGCTCCTCTGAGGACATATTATCTTGAAAAAACTGCATCAAAGGTGGAAACAAATTGGGGGAGGTTTCTGTCAGTGTGGCTTATATTGCAGTCATTTGCTGAAATAAAAACACTTGTGCAGATTTGGGAATACATTTGTGCACACACACTATTTTGGGATTGATTAACATCCTCATTCCATTGTCTTGACGTTCCATGGATGGCTCGTGCTAAAGCATGAATTGTGTGCAAATGACAAAACTATAGTGGTTTAGCAGTCTGTGAGTTACACTCATAACATGGTAAATACAGTGAAAAGTTGGTTGGTTGACCTTGCTACAAACATTGGCGATGTAAATATAGAGTCAACTGTCAGCCTGTCAAAATGCAGTTAGCTGGCTAGCCAAATAGCTACTTATAGCTTAATGATGCTTACGTTTAGATTTTGTTGCGTGCTCTAATTCATTTATTCGAAAATAATACGGCAAATTGATAAAGAAGAACTCTGTTTAGTTATCTAATTAGCTAAACCACAGTGCGTGTTGATCGTGTAGCCAGTGTCAATCACGAGATTCATAACGAAATCTCACATCCCGCCGAATCGAAATCTTATAACCTTCGCGCACATAATAAACTGGCAATGTATGACGCAACTGAAAATATGAGTCTCGTCGGGTTGAAGGACTTAAATTGTTCATGACATTTGCCTGGTGGTTTATGTTAATTTAGACCTGGACGCATACTGTCCAAATGTTGACAAGGTAAGCCACCTCAAATGACAAGTGTAACATCAAATACCTTGGACCTGTTGACTCCTCCTCCCGGTTCTGTGGCTGGTGGAAGTTGCGCCTAGTATAGATGTTTTGATACTCTCTCCAAAGCTTTTGCCTGTAAAACATTTAGCAGTGGATAACAACCGGTGTCGAGCCAAACTACCCTCGTCGCTGAGAAGCGGTGAACGGCTTTCAGTGAGCAGAGAAGTTGAGCAGAGCTTTTCTCAGCGCAGCCATTGAGGTCACGTGCTCCGGCTGTGAAATTCAACACCACCCTCTCTCCCCGCCCCTTCTCTTATTATGGGGTGGTCCACTGTCCTGTAAAAGGGATACTTCAGGATTTTGTCCAGCTTGTAGTCCTAAAACCCGGGAAAAAGTTACACAAATATACAAAAGTATGTGGACACCCCTTCAAATTATTGGAATCGGCTATTCCAGCCACACCCGTTGCTGACAGGTGTATAAAATCGAGCACACCGCCATGCAATCTCCATAGACAAACATTGGCAGTAGAATGGCCTTGCTGAAGAGCTCAGTGACTTTCAACGTGGCACTGTCATAGGATGACACCTTTCCAACAAGTCAGTTAGTCAAATCTCTGCCCTGCTAGAGCTGCCCTGGTCAACTGTAAATGCTGTTATTGTGAAGTGGAAACATCTAGGAGCAACAACGGCTCAGCCGCGAAGTGGTAGGCCACACAAGCTCACAGAACGGGACCGCCGAGTGCTGAAGCAAGTCGCTTGTAAAAATCGCCTGTCCTTGGTTGCAACACTCACTACCGAGTTCCAAAATGCCTCTGGAAGCAACGTCAGCACAATAACTGGGTTTCCATCACCAAGCAGCCGCACACAAACCTAAGATCACCATGCGCAATGCCAAGTGTCGACAGGAGTGGTGTAAACACGCCACCATTGGATCACGCTTCACCATCTGGCAGTCCGACGGACTAATCTGGGTTTGCCAGGAGAATGCCACCTGCCCCAATGCATAGTGCAAACTGTAAAGTTTGGTGGAGGAGTAATAATGGTCTGGGGCTGTTTTTCATGGTTCAGGCTCCTTAGTTCCAGTGAAGGGAAATCTTGATGCTACCGCATACAATGACATTCTAGACGATTCTGTGCTTCCACCTTTGTGGTAACAGTTTGGGGAAAGCCCTTTCCTGTTTCACCATGACAATGCCGTCGTGCACAAAGCGAGGTCCATACAGAAATGTTTTGTCAAGATCGGTGTGGAAGAACTTGACTGGCCTGCACAGAGCCCTGACCTCAACCCCATTGAACACCTTTGGGATGAATTGGAACGCTGACTGTGAGCCAGGCCTAATCGCCCAACATCAGTGCCCGACCTCACTAATGCTCTTGTGGCTGAATGGAAGCAAGTCCCCGCAGCAATGTTCCAACATCTAGTGGAAAGCTTTCCCAGAAGACTGGAGGCTGTTATAGCAGCAAAGGTGGGACCAACTCCATATTAATACCCATGATTTTGGAATGAGATGTTCGACGAGCAGGTGTCCACATACTTTTGGTAATGTAGTGTATCTCTGTTTGTTCAGCCATTCCTGTGTTTGAAAATCAATGGGGAAAAATAGGGTTTTGGGATAAACGTCGAGAAATAAAAAGGTCTGAGGTTCTATGAGATAATATCAGTCAGTTAACCTTGATGAATTATAAAGCCTTTATTTTTATTTTATTTTTATTTCACCTTTATTTAACCAGGTAAGCCAGTTGAGAACAAGTTCTCAATTACAACTGCGACCTGGCCAAGATAAAGCAAAGCAGTGCGATAAAAACAACAACACAGTGTTACATATGGGGTAAACAAAACATAAAGTCATAAATACAACAGAAAATATATATACAGTGTGTGCAAATGTAGCAAGTTATGGAGGTAAGGCAATAAATAGGCCATAGTGCCAAATAATTACAATTTAGTATTAACACTGGAATGATAGATGTGCAAGAGATGATGTGCAAATAGAGATACTGGGGTGCAAGTGAGCAAAATAAATAACAATATGGGGATGAGATAGTTGGGTGGGCTAATTTGAGATGGGCTGTGTACAGGTGCAGTGATCGGTAAGGTGCTCTGACAACTGATGCTTAAAGTTAATGAAGGAGATAAAGAGTCTCCAGCTTCAGAGATTTTTGCAGTTCGTTCCAGTCATTGGCAGCAGAGAACTGGAAGGAATGGCGGCCAAAGGAGGTGTTGAATTTGGGGATGACCAGTGAGATATACCTGCTGGAGCGCATACTACGGGTGGGTGTTGCTATGGTGACCAATGAGCTAAGATAAGGCGGGGATTTGCCTAGCAGTGATTTATAGATGACCTGGAGCCAGTGGGTTTCTTCCAGTTCTCTGCTGCCAATGACTGGAACGAACAGCAAAAATCTCTGAAGCTGGAGACTCTTATCTCCCTCACTAACTTTAAGCATCAGTTGTCAGAGCAGCTTACCGATCACTGCACCTGTACACAGCCCATCTGAAATTAGCCCACCCAACTACCTCATCCCCATATTGTTATTTATTTTGCTCATTTGCACCCCAGTATCTCTATTTGCACATCATCTTCTGCACATCTATCACTCCAGTGTTAATACTAAATTGTAATTATTTTGCACTATGGCCTATTTATTGCCTTACCTCCATAACTTACTACATTAGCACACACTGTATATAGATTTTCTATTGTGTTATTGACTGTATGTTTTGTTTTATCCCATGTGTAACTCTGTGTTGTTGTTGTTTTTATCGCACTGCTTTGCTTTATCTTGGCCAGGTCGCAGTTGTAAATAAGAACTTGTTCTCAACTGGCCTACCTGGTTAAATAAAGGTTAAATAAAAAACTAAAAAAATTTGATTATAAGGAGAAGCAAGAATTGGATGATTATATTTCTATTTCATACTTGCAATTTGTCAGATAATGACATATCATGAAAACATTTTGCTTTGATATAGCACATTTACAAAATAAAGAAAACATCTTTGATTATATTATCAATTTAATAACATGTTATTGCATTTATCGTCCTGGCAGATAAAGATTTGTATTATATCGACAGTCAGATCTAAATTAGAGATGGACAAGCAATTTTTCTGTGTTTCAGCTCTACAATAAATCTTGGCACAGCATCCCTTAACTCTAATAGTATTAGGACCGTAATTGAATTTAATTAGGTATGGTGTATTGGGAATCAGCATTATTTGTTGAATGAACAGTGGAGGGAAAGCACACATTTGTTTCTGCCCTTCAAGTTTGTTTGTTTGTTGCTTTCCATGTCAAAACTTACTGCCAGAAATAAGAACATTATGTGAGAGGTTGCATTTTTGGACACACTGGGACACACCACAGTCAGTGAGATACTATACTTTTCCCCCATTGCAACCCACCACAAAGTTGACTGTCTGTGTCCTTCCCTGCAAGCTTTGTAAGGCGGGCGGCTACACTGGATTCCTGGATGTTTTTCCACTAACGCCTATGAGGCTGCTGCAACAATGCTGTGAGTGGCATTGGGCTGTGTCGACTGTCACTCATCAGCACACAAGTGAGGAATGCTGTGCTGGGGTTGACATGGGGGGACACAGTGGTATTTGAGGCCTGTGGACTCAGAGCAGAGTAAAAGGCCTTCAAATGCTCAAAGTGTGTTTTGGTGCAATTGGTTGCTGTCAAAATAGAGAGTATGAGTGTGAGCAGACTTAGGCCTATTTCACAGGATTTTGGCTGGTGAAATTAGGCCCTGGCATGATATCCTTATGTGCACAGATGTATGAAGAGTATACTTCCATTTGCCTGCAGACAGACAGTGGGACTTGACTTTATTGGCAGCCATAGCTGCTGTGTTTCCTCAAGGCGGGTGTCCTTGGTGCAGCTGCATCCTGGACATTTTACATTTTAGTCATTTAGCAGACGCTCTTATCCAGAGCAACTTACAGTTAAGTGAGTGCATACATTTTCATACTGGCCCCCCGTGGGAATCAAACCCACAACCCTGGCGTTGCAAACGCCATGCTCTTCCAACTGAGCTACATCCCTGCCGGCCATTCCCTCCCCTACCCTGGACGACGCTGGCTAATTGTGCGCCGCCCCATGGGTCTCCCGGTCGCGGCCGGCTATGACAGTCTGGATTCGAACCAGGATCTCTAGTGGCACAGCTAACACTGCGATGCAGTGCCTTACACCACTGCGCCACTCGGGAGACTGGACGTGCAGTCAGGTTTATCATCTAATGTTAGGAGGAGATCAGTACTGTATCTTAATGGACTTACTGTATGGTACTGAACAGCTCCTATTTCTGTATGAGTTTAGTGCATGGCCATAAGGAAGATATGTCATGCATAGTGCATAGTGTAGTTCCATGTCATGCATGTTTTATGCATGCTTTGCATAATCCACTTTACACAACAACAAGAAATGAGGCTCAGGGATATCAAGCACTGATGTTTGCCATCGGTGTGGCCTACTGTTGACATTACCATTGTGGGAATTTCTTTAACCTGAGTTATGCAGCGCATGTTTCATTTAATGCTTTATATAACCTACTATACACAAGGGGCAAATCATGGGTTTGACATGTTTGAGAGCTCAAAGGCTGCAAATTTGTACCGCATCTTTTAAAGCCTCACACCTGATGTGACAAGAAGTTAAACATCTATCTGTAAAGGTTGACTCTGTGATTTATGTATGCCGAGGGATGCATGTATTTGGCCTGTATAGCTTTGGTAGGCATGACAATTTTGCTGAGGTTGCGTTTTTTAAAGTGGCAGGCTGAAATGATTTCAGGCTAGCTACGATTCGTCATTCACTCTACACATTGTAAACGCTCATCCTTTTAGCATCAAGAATAAGACCCTTTAAGAGGCCTGACATGCATGGCGCTCAGAGAGTCTTCACGGTACTATCCTGATCCTGGAATCCCTCCTGTAAAATGGATGGGTCAACAAAAACATTTGCTCCTCAGCTCTCCCGGTTCCCCCGGCTTCCCATATTCTTATTTAGGGGAAGTGCCAGCGCTAGCACAAATAGTCCCAAATACTCCCTGACAACCCAACGTTAGGAGCAGCTCTCAAGATGAAGTCCCCTAGTCTCTCTTGTTTCAGTTTAACACGGCAACTGGCAAGCCCCCACCTCGCAACCTCCTGTAAACGCAGGATGCATATTTACTGGCCCGCCTCCACTCCAGGGGGCTATTTCCAGTGGCGTGAAACACTAGCCCGGCTGATCAACAATGTGGGCTGCATGCCACTACACCAGTCACAGCCAGAGAGTGAGACTAGTGTGACACTGTGACACCCACACATTCCATGATAGTCTTACCCACCCAAAAGCAACATCTCCTGGGTCCCCAAATGTCTGTGGACAAATAGTTTGGCGGCCCATGCATCATGTGACACATGAGAGCCTAAGGGCCCTACGTCAAAGAAAACAAGAGGCTATCACCAGGCAGGCCTGGGTTTGACAAATATTTAAGATCTGCCTCCAGACCAGTGTCTCAGAGTAGGATAATGTTAATTAAGTGTCTCAGAGTGGGAGTGTCGATCTAGGATCAGGTTATGCAATCTTATAACTGATCGTACGGGCCCAGACCTGCAGAGGGAGAAAGCTGTGGAGGGAGACGTGAGGGCAGGGCCGTGCCAAGGCTCTGTTGTCACGGTTTACTAAGCCAGAACCCAGAAGCAGACCAGGACAAGGTAGGTTGAAACAAAGGTGAGTGTTTATTTAATAGATCCACGAGTGAGGCTGAATAATCCAGGGAACAGAGCGGGTGGCGTGGATGGGTTGTTGAGGGTGCAGTGGTAGGTCCAGTAATGGCTCGGCAGCCGCCGACCATCAGGCAGAGGTTGGGTGAAGGTTCCGGATGAGTGACTGCAGATGGAACAAAACGGAGGTAAGTACAAAACAAGCAAACAAGGTGCAAAACAACAAAACTAACGCTACATGCTCTAAGGCTGATCCACTGATAAACATACTGTTCATGGCTAACGATCCGGCAGGGAATGGATGTTAGGACAGAGCCTAAGAAGGGTGATGATCAGGACCAGGTGTGCAGATTGCTGATGGGATGCAGGTGCGGAAATCAAGAGAGCTCCCGCCTAGCAACGTTGCCCGGCAACCAGGCAGGGAGCGTTCCAGAACCCTCGGGAAACTGGAGATCCCGAGCAGAAAAACTAGTACCCAGACAGAAACCGACTCAGACTGCAGGGATCGTTACAGTACCCCCCTCCGACGAACGCCACCGGGCGGACTCCCGGAGCGCCAGGATGGAGGCGGTAGAAGTCACGAATGAGGTCAGCATCTAGGATCTGTCGCCGCGGAATCCAACTCCTCTCTTCAGGACCATACCCCTCCCAGTCCACGAGATACTGGAAACCCCGGCCCCGCCGTCTGGAATCCATGATGCGTCGCACCGTGTAGGCAGGACCACCTCCGATCATCCGAGGAGGAGGAGGAGGAGGCGGAGGAGGCAACAGAGGACTGAGGAGAACAGGCTTGAGGCAGGAGACATGAAAGGTGGGATGGACTCTGAGCGTCCTCGGTAGTTTGAGTCGAACTGCCACCGGATTGATCACCTTCTCCACCACAAACGGACCAATGAACTTCGGTGACAACTTCCTAGACTCAGTCCGTAAAGGAAGATCCCGTGTGGCCAACCAGACCCTATCTCCGATGGTATAGGTGGGAGCGGGGATCCGGCGACGATTCGCCTGGAGCTGATACCGGTCCGAAACTCTAAGGAGTGCCTTTCTGGCCCGATGCCAGGTCCGGTGGCAACGACGAATATGGGCCTGAACAGAGGGCACTGAGAGCTCCTTCTCCTGAGAAGGGAACAAGGGAGGTTGGTAGCCATACAGGCACTGGAAGGGAGACATCCCAGTGGCAGATGTAGGGAGAGTATTGTGGGCATACTCAACCCAAGGCAACTGAGAGACCCAGGAGGTGGGGTTGGAGGAGACAAGGCAGCGTAGCGTGGATTCCATCTTCTGGTTGGCTCTCTCCGCCTGACCATTAGATTGGGGGTGAAAACCAGATGTGAGGCTGACTGTAGCTCCAATGGCCAAACAGAAGGACTTCCAGACAGCAGAGGTAAACTGAGGGCCACGGTCGGAAACGATATCACTGGGCAAACCGTGGACCCTGAAAACCTCCCTAACCAGGATCTCGGACGTCTCCGAGGCAGAGGGAAGCTTGGCAATAGGCACAAAGTGGGCGAACTTGCTGAATCTGTCCACGATAGTCAGAACGACCGTGTTCCCCTCAGAAGCGGGCAACCCAGTGACAAAGTCCAGGGCCAGATGCGACCATGGTCGCCGGGGAATAGGAAGGGGGTGAAGTAGTCCAGAGCTGGGCCGATTGGTACTCTTATTCTGCGCACACACTGGACAGGCAGCAACAAAACCCCGAGTATCCTCGGCCATGGCAGGCCACCAAAAACGTCTGCGAAGAAACGCCATCGTCCGAGCCACGCCAGGGTGACAAGCCATCTTGCTGGCGTGGGACCATTTGAGGACAGCAGGACGAACCGACTCAGGCACAAACAACCGACCGGGTGGACCGTTACGGGACCGGGCTGCGTCCGAAGGGCCGCCATCACCTCCTCCTCAATCTTCCACATAACTGCTCCCACGACGCAGTTCCGGGGGAGAATTGTCTCGGTCTTGGACCCACTCTCTTCCGTCTTGGAGAACATCCGGGACAAGGCGTCCGCCTTGCCGTTCTTAGATCCAGGTCGGAACGTCAGGGAAAAATTGAATCGTCCGAAAAACAACGCCCACCTGGCCTGACGGGAGTTGAGACGTCTAGCCGATTGCACGTAAGCAAGATTCTTGTGGTCAGTCCAGACAATAAACGGTTGCTCCGCCCCCTCCAACCAGTGGCGCCACTCCTCCAAGGCAAGTTTCACCGCGAGAAGCTCCCGGTTACCCACATCATAATTCCTCTCCGCAGGCGAAAGGCGACGAGAGTAGTAGGCGCAGGGATGGAGTTTACTGTCCGTGGAGCATCGCTGCGACAGGATGGCGCCAACTCCCACATCAGACGCGTCCACTTCAACGACGAACTGACGGGCCGTGTCCGGTTGAGAGAGAATCGGTGCGTTGGTGAATCGCCTCTTCAAATCCAGAAACGCTCGATCCGCCTCCGGATTCCACTTGAAGGTCCTGATACTGGAAGTCAAGGCAGTTAACGGAGCGGCCACACGGCTGTAATCCCGGATGAATCTGCGGTAGAAATTCGCAAACCCCAAAAATCTCTGGAGCTGCAATCTCGTACCGGGCTGGGCCCATTCCAGAACCGCTCTAACCTTCTCCTGGTCCATCCTAATCTCTCCCTGGAGATGATGTACCCGAGAAAGGATGTCGTGTGGGCGTGAAACTCGCACTTCTCGGCCTTCACGAACAGGCGATTCTCCAACAATCGCTGCAGAACCTGCCGGACATGCTGGACGTGGTCGGAAGGTTCCTTCGAGAAGATCAGAATGTCATCCAGGTAAACAAACACAAAGAGACCGATCATATCTCTCAGGACGTCGTTCACCATACTCTGGAATACCGCTGGAGCATTGGTCAGTCCAAACGGCATCACCTGATACTCGAAGTGACCCATCGGTGTATTGAAACCGTCAACCACTCGTCCCCCTCTCTGATCCGGACCATGTGATACGCATTGCGTAGGTCTAGCTTGGTGAACACCGTAGCACCCTGTAAGGAGTCGAAGGCAGAACTCATCAAGGGCAGGGGATACTTGTTCTTGACCGTGATGTCATTCAACCCCCGATAATCAATACACGGTCGAAGAGAGCCATCCTTCTTACCCACAAAGAAGAATCCTGCCCCCAGGGGTGATGACGAGGGACGAACGAGACCAGCAGCTAGGGACTCCTTGATGTAGGTCTCCAAAGCCTCACGTTCAGGTCGGGAGATACTGTATAACCTTCCCTTGGGGTAGACAGCTCCAGGGAACAGGTTGATGGCACAATCATATGGTCGGTGGGGAGGGGAGTGACAGAGCCTTCTGCTTACTGAACACTTCCCCAAATCGTGATATGTCTCGGGAACCAGGGACAAATCTGGGGGTTTAGCCTCAATCACCTGACTGGGAACCGAATGGGGACAGGCAGTCTTGAGACAGTTAGCATGACAATCAAGGCTCCAACTCGTTACCTTGCCCGTCACCCAATCGAACGTGGGATTGTGTTCCTTCAGCCAGGGGTATCCAAGGACCAGAGGAACATGGGAAGACGGCAGAATGAAGAATGAAATCATCTCCGAATGATCCCCGACAACAGCATCTTAACCGGTTCAGTCCTCATCGTGATACGTGCCAGACTACTGCCGTTCAGAGTGGTCGCTTCAATGGCTTCCGGCAATTGCTCCTTGGAAAGCCCCAGCTGTTCCACCAACTCGGCATCAAGAAAGCTTCCATCGGCACCTGAATCGATAAAAGCGTTAATCGCTAAGCTCTGATTCCTGTTCATAAGGGTAGCCGGGAAACGGGGTCTGACAGAGGTATTGAGAGGTCGAAACTGGCTCGCTAAAAGTCCTCCCAACTTTAGCGAGCCGCGCAGTTTGACGACCGCCGGGAACAGGTGGCGAGGTAATGTCCCGAACCACCACAGTAGAGGCAACAGTTAGTCCTACGTCTGAGTTGGCGTTCCTCCTTGGTTAACCCGTGCCGCCCTACTTGCATTGGTTCAGAATCGGGAGACAGGACCTCTCCACTAATCCTGTGTGGTGGACGATGATCGACGTATTCTGGTCCAATCCCCGACCCGACTGGAACCTGAGAAGCTGATCGATTGGACGGAACCCATTGCTTCTCCCTCCTTCGCTCTCGGACTCGATTATCCACCCGAATAGACAAGGCTACCAAGCTGTCCAGGTCACTAGGCTCCGGATAGGAGATCAACTCATCCTTGAGCTGCTCCGACAGACCCTGGTAAAAGGCCGCTTGCAGAGACTCCTCATTCCACCCACTCTCCACAGCCAACGTCTTGAACTCGATCACGAAGTCGGCCACGCTGCGAGTTCCTTGGCGAAGCGAAAACAGGCGCCTAGCTGCGTCCCTCCCTCGGACGGAATGGTCGAAGAGCTTCCTCATCTCGGCCGTGAACCCCTGGTATGACGCCATGCAGGGGTCTTGTCGTTCCCAAACGGCTGAAGCCCACTCCAGCGCTCGACCACGCAGCAACTCAATCACAAAGGCTATCCTAGCCTTGTCTGTGGCATAAGAGTAGGGCTGTAGATCGAACACTAACCCACACTGCATAAGGAAAGAACGGCATCTTCCCAGCTCCCCCTCATATTTATCCCGGCGTCGGAACCTTGGGCTCACGGAAGGACACAGCTCCAGAAGCGGCAGGCGAGATGGGTGAAACCGGTAGTGGATCCTCCACCGGAAACTTGCGCTGGTTCTGGACCTCCGTCAGACCGGTAGAAAGGTTCCGAACTGCCAACGCGATCTCCTGTAGCTCCGTGCTATGATGGCCCAACATCTTCTCCTGATGGGTAATGGCATGGCGAACAGAGTCCAGGTCCGCTGGGTTCATTACTGGCCGGATCGTTCTGTCACGGTTTACTAAGCCAGAACCCAGAAGCAGACCAGGACAAGGTAGGTTGAAACAAAGGTGAGTGTTTATTTAATAGATCCACGAGTGAGGCTGAATAATCCAGGGAACAGAGCGGGTGGCGTGGATGGGTTGTTGAGGGTGCAGTGGTAGGTCCAGTAATGGCTCGGCAGCCGCCGACCATCAGGCAGAGGTTGGGTGAAGGTTCCGGATGAGTGACTGCAGATGGAACAAAACGGAGGTAAGTACAAAACAAGCAAACAAGGTGCAAAACAACAAAACTAACGCTACATGCTCTAAGGCTGATCCACTGATAAACATACTGTTCATGGCTAACGATCCGGCAGGGAATGGATGTTAGGACAGAGCCTAAGAAGGGTGATGATCAGGACCAGGTGTGCAGATTGCTGATGGGATGCAGGTGCGGAAATCAAGAGAGCTCCCGCCTAGCAACGTTGCCCGGCAACCAGGCAGGGAGCGTTCCAGAACCCTCGGGAAACTGGAGATCCCGAGCAGAAAAACTAGTACCCAGACAGAAACCGACTCAGACTGCAGGGATCGTTACATCTGTGGTCAATCAAGCCCCACAGACTCCCTCGCCATTAATATCCCTCCGCCCCTGAAACCACTTATTTATTTCTCTACCTAACAGCAGCCAACCATTCATCACTGCTATAGGCCCTTTATTAGCTTGTCATCCATAGACGTAGCACGGTGTAATGGTGAAACCATCGGGCAGCAAGGCTCTTTGTGGCAAGGCTGGTACCCATTATTGGGTATCTAGTTAAGAGTCCTTTGGGACACATTATATAAGATGGACGATGAATGTATTTGAGTAGCTGAATATGTCTGTTGCATTTGTTTGTAAGTGCATGTGTACGCGGAAGTTGAAAGGAGACATAACTTTGTGTCAGTCCACTTTATGGTTGTGGGTTGTGAGGACCAGACGAAGAGAGCAAACGTTATTACATCAGAGGCATGGAATTGGTTATTGTGGTACAGAATCCTTGTTTGAACTGAAAACCGCTGTTAGTGGAGTAGTTTCACTCTCAACATGTTCACATAACATGCCACCAACATAGTACAAACACATACACAAGAATACATGACTATATATACAGTGGGGAGAACAAGTATTTGATACACTGCCTATTTTGCAGGTTTTCCTACTTACAAAGCATGTAGAGGTCTGTCATTTTTATCATAGGTACACTTCAACTGTGAGAGACGGAATCTAAAACAAAAATCCAGAAAATCACAATGTATGATTTTTAAGTAATTAACTTGCATTTTATTGCATGACATAAGTATTTGATCACCTACCAACCAGTAAGAATTCCGGCTCTCACAGACCTGTTAGTTTTCCTTTAAGAAGCCGTCCTGTTCTCCACTCATTACCTGTATTAACTGCACCTGTTTGAACTCTTTACCTGTATAAAAGACACCTGTCCACACACTCAATCAAACAGACTCCAACCTCTCCACAATGGCCAAGACCAGAGAGCTGTGTAAGGACATCAGGGATAAAATTGTAGACCTGCACAAGGCTGGGATGGGCTACAGGACAATAGGCAAGCAGCTTGGTGAGAAGGCAACAACTGTTGGCGCAATTATTAGAAAATTGAAGAAATTCAAGATGACGGTCAATCACCCTCGGTCTGGGGCTCCATGCAAGATCTCACCTCGTGGGGCATCAATGATCATGAGGAAGGTGAGGGATCAGCCCAGAACTGCACGGCAGGACCTTGTCAATGACCTGAAGAGAGCTGGGACCACAGTCTCAAAGAAAACCATTAGTAACACACTACGCCGTCATGGATTAAAATCCTGCAGCGCACGCAATGTCCCCCTGCTCAAGCCAGCGCATGTCCAGACCCGTCTGAAGTTTGCCAATGACCATCTGGATGATCCAGAGGAGGAATGGGAGAAGGTCATGTGGTCTGATGAGACAAAAATAGAGCTTTCTGGTCTAAACTCCACTCGCCGTGTTTGGAGGAAGAAGAAGGATGAGTACAACCCCAAGAACACCATCCCAACCGTGAAGCATGGAGGTGGAAACATCATTCTTTGGGGATGCTTTTCTGCAAAGGGGACAAGACGACTGCACCGTATTGAGGGGAGGATGGATGGGGCCATGTATCGCGAGATCTTGGCCAACAACCTCCTTCCCTCAGTAAGAGCATTGAAGATGGAGTCGTGGCTGGGTCTTCCAGCATGACAACGACCCAAAACACACAGCCAGGGCAACTAAGGAGTGGCTCCGTAAGAAGCATCTCAAGGTCCTGGAGTGGCCTAGCCAGTCTCCAGACCTGAACCCAATAGAAAATCTTTGGAGGGAGCTGAAAGTCCGTATTGCCCAGCGACAGCCCCGAAACCTGAAGGATCTGGAGAAGGTCTGTATGGAGGAGTGGGCCAAAATCCCTGCTGCAGTGTGTGCAAAGCTGGTCAAGACCTACAGGAAACGTATGATCTCTGTAATTGCAAACAAAGGTTTCTGTACCAAATATTAAGTTCTGCTTTTCTGATGTATCAAATACTTATGTCATGCAATAAAATGCAAATGAATTACTTAAAAATCATACAATGTGATTTTCTGGATTTTTGTTTTAGATTCCGTCTCACAGTTGAAGTGTACCTGTGATAAAAATTACAGACCTCTACATGCTTTGTAAGTAGGAAAACCTGCAAAATCGGCAGTGTATCAAATACTTGTTCTCCCCACTGTATATATCACTTCTAGGCAAATCCCCGCCTTATCTTAGCTCATTGGTCACCATAGCAACACCCACCCGTAGTATGCGTTCCAGCAGATATATCTCACTGGTCATCCCCAAAGCCAACAGCTCCTTTGGCCGCCATTCCTTCCAGTTCTCTGCTGCAAATGACTGGAACGAACTGCAAAAATCTCTGAAGCTGGAGACACTTATCTCCCTCACTAACTTTAAGCATCAGTTGTCAGAGCAGCTTACCGATCACTGCACCTGTACACAGCCCATCTGTAATTAGCCCACCCAACTACCTCATCCCCATATTGTTATTTACATTGTTATTTATTTAGCTAATTTGCACCCCAGTATCTCTATTTGCACATCATCTTCTGCACATCTATCACTCCAGTGTTAATACTAAATTATAATTGTAATTATTTTGCACTATGGCCTATTTATTGCCTTACCTCCATAACTTACTACATTTACACACACTGTATATAGATTTTCTATTGTGTTATTGACTGTACGTTTTGTTTATTCCATATGTAACTCTGTGTTGTTGTTGTTTTTACCGCACTGCTTTGCTTTATCTTGGCCAGGTCACAGTTGTAAATGAGAACTTGTTCTCAACTGGCTTACCTGGTTAAATAAAGGTTAAATAAAATATATCTCCCACCTACCCCTCTATTTCGTCTCGCCTGCGAGAAAGAAAACCATTATACAGTTTCATTTTATCTCCTTTTTTTCTTTCCCTAAAAATAAAGATTTTTCAAACCTATGACAACCGAGCCTTTTGAAGGATATATGCCGCGTTCACGTGCTAGTCCGAACTAGGAAACTCTGAAATGTCCGACTTGCTAACTGGTTGTAGTTCTACACGTGCCACGTTCAACGAATCAGCAAGTCGGAAGTTCCGACTAGCATGTGAACACGGCATTAGTCCATCTAATAACAAGTGGTAAGCCTTGTGGAATGTCTCAAATGATTCCCAGATGTGCTCTGCAGACATGTTTAACCCCTTCCTTCCTGGCCGCAGCCGGAGGAGAAAGTATATCAACAGGGCCTACGCAAAACCTTTATCCCCCCTCTCTGTCAATTTTCATTACTTTCAAAGTATTGGAGCCTGCTGAAGTGCGGTTGAATGTAATTTAGTGTAAAGCTAAAGATGAAGTAAACTTATACTGCACAGTACTGTATAAACACCTTTGCGGAGCAATGATAGTGTCACGATCGTCGAAGGAGGAGGACCAAGGCGCAGCGTGGAATGCAAACATACTTATTTTATTAAGTGTACACACGACCAACAAAAGATAACGTGACGTCCTCGGTCTAACACAAACCAACACGGAACAAGATCCCACAAACACTGTGGGAAAACTGGCTGCTTAAGTCTGGTTCCCAATCAGAGACAACAAGCAACAGCTGATACTCGTTGCCTCTGATTGAGAACCACACTGGCCAACATAGAAACACAATACTAGAAATACGACCTAGAACAAAAACACAGACTCTACACACCCTGGCTCAACATAAAAGAGTCCCTAGAGCCAGGGCGTGACAGTACCCCCCCAAAGGCGCGGACTGCGACCGCGCCTAAACATATCCGAACAGGGGAGGGCTGGGTGGGCATTCCTCCTCGGAGGTGGTTCCGGCTCCGGGCTTGACCATCACCCTCCAACAATCCCCCCGTAGCGCCCCTGGTCCGGTCTGGCCCCGCTGGCTGGAGCTGGACTGGACATCGTAGGAGCGGATTGCTTAGGCTCCGGTGTGGAGCAGCTGACCGGTACCTGACCAGGCACCGGTGACCCAGGCACGGGCCGAACCGGGCTGACGAAGCGCACCACAGGCTTGGTGCGGGGAGCAGGAACCGGCCGGACCGGGCTGGCGACGCGCACCATAGACTTGGTGCGGGGAGCAGGAACAGGCCGGGCCGGGCTGGGAACACGCACTACTAACTTAGTGCGGGGAGCAGAAACAGGTCGGGCCGGACTGGGAACACGCACTACTAACTTAGTGCGGGGACCAGGAACGGGTCGGGCCGGACTGGGAACACGCACTACTAACTTAGTGCGGGGAGCAGGAACGGGCCGGACCGGACTGGTGACACACACCACTTGCTTGGTGTGAGGAGCGGGACTGGGTTTCTTCATAACCCTCCGCTCCCTCAGCTGCCTACTCAGTTCCTCTCGCCTTGCCTCTACTCTCTCCTTCTCCCTTCTAGCATCCAGTAGCTCCTCCCTCTGACCCACTAACTCCTGCTCTCTCCTTACCAATAGCCCCCTTAACCTGGTGGCCTCCTCACCTAACCTCCCAATACGCCCTGTAGCTGCCTCCTGCTGCCCCGTCGCCCATGCCGTGTGCCCCGCCCTAAAACATTTTTGGGGTTGCCTCTCGTCCGTCCGACGACGACACTGGTGACGCCGTTGCTCCTCTCTACGGCTCGCCTCCACCGTCTCTTCCCACGGACGCCGATCCATCCCGGCCTGGATTTCCTCCCAGGTCCAGGACCCCTGCCCGTCCAATATCTGCTCCCACGTCCAGGCTGTCTGCTCCTGGACACGCTGCTTGGTCCTGTTATGGTGGGATCTTCTGTCACGATCGTCGAAGGAGGAGGACCAAGGCGCAGCGTGGAATGCAAACATACTTATTTTATTAAGTGTACACACGACCAACAAAACAACAAACGATAACGTGCCGTCCTCGGTCTAACACAAACCAACACGGAACAAGATCCCACAAACACTGTGGGAAAACTGGCTGCTTAAGTCTGGTTCCCAATCAGAGACAACAAGCAACAGCTGATACTCGTTGCCTCTGATTGAGAACCACACTGGCCAACATAGAAACACAATACTAGAAATACGACCTAGAACAAAAACACATAGACTCTACACACCCTGGCTCAACATAAAAGAGTCCCTAGAGCCAGGGCGTGACAGATAGGTTTTCCTAAGATGGTTACTTTTTTCCCTGTTTCCTTGGAACTCCTCTGCTGTTTTCTTGGCTTTGTTTCCCAAGCAACCTACAACAAATAGGAACATTTATTGTTTTATCTGACCTACAACAACTTAATGTTGTCATGAAGCATATGCAGTGGTGTAAAGTAACTAAGTAAAAATACTTTGAAGTACTACTTAAGTAGTTTGTTGGGGTATCTGTACTTTACTATTTATATTTTTGACAACTTTGACTTTTACTCCACTACATTCCTAGAGAAATATGTATTTTTTTATTCCCATACATTTTCCCTGACACCCAAAAGTACTCGTTATATTTTGAATGCTCAGGCAGGCCAGCAATATGGTCCAATTCACGCACCTATATATATATATATATAAAGCGTTGTCATCCCTACTGCCTCTGATCTGGTGGACTCACTAAACACAAATACTGCATTTGTAAATTAAGTCTGAGTGTGCCCATGGCTGTCCGTAAATGAAAAAAAAACAAGAATATTATGCTGTCTGGTTTGCTTAATATAAGGAATTTGATGTATAGCATTTACTTTAACTTTTACTCAAGTATGACAATTGAGTACTTTTTCCAACACTGTACATAGGTACATTTGAAACCAGACTTTTATTCAAGTAGTATTTTACTGGGTGACTTACTTTGACTTCAGTCATTTTCTATTAAGATATCTTTATTTTTACTCAAGTATGACAACTGAGTACTTTTTTCACCACTGCGCATATGCAAAATGATATATCATAGTCAGCAAATGTATTATCAAAGAAATATAAGGTTAAAGTAACCTGTAGCTTAGTTGGTAGAGCATGGCGCTTGCAGCGCCAGGGTTGTGGGTTCGTTTCCCACGGGGGGCCAGTATGAAAAATGTATGCACTCACTAACTGTAAGTCACTCTGGATAAGAGCGTCTGCTAAATGACTAAAATGTAATGTACAAGTTTAGTAATACTCAAATCATCTCTGTTTCCATAGAGCATATAAACCTTGATCAAAAAAATACAGTAACTTGTACAGTTTTATTATGTTGATATAACGCTCCCAAAGATGGCGGTTTTATGAGGTAGAAGAGGGAGGTAACGGAACAGCTCCACTGCTCCAGGGGTGGAGACACAGAGCTGATTGATATCCTATGAGCAACAAACTCAAGTGACCCCATTCCCTGCTCCTTCCCTCACTCTCTCACTCAGCCATCTGTGAAGCAATTGTCCAACACGCCCGTCAGCCTGCGCTCTGGATTGAAGCCCATTATACACAATAATAACAGACAGAAAGGGTACATGCAGACAAGACCGAAAAGCACAGGAAAAACGTCAGCGACTGAGGGAGTGCTTCTACTGGTGCTGCTCGGTGCTCTTACAGATGTTATATCTTAATCAAATCGCAGACAGTGCAGTAATATCTAACAAGTAATATCTAACAGTTTCACAACAAATACCCAATACACACAAATCTAGTAAGGAATGGAATTTAAGAATATATACATATATGGACAAGCAATGACAGAGTGGCATGGACTAAGATACAGTAGAATATTATAGAATAGAATGCAGTATATACAAATGAGATGAGTAGTGCAAGATATGTAAACATTATTAAAGTGACTGGTGTTCCATTTCTTAAAGTGGCCAGTGATTTCAATAGGCAGCAGCAGCCTCTAATGTGCTAGTGATGGCTATTTAACAGTCTGATGGCCTTGAGATAGAAGCTGTTTTTCATTCTCTCGGTCCCAGCTTTGATGCACCTGTACTGACCTTGCCTTCTGGATGATAGCGGGGTGAACAGGCAGTGGCTCTGGTGGTTGATGTCCTTGATTATCTTTTTGGCCTTCCTGTGACATCGAGTGCTGTAGGTGTCTTGGAGGGCGGGTAGTTTGCCCCCAGTAATGCGTTCGGCAGACCGAGCCACCCTCTGGAGAGCCCTGCGGTTGCGGGAGGTGCAGTTGCCGTACCAGGCGGTGATACAGCCTGAAAGGATGCTCTCAATTGTACATCTGTAAAAGTTTGGGAGGGTTTTAGGTGCCAAGCAACATTTCTTCAGCCTCCTGAGGTTGAAGAGGCTCTGTTGCGCCTTCTTCACCACACTGTCTGCGTGGGTGGACCATTTCAGTTTGTCAGTGATGTGTACGCCAAGGAACTTGAAGCTTTCCACCTTCTCCACTGCGGTCCCATCAATGTGGATAGGGGGGGTGCACCCTCTGTTTCCTGAAGCCCACGATCATCTCCTTTGTTTTGTTGACGTTGATTCTCACAGCTTGCTAGAACGTTGTGAACTGCTATAGCGCAGTGGTCTGAGCAGCACGCTTTGGCTCTGAGCATCACGATTTCGCGCCCAGTGCTGGGCAATCATTTTGACACTTTGTATGAATGGAAACAAATGTTGGTGTAGCCTACTGTTATTGTTTAACCAATCCAAAGGCAGTGGCTTTGCTTACCTACCTCCAAAGGCATCTACCTTAGTAGGTTGCACTTTTCGAGTAGGCTACTACCATTTGGGACAGAATTCGAAGGCAGCATCACGAGTTAACGCATTCACGTTCCAACCGAGCGCGAGATGTTTGTAGCCACATTGTAGCTACTGTAGCAGCACGAGCAACTAGTGCTAGCAATTCAGTGAACAGCTATCCCAAAATGTAAATATCTGACATGAATAACAAGTAAACAAGTAACATAATCGATCTCCTCAGTACCTGTTAATGAATGAAGTTGACAGTGACCAGAATAATTATCCGAAGGTGTAGGGTCCACCTCTCGCATATTGGTTGGTCTGCTGCTCCATCGTTGTGGACATGACAGGTAAGCTTGCATGCATGATATCATACAGGCTATGTTTTTTTTCGATAGCTAAATAAGCTAATTTACTGAACGTTTAAGAATGATTAATAGCTAGAATAGTGGTGTTTCACTGTGAATCTAATATTACATTAGAGCTGCTAATGTTTTTTATTTCTAATGAGTAGGCTTGCATTGTGATTCATTCATACAACTATCACACCTGTGCATATTATTAAATGAGACCGATGCTCTAGATAACATGGTTTTATATTGGTTGATAACTAATATTGAAAGGTGATATGATGCAATCTAACTAGATTAGAAGGCCTAGGCTACATCATCCTAAAGTAAGCTAAATGCATTGGATACAAAATAAGTATTGGCATGTGATAAAGGCTAACATGTTCAATACAAGTATATAAATGCATATCAAACAGGAATATATATTCAATTAAATTAATGCAGAATTGTAATATTATTGATGCCTTTCTCTCTCCTTGCAGGGGATTAGACAGATGAACTGCAGTCACCAGATGCTCAAGCCTCAAAACCAGAAACGTGGAGACATCATCACTTGTAATTTTGAATAAATGTTACATTTTTTATTGGTTTTCCTGTATCCGTACATGATTACTTAAAACGTAGTCCATTGTACAAAATAAGTAATTCCCAAGTGAGGGATATCAAGGAGATGACCCTCCAACACCAACAAGCTTGTTCAGTACATGAGGGTAAATGTAGTCATGACAGCTACAGTTTTTCTTTTTTAAATAAACAGGATAGGAGTTTACATGTTTTTGTTTTAGCCCTTCACTAACACACAATTCAAATAATTGTGTTTTAAATTGAAGATTGGTACACAGTGCAACCCCCAGGGCCAGAAATCACATCTGTATTTTAGAATAGCTTCATAAGTTACAATGTCCTGACAAATCGGCATGATAATAACATGGGTGAATCTATTTCTATCTAACATTGTGATGTTTTACACTCCTGAATAATATTCTGGGATATGGTGATTATCCTGGTGGCTGGGAGGTTCACAACAAGTTCTTTACATCTGCAGGGTGTCAGGGTGGGATGTCCTTCAACCGGTGGAAAAAACGGTCAATTGTGGGGTGCCCATGTTTCTGGGGATCAGAAGTGCCCGGTGCGAGAGAGACTGAGGTTGCCATGGTCAGAGTAGAACAGAAGGTGTCGTATGTTGAGGCAGTGAAGAGAGAAGTGGATGATGGGTCAAGGGTGAGTAGTAGGCGTAGGCCAATACAAAGTTATACGAATTTGTGCTTCAGTAAGGTTGGCTTCTTGAAGGGGAATCAACCATATAATACTCTTATGGGTGGTGATAAAGTGTTTGAAGCAGCTAGCAGTATAATACTCTCTGTATATCCAGTGTGGCTCAGTTGGTAGAGCATGGCACTTGCAACGCCAGGGTTGTGGGTTCGATTCCCACGGGGGACTAGTATGAAAATGTATGAACTCACTACTGTAAGTCACTCTGGATAAGAGTGTCTACTAAAATGTATATCTCATGTGACCCATTAAGGGAATATGGGCCTGGGATCCTGTCCAGAAGCTAAATGTTTGGAGGGGTGAGACTTTCATTTCCACATATATCCCTTCTAATTTCTGTTGTCATCTCGCATCAATCTGTTAACATTCAATACATACCATATCCCCAGTTATATAGGTGATTTCCACCATTCTACAGTAATTTCCTTATCTTAGCAGAACATCTACCCTGCAGTGCAGGTCATGTGCCCCCTGTTGCGGAAGCAATTTTGGATCATTGGGGGGGCCAGTCGCCAACATATCCCCTTTCCTACCAGTTCATCAGTGGAAACCCAGAGAGTATGTCCCTTTAATTAGACCACCCGTGGAAATAATGGTGCATTAATGACATTTATATGGGGGCCAATGAGCTGGAACAACAGAGGCAAGACTAAATCACAAATCAATTCCAACAAATGTAATTAAGGCTTAATTAGCCTCCAGGGTGCCTCTGGAACGTGAGGAAGAGAGAGAGAGAAGGAAATATGGAGGAAGAGAGGGTGGGTAGAGAGAGAAAGGTTTTGGGAGAAGGTCCATCGTGCAATTGGAGAGATGATGAGACGAATATCATAATACAAAACATCGATACAATAGTGCAGTATCTGAAGTCTTGTAGTTGTACAATGATTGAAACTACAGCCTGAGAGGAACAGACTAGGCTCAACGACTCACTCATGACACGTGCCCTAGCGGTTTAAACGTGGAGGGATGTTTTAAAGGCACTGCTTCAAATGTGAGCCACGCAGCCAGGCGTGGGTATGAAGAGTGCTAATTCTCTATAAAAACAGCAGCGTGTTGGTTAGGTTAGGCGCAACAACATTTTGGTTTTAAGGGAGAGAGGAAAAAAACTAAAAGAGGCAAAACCGCAGGGAAGCCGGGAGAAGCCCAAGGCCCAGCCAGGCTCGTTGGACGCCAGATCACAGAAACTCTTGCGCCAATAAATTAGCTTCATAAACTGCAATTAAAACCCTGGGCACTAATTTAGTGGAAATGGCAGCCTGTTAAAAGGGAGGAGTGTTAGAGAAAGGAAGGAGAAGAGGTGGAGGGAGAGGGACGGGTGGAGGGATTGGACCTCGTCAACCGAGCTGTTTTTTTTCTCTCCGCTTTGTCCCTTCCTCTAATCCAAAACACACCAGCTCTCATACTTCTCTCTTATTCCTGGTCCCTCCCCTTTTTCAACCCCTATCATATCTGAGAGAGAGAGAGAGAGAGAGAGAGAGAGAGAGAGAGAGAGAGAGAGAGAGAGAGAGAGAGAATGAAAGAACAGCAGAGAGAATGAAAGAACAGCAGAGAGAGAGAGAGAATGAAAGAACAGCAGAGAGAGAGAGAAAGAAAAAGAGAGGGTGCAGAGGACGTGCCTGACAGGAGACATCTGCCTCTGCTTTGTCAGGCCAGGCAACTAGAGTTGTGTGTCAGCACTCTGATAGAACAGGCCACATACTCACACCACACAACACCACAGAGAGCAGCACTCTTCTCAGAGCATAAACACATCTCTCTGACAACATACCTGTCAGGAGGTGATGTGTACGCGGCGAGTGAAGTCAGACGCAGGACACAGAGAATCAGGTTGACTACTTTACTGAGCGTTACGCACAAAACAAACGTCTCCAACACTGGAGGGAAAAACACCATATGCGTAATCCGAAGTAGTAGCTAGGCCGAACATCAACAAGACAATGAACAATAACACACAAAACCCTAACGTGAAACAAGGGAAATGATATGCTAAACAATCAACACTAACAGGCAACAGGTGTATAAACTAGACAAAACAAGACAAACACCGAAAACATCGATCGGCAGCAGCTAGTACTCCGGGGACGACGAACGCCGAAGCCTGCCCGAGCAAGAAGGAGGAGCAGCCTCGGCAAAATCCGTGACAATACCTCATGCAACACTGTCTAAACTGTGTTGTCTAAAGGTACTGTACTGAGTATGAATGAAGGAGACATGCACCGGCTGAGAAGAAAGAGAAGAAGACTATGAGTTGGTCATGTAGGAGGAGAATTAGAGGTTGAAAAAGACTAGTTGGACAGAAACACATTTTCCGTATTTCCAGTGCTAAAACAAAAACCATTACCCACAGTTTTTTCACACGTTTGTGCTTTTGTATGCACAACCCTTGACACCACAGCCCGTAACCAGAACGGTCTTATTTTCTTCTTTCAATGCTGATATCCTCTATATCTTCAGTCACATTTGTATGGGATCCTACAAATGATTACTCTTGAATACAGATTTAAGCAATCAATAAAATTCTCATTACCACATAAACATCCATGTAAGTATGTCAACTACAAGAGGTAGACAGTAAAGGGAAGGCTAGGAACCAATCTGCAGCCAGTTGCCTTCATGATCATTTGTGAATGTTAATTCAGGGTCTATGAAGGTGCTACAGTATGCATTGCTTATTAAGCTGTCATATAGTCCTTATGATTAGCCCATACAAGAATGACCATAATTACAGTAACACACAAGACTGAGTCTGAGTTTGTCCCCGTTCAAGGATTATGGGCATCCACAGTTTGGAGTGAAAACATCCAGCCGAACAAAGTAAGCAGAGCACAGTGATGTTGTCCCTTTTAATTGCTTATTGATTTACAATGTCAAGCTGTGAGGAATACAGAAGTTAGAGGAAAACCTTAAACGGAGGAGAGTGAGAGGCATAATGATTTACTGAGTAGGACTTGGACGCTTTATTTGGATAGTAAGAGCAGAGTTAGAATGAGTTAATAATAGAAGAAACCAGGATTGGTCTTCATAGCAGATTTAGAAAAAAGTATGACTCAAATTTATATACAAATGCCTAGACTATTTTAATGGGTTAATGTTATGTATAGCAACCCCAGGTGTGAAATAGTAAATAATGGTTACTTCTCAGAATGTAGTGAACTGTCAAGAGGAGTAACACAAGGTGGTCCACTGTCTCTGTATCTATTTGTTATGGCCATCGAAATGTTAGCTATTAAAATCAAATCCAACAATAATATCAAGGGGTTAGAAATCCAGGGCTTAAAAACAGAGGTGTCAATGTATGCCGATGAGTCAAGTTCTCTTAAGTCCATAATCTGAATCCCTGCACAGTCTCATTGATTATCTAGATGCCGCTCTTATCTAGTAACCGCTCTGGACTAAAACCTAATTATGAAGTGTACCATATTACATATTGGATCCTTAAAAGACACAACTTTTACACTACCCTGTAGTTACCAATAAAATGGTCTGATGGTGAAGTAGACATACTTGGTATTCATATCCCTAAAGAAATAAATGAACTCGCTACAAAACATTTCAATAGAAAGGTAACAAAAGTCGACAAGATCTTGCAACCATGGAGAGGTAAATACATGTACATTTATGGAAAAATCATACTGATTAACTCCTTAGTCATATCACAGTTCACTTATTTACTTATGGCGCTGTCTACTCCAGGCAACTAGTTTTGAAATTATATGAGCAAAAAATATTTGACTTTATTTAAAACGGTAAGCCAGACAAAATTAAATATATTCATTTATATGATAAATACGAATTTGGGGGGCTAAAACTATTAAATATTAAAGCATTAACCCTCCCTCTAAAAGCTTCAGTTATACCAGAGTTATACTTAAACCCGAATTGGTTGTCCAGTAGATTAGTAAGAATGGCTCACCTTTTGTTCATAAATTGCCTTTTTGTCTTTATCCAGATTACAACCTCTTCTTTTCGGTAACTGAAAATGAAACCTTGTTCAAAGTATCACCCTTTCTAAAACAAGCCATACAAAGCTGGTTACAATTTTAATTTCATCCTCCAGAAAAGACAGAACAAATATTACAATAGATATTATGGTTAAACACAAATATACTGATTGATAAAAAAAATATTATTTATGGATAATATATATTATCTTTATTAATGATATTATGAATAGGAATGGTCAAGTTTTATCACACATGCAGCTAACAAAAATACATGGGAATGTTTGCTCTATCCAAACAACCAACTGATTGCAGCATTAAAGCAGAAATGGAGGAGGAAAGTGGAAGGGAGAGAAGGTAGGGAACTTGTTTGTCTGCCATATATTAAAGACCAATACAAGTATGAAACTAGAGGATTCAAATCAAGAGGTTCAGATCTCCAAGTGTATTGACATTCGTGTTGGAGACTTGGGCTTGGTTTGGAGACTTGTTTGAGCTAACCTCCAAATTTGATACATTGATGTCAGAATTGAGATGGTACAGCTATGTGAAAGAAAGTTGAGGCATGAGGGAGATTTCTGAAGGAATAGCCTAGCGACTAGCATCCTAGGTCTATCTTCACCTGTCTTGTCAAGCACCTCTGACTTATTGCCATAATGGCTTAGGTGTTTGATTGACAGACCCAAGGTTGCTGGTTCAAGTCCCCCTTGAGATGACCCCAAAATTCACTACAATATGATTCTCAGAAACATGTGAACTGCTTTGGAAAGGATTTCTTGTCTTGCAATACATTCCTGTGCCCATTAAAATGACAGGGAAGAGATAGTCATATATTCTTCAATTTAGGCTGCAAGCAAAACAGTTTATGAAATTCATTCGTTTTCTCTTTGGATGAGAAAACTAAGATAAAACAAATGACTCCTCCAGTGTATACAGCACATTCAGGAGTGAACATTGAACACAGAGAAGGACAGTGGACAGAGTGAGGTGGATAGAGTGAGGTTATAATCATAATAATCATAATCATAATCATAATAAATATAGCCACAAGAAGCAATGAACGGAGTTCACAGGTTGACAGAAA
Source organism: Coregonus clupeaformis (assembly GCF_020615455.1). Classification (NCBI taxonomy): domain Eukaryota; kingdom Metazoa; phylum Chordata; class Actinopteri; order Salmoniformes; family Salmonidae; genus Coregonus; species Coregonus clupeaformis. Next base: position 19,919,280 of record NC_059222.1, read on the forward strand.
GGATACAAGATCAATTGGATAACAGAGCAAGCACTGTAGGAACTATCTTCCTTTATGTGCAATCATTGAAAGTGTTACCATGTTTATCTTTCAATGTCACGACTTTCCTCGAAGCTGCCTCCCCTCCTTGTTCGGGCAGGCTTCAGCGTTCGTCGTCACCGGCCTACTAGCCACTGCCGCTCCATATCTCATCATTCCATTTGTCTTGTCAATTACACACACCTGGTTCATATCCCCTCATTAGTACATGTATAAGTGTTCCCTCTGCCCCCCTTGTCCTTGTGGGTGATTGTATTTTGTGAGTTGAGTGTAGCTTGGTTGAGCTACCCGTACCTTGTATTTCCGGGGCTATTGTTCCCCGTGTGCCTGTATTTTGTTGACGCTATCCAGCGTAACTGTTTCCTACAGAATAAACTCTGTATTCGGTGATTTACCCTCCTGCGTCTGACTCCTTCAAATCACACTTTCACAGAATCACCCACCCAAAGTATGGAGTCAGCGGGAGAGGAGCGCATGCCTGGAGTCGTGGCGGGTCCATGAGCATTCCACGATGCTGGCCAGCTTGGGGGAAGCGATGGTTCGGGTTCTTCAGGTCGTTCAACGCCTGGAGAGGAGAGGACCCGATCTGTCGAGACCAGCTGGTCAACCAGATCCAGCCACCCACACCCCAGCACCCGGAGGGATCCAGATATCCTGACCACGGGAGTTCGACGGGACGGCGGCGCTCTGCCAAGGATTCCTCCTCCAACTGGAGCTCTATTTCTCCAGCATCAGGCCGGCCCCATCGGAGCGGGAGAAGGTGTCCGCCCTCGTCACCTGCCTCTTGGGGAAAGCCCTGGAGTGGGCCAACGCGGCGTGGAACGAGAACTACGGGGAGTTCGCTCGCCTCTTTCGGGCGGTCTTCGAACACCCGCCCGAAGGTCGAGAGGCGGGCGAGCGGCTGGTCCACCTGAGGCAGGGGACGAGGACCGCGCAGGACTTCGCTTTGGAGTTTCGGACTCTGGCAGTGGGGTCCGGGTGGAACGAGCAGGCCCTTATCGACCATTTCCGTTGCCATCTGCGGGAGGATGTCCGACGGGAGCTAGCTTGCCGGGACACCATGTTGTCTTTCACGCAATTGGTGGACATGGCCATCTGTTTGGACAACCTGCTGGCAGCCAGGGGAGGTCCTGGAAGGGGTCTGCTCGTTCACACCCTAGCCGACTCGGATCCCGAGCTGATGGAGCTGGGTGGAGCCACCATCCGAGAGAGCGGAGGACGACAGCGACAGTACACCACACAGAGCCGTCAACGTTCTTTTGGGTCTGGAGGCGGCAGGCAGGGCACTCTCACATCACCCCAGGTATCGAACACCCACACTCGTTCAGAGCCCTCTGCTGCGCACTGTACCCTACCCATCTACTTTCCCGATCACATGGTAGTTCCCCAGTGTAAGGCGCTGGTCGATTCAGGCGCAACTGGGAACTTTATGGACAGGGCATTCTCACGCCGTCTAGTTATTTTATTGGTTCCCCTATCCATTCCACTCCCCATCAGAGCACTTGATAGTCGACCATTAGGGTCCGGGTTTGTTCAGGAAGTTACTGCACCAGTCACCATGATTACCCAGGAGACTCATTGTGAGCAGATCACTTTTTTTATTATTGAGTCCCCTATTTTCCCTGTGGTATTAGGTATCCCTTGGTTAGCACTCCACAACCCCATCTTCTCATGGCCGCAGAGGGTTCTCACGGGGTGGTCGCGAGAGTGTCAGGGTAGGTGTCTAGGTGTTTCCGTTGGTGCAACCACGGTGGAAAGTCCAGACAGTACCTCCACCGTGCACATTCCCCCCGAATACCTCGATTTGGAGCACGTGTTTTCAAGGACGCAGGCTACCAAGTTACCACCTCAACGGGTGGGGGATTGCGCGATAAACCTCCGGGTAGACACTGTACCTCCTAGGAGTCATGTGTACCCCCTGTCACAGGCTGAAACGGCGGCTATGGAAACATACATCACAGAGGCCCTGCGCCAGGGGTATATACGTCCCTCCACTTCACCCGCCTCCTCGAGTTTCTTCTTTGTGAAGAAGAAAGACGGCGGTCTGTGCCCTTGCATTGATTATCGACCACTGAACAGGGAGACGATCAGGTTTAGTTATCCTCTCCCCCTCATTCCGTCAGTGATCGAGTCAATGCATGGGGCGCGCTTCTTCACCAAATTAGATCTCAGGAGTGCGTACAACCTGGTGCGTATTCGGGAGGGGGATGAGTGGAAGACAGCATTCAGCACAACCACGGGACATTATGAATACCTGGTGATGCCCTACGGTTTGATGAATGCTCCATCCATCTTCCAGTCCTTTGTGAACAAGGTGTTTTGGGACATGCTTGGTCGCGGTTTAGGGGTCTGCATCGATGACATTCTGGTGTATTCTGCTATGCACACCGAGCATGTGTCCCTGGTTCGCAAAGTGCTGGCCCGACTATTGGAAAATGACCTTTATGCCAAGGCAGAGAAGTGTATGTTTTTCCAGCAGTCCGTCTCCTTCCTCGGATACCGCATTACCACCTCAGGGGTGGAGATGGAGGGGGGTCTCATTTCAGCCGTGCGCAATTGGCCGACTCCCACCATGGTTAAGGAGGTGCAGTGCTTTCTGGGCTTTGCCAACTACTATCGGAGGTTTATCCAGGGCTTTGGCAAGGTCGCAAATCCCATTACATCTCTGTTGAAGGGTGGGCCGTCCCGGCTCCGCTGGTCTGCTGAGGCTGACCTGGCCTTCAGGAAACTGAGGGGTCTGTTCATCTAAGCCCTGGTACTGGTCCACCCCGATCCATCACTACCGTTCGTAGTGGAGGTGGATGCATCCGAGGTAGGGATAGGCGCTGTCCTATCTCAACGCTCGGGCACGCCACCCAAGCTCCACCCCTGTGCCTTCCTCTCTAAGAAGCTCAGCCCGGCGGAGCAGAACTACGACGTTGGTGATCGGGTGCTGTTGGCTGTTGTCCGAGCTTTGACCGTGTGGAGGCATTGGCTCGAAGGGGCGAAACACCCTTTCCTCGTCTGGACGGACCACCGTAACCTGGAGTACATCCAGGTAGCGAGGAGGCTGAATCCTCGCCAGGCCAGGTGGGCCCTATTTATCACCCGGTTCGATTTTACACTGTCATACATCCCGGGTACGAAGAACGTGAAGGTAGACGCATTGTCACGGCTGTATGACACAGAGGAGAGGCCCAGAGACAACAGCCCCATACTCCTGGCTTCCTGCATTGTGGCACTGGTAGTATAGGCGATGGACGCGGATATAGAGCAGGCATTACGCACAGATCTATCTCCACCTCAGTGTCCAGCAGGGCTGCGGTACGTGCCTGCTCTTATCTGTGATCGTCTGATCTACTGGGCACACACGTCACCCTCCTCTGGTCACCCAGGTATTGGTCGTACAGTGCGCTGCCTGACCGGAAAGTACTGGTGGCCTACCTTGGCTAAGGACGTGAGGGTGTATGTCTCCTCCTGCTTGGTGTGCGCCCACAGTAAGGCACCTAGGCACCTCCCAGCGGGTAAGTTACAACCTTTACCAATTCCACAACGACCATGGTCTCATCTAAGTGTTGATTTCCTGACTGATCTTCCCCTCTCCCAAGGTAACACCACCATCCTGGTCATTGTGGACCACTTTTCCAAGGCCTGCCGCCTCCTTCCTCTGCCCGGTATCCCCACGGCCCTGCAAACTGCAGAGGCCCTATTTACACACGTCTTCCGGCACTATGGGGTACCAGAGGATATAGTGTCTGACCGAGGTCCCCAGTTCACATCCAAGGTCTGGAAGGCGTTCATGGAACGTCTGGGGGTCTCGGTCAGCCTGACCTCTGGGTTCCACCCCGAGTCTAATGGGCAGGTGGAACGAATAAATCAGGATGTGGGTAGGTTCCTGTGGTCTTACTGCCAGGACCGGCCGGGGGAGTGGTCGGTGTTCTTGCCATGGACCGAATATGCCCAGAACTCTCTCCGGCACTCCTCCACTAACCTAACGCCATTCCAATGTGTGTTGGGTTACCAACCGGTTCTGGCACCATGGCACCAGAGCCAGACCAAGGCTCCTGCGGTGGATGACTGGTTTCGGTGCGCGGAGGAGACGTGGGACGCTGCCCACGTCCACCTCCAACGCGCCGTGCATCGTCAGAAGGCCAACGCTGACCGCCACCGCAGTGAGGCCCCGGTCTTCGTACTGGGTGATCGGGTCTGGCTCTCGACCCAGAATCTGCCCCTCCATCTGCCCTGCCGGAAGCTGAGCCCGTGGTTTGTGGGGCTGTTTAAAGTCCTGAGGAGAATCAACGAGGTCACTTATAGGTTATTACTTCCCCCCGATTACCGTATTAACCCCTCGTTTCATGTGTCTCTCCTCAGGCCGGTGGTGGCTGGTCCGCTCCAGGAGTCTGAGGTGCGGGAGGTCCCTCCACCTCCTCTGGACATCGAGGGGGCCCCAGCATACTCCGTCCGTTCCATCCTGGATTCGAGGCATCGGGTGGGGAGCCTTCAGTACCTTGTGGAGTGGGAGGGGTATGGTCCGGAGGAACGGTGCTGGGTCCCGGTGAGGGATATCCTCAATCCCTCCCTGTTGCGGGATTTCCACCATCGCCATCCGGCTCGCCCTGCTCCGCGTCCTCCTGGCCGTCCCTGAGGCCGGGGTCGGCGCGCTGCTGGAGCTGCGCGTCAAGGGGGGGGGGGTACTGTCACGACTTCCTTCGAAGCTGCCTCCCCTCCTTGTTCGGGTAGGCTTCGGCGTTCGTCGTCACCGGCCTACTAGCCACTGCCGCTCCATATCTCATCATTCCATTTGTCTTGTCAATTACACACACCTGGGTCATATCTTACACACACCTGGGTCATATCCCCTCAATAGTACATGTATAAGTGTTCCCTCTGCCCCCCTTGTCCTTGTGGGTGATTGTATTTTGTGAGTTGAGTGTAGCTTGGTTGAGCTACCCGTACCTTGTATTTCCGGGGCTATTGTTCCCCGTGTGCCTGTATCTGTTTTATGGTTAATGAGAAGAAGATTTTAAAAGTATTTTTTAGCAATAGCAAATGTGCTAACGTGTATCTATAAGTACAGTGCGTATTTGAATATAACATATTTGAATATAGCAACAATTGTTTCTCAAAACTATTAAAGACTGATGTATTGAGTGTAAATACAAGATCTGGAGTGAATCTGACGTATGTTTTGTTTTACATATGCAAAGAATGAGTTGTTAATAGTTTTTTGAGATATCAATACACAATTCAGTGTGGTTCATCTTAGGGACATCCATGATAGTGATGACAAGTTTCAAGTTGATAGGATACTGTGGAGTGGATTTACAGTGGTTTAAATGGACATGTAAAATCAAACTTTTTTTTGTCAATAACTCAGCCATCTTTTGACCAATCCATTAGCTTTAATCAAACTAAGTCAAGACATGGACCATGGGCCTACATTCCAATTTGTTGTTATTTGGTCCAATGGTCCATGAGAATAAGTATTTTGAAGTATTTATTTTTTGCTATTTTAGCATATTAGCGTATGTGCTAATATGCATCTACTGGTATAGTGTGGCCATCTTGGAATGCATCAGTGTTATTTTCTCAAACTCTTTAGGGACTATTGTGATGAGCCCAAAGATGAGTCCAATTTGGAGTGAATCTGACTTTTATTCCATAAGAATAATATATTTTATGGTTATTTTAAGCATTAGCGTTACATAGTCAAAAGAGTTTATTGTTAATAGTTTCCTTCTTTTTTAAGATATAAGTGCCAAACTTAACATGGTTCATCATGGTAATGTATTTGATGACCCTAAATCGTTTCAAGTTGATAGGCCACTGTGGAGTGGATTTACAAAGGATTTAAATGTACACGTAATTTCTGATTTCCTGATTTATCAATAACTCAGCCATCTCTTAACCAATACCTTTTTTCAAACTAGGTTAAGAGATGTACCATGAGCCTACATACCGAATGTTGTGTTATTTGGTCTTATGGTTCATGAGAATACGTTTTTCAAAAGTTTTCCAAAATTTCCAAGATGGAGGAAGATTTATCCTGACAGACCTTATGGGTCCTTGTGGCAAATTTCTCAGCATTATGAAAGACACCTACATACAAAGTTTCAAGTCTCTAGGTTAAACAGGGTGAGGGATGTGAGGGTTTAACTGAGACTGCTTAGAACAGCGCCACCTATAGGCCAATCGGTGCCATTCTTTTTGACCAAGTTACTCATGGCCTCAAGTTTCTGTGTGCCAAATTAGAAAAAAAAGTTACCAGTCTATGCTTGAGTTATTTGATCATGTCAAAAATAAATACATCAATCAGAGAATAACAATAGTTTTCACAGCTTCGCTATGAAGAGGTGGGTATTTAGGCAGGTTGATAGATGGTGATGGACTCATTGTCATGGATGGCTGGAGGGAGGGAGTTCCAAACCCTCGGCACAACCCTGGAGAAAGTCTTGTCGCCGAAGCTCTGGAGCTTGGACCTGGGGACAACAAGGTTGCCTGCTGTGGTAGAATGGAGCGAGCGTGTGGGTTGGTAGGGGAGAAGAAGGTCTGAGAGGTAAGGGAGGGCAAGGCGGTGGAGAGCTTTGTAGGTCAGAAGGCGGTTCTTGTATTTGATGTAGTGGGAGACAGGGAGACAGTGGAGTTCACAGAGGAGAGGGGTGAATTAGAATGGGTGAGAGGTCAGGCTGCAGAGTTTTGAACCATTTGAAGCTTATGAAGGGAGCTTGAGCGTATGCCAGTGAGTAGTGAGTTGCAATAGTCGAGTCAGGAGGAGATTAATGTATGGATGAGGGTTTAAGTGGCAGGAAGGTAGAGGGAGGACCTGACTTTGGCAATGTTGCTGATGTGGAAGAATGAGGATTTGACAGTCTGTCTGATGTGGTGGTCGAAGGAGGGTAAGGTGAGGTGAGGTGAACTCAAACTCCCAGCATTCTCTTGGGTTGGGTAGCTCCTGTAAGGATTCACCCAAGGGAACACAAATTAAGATTTGTGCACATTGAGTGCCTGAGTTTCAGGAATACATGTGCATGTGTGTATGTGTAAATCGGAGTGGTTGAGAAAACGCTGAAGACAAATTTCATATGGACTAATAAAGTATATACATCTATCTGATCTTACCTGCACATCAGCCCCGCATTATACCAATGAGAAAATCAGGCAACGTTAACTTCAAACTCCCCAAAGGTCAAGTTAACTCTCATCGTTTGTATCAACCTTTGCAGCCAAAGGGGCTTCCCTCCCTCCCTCCCACCTCGACCTGCCAAGCCTCCATCAACACATCTCATTATTCTTACATATCTGCTTGCTCTCTCTCTTCCCTCTCTTTTTAGAGCCCAGTTTTAAGGACACAGGTCTGGTGAAGCGGAAAGCTTGGCTGTCGCCTGGCGTTTGCGTTCAACCGTGGACCGATGGAGTGACATTTGGAGGCGGGGGAACCAAAAACGATCAGAGCAGACGGATGGACAGGGCAGGGTTCCCCTTCGGGAATGGACGAGAGCAGGGTTGGAGGTAGAGAGAGGGGGTGGATATTCGAAGCTGCACCACCAACCAAACCTTAATCCTATAATGCAGTTTGAGAAAACTTGAGAAAAGATGGGCAGATATAGTGGGGTGGGGGCATGGAGGAAAAGAGAGGGAGTGAGATGCAAGACAGCGAGAGAGAGAGAAAGAGAGAGAGGGAAGGAGGACAACAGGTTTGTTCATTCGTTAATCCCCTAAACCCCCCTACCCCTAATCTGTTCATCCCAATCTTTCGCTCCAGTGAAAAACCGTTTCCCCACTCAGGGCTAGATAAAAAGACCTCTGGAGAATGTCAGACGCCTGACTTGGTCTGTACCTCTCTCCACCTCCCTCCTCCTGTTTTTACCTTTCACTTCCTCCCTCTCTCAACTGTACCCATCACCCCTGGCCTTCTTTCTCTCTGTCCATCAAATCACTCAATTCTGTGGCAAGGACATGTAAGGAGTATTTTGAAAATAGTCCACTATGAAGAGGTCTTTTTAACTTTTACCGTCATGACTTTAACTTGTCATAATAACTCTAGACATTGTTTGATGATATTTCATCTATTTCACCATGAATCTTATATTATAAAACACACTGGTTGCGAAACTAATAGTCTGACTCTATGTGGTGTATGTGGGTGGGTCTAAATGAGGAGATTAATTACACTGAAACATAATTTAGAGGCTAACATCACACTTCTGTTATAAGCTGGAAAGTCTGAGTCATGTACTACTCATTGCTATGATGGCCATGAGAAACTTAATATACAGTATATAACGTACACATGCTACATATATATCAATCGTATACATAGACTGCATTGTCTTCAACAGGCATCGCGGTTGCATTAGAACAGGGATGGGCAACTGTGATCAGGGTGGGGGCCAGAAAAAAAACCTCATCATGAGAGGCTGCAGGGGCTCGCGGGTCTGCGTACACACATCCATACCCACACATGCAGCAAGAGTCAGCCCTAAGTGGGGTAGAGAAAATAATGCAGTTTTAAAGCAAGTTTTCTGCAATTGTGCACATTTTGTCATGGGGTGGAGAGAAGATTTTGCAATTTTATAACTATTTTCATGCAATTCTACTCATGTTGCCATGGGGCGGAGAGAAATGTTTGCAGTTTTAATTTTATATCAGAGTGAGAGTCACTAACAAAATCAAAGGGGGCCCACAGGTCGGTAATTCGACTGTGATTACTACAAGTTTAGATAGCTGGCTAAACTAACTTACCAATCTAAAAATGTTAGCTGACATGGGCTAATTGAGTGACTGTCAGTGACTGACAAGAGAAAAACTGCTGATGTCCAACCAAATTTCGAAATTGCACCCATGTATTCTACTATTCTAACTCAACAGTAAATTGAGACCCTGACTGAGTTCCAAAAAAAGAAAAAAAGTAAAAGCCATCCTTGCGTTAGAATGACACCATCTGTCAGAAGACAATGATGTGGACTGTGCTCTTTGGAAATGTCTTACTGTATAGTCCACACATAGCATACTATCAGTGTAAATATACACTTTATAACACTGACACATACAGTGCATTTGGAAAGTATTCAGACCACTTCCCCTTTTCCACATTTTCTAAAATGGATTAAAGAAAAAAATTCCTCATCAATCTACACACAATACCCCATAATGACAAAGTGAAAACAGGTTTTTAGAAATGTTTGTACATTTATTAAAAATAAAAAACAGAAATACCTTATTTACATAAGGATTCAGACCCTTGAATTGAAATTGAGCTCAGGTGCATCCTCTTTCCATTGATCCTTGAGATGTTTCTACAACTTGATTGGAGTCCACCTGTGGTAAATTCAATATATTTGAAATGATTTGGAAAGGCACACACCTGTCTATATAAGGTCCCACAATTGACAATGCATGACAAACCAAGCCATGAGGTCAAAGGAATTGTCCGTAGAGCTCCGAGACAGGATTGTGTCGATTGCACAGATCTGGGGAAGGGCACCAAAACATTTTTGCAGCATTGAAGGTTCCCAAGAAGAGGTCCACAGTGGCCTCCATCATTCTTAAATGGAAGAAGTTTGGAACCGGCCAAACTGAGCAATCGGGTGAAAAGGGCCTTGGTCTCGATGGTCACTCTGACAGAGCTCAAGAGTTCCTCTGTGGAGATGGGATAACCTTCCAGAAGGACAACCATCTCTGCAGCACTCCACCAATCAGGCCTTTATGGCAGAGTGGCCAGACGGAAGCCACTCCTCAGTAAAAGGCACATGACAGCCCTCTAGGAGTTTGCCAAAAGGCACCTAAAGGACTCTCAGACCATGAGAAACAAGATTATCTGGTCTGATGAAACCAAGATGGAACTCTTTGGCCTGAATGCCAAGCGTCACGTCTGGAGGAAACCTGACACCATCCCTAAGGTGAAGCATGGTGGTGGCAGCATCATGCTGTGGGGATATTTTTCAGTGGCAGGGACTGGGAGACTAGTCAGGATCGAGGGAAAGATGAACGGAGCAAAGTACAGAGAGATCCTTGATGAGAACCTTCTCATGAGCGCTCAGGACCTCAGACTGAGGCGAAGCCAAGACAACGCAGGAGTGGCTTCGGGACAAGTCTCTGAATGTCTTTGAGTGGCCCAGCCAGAGCCCGACTTGAACATCTCTGGAGAGATCTGAAAATAGCTGTACAGTGACGCTCCCCATCCAACCTGACAGAGCTTGAGAGGATCTGCAGAGAATAATGGGAGAAACGGGGTAAGGAGGGGTAGAATGATTACTTTATCCTATCCCAGGTATTCCTTAAAGAGGTGGGGTTTCAAGTGTCTCCGGAAGGTGGTGAGTGACTCCGCTGTCCTAGCGTCGTGAGGGAGCTTGTTCCACCATTGGGGTGCCAGAGCAGCGAACAGTTTTGACTGGGCTGAGCGGGAACTGTGCTTCCGCAGAGGTAGGGGGGCCAGCAGGCCAGAGGTGGATGAACGCAATACCCTCGTTTGGGTGTAGAGACTGATCAGAGCCTGAAGGTACGGAGGTGCCGTTCCCCTCACAGCTCCGTAGGCAAGCACCATGGTCTTGTAGCAGATGCGAGCTTCAACTGGAAGCCAGTGGAGTGTGCGGAGGAGCGGGGTGACGTGAGAGAACTTGGGAAGGTTGAACACCAGACGGGCTGCGGCATTCTGGATGAGTTGTAGGGGTTTAATGGCACAGGCAGGGAGCCCAGCCAACAGCGAGTTGCAGTAATCCAGATGGGAGATGACAAGTGCCTGGATTAGGACCTGTGCCGCTTCCTGTGTAAGGCAGGGTCGTACTCTCCGAGCACCAGGGCAAACTAACACAGCAGTTGATTCACTCACGGAGAGGTGGCCAATGTTCGTTCGGCTCTTTTCAAGCAAGGTTCGGTTGTCAATGGCAGGTACGGTTGTTGGTGGCTGCTTTCTGGGCTGTCTATAGCGCCTTGCCGGGCCTGCTGGGTTGTAGCATTGGGTGGAGCCTCTCGCAGCTGCGTCGGGCGTGTCCTACGTGTCTGTAGTCGTGGGGGACACCAAACATACAATTAGAGCATGTACTGGCCAACACTCACACTCACACGTTCGAAACAAGCACTTTCCTTTAGTAGTGCTACAGAGAGCATTGTGATTTGTGTCTTTTTCCCACAGCAGGCAAACAGCAGAGATGAGCAGCGAGCAGCAACAACGAGGCGGATGTCCGTTGGTTGAGAGGTCCCTGGTCCAAATGACACGCTGAAGGTAAGTTCCAGTTCCTTTTAACTCTAGTTCTGGGGCGTTTAATGAAAATGTCAGCAATTAAATAAAAGGCAATTGTTGTAAACAACACACAGCACACGTGATTAAAAGGCACTCATAAATAGGCATGATATAAAAAATAAGACCTGCTGATATTATAAAAAAAGAATGGCACTCTCTAGTTTAGTAAGAGTCAGTGTCACTTGTGACAGATACATTTATAGTATCCATAACCAGGCCTAGAGCAAAGGAGGGTCCCTAAACACTACAAAACAGACTACAATACAAACTAAACTGACTTCTGTCTCTACACTACATACAAGAATACACTTGCTTTTAAAGTTCTCCTTGGCCATGACACGTGTTTTATTTATCATCCCCGTTTATTCAATTTACCGACATAAATTACTCGCATCTTGCAACTTTCATGTCAAAACTCACTCAACTGTCTTGCAATGTTAGAAGAAAAAAGGGTACCTTTTGACCAGTGTATCGGTATGCACTACACAGACCACTATCTCTTTAATAATAATAATAATAATAATAATAATAATAATAATAATAATATGTACACATATGCATGGTGACTGGTTCCCTTGACAAGGCAAATGCTAGACAGCACTAGTGAAGGAAGACACTTCTGTCATTATCTCTTTTCCCGTTACCTGGGCGGCAGGTAGCCTAGCGGTTAAGAGTGTTGCGCCAGTAACCGAAAGGTTGCTGGTTCGAATCCCCGAGCTGACTAGGTGAACAATCTGTGTCAATATGCCCTTGAGCAAGGCACTTAACCCTAATTGCTCCTACAAGTAGCTCTGGAAAAGAGCATCTACTAAAATGTATAACGCTGTTATGGAATTTATTGGTTGGAGTTGGAGGGGTTATGGAATCTATGAGTTGGAGGGTTTATGAAAGCCTAAGAAATTCATAATTCCTTGTCAGCATTAACGCTGATCACTCCCACCATCAGTGATACAGTAGATAAGTGGAGATCACTATGTAAGGGAGGGCATCACAGGCCCACTGTGACAGGCCTTCAAAACTCTCCTGAGAGCAACGGATGTTCGACACAGAAATAAAAGGCAGTCAAATAAATATGAATTAATGTTATAGGGAGAGAGGAAGGATAGATAAATAGAGAGAGAGAAGACAGATGATGGCATGCTGTTGGAATGAGGCATACTCCCACTCGTATATATCTGGGGGAGGAGAAGAGGGAATATCACACTGGGGACGAAACATAAAAATCGAATGGGAGAGGTAGTGAAAAAATCATCAACCCCCAAATGATTGAAACATGAACCGCCTGTCTTTATGGTTCAAGAACAATGTCCTGCATTCTTTCTCTCTAACCACAAAACTGCAAGGCACTTGCACTGGCTCGCACACACATACCTCCCCACACACACATACACTGTGTGTATGTGCACACACGCATGTGTACGCACACACACACAAACACACATGCATATGTGCGTGTGAACACACTCACGTACACACACACACTCACACACTCATGCATGCACGCACATACATAGACACACACAGACCCTTTTTGTCCAAAGGGCCGGTTGCTGGTTGTGTTGGACATTAAAGGATGCAGGGGAGGGATCTTCGACTAAGAGTTTATTTTTATCAGGTGGGGGAGTAGCCGGGAGAGGGTGGTGTAACATTTATTTGCTGCCATCGGAAAACTTTGACCCCAAAGTTGTATATCTGTCAAAGGAGTCTAGCCAGCCCAACAGGAAACAGGAAGAGGAAAGAGAAGGGAAGAGGAGCAAGAGAACACCCATGTCTCAAACATTTCAAAAGAGGCAGTTTGGGGGTAGCAGTGTGTTTACAATCCTGCAACTGATCCCTCACAGCCGGAGAATAATCTTTCCCCCCACCCCCCTGCCCCTCCAGCCTCCACCTGTGCTCTGATCAGCCCACTCCCAACTCAAGCAACACACACGTGCTGATTTATCACACACACACACACACACACACACACACACACACACACACACACACTATGCTGTCTGATTTCAAGCTTCATACTCCAAATATCAACTGGCAGGTGCTGAAAGTATAATAAAGTGTATCAAAAACTACAGGCTACAGCAAAAAAAACATATCTGTCTCACTCTCATGGATGAGAATTCCCTCTGTCGAAATAGTTCTTTTGAAGTGTGCACTCAAAGTCCCCCTGCACATACTGTCACTTCAAGTGCACTCAAAAGTGCACTTGAATGGTCTACAAGTGAAGTGCCCTTTGGGTCTGCCAGTGAGTGCCCCCTCTCTGTGCCAGTGGGGCCTGGCGATTGGACATGCTACGGGGACATAAAGGGTATCTTCTTGGGCCGCTGACCTGGGAACCCCCCATCTTGGCACAGGGTGGCACGCTGTCACAGGCTTGCCCTGGTAACAGCTCAATTAGCCACATGGGCACTGCGGGCACTGCCACCCCATCACAAGACACCTTCTTTCAAACCCCGGGCACAGACAAGTGGAAAGCAACAAGAAGATGGTGAGAGAGGAAAAGCAAGAGTTATACCAGCCAACTACTGTATGAAGTCTTGTAAGAAACTACGTATACAGGATTTCCCATTTTGTCTCTATATACTGTACTTTTTAAAATAGGACACATTTTTTAAAAAGTTAACATGAGTATAGGCTATTGTGTTCTGCAGAATATTCTGAAAGTCTTTTGGGTCTGAGTTGTGTGTCTGAACTATTGATCAAAAGTGCTTTCGTCAGATTGTAGTGTAGAATGTGAGTTTTTCATAATGTGTTAGGTGTGCAGTCTTGATCCATAGTACGTTTGACAGGATGTGAGAACAGGCGGGGGTGTGACACTCTGGCTCCATGGACTTTATTATTGAGCCAGGGTTGTTCATTTTCCTTGTTTGGGTGTATTTCTATGTTGGGTATTCTGGTTGTTTCATTTCTATGTGTGGTGATTGTTCGTGATTATTCAGGTGACTCCCAATCGGAGGTAACGAGTGACAGCTGTCGGCTCGTTATCTCTGATTGGGAGCCATATTTATACTGTGGGGTTTCACCTTGGTATTGTGGGTTTTTGTTCCATGTTTCTGTCAGTGTTACAGAGGACTTCACTATCGTCATTTGTTGTTTTTGTGGTTGCTTTATTAAATAAAGTCATCATGTTCACTCCACGCGCTGCGTATTGGTCCGCTTCTTCAGACGATCGTGACAGAAAAACCCACCATAGAAGGACCAAGCAGCGTGTCCAGGAGCAAGACAGCTGGACATGGGAGGAAGCGCCTGGTAAAGAGATCGAGAGGCTGGCGATGGCCCAGGTGGGCAAATCGTGGTCCTGGGAGGACATGCTCGGGGGCAAGGGACCTTGGGGGAAGATCAAGGCCCTGGCGAGAGAGGAGCAACGGCGTCAGCAGGGCCATCATCGTTGGAAGGACGAGAGGCAACCCCAAAAAGTTTTTTGGGGGGGGCACATGGCTTGGACGACGGGGCTAACGGAGGCAGAGAAGGGGCGAATTCAAGAGGCAACCAGGTTACGGGGGTCACTGGCCAAAGTAGGGAAAGGAGATGTAGAGGCACGGCGTGAGAGACTGAGGTGTGTATCCAGTCCGGCCCGTTCCAGTTCCCGGGGTAGAGCCAGTGGTATGTGCCTCCAGTAGGGTCCGGCCTGTTACGACCCCTCGCACCAAGTGTACGGTGCGCGTCTCCAGCCCGGCCCGGCCTGTTCCGGCCACTCGCACCAGGGATACGGTGCGCGTCGCCAGCCCAGCCCGGCCTGTTCCGGCCTCTCGCACCAGAGATACGGTGCGCGTCGCCAGCCCAGCCCGGCCTGTTCCTGCTCTCCGCACTAGGCGCTTATGTGCGTCCCCAGGGTCCAGCATGCCCTGTTGCTGCTCTCCGCACTAGGCCTTATGTGCGTCCCCAGGGCCAAGCATGCCCTGTTGCTGCTCTCCGCACTAGGCTTAATGTGAGTCCCCAGGGTCCAGCATGCCCTGTTCCGGCTCTCCGCACTAGCCCTTATGTGCGTTCCCAGGGTCCAGCATGCCCTGTTGCTTCTCCCCGCACTAGCCCTGAGATGCGTGTCCTCAGCCCGGTACCTCCAGTTCCGGCACCACGCATCAGGCCTACGGTGCGTCCCCAGGGCCAAGCATGCCCTGTTGCTGCTTCCCGCACTAGCCCTGAGATGCGTGTCCTCAGCCCGGTACCTCCAGTTCCGGCACCACGCATCAGGCCTACGGTGCGTCCCCCAGGGTCCAGCATGCCCTGTTGCTTCTCCCCGCACTAGCCCTGAGATGCGTGTCCTCAGCCCGGTACCTCCTGTTCCGGCACCACGCACCAGGCCTACGATGCGCCTCAGACGGCCAGAGTCTGCCGTCTGCCCAACGGGGCCTGAACTGTCCGTCTGCCCAACGCCGTCTGAACTGCCCGTCTGCCCAACGCTGTCTGAACTGTCCGTCTGCCCAACGCCGTCTGAACTGCCCGTCTGCCCAACGGCGCCTGAACTGCCCGTCTGCCCAACGCCGTCTGAACTGTCCGTCTGCCAAGCGCCGCAGGAACTGCCCGTCTGTACTGAGCCTGCAAAGCCGCCCCGTCTGCCATGAGCCTTCAGAGCCGTCCGCCAGACCGGGAGCCGCTAGAGCTCTCCGCCAGACAGGAGCAGCCAGAGCCTTCCGCCAGACAGGATCAGCCAGAGCCTTCCGCCAGACAGGATCAGCCAGAGCCTTCCGCCAGACGGGATCAGCCAGAGCCTTCCGCCAGACAGGATCAGCCAGAGCCTTCCGCCAGACAGGATCAGCCAGAGCCTTCCGCCAGACAGGATCAGCCAGAGCCTTCCGCCAGACAGGATCAGCCAGAGCCTTCTGCCAGACAGGATCAGCCAGAGCCTTCTGCCAGACAGGATCAGCCAGAGCCTTCCGCCAGCCAGGATCCGCCAGAGCCGTCCAGCCAGGATCCGCCTGAGCCAGCCAGCCAGGATCCGCCAGCTAGTCAGGTACTGTCCCTTAGCCCGGTGCTGCCCCTTAGTCCGGTGCTGCCCCTTAGTCCGGTGCTGCCCCTTAGCCCGGTGCTGCCCCCTTAGCCCGGTGCTGCCCCTTAGCCCGGTGCTGCCCCTTAGTCCGGTGCTGCCCCTTAGTCCGGTGCTGCCTCTAAGTCCGGTGCTGCCCCTTAGTCCGGTGCCGCCCCTTAATCCAGGTGGGTTTAGTGGGGGGGTGGTCATGTGGAGGGGGCTACGGAAGCGGATAGTGACTAAGGTGGGGTGGGGACCACGACCTGGACCAGAACCGCCACCATGGACAGACGCCCACCCAGACCCTCCCTAGACTGTATGCTGGTGCGCCCGGAGTGCGCACCTTTAGGGGGTACTGTGACACTCTGGCTCCATGGACTTTATTATTGAGCCAGGGTTGTTCATTTTCCTTGTTTGGGTGTATTTCTATGTTGGGTATTCTGGTTGTTTCATTTCTATGTGTGGTGATTGTTCGTGATTATTCAGGTGACTCCCAATCGGAGGTAACGAGTGACAGCTGTCGGCTCGTTATCTCTGATTGGGAGCCATATTTATACTGTGGGGTTTCACCTTGGTATTGTGGGTTTTTGTTCCATGTTTCTGTCAGTGTTACAGAGGACTTCACTATCGTCATTTGTTGTTTTTGTGGTTGCTTTATTAAATAAAGTCATCATGTTCACTCCACGCGCTGCGTATTGGTCCGCTTCTTCAGACGATCGTGACAGGGGGACATGGGGAGTGTGAGATTAGCTATGGGGGCTAAAGAGGGTCTGTGTGCATCCCCTTCTCACCCCGACCCCCCATTTTTTTTGGGGGGGGGGTGAACTAACACTTTTTCTTCCCCTTACTAACGCTGACTTTGCTGATAGCTACGTTATTAAGGAAACATTTACTTACTATGACTGATATGTGGCTGTGCCACTTAGCTATCTTAAGATGAATGCACTAACTATTAATCGCTCTGGATAAAAGTGTCTGCAAATGACTAAAATGTACACATTTGCATGTGTGTGTGCCACAACACACAGACACTACACTACGGTGTCAACTTCTCACATTAATGTGGGTGTGGGCTCTTTCATACTTCAGCCGATTGTGTGAAGCCTCAGTCACGCAATGTGCCTACTGTGTGGCTGCCTGTGTGTGTGTGTGTGTGTGTGTTTGGTGTGTGTGCGTGCGTGTGTGTGTGATAGGGGCCCCTGCAGCTATGATACGCAGAACCGGAAATGTGCCAAATGAAGTGAATGGCAAGAGGTATGTGTGAAATGTGGTTTGCATTTGCCTGTGTCACATATCCTCTACAATTTGTTACAGTGTGAAATAGCCATGTTAGACATAGTGAACTAACTTGAGCAAGAATAAAGTATTCAACAACTTACATCAAAACAGAGATATGCTATATATACACTGTACAGTATATGACCAGCATACTAAAGCTAAATATGAATTTCCGGGATCTTACATTTCCCCATTAGAGATAGAAATAGATTAATCTACAACAGTAACAGTGCACATGGAAAGCCATTTTCCCCCCACACAACGTAGGTACAATCTACTCAAACTATCACCGTAAGAATTATTCCAATGCATTGCATTTGAGCCTGGTCATCAGGGCTGTGGAAACATGAGGGGAAAGGGGAGAGATGTGGGGAGAATGTGGCATGATGAAGTTTGGGGAACGTGTTGTTATAACAGATATACAGTTGGAATCGGAACTTACCCAAATACATTTAAACTCAGTTTTTCACAATTCCCGACATTTAATCCTAGTAAAAATTCCCTGTCTTAGGTTAGTTAGGATCACCACTTTATTTTAAGAATGTGAAATGTCAGAATAATAGTAGAGAGAATTATTTATTTCAGCTTTTATTTCTTTCATCACATTCCCAGTGGGTCAGAAGTTTACATGCGCTCAATTAGTATTTGGTAGCATTGCCTTTAAATTGTTTAACTTGGGTCAAACATTTCGGGTAGCCTTCCACAAGCTTCCCACAATAAGTTGGGTGAATTTTGGCCCATTCCTCCTGACAGAGCTGGTGTAACTGAGTCAGGTTTGTAGGCCTCCTTGCTCGCACATGCTTTTTCAGTTCTGCCCACACATTTTCTATAGGATTGAGGTCAGGGCTTTGTGATGGCCACTCCAAAACCTTGACTTTGTTGTCCTTAAGCCATTTTGCCACAACTTTGGAAGTATGCTTGGGGTCATTGTCCATTTGGAAGACCCATTTGCGACCAAGCTTTAACTTCCTGACTGATGTCTTGAGATGTTGCTTCAATATATCCACATAATTTTCCTTCCTCATGATGCCATCTATTTTGTGAAGTGCACCAGTCCCTCCTGCAGAAAAGCAACCCCACAGCATGATGCTGCCACCCCCGTGCTTCACGGATGGGATGGTGTCCTTCGGCTTGCAAGTCCCCCTTTTTCCTCCAAACATAACGATGGTCATTATGGCCAAACAGTTATATTTTTGTTTCATCAGACCAGAGGACATTTCTCCAAAAAGTACGATCTTTGTCCCCATGTGCAGTTGCAAACCGTAGTCTGGCTTTTCTATTGCGGTTTTGGAGCAGTGGCTTCTTCCTTGCTGAGCGGCCTTTCAGGTTATGTCGATATAGGACTCGTTTTGCTGTGGATATAGATACTTTTGTACCTGTTTCCTCCAGCATCTTCACAAGGTCCTTTGCTGTTCTGGGATTGAATCGCACTTTTCGCACCAAAGTACGTTCATCTCTAGGAGAGAACGCGTCTCCTTCCTGAGCGGTATGACGGCTGCGTGGTCCCATTGTCATGCGTCTGGGTGTAGCGGTAGGATGGAATCAGGCGCAGGACACAGAACTATAATAACGAAGTTCTTTACTGGAACAAAATAGCAGAGCAAATCCTCCACGCAGGGTAGAGCAAATACCGGCTCACCAAAAGACAGCAAAACAACGAACAATCACACACAACACCATGAGGGAACCTGAGGGTAAAATAGGGAAACAAATTAACATAATGGGTAACAGGTGTGATCAATACAGACAAGACAAGTGTAACACAGAAAACATTGATCGGTGGCAGCTAGTACTCCGGTGATGACGCCGGAGCCTCACTGCGGTGGCGGTTGGCACTCGCCTTCTGACGCCTGATAGACCTTTGCAGGCGTACATGGGCAGCGTTCCAGGTCTCCTCCGAGTGCCGAAACCATTCATCCACCGCAGGTGCCTCGATCTGGCTCTGATGCCATGGTGCCAGAACCGGCTGATAACCTAGTACACACTGAAAGGGAGACAGGTCAGTGGAGGAATGGCGGAGGTAGTTTTGTGCCATCTCTGCCCAGGGGATGTAAACTGACCAATCCCCTGGCCGGTCCTGGCAATATGACCTCAGAAACCTACCCACCTCTTGGTTTACTCTCTCCACCTGCCCATTACTCTCGGGGTGAAATCCTGAGGTCAGGCTGATCGAGACCCCCAGATGGTCCATGAACGCCTTCCAGACCCTTGATGTGAACTGGGGACCCCGATCAGACACTATATCCTCAGGTACCCCGTAGTGCCGGAAGACGTGTGTAAACATGGCCTCCACAGTCTGTAGGGCTGTAGGGAGACCGGGCAAAGGAATGAGACGACAGGACTTAGAAAACCGATCCACAATGACTAGGATCGTGGTATTCCCTTGTGACGGGGGAGGTCCGTAACAAAGTCCACCGATAGGTGTGACCACGGCCGTTGTGGAACAGGGAGAGGTTGTAATTTCCCTCTGGGCAGGTGTCTAGGTGCCTTGCACTGGGCACACACCGAACAGGAGGAAACATAAACCCTCACGTCCTGAGCTAAGGTAGGCCACCAGTACTTCCCACTAAGACAGCGCACTGTCCGACCGATGCCAGGATGACCAGAAGAGGGTGACGTGTGAGCCCAATAGATCAATCGATCGCGAACATCAGACGGCACGTACACACGACCCACTGGACACTGGGGGGGAGTGGGCTCTGTGCGTAACGCCCGCTCGATGTCCGCATCAACCTCCCATACCATCGGTGCCACCAGACAAGAAGCCGGAAGAATGGGAGTGGGCTCCCTGGACCGCTCCTCTGTGTCATACAGCCGGGACAGAGCGTCTGCCTTAGCATTCTGGGAACCTGGTCTGTAGGATAGGGTGAAATCAAAACGCGTGAAAACATGGCCCACCTTGCCTGGCGAGGGTTCAGTCTCCTCACCGCCCGTATGTACTCCAAATTGCGGTGGTCAGTCAAAATGAGAAAAGGGTGTTTTGCCCCCTCAAGCCAATGTCTCCACACCTTCAGAGCCTTCACAACAGCTAACAGCTCCCGGTCCCCCACATCATAGTTTTGCTCCGCCGGGCTGAGCTTCTTTGAGAAGAAAGCACAGGGGCGGAGCTTTGTGGGCGTACCCGAGCACTGAGACAGTACAGCTCCTATCCCAGCCTCGGACGCGTCCACCTCGACTATGAATGCCAAGGAGGGATCCGTATGAGCCAGCACAGGAGCCGAAGTGAACAGTGCCTTCAGGTGACCAAAAGCCCTGTCCGCCTCCGCTGACCACCGCAGGCCCACCGGTCCCCCCTTCAGCAAGGAGGTAATGGGAGCCGCTACCTGACCGAAGCCCCGGATAAACCTCCGGTAGTAGTTGGCAAACCCTAAGATTCGCAGCACCTCCTTAACCATGGTTGGAGTCGGCCAATTACGCACGGCTGCAATGCGGTCATTCTCCATCTCCACCCCTGACTCGGACAGGTGATGTCCTAAGAAGGAGACGGACTGTTGGAAGAACAGACATTTCTCAGCCTTGACGGAAAGATCATGCTCCAACAGTCGACCAAGCACCTTGCGCACCAGCGACACATGCTCGGCTCGTGTAGTGGAGTATATGACAATATCATCCATATACACCACTACACCCTGTCCATGCAGGTCCCTGAAAATCTAATCGACAAAGGATTGGAAGACTGAGGGAGCATTCATAAACCCGTACGGCATGACGAGATACTCATAGAAGTGGTACTAAATGCCGTCTTCCACTCATCCCCTTCCCGGATCCGCACCAGATTGTACGCGCTCCTGAGATCCAATTTGGTAAAGAAGCGCGCCCCGTGCAATGACTCCGTCACACTAGCAATGAGAGGTAGTGGGTAACTGTACTTTACAGTTATCTGATTGAGACCTCGATAGTCAATGCACGGGCGTAAACCTCCATCCTTCTTCTTCACAAAAAAGAAACTTGAGGAGGCAGGGGAAGTGGAGTGCCGAATGTATCCCTGTCCCAGAGATTCTGAGACATATGTTTCCATAGCCGCCGTCTCTTCCTGTGACAGAGGGATACACGTGACTCCGAGGAAGTGCAGCGCCCTCCTGGAGATTTATCGCACAATCCCCCTGTCGATGGGGTGGTAATTGAGTCACCTTCCTTTTACCGAAGGCGAGAGCCAAATCGGCATAGTCGGGGGGAATGTGCATCGTGAAGACCTGGTTTGGACTCTCCACCGTGGTTGCACCTACGGAAACACCTACACACCTCCCCGAGCACTGACGTGACCATCCCTTGAGAGCCCTCTGTTGCCACGAAATATTGGGGTCATGAGTAGCTAACCAGGGAAGCCCCGGCACCACGGGAAACGCAGGAGAATCGATCAGGAAGAGACTGATTCTCTCCTCATGAACCTCCGGCGTTTCCATCCGGAGTGGAGCTGTAACCTCCCTAATCAGGCCCGACCCTAAAGGGCGACTATCTAAGGCATGTATGGGGAAGGGCACATCAACAGGCACAATAGGGATCCCTAACCTACGTGCAAACAGACGGCCTATAAAATTCCCAGCTGCGCCGGAATCTACGAGCGCCTTATGCTGGGAATGTGGGGAAAACTCAGGAAATCTAACACACACACACGTGAGGAACAGGGAGCTCTGGGTGAGTTGGTTACTCACCTGGGATGGTCCACCAGGGCCCTGCCTGCTCTCGACTCCCTGAGGACCCTTTCCAGCACCGACCAGCAGTGTGTCATCTGCGGCCACAGTTGGTGCAGGAAACAGTCCCCTTACCGGTCCCCCTTACATCAGCACCTCCAAGCTCCATGGGTGTAGGTTCGGAAGTGCTGGGGGGTGGACTGGACGGACCCTGATCCGGACGTCTGCGGGTGGCCAACAGGTTATCCAGCCGGATAGATAAGTCTATCAACTGGTCCAGGTTAAAAGTGGTGTCCCTGCAGGCCAGCTCCCGACGAACGTCCTCCCGTCGGCTGCATCGGTAGTGGTCTATCAGAGCCCTCTCGTTCCATCCCGCGCTGGCTGCCAAGGTTCTGAAGTCCAATGCTAAGTCCTGTGCGCTCCTCCTCCCCTGTCTGAGGTGGAACAACTGCTCTCCCGCCGCTCTCTCCTCCGGTGGGTGATCAAATACAGCTCGGAAACGGCGGGTAAAGTCCTCATAGCGCACAGACTCCGCATCTATACCTCCCCACTCCGCGTTGGCCCACTCGAGTGCTTTCCCCGACAGACAGGAAATGAGGGCGGACACGCTCTCGTATCCCGAGGGAGCCGGGTGGATGGTTGCCAGGTAGAGCTCCACCTGGAGCAGAAACCCCTGACACCCGGCAGCTGTTCCATCATATGCCCTCGGGAGCGAGAGCCGAATCCCACTGGAACCAGTGTTAGAATGGGTGGACAGCGACGTGGAGGGAATTGGAGGAAGAGGAGATGTTGGGAAACCTCCTCTCTCCCATCGCTCCATAGTGTTCAGGACTCGATCCATAGCTGTGCCCAAAGTTTGTAGCATGGTCGAGTGCTGTTGGATGCGTTCCTCCACTGAGCTGGAAGGAATGGACGTGCCTGCTGACTCCATTACAATGGTGCGTGATTCAGTCATGCGTCTGGGTGTAGCGGTAGGATGGAATCAGGCGCATGACACAGAACTATAATTACGAAGTTCTTTACTGGAACAAAATAGCAGAGCAAATCCTCCACGCAGGGAAGAGCAAATACTGGCTCACCAAAAGACAGCAAAACAACGAACAATCACCCACAACACCATGAGGGAACAAGAGGGTAAAATAGGGAAACAAATTAACATAATGGGTAACATGTGTAATCAACACAGACAAGACAAGTGTAACACAGAAAACATTGATCGGTGGCAGCTAGTACTCCGGTGACGACGAACGCCGAAGCCTGCCCGAGCAAGGAGGAGGGGCAGCCTCGGCTGAATTCGTGACACCCATGGTGTTTATACTTGCATACTATTGTTTGTACAGATTAATGTGGTAACTTCAGGCATTTGGAAATTGCTCCCAAGGATGAACCAGACTTGTGGAGGTCTACAATTTTTCTTCTGAGGTATTGGCTGATTTCTTTTGATTTTCCCATGATGTCAAGCAAAGAGGCACTGAGTTTGAAGGTAGGCCTTGAAATACAGGTACACCTCCAATTGACTCAAATTATGTCAATTAGCCTATCAGAAGCTTCTAAAGCCATGACATCATTTTCTGGAATTTTCCAAGCTGTTTAAAGCCACAGTCAATTTAGTGTATGTAAACTTCTGACCCACTGGAATTGTGATACAGTGAATTATAAGTGAAATAATCTGTCTGTAAACAATTGTTGGAAAATGTACTTGTGTCATGCACAAAGTAGATGTCCTAACCGACTTGCCAAAACGATAGTTTGTTAACAAGAAATGAATGTGTGAAGTGGTTGAAAACGAGTTTTAATGACTCCAACCTAAGTGTATGTAAACATCCGACTTCAACTGTATGTGTGGTTTCAGAAAAATGAGAAATGAAAGTGGCTGCACCTGTTGAAGAAAGGAAGAAACTTGTGTGAAGTAGCAAGCATAGCGCTCCTATCAGTGAGTCATACTCAGCCAACCAGCTTGTGGGTATTATTGACACCACCACCATTTCCACACAGCAGTGAAACTACATTTTTGAGTTCTCACCTTTGCTCTTCCTCAGAAATACTCAAAGTATTGTGGCTTACACACATAGAAATCTGACTATAAATCTGAAAATATTTAACAGCTTCCTATTTTTGGGAGGGCACAGTGTGGTGCAACTTTTTTTTTAACATTGAAAATAGCATAACCTAGCTATGCGCCATCTTATCTTATGTGACTTCTGTTGTTTTGTTTTATCCCATGTGTAACTCTGTGTTGTTGTTGTTTTTATCGCACTGCTTTGCTTTATCTTGGCCAGGTCGCACAGATGCCTGCACACGCACTCACACAGACAGATAGACAGACAGACGCATGCACGCACGCACGCAGGCAGGCAGGCGCGCACACACAAACACACCTCTTTCCCAGTCTCGCAGACTCTCAGTATAAGCCCTGAGCTCCAGTATAAAATCAACATTGGGTCTGCAGGAAATGAGAGATCTCCACTTTGAGATAACAGAGGGAGGAAGGGAGGAAGAGGAGGAGACAAAGAAAACAACGGAAAGAACAGGGCTTTGAGTACTACGCCGAAATGTATACGCTGTGGCCCTCGCCAACCCTCGATTTCCCCAGAGATATTGGCTTATGGTGAAGGGGTCGCTTTATACATCACTTTGTAAGTGTTGTTCTTTCCCTATAGGGTTTTTTCTGCCTTGTATTAAGAGTAGAAAGTTGGACAAGCCAGTCGGTTTACAGAGGTTGTTTTTGTTGTGATTCTTTCAGAGTCAACATGACCTTATGCGACCCAGACTTTCAGACCTCTTGCTGCCGAACAGGGAAGTGTAAAATGTTATATACCAGACGAATTCTGCATACCTGTCGCACAGTGTACTATGTACACTGACATACATACTTCAGCCTAAATGTTTTACTTACATGCTGAGGCTAACAGACATGGGACCTTGTGCTAAGGAAAAATAATAATAATAACAATAACAATAACAATAAGAGAATGGTGTGTAATTCAACAAACTTATGAGGAGGCAAAGATACTGGATATTCTGACGAGATGCTTGTGTCTCCGCACTGACAATGGGATTCGTTATTCATCTCTTTGGATTGGAGGATTCATCTCGTTATTTGGGGTGTTGATGACACCTGCCTGTATTCAATGGAGAGTGAGATGCTATGCTAGTCTCATGATTATGCATAGACCGTCTCGAATTTCAAAAGGGACAACTCCGACATAAAGTGTTTTTCTCGAAGATGCCGTGCATCACACTTATATCAGTACACTCGTAACAACCTAAGCATTATGAAACTTCTATTAGATCAAATAAGCCTCACGTATCAAAATAGCTATTAATTTTTATCTAGACTGAATTCGACACGCTCTCATTGCCTCCCATACCAAAACTCCTCACTTGCTTAATAATTAATGATCTGCTTAACTCGGACAGATTGTGGGTGGAGTAAACCGTCTCGCTTCACCTCATCCTCTCTGGAGGAGGCCATTTCTTAGAGCTGGAATCCTTAATTGGTGAAACTGCCGCGTCCTTTTTGGGATATTACAGCAAGTTACTGCAAACAACAAACACTGTTTTCCCCCCTCGGACATCATTGCATGCACGATAGAACAGTAGAATAGGTGCTACAAAAAAAAAGAATCACGCTGCAAGGCTCCTCTCCTCTGTTTCTCCTCAGTTTCATCAACAAAACAAAACCAACAAAACAAACAGTGGCACTGTTTCCCCTAATGCGGATTCAATCTTTAAAGGGCACCGTCCTTAAAGTATATTGTATAATCTACACCAGTATGCGCACAGTATGCACAGAGGTAGAGTACACCAGCACACACACACACAAACACACAGACACACACCCTAACTCCTGGTGTAAAGAGTTGGGGTAGCAATGAGGGGTTGGGTAAATGGCTTTTATATTTCCACTGAGTGTGACTTACAACTGTGGACGACTGCAGCTGTTTCTGATTTGAGGGAACAAAGAAGGGGGGAACCGCAGTGATCTGAGCGATTGCTACTCTGGACTTCACTCTTTTAATGGACCAAAATCTGTCAGGAATGACATAGATGTAGCTGTGTGTGTGTGTGTTGTGTGTGTTTTGTTGTGCGTGTGTGCTTGCCCCTCCATAAGTGTGTGTGTGTGTGTGTGTGTGTGTGTGTGTGTGTGTGTGTGTGTGTACGTGCGTGCATGTGTGTATAGGGGGCTGGGAAGCAACAAGATATGTCTATGTCTACAGGCATATATTACAGCTGTAGAGAGAGAAAGCGAGGGAGGGTAGAGGAGTTACTGCTTGCCAGAACTGAATGATAGCAGAGGTCAGCTCATTTGGGGATGAGAGGAAGAGAGGAGGAGAGGAGTATAGTGTTTCAGATTTCACAGATTTAATGTAGAGAGAGAGGGAAAAGATGAACTACCAATGTCTGCTTAGACGAACGCTCACTTATCTTATAAGGGGCATGAAGAACCACACAGTCACTGAGTGGAAAATCAGTCCTTCTAATCTAAGGTGCGTCTGAAATGGCACCCTATTACTTACATAGTGCACTACTCCTTCTCCACTCCCTCTACACAACATTTTGTTTCCTGCTGCTATTGAATGTAGCCCAGCCTTCAGAAGCTCCTGCTGCTATTGAATGTAGCCCAGCCTTCAGAGGCTCTTGCTGCTGTTGAATGTAGCCCAGCCTTCAGAGGCTCTTGCTGCTATTGAATGTAGCCCAGCCTTCAGAGGCTCCTGCTGCTGCACTGCAGCCTTGTAAAACATAGCAGGTCTAAATCACATGATCAGGGTCTGGGACTTGGACACTGAGGCAGGGGCTGGGTTGGAGTGGGGGTTCAGTATGGAGCAGAGCTAAACTTGGTTGTCAGAGTACAGTATAGTACAGTACAGTTCAGTACAGTGGAGTTAGGGTGGGGTTACCTTTCTACAACTAAGGAAGAAAAAATATAGAAGAATGAATAAGTGAAAGAAAGCAAAGGTGTGTATGTAAAAGAGGACGATAGAGAACGTGAGTGAGAAAGAAAAGAAGAAGAAAGAAAGTCTGTCCATTTCCCCTCTCCTTTGACATACTCTACCTCTGTCTGTTCCCTCTCTCTCGTCTATCACCTCTTTCCATCCCACCCTCATTCCCAAAATAATCCCCTTTTATTTTTCTAGCTCAGTGCTGCACTGTCACCTCTGGTCAGCCTTGGAACCACCCAGTGAGACTGTCTCCCTCTCCCCTTTGAGCAATGTGATCCGACATACAGATGGAGCATTCTCATCCCAGTAGCCTTCAATAGAAGGAGAGAGGAAAAAAGCCATGCTATTTTCTCCTCACCTGACTGGCTCTAGGTCCGTCTTACTCTTTCTTTCTCGCTCCCTTTATCTCTCTCACACACTCTTTCTCTGTTTCTCCCAATCTCTCTCTTTCTCTCCCCCTCCCATCCCCATCCTCCTCCTCCTTCTCCCTCTCTCTTTCTGTGGGTGGGAACTCAACGTTTTGAGCTGTGGGTTGTTGTTGCAGGGGTAAGAGGGTCTGTGTCCAACAGTTATTCAGAGAGAAACATTCTGTATCAATGTGCAGTATCAACATTTACATTTTAGTCATTTAGCAGACACTCTTATCCAGAGCGACTTACAGTTAGTGAATACATTATCCTTTTTTTATACTGGCCCCCCATGGGAATCGAACACACAACCCTGGCGTTGCAAACGCCATGCTCTATCAACTGAGCTACATCCCTGCCGGCTATTCCCTCCCCTACCCTGGGCCAATTGTGAATATTGGCTTAGTATTCTTCGGCTGGCCCATAGGATAACCCTTTTTGGTTTCAGGTAGAACCCTTTTGAGTTCCATGTAAAACCCTCTGTAGAAAGGGTTCTACCTGGAACCCAAAAGGGATATTCAAAGGGTTATTCTATGGGGACAGCCGAAGAACCCTTTTAGGTTCTAGATACAGTTGAAGTCTGAAGTTTACATACACTTAGGTTGGAGTCTTTAAAACTCGTTTTTCAACCACTCCACAAATGTATTGTTAAAAAACTATAGTTTTGGCAAGTCGGTTAGGACATCTACTTTGTGCATGACACAAGTAATTTTTCCAACAATTGTTTACAGACAGATTATTTCACTTATAATTCACTGTATCACAATTCCAGTGGGTCAGAAGTTTACATACACTAAGTTGACTGTGCCTTTAAACAGCTTCGTAAATTCCAGAAAATGATGTCATGGCTTTAGAAGCTTCTGATAGGCTAATTGACATAATTGGAGTCAATTGAAGGTGTACCTGTGGATGTATTTCAAGGCCTACCTTCAAACTCAGTGCCTCTTTGCTTAACATCATGGGAAAATCAAAAGAAATCAGCCAAGACCTCAAAAGAAAATGTGTAGACCTCCACAAGTCTGGTTCATCCTTGGGAGCAATTTCCAAACGCCTGAAGGTACCACGTTCATCTGTACAAACAATAGTACGCAAGTACAAACACCATGGGACCATGCAGCCGTCATACCGCTCAGGAAGGAGACACGTTCTGTCTCCTAGAGATGAACGTACTTTGGTGCGAAAAGTGCAAATCAATCCCAGAACAACAGCAAAGGACCTTGTGAAGATGCTGGAGGAAACAGGTACAAAAGTATCTATATCCACAGTAAAACGAGTGGAAAAAGGGGGGACTTGCAAGCCGAAGAACACCATCCCAACTGTGAAGCACGGGGGTGGCAGCATCATGCTGTGGGGTTGCTTTTCTGCAGGAGGGTCTGGTGCACTTCACAAAATAGATGGCATCATGAGGAAGGAAAATTATGTGGATATATTGAAGAAACATCTCAAGACATCAGTCAGAAAGTTAAAGCTTGGTCACAAATGGGTCTTCCAAATGGACAATGACCCAAAGCATACTTCCAAAGTTGTGGCAAAATGGCTTAAGGACAACAAAGTCAAGGTATTGGAGTGGCCATCACAAAGCCCTGACCTTAATCCTATAGAGAATGTGTGGGCAGAACTGAAAAAGCGTGTGCGAGCAAGGAGGCCTACAAACCTGACTCAGTTTCACCAGCTCTGTCAGGAGGAATGGCCAAAATTCACCCAACTTATTGTGGGAAGCTTGTGGAAGGCTACCCGAAACGTTTGACCCAAGTTAAACAATTTAAAGGCAATGCTACCAAATACTAATTGAGTGTATGCAAACTTCTGACCCACTGGGAATGTGATGAAAGAAATAAAAGCTGAAGTAAATACATTCTTAAAATAAAGTGGTGATCCTAACTGACCTAAGACAGGGAATTTCTACTAGGATTAAATATCAGGAATTGTGAAAAACTGAGTTTAAGTGTATTTGGCTAAGGTGTATGTAAACTTCCGACTTCAACTGTACGTAGCACTTATTTTTTTAAGAGGGCAGAAGTCTGTGCTGTTGTTGGATGCAGTACGGATAAGGATTAAGATACTGTGTAATATACAGTATGTAGGCCCACTGGCCCAGAGCCATAAATAGAGCTACAGTTTATATTTGCTCTGTAACTGTGTAGGCCTATCTACAATATGTGATTTTGTGCTTTTGTGCACAGTGTCTGTACTGTCATATGTACACATGGGTTGCTCGAGCTGTAGGCCGTCTGTGTGGACTATTCTCAGTGATCCCATTGCATAGGAACCTGATAGGGACTACTTACCTCCCTAGCTCCACGCCTACACTCATTCCTCCTCCTCCTCACTCCCAATGTCACCTCACGTCTCCCTAAGAACCTTGGGAAAAGGGCAGGGGCGCACCACATGTTTCAGTGCGGCTCACTGACAGGCACACACACTAAAGGTTACCCAGAGAGGGGGCTGGGGGACACACCGGTCACACACAGATGTGCAAGAATGCGCACACTCTTTCAGAAATTCAGACATCACTCCCTTGCTTGTCACATGCTTGCGTCGGCATACTACATGAACTCTGTGATCCTCATCCACACACAGTGCATTGCAAACACACACACATGCGCGTTCACGCATGTACGCCAAACGTTTCTGAAAGGGTTAAATTACTCCCAAAGGGTTGCTGGGCTTGACTGAAGAAAAGTGTAGCCAATAATGCCACCTACAGGTAGAATTGGTCTGTAACATCATGTGAATAGTTAAAGAAAAACTGAGTAGCTCATTCAGGGAGGAATTAAACAAATGTATTTGCAGTTTAGTTTCACGGGGTATGTTTATTACCAAGGCTGTATATCAAATGATACATCCTATTCCCCAAATAGTTCAGGACTCTGGTCAAAAGCAGCGCACTTTCTGGAGAAAAGGGTGTCATTTCAGATTTATCTCAAGTCTCCACCAGTTTCCCACCATCCTGCAGGGATGTTCCCATTCTTCCTGATTTACTCCAATTTGCCCACAGCCTGCAAATAGTATTTTACACGTCTTCTTAGGCAAAAGAGTCATCATTACATTAAATTTTTACATTTTAGTCATTTAGCAGACGCTCTTATCCAGAGCGACTTACAGTTAGTGAGTGCATAAATGTTTCATACTGGGGTAATGGACGGTAGAGGGACTGGTGTGAAGGGAAGGGGAATCCTGGGAGGCTGAAAGGCTCAGGCTGAGAAGGAAGCAAGGAGATAGAATTGCGGAATCGAAGAAAGATGAGTTGAGAAGGAGCCGCAGAATATGTCCACTGGACTAGAGAAGAATGCAGTCAAAAGTATGGACCTCTACCCAAGGATTAAAGCTGCAATATGTAACTTTTTGGGTACCCAACCAAATTCACATAAAATTGTGATTTAAAGATCTGTCATTCTCATTGAAAGCAAGTCTAAGAAGCGGTAGATCTGTTCTATGTGTGCTATTTCTATGCTTCCCATTCTTAAGTTTTACTTTCAGTTTTGTACACCAGCTTCAAACAGCTGAAAATACAATATTTTTGGCTATGGAAAATATATTTCACAGTGGTTTAGATGGTACAGTGATTCTCTACACTATACTTGCTTGTTTTGTCACATAAACTGAAATTAGGCGAACTATTAGAATTTTAGCAACCAGGAAACGGCGGAGCGATTTCTGCATAGTGCACCTTTAAGAGGAATTAACAACAAAGGGATGTTGAAACAAGTTAATACCATACATTGTCTGTCTTCCCATGTGCTTGTCATATTATGACAAGCACATGGGAAGACAGACAATGTTATATCTGAGCAGCACAAATGCAAAATACATAATCCCAACATGAGCAGTAGCCTCCTTACCAGTGGCGACCCGTCATTCAGGGTAGGTGGGTCAGAGCCCCAACTGTTTTGAGCCCCACATTTTTAGCAAAATGTTTTGCATGTTATTTTGGCATTGATACGTGTCACATATCAGTTTGCAAACAATGTAAAGAATGTTTTTGAGTTAATAAAGCCGCATACAAACATTGTCTATTTTTTGCTTGCTTGAGTAAGGCAGCTCCAAAATGCAGGTGTTTCAGCCTAACTCAGTGCTTTCTATGGTGGTGGTGGGGCAGCCAGCAGAAAATACGGAGCGTAGGTGTTGGTAATGTTATCTAGTGGCGCCGTGATTGGTTCAGTGTTCTGTTACTCATGGGGACACTACGTCACCGCCAAGTCTAAGGGTAGAGCTCGAAAATTCAAGCCCCTTGGGTGCTGCCATAGAGTTACATTAGAAGTGCCCATCCAAAAAGGCTCAAGGTCATTGGCCACAGATAAAATGACATCAAATCATGTTATATCTACATTAACTTTGATTGGACTGATCCTGTCAACATCATACCTTCAAAATCTTAGCTAGCAGTCATCATCATGAATCAAGTCAACAATCTACTGGCAAATCATTTTTAATCCTTGTCATATGAAGAGAAATAATGAAGAGAAATTATAGATCAAACTTATCAATGCTCATCGGCCATTGGACATAAACATTACACAACAAGATGGAAATCGCAAATTCAACAATGAGTGGTTTGGAAGGAATCAGTGGCTAACTGCAAGCATTGCAAAGCAATCACTAGCCTGCTATTCAGTGGTGTGGCTGTGTGGTCCCAAGTCTGGGATTCAGGGTCTCTTTTCCCAGCTTAAAATGATAAACATTCAACATTATACCCTGATGAAGACAGCTTGTCTGTCGAAACGTTGGTTATTAGGTTATAAAATTATTGCATCTGAGCTCCTAGAGTGTGCTGCTCTCTTTTTCTTTTTCAAACATACAACATTGGCCATGTTGTCAATGAAGCATGATTTGTGCAGTGCTCAAAACAACTGTTAACTCGGAACTGCGAAATCTGACTTCAGTGTGTTCAAGACAACTGGGAACTCGGGGAAAAAACTTGCTCCGACTGGGGAAAAAAACGTTTTGAATGGTCATTCAACTTTCTAGAGCTATGACCTGAAGATCACTGACGTCATCATGATTCAACCTTATTTTTTTTCCAGAGTTCCCAGTTGTCTTGAAAGCGCCATAAATCCAGACTATGATGACAACATTTGATGACAAAATTTGCTCATGAAGGACCGCCGTGCCACCTTCCTGTTCAAGTGAGCAAAACACAACAAGGTGAGCCAAAAAATATATTGTATGCTGCTGCATAAATGATGTAATATGCCAGGGAGATATGTATACTGTAGCTAAGAAAGTAATACTAAGTGTATGTTGTGTAGTAAGCTGTTAGTAGTCCATGTGCCTCACCCTAATAATTTGGTCTATTTTCCCCTCTTAATTTCACCTACTGTTTTGACTTGGTGGTGACATGTAACCTATAACCTGTTTTAGAGAAATGTAATCATCGAATATTGTATGAGCTTTCATTGTCTGCTTATATGCCTCCTTTATTTATCCTATGGTTCTGACTTGGTGGACTGGGAGAACACTGTAAGAACGGCCCATGTTCTGAATTCTGTTGCTGTACATTTCAAAGTGCTGAACAAATAGTTATATTGACTACGTCCGTCCTAGCTCGCTCATTAATGTCTTAATCGAAATTACAGATTGTCTCTTATCCGCTTGTCGTCCCCTTATGCCATAGTTTGTACATCTCAATTGTCAGTAGAAACCACATTTGTTTAATCAAGTCAGCCATATCAGCTCTTATCTTTTTTAAAGGCAGTAAATTAGGCTGAATGAACTGTTTCTCTACCAGACACAAGGCTCAGCTGATAGCCAGGTGTAGCAGTGGTAAGGTGTTGGGACTGCTATTGGGACAGCGTTATGTAGGCCCTAACAGTTTGTGGGCACCGTTTGTCACAGTTCTAGTGCAATTCATGTATTGTTTAGTGTTGTGTTGTGTAGTGTAGTGGCTTCATTTGTTTTGTTTGCCACACCAAGATTTACATGCTAAAATCGCCACTGCTCCTTACAGTAACAATAGCAGAGTACAGAACATCATATCAGAATTCTGCATCACACTGAGCACTTTCCAAACCATAAAGAGAAAAGGGAGGCTTCAGAGGTGCTGTCTTAAAGCACCATGTCTGCATGCAGCCATCTCATCTCCCTGAGGACAGAGAGAAAGAGAACAGAGAGCGATAGAGAGAGGGAGGGAGGGGAGAAAGGAAGTACACATACACTACAGTGAAAGGAAGCAGGGGAGGAGAGAGACGATAAAACTTAAAAGCATAGGTAATATAAAAGCATGGGTGAAAGCAAGGCGGTACGGTCTATTAAGACGTCCCGGAAAATGAAATAGTGGGGGTAAGCCCGTACCAGTAAAACGTGATCAAAATTAATACAACATGCCCAAAAACTATAGGCTATTACACCATTACTTAACATTACTACATGTCAGCCGCATGAAAAAATTGCGAATTGACTGGAAACAGGGTGGTATATACACCGAATTGCGTTGACTGGAAACCGGTCGGTATATGCTCCAAATTGTGTTGTGGTTCAACGAGAACAATTCTGTCAAGGCAGAGAAGAGCGGCCGAGGCGCTCACGGACAAGGCGAAGATGAGTGGCGAAGACCAAGGCGGTGTGGACAACAGTGGACGCATCAATTCAGGCTACAAGTGTAGGCCTAATGACAATCGCAGAATGTAATTCATTACAATACACATAGGTATTTTGTAACAGATGTCTCGACTCTGTCCATTCATCAATTTGCGGGTGCACAGTACACTGTTGGGGTTTGGATGCTGAAATGATTTTGTGAGTGGATGAATGTGTGCGGGTAGCCTACAGGAGCACCTTTGTTAAGTAATTGTTTGACAATCAGATGAAAACATCATGACTGGTTGTGTTTATTCCACATTAAAATGCATAGGCGGTGTGTCTGTCACGAGGTGGATATGTGGGTGGCGGGGCTGGTGTGATCAGACGCACCTGCAGCAAGTTAGCTAATCAGACAGGTAAAATCAAATCAAAGGTAGCTGGGGATAGGCTGTAATTTACTTTAAAAGCCCTGTGTTTTGGGGTGTTTGGGTTTGGAGAAGGATGCGGCTGTCCGGACAGACGGTTGTGAATCGAGAGGGATTTTTGAAAAACAAACAAACTTTACTCGGTGTGGCGGAGGTTCGGCACGGCCATGCTGTGAATGGGTCAGAGATGGTAGGAGATAGTGATGGAGAGGAAAATGAAGCAAGTATGGAACATAGTGGTACAAATAAAGGAGGGAGTAAGAAAGAGAAAAAGAAAGCAGGAGAGAAAGGGAGTAGGGGAGTAGGGGAATGAAGGGGAGCGAGAGGTCTACGGAGGTAGAGAGGAGGCAGAAAAGGAAGTTTGAGGAGAGCAACCTAGCAGTGTTGCCAACTCCTCAGTAAGGAAAGTAGCTATTGGCTGTCCTAAAAGTCGCTAGAAGTCGCTAAATGACGTCATCACCTAATTTGCATAATTGGCCATGTGCATGCAATTGTGATGGACGCTGTAGGAGGGAGGAATAAAGTTGTGGGAGAGACAAAAAGTGAGTAAAAAACATCCTACATTTACATCCCGCCCTGAATGTAAGCCAGGGCGGGATCAGCCATAACGTTGTGGGAGAGACAAAAAAAAAGAATAAAAAGCGAGGACTGGGCCGCCTGTGAGGGCTTTGGGACAGGGGTGGGGCCCGCAGCACCCGCTGCTCGTTGAGAAGAGTAAGAATGATACGTGCTTTCACGTCAGAGTCTCCAATAACACCAGAAAAGGTTGCTAGATTTGTCGCTAGTCGCTTTTTTGAAAATGTGTCGCTAGAGGGGTCTGAATACTCGCTAAATATAGCGACAAAGTCGCTAAGCTGGCAACACTGCAACCTAGCTTCCAACGCTAGCGGAAGTTTGGAGGTAGAAAGTGCAGAGGAAGGGTAAGATAAGACACGAGAGGAACATGGAGGTGAGGAGGAGCATAAAGTGATTATGAAGTTTAGGGAGGAAGGGGGAGTTGGGTCGATGAGTCCGATAAGGTTGACGGCTGTGATAAAATAGTTGATTGGGGAAGTTGTTAATGCTAAAGTGTTAAGAGATGGGAGATTGTTGGTGTGCTGTAATGACATGGCGCAGAGGGAAAAAGCTATCGGAGTGAAGCAAATAGGGAAGTGTAAGGTGGAGTCGAGCAGCTGGACTGATCAAGCAGGGAAGCAGTGGAATAAAGGGGTGATAACAGGAGTGCCTGTGAGCGTTAGCACTAAAGAGGTAAGGGAAAATTTGAGAGGAGGCGTTCTAGTGAATGTACACAGATTGCAAGCAACAAGGGGTGGAGATGGGGTAGATAGCATGTCTATTCTGTTACATTTTAAGGACCGGGTACTGCCAAATAAGGTAACAATAGGATATATGAGTTATTATGTGAGGGCTTATGTACCGAAGCCTTTAAGATGTTATAAATGCCAGAGGTTTGGGCATGTGGCAACAGTCTGTAAAGAGAAAAAGAGGTGTGCCAGGTGTGGAGGAGAGCATGAGTATGGGAAGTGTGGAGATGGTGTACAACCAAAGTGCTGCAACTGTAGGGGTGCTCATAGTGTGGCATATAGTGGGTGTGAGGCTATGAAGCAGGCAGTGGAGGTGCAACAAGTGAGAGCGGAGAGAAGGGTGTCATATGCTGAGGCAGTGAGGGTGGTCCAGGAGAGAAGGGTGTCATATGCTGAGGCAGTGAGGGTGGTCCAGGTCCAGGGAGATACAGGTTCAAGGGAGAGATGGGTAGGAGCATCTAGACTGGGGATTACGGGGCAGGTGGGTCGGCGAGATGGTGTACATAGAAAAGAGAAAGCTGGTGACGTTCATAGCAGGAGCTATCAATAGCACTGATAATGTAGAGTCTAAAATGGAGAGGATTAAACTAATAGTGAAAGCTGCTGGGAGACATTTGAGTATGACAGGGTTGACATTGGAAGAGTTTCGAGATGACCTCAATCAGCCGATGGTGGAGTCATGTATTACTGGATCTTAGTTATGGTGGTAGTACTGAAAGGGGCTGTAGATAGTATGAATAACTGGGTGAGAACAGCATTAGTGGGGGCAGCTACTGAGGCTATACCTAAGAGTTCAGGGAGGAGGAGGAGGAAAGCAGTCCCATAGTGGACGGAGGAATGTGGGACAATGGTGAGGATTAGGAACAGGGCATTTAGAGTACTGAAAAGGACACATAACTTCCAACATCTGATTCAGTATAAGCAGGCCCAGGCCATGGTGAGGAGAACTATCCGTCAGGCAAAGAGGTCATGTTGGCATCGGTTCTGTGACACCATTGGAAGGGCGACACCTGTAGGAGAAGTGTGGGGGATGATTAAGAGGATGAGTGGGATCAGAAGGGAGTGGGATTATCCAGTGTTGACGAGTGGGGAGGATGTGGCAGTAACAGATTTACATTTACATTTTAGTCATTTAGCAGACGCTCTTATCCAGAGCGACTTACAGTTAGTGAATACATATTTTTTTTTATACTGGCCCCTCGTGGGAATAGATGAGGAAAAAGCAGAGATGATGGCCAAAGCATTTGTCCAAGTGCATAGCTCCGCAAATCTGTCAGAGGAGGGGCAGAGGGGGAGAGAGAACACGAGAGAGGAGCATCCTGGAGTGCTGGAAAGGAGGGGGGGATGTAAATGATGCGTTGAGTGCACCATTTACAAGGGCAGTGGTGAAAAGAGCAATAGGTAAGGGTGGGTTAACTTCACCTGGGAAAGATGAGGTGTGCTATGTTATGTTGGCCCATCTTAGTGATGAGGCACTGGATAAGGTATTGGTGTTGTACAACAGAGTGTGGGAGGAAGGGAAACTACCAGGCAGTTGGAAGGAGGCAGTAGTGGTACCAATCCGGAAGCCCGGGAAGGATCCAACGAAGCCAACAAGCTATCGGCCAATAGCTTTAACATCACATGTATGTAAGATTATGGAACGTATGATTATGGAGAGGCTAACTTACTTCCTGGAGAGCAGAGGGCTAGCAACGCCATATCAGAGTGGGTTCAGGAAGGGTAGGGGATCTATGGATCCAGTGCTCTGCTTAGAAGTAGAGGTCAGGAAGGCTCAGGTGAACAAGGAAACTGTTGTAGCTGTCTTTTTTTATGTGGAGAAGGCATATGATATGATGTGGAAGGAGGGGTTGTTAATCAAGCTTGATATTATGGGGGTAAGAGGATGAATGTACAACTGGATAAAATATTTCCTGTTTGGAAGGTCTATCCAGGTGAGGGTGTCTATCCAGGCAGCTACTTGGTGGATAATGATACACCACAGGGGAGCGTGATTAGTCCTCTGTTGTTCTCAATCATGATCAATTATGTTTACTCTCAGGTACAGCCGGATATAGGGAGGTCGTTATTTGCAGATGATGGGCCTTATGGAAGAGGGGAAGAAATGTGCCATACATAGTCAGGAAGGTACAGGAAGCAATTGATGAGGTAGAGCTGTGGGCATTAATGTGGGGATTCAGGTTCTCTGTAGAGAAAACTCAAACAGTGTTCTTTACCAGGAGGAAGGTGGAATATGAGGTATGCTTGAGGTTATATGGTAGAAACTTGGAGAGGGTGGGGGCCTTCAGGTTCCTTGGGGTATACTTTGATACTAGACTGAACTGGGCAGAACACATTGAGAGAGTGGTGGGAAAGTGTAAGAAGGTGCTAAATGTGATGCGCTGTCTGACGGGGAAGGAGTGAAGACCATGTATGTTGCATTGATCCGATCTGTAATAGACTATGGCAGTATAGCATATGGTTCGGAAGCCCGGACCTCACTGGAAAGGCTAGATGTCATACAGGGGCAAGGACTCAGAATATGTAGTGGGGCGTTTCGGATGTTCCCAGTGGCTGCATTACAGGTGGAGATGGGGGATATGCCATTGCAGATTAGGAGACAGCAGCTGGCAATGAATTATTGGGTCAACCTACAAGGACATGGGGTGTCTCATCCTGCGAAAGTGATTTTACAGGCATGCTGGGAACATGAGTGAAGACCGAACACAAGCTTTGGGTGGGTGGGTAATACCCAGGTGAAGGAGATGGGACTGTATGGAAGGGAGTTTAGTCCAACGGTAGTTATTCCTGTAAATCCACCATGGCTACTCCCGTCTCCAGTAGTTGATCTAGAAGTGTTGGAGAGACTACAGAAAGATAGGGAGGGGGTTGATCCAGCTGATTTCTTTAAGAGACGTCTGGAAACTGTTTATCAGGATTTTGTGGCCATTTACACAGATGGTTCAAAGGATCCAAGGACAGGACGTACTGTGTCAGCATTTGTAGTGCAGGAATGTGGGGTGGAAGTCTGGATACTGTGATGCCACGAGAGGCTACACAGCTTCCAGCGGGATTGCCCAAGTAGTGCAGGGAGACCAGGTTCAACCAAAACAAGGATTTTATTAAAGGTCTTGGGAAATTAACGAAAGTATAACACAATTCTGTTCTCTGGTGGCTCTTAAGGGTTAACAGTTCAGGGATGTCTCTTCCACATCCAAAATCATAACTCTCCCTCGCTCAAATAACTTTTCCCCAGCCTTACTGTATTCCACGTTGCAGCTAGTGGCCAACCCAGCAAAACGTCCTTCCAAAATCCCACACGTATTTCCACAGGTGCATATATCCAAAGGTGAGTATTTCCCAAAGGTAAGTATCTCCAAATCCTTATATTCCTCATGGAAGTGGACGTGCAGCACTCTTGTCCTCCAGAGAGCCCAGGTTGGAGACTGTGTCTTCCCTTCCCAAACCTTCAGCTCATCAGCTCCTGATTTGTTTCAGCTGCGTGGGAAGATTGGCCATAGAGGGGTGGAGTTCCCGACCATACCAGCAGATGGAGCCATAGCTGTCTGGGTTTGCAGCCACCTCAGGGGATGTAACGTCCCTCAGGACACAGCCTCTCGTGACATCACACATCCCCCTCCTCGGGACCCGGCGTCCTCGTCGGGTAAAGGCAGCGAAGAAGGCATCACGCCCGGGAGAGGGCGTCCGCATTGCCGTGGTGCTTGCCAGCCTGCTCTCTCTTCAACTCCTCCACCTCTAGGACCAGGGACTCAGCCTCCTGTTGTCTCTCCTTGAGTTTCTTACTGAACGCATCAGCCTTGGTTTTAGCAGAGTTTAGCTTCTGTTGAGCAGCTTTCAGTTCCTTCTCTCTCTCTGCCTCCGCATTCTTCATCTTGTTCTCCAACACCTTGTACTTCTCCTCTGCCTTCTTCTGGACCTCCTTACTACTGCGCAGGGTCTCCTCACACTCCTCGATGGTCCTGCGCAGCCTCTCCAGCTCCTCCTGTTGCTTAGGGAAGGAGCTCTGTTGGAGTTTAGCCTGGAGGATATCTAACTCTTCTGTCTTCATGTCTACCTGTTGCTTTAACAAACGATACCTCTCAGCGGTCCCCTTCAGACCAGACAGTTCTTTGTCCAGATTCTGTAGCTCCGTCTCTGTGTCGGTCTGGGCACCTGCCATCCCTATCAGAGCCCGGGCGGGAGTGAGCAACTCGGAGGGATTGCACCGGAGCCTTCCCAGGATGAGTCTTGCCTCTCCGTTTCCGAGTACTCGGGTTATCCCTCTCCTGAGACTCTCTCCAGAGTGGGTAAAAGGCTGGGCAGTCTCGTCCAATTAGGACAGGACGGGGAGGGAATCAACCACCCCGCCGTCGTGTGTATGGTTCCCGTGTGCTGGTCATTGTAAGTTCAGTAATGGGGTATTCTCTGGTGTCCCCATGGACACAGGAAACTGGGAGGACTTTCCCGGGGTCAGACACGTTGGGCCCACCAAATCCTTACGCACCAGGGGTGGCCCGGCTACCAGAATCCAGTAAGGCCTCCACATCATGGTGATTCACAGTTACCGGGCAGGTGGGGGGTCGATCTGGGCCGCCATCTACGACTCCCAAGAGCGAGGCAAACGGTGTGTGGGTGCTGAGCTGGAGGACTCCGCAGTGGGCATAGGTTCATCGGCTGGTTTCCCACACTGCCAGGAGATATGTCCCATCTCCCCACACCGGTAACACTGTCGAGTTTCCCCCTCCTGGTGTACTCTTCTTGGACCCGCCTGGTTTCTGGCTCCCCCTGGAGCCGGGATAAGTCCTGACGTGGCTGGGTTGAGACCTTGGGGTCCTTTGGACGGGTTCTTCCCATTTGTGGTGGGGCCGCACTCCTGGGGTCTTTTCGGGAAGCATTCAGCATCTCGCTGTGGCCTGGTACTTTTCCACAGCTTCCACGGTCAGATCAGCCGTGGTCAAGGCCTGTTGACTGATGAACCGTTTTGCCTCATAAGGCAGGGGCGCGTAGGTAACGATCCACCACAACGGCCTCCACCACCGCCGCTGCTGTATTCCTCTGCGGATCCAGCCATTTCCTTGCGATCGGACAAGTTCATGCATCTGCGCCCGAGGAGGTTGGTCTGGTTGGAAGGTCCAGCTGTGAAAGCGCTGGGCCATACCAAACTTTGTGAGTCCATATCTGCTGAGGATCTCAGACTTCAGGGCATCATAGTCAGTAACCTGGTCAGGGCCCAGGTCCCCGGACAGCATTCAGCGATTCCCGGTTAGAAAGGGGGCTAACAGACCAACCCACTGTTGCTTGGGCCAGGCTTCCCTAGTGGCCGTGGCCTCAAATGCATGCAGGTATGCCTCAATGTCATCGGTAGCTCCCATCTTAGATATAAAGTCACTTGCCTTTATTGGGCGGGTATTTTGGACCACCCTCTGTCTCTGCAACTGCAATTCCTCTGCCTTCAGAAGGTTGGCTTTCTTTTGCTCCTCCAAGAGAGCCACGTTTGCTTGCATCTGGGCTTGCTGGCCAGCAACAAGGGCTTTCAATATGTCCTCCATTTCAGTCGGCGGGGAGCCTACGGCCAACTTGGAAAACTGGGTGATCAAACCTTCGGTATCCTCCTCTGACATGCACTATTAACGCTTGAGCGTGCCCGTATTCTCCACCATCTGTGATGCCACGAGAGGCTACACAGCTTCCAGCGGGATTGCCCAAGTAGTGCAGGGAGACCAGGTTCAACCAAAACAAGGATTTTATTAAAGGTCTTGGGAAATTAACGAAAGTATAACACAATTCTGTTCTCTGGTGGCTCTTAAGGGTTAACAGTTCAGGGATGTCTCTTCCACATCCAAAATCATAACTCTCCCTCGCTCAAATAACTTTTCCCCAGCCTTACTGTATTCCACGTTGCAGCTAGTGGCCAACCCAGCAAAAACGTCCTTCCAAAATCCCACACGTATTTCCACAGGTGCATATATCCAAAGGTGAGTATTTCCCAAAGGTAGTATCTCCAAATCCTTATATTCCTCATGGAAGTGGACGTGCAGCACTCTTGTCCTCCAGAGAGCCCAGGTTGGAGACTGTGTCTTCCCTTCCCAAACCTTCAGCTCATCAGCTCCTGATTTGTTTCAGCTGCGTGGGAAGATTGGCCATAGAGGGGTGGAGTTCCCGACCATACCAGCAGATGGAGCCATAGCTGTCTGGGTTTGCAGCCACCTCAGGGGGATGTAACGTCCCTCCAGGACACAGCCTCTCGTGACATCACAATACGTATTACAGATCATCTGGCTGTATATACGGCGGAGCTGATGGCCATACTGTTGGCCTTGCAGTGGGTGGAGGAAGTTAAGCCAGACAGAATAGTTATTTGCTCTGACTCATATGCAGTGTTAATGAGTCTCCAGTCCTTTAGCTCACGTAGCAGACAAGACCTGCTTTATGAGGTGCTACAAATCCATGGCAGGATTAAACAGATGGGTATTCAGATAAGATTTACTTGGGTCCCAGCCCATGTGGGGGTGGAGGGGAACGAGGCAGTAGATGAACAGGCTAAACAAGCACTTAGT
Source organism: Coregonus clupeaformis (assembly GCF_020615455.1). Taxonomy (NCBI): domain Eukaryota; kingdom Metazoa; phylum Chordata; class Actinopteri; order Salmoniformes; family Salmonidae; genus Coregonus; species Coregonus clupeaformis. The sequence goes on from NC_059222.1 coordinate 19,961,543, forward strand.
AGTGGGGATGTTGATGTTGAAGTGTCAATGAGCAGGGCAGAGGCAAAAAGACTGATATATACAGTGATGGTGAAGAGATGGCAGGAGCAGTGGAATATACATAATAAGGGAAGGCATTTATTTCAAGTACAGATGAAAGTCGGGTAGGGGTGGATGGCAGGAAGGGACAGAAGAGAGGCTATTTTTACAAGATTAAGGGTGGGACACAGCCAGTTAAATAAGACATTAAACGTGATAGGAAAGCATCCATCAGGAAAGTGTGATTATTGTCGGAAATAGAGACTGTGGAGCATGTATTGCTACAATGTGGGCAGTATCAGAGGGAAAGAGAGGATGAGATTTAGTATGAGGGAGAAGGGGATACAGGAAATTAGTTTAAAGAGTATATTGAGCAGAACGTCATTAGATATAGTCTCAAATAGTTTGTTATCTTTTTTTAAGAGAAACAGGGTTGGCAGGTAGGATTTAGTTTCTCCCTGTCTCTGGCCCACATTCCAGTACGGTAGGTGAAGTTAATGCACCATAACGTTGGATGCCAACCGCCGATAAACCCCACTGAAGAAGAACTGTTTGGGGTTGGGTGTTCTCTCCGTGGGGATTGGTCCCCTATGCAAGTTTACATGTCGTGGGTGGTTGCTGTGATCGCACTAGACAGTGTCTGCGGGAGGAGAAGTCTTAAGGGCGAAAATCGAGTGAGGAAGTAGGTGGCTGTGCTGACAACGAACTGGGGCTGTGGAGCTGAGTGGTGATTCGCGAACAGAGGACTGGGCGGCATTGGTACAATGCACATCTAGGAGCTTTTGCTCCGCCAAGTAAGGGACGTGATTGTACCTGTGTTCCCCTTACACTACTCTTTCTCTCTCTGTGCCGCTTTGCCACGCCACTGAAAGCTGCTGTTGTCCGCAGGTTTCCCTACCGTCTATCTTTCTCTCATTTAACACCGGAGGCGGGATCATCGATGACGTCGCCAAGCAGTCTCAGACCGGCGTGTTCCAGATCAGGGAGCTGTGCGGCTCTGGAAACGCCATACAGAGACGTTTTATTTTATTTAGTGGGGATATGGTTCTCGTGGGGCCCTAGAAATCGAGAACCTACCCCCCCCCCTTTCTATATGTTGTCTTGTCTGTCTTTCCCCGTCCCTATTTTGTCCCATAGCAGTCGATAGTCCATTAGAGGGGTTTTAGAGTAGAACAGGGCCAAGGGTGGGTCCCATATTGTGTGCCGCACCAGAGCGAGATTGTAGCGCCTCTCACCATATTGTCTGCAGTGCCTTCCTTTAGAATACATGTATTGTTGCTGTGCCATAACAGATTAATGCAGTGTCACTTTTCCATTCCTGATATTTACCTGAGGGAGTCAGGGGGAGGGTAACCTACCTGAGGGGAGGCTCTATTGTGTCCAAAAAACAGGGAAATTGTGTAGTCTGCTATGGGAGGTGGGGCAACGGGGGTCCGATCCATGTTAACCATGAATTTAAAATAAAACTTGAGCATACTTACCTTACCTGTCCTGGTCTTCTGTGTTGGGGTTGTTTGCTGGAGAACATTAAATCCTGTGTTGGGTGGCGTAAAAAGGGGTTCACACTAAACTGTGACATGTCCATAAGGCTAGGGGAAGCTTTCCCTAAAGTAAATTGAATTAAATTGCCAAATTATATAGCCTTCCTCCTGTCTATACGTAAATACAATTCAAAATGGGCTACTACACCAGAAAGCATGATTTGGCCACAAACTACCTGTGGCTTGTTTTAAATTGCATAGCCTACAGTTGGAAAGGCCCGCAATTAGGGCAGTGTGTGCAACAAATCGATGATTGAGTTGCGACTGTCAGTGAAAAGAGACCCAGCCAGGCATATCTCAATATAAAAAAATACAATCCTGAGAACTGTTTGGAAAGCCAATTGCTGTAAAGAGAGGAGAATGAATAGACTCCAATCTGTCTTTGTTATAAAAATTCTCAACTTACAGTGGGGAAAAAAAGTATTTAGTCAGCCACCAATTGTACAAGTTCTCCCACTTAAAAAGATGAGAGAGGCCTGTAATTTTCATCATAGGTACACGTCAACTATGACAGACAAAATGAGAAAAAAAATCCAGAAAATCACATTGTAGGATTTTTAATGAATTTATTTGCAAATTATGGTGGAAAATAAGTATTTGGTCAATAACAAAAGTTTCTCAATACTTTGTTATATACCCTTTGTTGGCAATGACACAGGTCAAACGTTTTCTGTAAGTCTTCACAAGGTTTTCACACACTGTTGCTGGTATTTTGGCCCATTCCTCCATGCAGATCTCCTCTAGAGCAGTGATGTTTTGGGGCTGTCGCTGGGCAACACAGACTTTCAACTCCCTCCAAAGATTTTCTATGGGGTTGAGATCTGGAGACTGGCTAGGCCACTCCAGGACCTTGAAATGCTTCTTACGAAGTCACTCCTTCATTGCCCGGGCGGTGTGTTTGGGATCATTGTCATGCTGAAAGACCCAGCCACGTTTCATCTTCAATGCCCTTGCTGATGGAAGGAGGTTTTCACTCAAAATCTCATGATACATGGCCCCATTCATTCTTTCCTTTACACGGATCAGTCGTCCTGGTCCCTTTGCAGAAAAACAGCCCCAAAGTATGATGTTTCCACCCCCATGCTTCACAGTAGGTATGGTGTTCTTTGGATGCAACTCAGCATTCTTTGTCCTCCAAACACGACGTGTTGAGTTTTTACCAAAAAGTTCTATTTTGGTTTCATCTGACCATATGACATTCTCCCAATCCTCTTCTGGATCATCCAAATGCACTCTAGCAAACTTCAGACGGGCCTGGACATGTACTGGCTTAAGCAGGGGGACACGTCTGGCACTGCAGGATTTGGAGTCCCCTGGCGGCGTAGTGTGTTACTGATGGTAGGCTTTGTTACTTTGGTCCCAGCTCTCTGCAGGTCATTCACTAGGTCCCCCCCGTGTGGTTCTGGGATTTTGCTCACCGTTCTTGTGATCATTTTGACCCCACGGGGGTGAGATCTTGCGTGGAGCCCCAGATCGAGGGGAGATTATCAGTGGTCTTGTATGTCTTCCATTTCCTAATAATTGCTCCCACTGTTGATTTCTTCAAACCAAGCTGCTTACCTATTGCAGATTCAGTCTTCCCAGCCTGGTGCAGGTCTACAATTTTGTTTCTGGTGTCCTTTGACAGCTCTTTGGTCTTGGCCATAGTGGAGTTTGGAGTGTGACTGTTTGAGGTTGTGGACAGGTGTATTTTATACTGATAACGAGTTCAAACAGGTGCTATTAATACAGGTAACGAGTGGAGGACAGAGGAGCCTCTTAAAGAAGAAGTTACAGGTCTGTGAGAGCCAGAAATCTTGCTTGTTTGTAGGTGACCAAATACTTATTTTCCACCATAATTTGCAAATAAATTCATTAAAAATCCTACAATGTGATTTTCTGGATTCTAAAAACTTTTTTTCCCCACTGTAGGTACAGCAGAACCCCTTATTGTATGCCTTTAGCGGCCATGCAATTCAATACTCATCTTTAAAACAAAAGCAATTTAGGTCTAAATAATTAATATTAACAAAGGAAATAGAGGGACTAACGGTACAGATACACTACACAGCCAAAAGTATGTGGACACCCCTTCAAATTAGTGGATTCGGTTATTTTAGCCACACCCGTTGCTGACAGGTGTATAAAATAGAGCACACAGCCATGCAATCTCCATAGACAAACATTGGCAGTAAAATGGTCCGTACCGAAGAGCTCAGTGACTTTCAACGTGGCACTGTCATAGTATGCCACCTTTCCAACAAGTCAGTTCGTCAAATCTCTGCCCTGCTAGAGCTTCCCCGGTCAACTGTAAGGGCTGTTATTGTGAAGTGGAAAAGTCTAGGAGCAACAACGGCTTAGCCATGAAGTGGTAGGCCACACAAGCTCACAAAACAGGACCGAGGAGTGCTGAAGCGCGTAAACAATGTCTATCCTTGCTTGCAACACTCATTACCGAGTTCCAAACTGCCTCTGGAAGCAATGTCAGCACAATAACTGTTCGTCGGGAGCTTCATGAAATGGGTTTATATGGCCGCACACAAGCCTAAGATCCCCATATGCAATGCCAAACGTCGGCTGGAGTGGTGTAAAGCTTGCCAATGCATAGTGCCAACTGTAAAGTTTGGTGGAGGAGGAATAATGGTCTGGGGCTGTTTTTCATCGTTCGGGCTAGGCCCCTTAGTTCCAGTGAAGGGAAATCTTAACGCTACAGCATACAATGACATTCTAGACAATTCTGTGCTTCCAACTTTATAGCAACAGTTTGGGGAAGGCCCTTTCCTGTTTCAGCATGACAATGCCCCCGTGCACAAAGCGAGGTCCATGCAGAAATGGTTTGTCAAGATCACTGTGGAAGAACTTGACTGGCCTGCACAGAGCCCTGACCTCAACCCCATCGAACACCTTTGGGATGAATTCGAACGCTGACTGCGAGCCAGGCCTAATCACCCAAGATCAGTGCTCGACCTCACTAATGCTTGTGGCTGAATGGAAGCAAGTCCATAATTTTAGAGAATTTGGCAGTATGTCCAACAGGCCTCACAACCGCAGACCACGTGTAACCACGCCAGCCCAGAACCTCCACATCCGGCTTCTTCACCTCCGGGATCGTCTGAGATCAGCCACACGGATAGCTGATGAAACTGGGTTTGCACAACCAAAGAATTACTGCACAACAGTTAGAAACAGTCTCAGGGAAGCACGTCTGCGTTCTCGTCGTCCACACCAGGGTCTTGAGCTGAGTGCAGTTCGGCTTCGTAACCTGACTTCGATGCCCACTGGCACACTGAAGAAGTGTGCTCTTCATGGATGAATCCCGGTTTCAACTGTACCGGACAGATTGCAGACAGCGTGTATGGCGTTGTGTGGGCGAGCGGTTTGCTGATGTCAACGTTGTGGCCCATGGTGGCGGTGGGGTTATGGTAGGGCAGGCATAAGTTACGGACAACGAACACAACTGCATTTTATCGATGGCAATTTGAATGCACAGAGATACCATGACGAGATCCTGAGGCCAATTGTCGTGCTGTTCATCCTCCACCATCAGCATGATAATGCACGGCCCCATGTCGCAATGATCTGTACATAATTCCTGGAAGTTGAAAGCGTGTTCCAGTTCCCGCCAATATCGAGCAACTTCGCACAGCCATTGAAGAGGAGTGGGACAACATTTCACAGGCCACAATCAACAGCCTGATCAACTATATGCAAAGGAGATGTGTCGCGCTGAATGAGGCAAATTGTGATCACACCAGATACTTTATTAAGGTATCTGTGACCAACAGATGCATATCTGTATTCCCAGTCATGTGAAATCCAGAGATTAGGGCCTAATGAATTTATTTCAATTGACTTATTTCCTGTAATTCAGTAAAATCTTTGAAATTGTTGCCTTTATAATTTTGTTCAGTGTATAAATATCACTTTATCCCAGTAACAGACACGTTACATAGGCATAGTTCATAGGGTTGCTCCGGCATGCGTCGGGCACCGTCTCTTAATTTAAACATTTCTGGGCGTTCTGCCAGATGGTCTTTGTGAGGAGGTCATGACGCCCGCCCCTCATATCTTTACCATGCACAGGCAGGAACCAAGGATTGTTTATGACACCAAAGACAAGGTTAACATTTTCAAGACTGTTTCTTCAAAGTAAAATTCCCATCACACACTGTACAAAATACTATTCAATGCAGTGTATAGTGGCGTAAAGTAGGGCTAGACTATAGGCCTGTAAGATACATTTCTTGTAGGCCTTGTATAAACAATTCATGCAATTCTTCACTTTATATGAATGGAGACATCAGCAGAATCTTTAAAACTACACAAAATTACAGGGTAGCCTACTCTGCTGACACTGACCAATAAAAATGACCTTGTCTGATACATATAAATCAGCCTACAAAAAGGATACAAATACAATGATATCCACCTAACTTGGAGGAACTTGTCACAAAAAAAAAACATACGTTACTGACCCAATGATAAAGACAGTGAATATGCACACTCACCGGGGCTTTTGCCAAAATTCTCCGCTGGTGCCAATAAGATAGGCTAGTTTTTGCTCAATTACAGTGGGGAAAAAAAGTATTTAGTCAGCCACCAATTGTGCAAGTTCTCCCACTTAAAAAGATGAGAGAGGCCTGTAATTTTCATCATAGGTATACGTCAACTATGACAGACAAATTGAGAATTTTTTTTCCAGAAAATCACATTGTAGGATTTTTTATGAATTTATTTGCAAATTATGGTGGAAAATAAGTATTTGGTCACATACAAACAAGCAAGATTTCTGGCTTGCTAATTATTTGATGGTCCGACAGCATTCTGTCCCCTATCAACACTTACTTTTGGTGCTAGCAAGAATGACAAAGTATTCAAGACAAATAGCTTGATTGAGCGTCCGCAATGTATATCTCACTAGGTCAGGATATTTAAGCCTGCATATATCCACAAGTTCCAACACAGTATATTCATGATATTTGTGATTTCTTTAAGTGCTTAAGGGGGATAGTTTGTAGTTTGATTTCCTTTACAGTCCATTGAGGCATTTAAAACCGTATTATAATCTCCCACCATAATAATAGCCTTGTATTACTTGTAGGCTTGATACATTTATTATATATATTTTCAAAGAAGCGTGGATCATCATTATTTGGACCGTATAGGTTAATGAGCCAAATCTGTTTATGGTCCAATAACATATTTAAAAGAATCCATCTACCTTGTGGATCTGTTTGAACAATTTGCACATTCGGATCAAAATTATTGTAATTAATATCATCACCCCTTTTTGAGTTTCTTTGCCCATGGGAGAAGTATATTTCGCCTCCCTCAGTCCTTTTTCCACAACTTCATCTAAAATTGTTGAATGAGTTTCCTGTAAACAATAGATATTTATTTGTTCTCTTTTAGCCAGGTAAATACTAATAGTCTTTTCTTATCTGCTAAGCCATTACAATTTTAACTGGCTATACTTATTTCACCATTAACCATAATGAGATCCAAGTTTCAATTCTATTCATCATAATATATGTTTGGAAACCTACCATTAAAAAGTACCATAATGATTGAGTGTCCATATAGCTGTACCGTGGTACTTGCACTGCTACTGAGTAAACCTCCAACTTCTCTCCACTATTCCACCCTCTAAAACCTCCCCCCATCCCAAGTTGGATTGTTGTCCCAGTGACAACAATGGCAGAGCATCCCTGTCCACCTGTATCCTAGGGCCTTTGAGAGATCGGGACCCATCCTTTAAAAAGAGCGTGCCACCCACAGAACAGAAGCAGATGAACTGTCAAAAGCATTGTATTGATTGTATTGTATACAGTTATTGTAATATATTAGCACACTGAGGTAGGGATGTGGGTAGAAGAACCACGTTTATCAGATGTCATGGGTCAAGTGCAAGTACAGATGATCACATGTAGCAATTAGTAACAGCGCCACCCTCAGGCACTCCAGGTAAGTACATGTATGTACATGATATTTCTCTTTAGATATTTTCCCCTCAAAAATACATGTTCTTTCAACTCAGTGTTTCACATTGCAAACAATATGCAAAACAAACTTTTTTTTGTCACAACATAACATAGACATCACAATTGTCATCACATTGTTATTGTCTTTTCAATTTTTAATTTTTTAAAAGTATTTTCAGTACTGGTAGCGTTTTGGCATTCTGATAGGTCTTCCATAACGAGTTGATTTCACTGGTGTGTCAGTGTTTGCTTTCCACTGTTTGTTTTGGTGTTGTTGGTGCTGGAGAACACACAGGTGAGTAGTTTTCTTCCAGGCTGACACTTGTTTCAGGTTCTCTTTCCACAGGATAAGGTAAGTCCATTATTGTTTCTGAGTGTCTCTCTGGGTGTGTTGTTTCATGTGTTTTTAACAGGTGTCTCCGGTTCCTTCTGTAGATTCTCTCGTTTGGTGTTTGTACTATGTATGACCTTGGCTGGTCATGTTTTCTAAGTACAATTGCTAATTACCATTTGTTGTCTTGTCTGATCCTGACTCGTTCTCCTTACTTCATGACCGAAAGCTTACGTGTGCCTTGGTCAAAGTAGTGTTTTTGTCTCTTGTCTGCTTGTGAGACTGCTCCTGACATGCTGATAGAGTCTTGGCTTTAACCATCTCTTTGATGTCGGAATCTTTGTTTTCAGCCTTCTTCCCATTAGTAATTGTTCAGGTAAGAGACCTACTCCATCCCGGGGTGTGTTTCTGTACTCAAGGAGAGCTATGTAAGGATCTCCGTTGCTGTCTTGTGCTTTTTTCAACAGGTTCTTCACAGTCTGAACAGCTCTCTCAGCTTGGCCGTTTGACTGTGGAAATCTAGGGCTCGACGTGACATGTTTGAACTCCCAGCTGGTAGAGAACTCTGACATTTCTTGACTCACCAACTGTCTTTCATTGTCGGAGCACAAAACGTTGGGCACCACATGCCTTGCGAAGATCGACTTTAGTGCTGTAATGATGTGTTTACTTGTTGTCCCACTGAGCTTGGAGATTTCTGGGTATTGGAGATTTCACCATCCAGCAATTTCTCTCTGTTCCTTCACAACTAATCTTCTCCTTTCCCCCTTCTGATAACCAGGTGGCGAATCGCATCTCTGCATGTCTGGCAGACATATCAGTATGGATGACGGATCACCACCTCAAGCTGAACCCTGGCAAGACGGAGCTGCTCTTCCTCCCGGGGAAGGACTGCCCGTTCCATGATCTCGCCATCACGGTTGACAACTCCGTTGTGTCCTCCTCCCAGAGTGCGAAGAGCCTTGGCGTGACCCTGGACAACACCCTGTCGTTCTCCGCTAACATCAAGGCGGTGACCCGATCCTGCAGGTTCATGCTCTACAACATTCGGAGAGTACGACCCTCCCTTACACAGGAAGCGGCACAGGTCCTAATCCAGGCACTTGTCATCTCCCGTCTGGATTACTGCAACTCGCTGTTGGCTGGCCTCCCTGCCTGTGCCATTAAACCCCTACAACTCATCCAGAATGCCGCAGCCCGTCTGGTGTTCAACCTTCCCAAGTTCTCTCACGTCACCCCCTCCTCCGCACACTCCACTGGCTTCCAGTTGAAGCTCGCATCCGTTACAAGACCATGGTGCTTGCCTATGGAGCAGTGAGGAACGGCACCTCCGTACCTTCGGGCTCTGATCAGTCCCTACACCCAAACGAGGGCATTGCGTTCATCCACCTCTGGCCTGCTGGCTCCCTTCCTCTGCGGAAGCATAGTTCCCGCTCAGCCCAGTCAAAACTGTTCGCTGCTCTGGCACCCCAATGGTGGAACAAGCTCCCTCACGACGCCAGGACAGCGGAGTCACTCACCACCTTCCGGAGACATTTGAAACCCCACCTCTTTAAGGAATACCTGGGATAGGATAAAGTAATCCTTCTACCCCCAGGTATGCCCCCCCAGGTATGCTCGGCTCAGAGCATCAGCGATGTGCGTCTCCTTTCCTGGTTTGTATGTCACATGTAGACTGTATCTCTGTAGTCTCATCAGCATTCTCTGCAGTCTGGCTGGTGCTTTCTGGAGCGACTTCTTGAAGATAGTTTCCAAGGACTTTTGGTCTGACTCCATCTGGATCTGTTTTCCATACAGGTATTGAAACTTCTCGCAGCCATACACTATCGCCAGTAGCTCTTTTTCAATTTGAGCATATCTCTTTTGACAGTCTGTGAGGGATCTTGACCCGTATGTGATTGGCTGACTATCTTGCAGGATCAAGCCTTCTGAGCTTGCATCCACAGATAGTCACTTTTTTTTTTATATCGTAGCACTTTAACACTGGCACATTGCTGACAAGTGTTTTCAAGTTTTTTAAGATCTGTTCCTGTGAAGACTCCCAGTGCCACTGAACGTCTCCTTCAAGCAGTTGTCTCAGTGGTGGGCTGACATCTGAGAGATTTGGGATTACCTTTGCGAGATACTGCAACATTCCCATGAACCTCCAAAGTGCTGCTTTGTCCTCTGGCTCTGGCATTTCTTGTATTGCTCTGACTTTTTTGGAGTCTGGTTTCAGGCCTTCTTTGCTTAACACATGTCCAATGTAGCGAATTTCTGTAATTCTGATTTTGCACTTGTCCTTATTCAGTTTCAATGCTTCTCAGTCTGTCTAGTAGCTGTCTCAGTCTCCGGTCGTGCTGCTCTGTGTCATCACCCCAGACAAGAATGTCATCCATGATGTTTCCGACAACTTCAAGACCTTCCAAATGCTGGGCGAGGTACCTCTGGAACACCTCTTTGAGATGTGATTCCGAATGGCAGTCTCTTGAATGAATACCTCCCAATCCTTGGTTTGCATCAACTACTGAAAATACCTTGGCGTAAAGGATAATGTTCTCTTGATGGCTTTGTTTAGATCCTGTGGGTCCATGCATACCCGTATTTTGTTTGGCTTCACGATTCTCACCAAGCTGTTTACCCATTTCACTAGGCTCAGTCTGCCTGACGACGACGTCCATGTTTTCCATGCGGTTCAGTTCCTTTTCAAGTTTTTCTTTTAGTGCTACAGGCACTTTCCTGGGTGAGTGGATCACTAATGTGACTTCTGGGTCTATTTGTGTGTGATGAACTCCTGGAACACATCCAAGTCCTGTGAATAAATCTTCATATTCACTCAATGTCGGTCTCTGTCCTTTGTTCAAGCTTGAATATTCTCTGTATTAAGCCCATTTGCAGACAAGATGATCTTCCAAGTATTGCAGGTGCATCTTGTTCTATCATTTGAAATTCCAGTTCAAACACTTTCTCTTTGTATTGACATTTGAGGGTTTTCTTGCCTTTTGGCTTCATCTGGTGGCCAGAATGTCACTAGGTTGCAGTTGGATTTCATCATTTTCACTTTCATCATTTTTAAGTCTCTCACAGACAAGACGTTACACTCAGCTCCTGTATCCAGCTTAACAGTACATTTGTGGTTTATGTTCAGTGTTTCTGTCCACTGCCCTTTCTCAGTATTTTTCTCATTGACATTCACTAGCTGAGCTACACATTGTACTTCACTCTGTTTCACTTCAATTGTCCCAATGGACATGTCCTCATTTCCTGTTGTCATCTGCCTGTCAATGCCGTGAATCCTCCGGTTTTCTTTCTGTGTGCGAACGATCTTTTACTAGCTGTGCACTGTCTTTTTGCCATTTCTGTATTTTCTTTTGCTTATGCCCCTTGTGAACGGGTAGCTCGACTTCAGATATGGGCTACATACATGCATACATACTCCCCACCCTTCCCCCACAAACAACCACAAGCTTAGATGCTCAACAGTTGTTCTATCCCCGAGCCCAACTCGAGAAGAATTGATGTTTGAATGCATTTACAGTTGTAGCTGTTTGAGAAGGCATGCAAAATTGAGCAAGAATGGGGAGATTTGATTAACCAATGTAAAGTCCTAGCTGATGGAGCTCAGATACACACCCTTAACCTGAAACACACACACGCTGGTCTCCCGTTGTGACCATTTTCCCAAGCAACTGTCGTGTATGAAGATTATGACTAGTCTTGAGGGACAAAGAAGAACTGTTTATCTTAAGTTTGAATGTAGCAGTTGGAGGGTGACGCCCCAAGGGAGACTGGTGATTGGACGAAAAAGGGAGCAACCCATTTATTGCCATTGTTTATAAGTATGGGTTAGACAAAGGGAAAGGCAGAAGCATTCAGATTAAATTGGGACGGGGCTTCTCCAGACTCCGCGGGTCTGTAACTTACGCTGTAACCTCGTGATTTTAATAAAAGCCTTTGAACACGGTGCAGTCTAAGCGGACTCCTTGATTGACGGCAACAGCCACGAACAACAGACACGACAGAATGGGGGCTCGTCCGGGATATTGATTTCATCGTTCTTGGTTCCTTTCCTGGACTCGCGAGTTGACTACTGCCCAAGCCGGCTTTAAAGGTGAGATTACTCACAAAATTTGGGCATTAGTTATCCCGCTGATTCATGAGAGGGCTTTGAAGGTGTACAGTTAAAAGTACTTGGGTCGTTGTTGATGTGGGGTGTTGTGGTCGATTAGGAGTCTGGTAATAATTATTCTAAAATTGTACAGCAATTGAAGGCAGATATTAACGGCAGATATTGGCAGAATAAAGTAAGGTAGATACGTATATAATTTTAGAGCATTGCAGGATTTGGCAAGCCCTCAACGAGGCGACCGCATGGTGGGCCATAAAATCATGGTAACGCGTTATGGGTTTCAGGTCAGTCTTAGACTGGAGTTTGGTTGTAGATTTATTGGGGGTTGCTTGCCCATCTTCTGTCCGACGGGATATCTGCTTGGGGGGGACCGCTCATATAAATATCCATACTCACGGCAGAATAAAGTTAGAAACATAGAAAAATGAATTAAAGACGCAATGCGGGTTTTGTTACATGTTGTAGGCCGCAGTTAGCTAAAGGCTAATGCTAATGCTAAATGCTAATTGTGTTTCGTGCCACATTGTACCTAAAGGCTAATGCTAATGCTAAATGCTAAATGTGTTTCGTGCCACATTGTACCTAAAGGCTAATGCTAATGCTAAATGCTAAATGCTAATTGTGTTGCGTGCTACATGATAACCTTAACCTTAGAGGTCCACTGCGATGGATTAAAGCCTCTTAAACTTGTTTGTATGTGGGTGGAATTCAGAGTTCTACGCAAATGTGAGTTCTGTTATGTGTAATTGTCTGACTATAAGTGTAAAATAGAGAACTGAGGTAGAACGCTGGCGTTCTATGGTGTGGCAATCATGGGGTTAAATGGATTTGCGCGCATGCGCTTGATTTTACGGCGCTAAAACTACGACATGAGGTTATTTGCTAAAACTACAAACACGGCATTGTGGGTAAGGGTCATAGGTCTGTGGGGTTACCCTGCAGGGGGAGAAATAGCCACAGACAAGGGGAATTTGGACACGAATCTACTAAATCGTTAAAGTGACTGCTGTTTGAAAATGAAACTATTTGTTGGGATGTAGTGAATTTATAAATTAAATATATGTTGACGGAGTATAATGAATTGAATTGAATGACGGATTAAAATAAAATAAAAATGTTTTGAGCGATCTATTTAGTCCTGGGTTCAGTCTTATAGCAAATATGAGTGGGGGAATATTGAATGTGGATAACTTGGTTAAGTGTATAAACTTTAAATGCTTGTCTGTACCGTTTTGTTCCCTTGTCATATGAGAGGCTATAGGACGAGAGCAAAGGAGAGAGAGAGGAGGGGCTAACGTGTGCGTGACGTGACAAGGTGTGACGCAGGCAGAGGATCATTCAAAATCAGGCCAGTGCTTTTTTGTCTACAAATATTCCCTACAGGATGTTGGATGGTATGACAATTTCTCAGACGCTTGGCAACAGACTGATCATTTGAATAAAATTTGCATTTTGGAGTCTCTGTGCATTACTTGGCTTGATTGGGGGTTCGGTTGGAAAGCAGGTACTGACATTATTCTGTGGAATTAAGATACTTGGGTGCATATTAAACAATGGAATTTATGAGTGTGGTAGTGTTGTAGATTGGAAGTCGTTGTTTTTGGGATTGCTGTGAAGTTGACTACTGGTATTCACTTTCCGGATGGGTTAAGGTAAGTGGGCCACTAATTGATAAATTGGTAAGATAGGTGTAGAAATAAAAGATTGGTGTTAATTATTCATAATTTTTAATTGATTTTTAATTGATTGTTTAATTATTATTTTTTTTTTATTATTAAAAATAATTTTTGAATAACATTTTTAATTGATTTTTTATTATTATTTTTTTATTATTGAATTTTTTATTAAAAAAAAAAAAAATTTGAATAAATTTTTTTGATAAAATTTTTAGTATTCATATTTTTATTGATTTAATTTTTTTATTATATTATAGTTAGATTAATAATTAAAGGGGGGAAGCCATAGGCTATATAGGCTAAAATAAAATAGTTCACAATAAAGGAATATAAAAGAGTAGTTACAATGGGGAGAAAGGACAGCAAGGCTATGAAAGTTATTACACCGGTTGATATAGTGGAACATAGTAATCCTTTAGTTAAGGGTATTGCGAGATTATCCGGCAAATGGAACAAACGTTGGCCTGACATTGAACAACCATGGCCAGTGGAAGGGACTCTTAACCCTGACGTCATCAACATCATGAAAGTGCTTCTGTCAATTTACAAGGCAGATCAGAAGAAGGGAAAACAAAAGGAACGACGTAAAGAAAAGAGACAAAGGGAGCTGGGTGTTCTTAAACTGTTTGAAGATGAAGGACAAAAACTGATGAAAGATACCAACGATAAGGGAAGCAAAGGTATGGAGAAAAGGCTAAAGGAAGAGAAGTCGACAGAGAAACTAAGGGTAGAAGTCGGTATACCTTTCTCACATACGGATTTGACCGATATGTCAAATATACTTGAGAAGTTGCCTATTCTTCAAAATGGGGCCTATCCTTGGATTTCGAAATTGGAAGAAATTACGGTGGGAACACAGTCCGCCATAGGAGACGTCAAGAGACTGTTGGCTAATCTCATTGGGATTCCAGATATGGAAGAAGTCTTTCAGAGAGCTGGACTCATTAGATATGTAGGGACTGCAGTGAACGATCCTGAATTGTTGGCTGCAAGTAGGAATCGTCTGTGGAGAGCATTGAAAGATACATTTCCAACAAATGTGCATCCTGATAATATTCTGATTGACCCGCTAGGACAACAAGAAAATCTGAGAGCCTATGTGTCAAGAGTTCATCAAGTGTGGAGAAATATTACTGGAAATGATCCAGATGTGAGTCAAATTGAGCAGTCAATGTTGAGAGCTAAACTGCAAATGGGACTGCCCTCACCAGTAAGGAGCAAACTGGCAGAAGTGGTTGGACTTGGAAGCATGACAAAAGGTGTCTATACAGATCACATAGCTCATCAAGTGGATCTGTACAGGAAAAAGGAACTCAACCAGAAAGAGCAGGACGAAGAAACTCTCAGAAAACTCAATCAAATACAACTGGGGGAGAATAAAAAGGAGAAGAAACAAGCTTTGGTTATGCAGAGTCAGTGTGCACCAAACCAACAATCACTGCCACAGCTTCAACCAGAACAGTTCCAACCGCAATTGTACCAGCCACCCATGGCGGGACCAGTTGATTCATATCCACAGCCAATTTCTGGACAGACACAGAGTTGGAGAGGAAGAGAACGAGAAGGCTTCGGAGAAAGAGGAAGATTTAAGTCATCCTTCCAGCAACTTTCAGAAGCATGTTATAGTTGTGGACAGGTTGGTCACTTTACCCGTGGGTGCAATAGGTCAGGAGGAAACATCAGAGGGAATTTCAGAGGAGGATACAGGGGCCAGTCAAGATCATCTGGAGGACCGGTGAACCCCACAGGGGTCCGGAGCAAGGATTCTAGAGGTGCCTAGATGATCCGAAAGGGGGTGTCAGCTGGTAGCATCAGGACCGGAAAAAGATCCAACAATTGAGGTGAGAAATAAACAACCGACCATTGGAAGTGATGGCGGATAGCGGAGCTGCGTTCACCTTTGTTCGACCTGAAGATGCTACACATCTCCCTATGTCCAATCAACTCGTTAGGACAATCGGATTTGAGGGAGTAAACAGCTGATTCTCTTACGGAACCAATTGAGCTCTGCTATAAAGATCAGAAAATTACAATACCCATACTGGTATCAGAACATACACCTATTGCATTATTGGGAAGAGATGCATTGTGTAAGTTGAACTGTACAATAAGATGTACACCAGACGGCTGTCTGATAGAAATGCCAAAGGAAAAGGTTTACCAATTGTCGATGATGACGGAGATGGATTCGTCTTCAGTATTCTGGATTGGAAATCTCAGTGAAGATTTTATGAAGCAGGCTAAGATATGGGAAAGATTTATTGTTGCAAATATGCCGGATGCGAAGCTTCCGGAATATCCATTCCATTGTACGCTCAAGTATTTCAAGAAGGCTGCCCAACCACACTCAGAGGAATGGTTGAGTCATCAACCGAAGAATGTTCAACTTAGCTCAAGTTGCATTATTTTAGGACCACAAGGAGCAGCTATGAAGATAAACACAGACGACTATCTGAATAAAGAATTTGATATTGAGGAGAGTGTGCCACATGTTACCTTGTTGGTTTCGGAAGGCTATGAGCAAAAGCAAATAGGAGAAATGATGACAGAAGCAGAGAAACTTAGTTTCAGACCAATGAAAGAGAATTTGGCGATCTGGAGAAGTGAAGATCAACGATTTCTTAAAATAATGATTTCGGCTCAAGGATAAGGAGAGCCACAGGCTGTAGGAATGACACATGAATCTATTTGCAATATGAAGATGGATTCAGACTCTATGAAAGAGGAGATGTTGCAACAAGTTCCAGAAGGGTTGTGGTCTCAACATAGTACTGATATTGGACTTGTGGAAATCAGCCCAACCTGTGAAAGTTGAACTTCGACCAGGAGCCAGACCTCCATGGAAAAATCAGTATCCATTGAAAGATGAAGCAATCCAAGGGATTGAACCACAAATTGAAGGACTTTGAAAGCAGGTGTTTTAAGGACAACAAAAAACCCTCGGAGTAACACGCCTTTGTGGCCTGTGGAAAAACCAGATGGAACTTATCGTGTAGTTCATGATTTGAGAGCAGTAAATGAGGTAGTGACTGACTTTCCAGCAGAAGTGCCATACCCTCATACCTTGTTAGCCCAAGTTCCTCCTGATGCGACACATTTTACAGTACTAGACTTATGTGGAGCATTTTTCAGTGTTCCACTTAGTGTAGAGAGTCAGAATTTATTTGGGTTCACATATAAGGGACAGTTCTATGAGTACAGTAGAATGCCACAGGGGTACCGGCATTCGCCTCATATCTTCAATAAAGTACTGAAGGAGGATTTGGTAGGGATAGATCAGATATTGCAGAGCACTGTCATTCAGTACGTGGATGATATAATGGTTTGCTCACAAAATAAAGAAACATGTCATAGGGTCTCAATTAAATTACTACAGGTATTGGCAGAAAAGGGGCATAAGGTTTCACAGAAAAAGCTGCAATATTGCCAGGAGAAAGGTCAAAACATAACTCATGGCCACAGAAACATTTCGGACAGGCAAGTGGAAACTATTCGTAAGGCTCCAAAACCTAGAACAGTCAGAGAAATGATGACATTTCTGGGTATTGCTGGTTATTCCTCAGCTTGGGTAGAGGATTATACTAGTTTGATGGCACCTTTGAGAGCTATGGTTAGGGGTACTGAGAGTGGTCAACTCCATAGCAATCTTTCCTGGACACAGGAAGGCCATGTGGCATTTGAAACGATCAAACAGAGGTTGCAGGAGGCACCTGCACTTGCACTACCAGATTACTCGAATAACTTTTTGCTATATGTGTCTACTTCTACTGGAGGTAGATATGCGTGTGCGGTTCTTTGTCAACCGACAGGCACGGGGACGAATCCTCAGCCTATTTCCTATTACTCTACTGCTTATTCAGAGGTAGAACTAGGGTTACCACTGTGCTACAGAGCAATGGTGGGAGTATATTCAATGTATGACAAAGCATCATCGGTCACGATGGGCTACCCAGTAACAATTCTTACCCATCATAGTCTCAGAAATCTTCTGAACTATGGGAAATATACATTGACTATGCCTAGGCTCAGAGACTATCATAGGCTCTTAGAGCAGGAGGATGTCACCCTAGTGAGATGTGATACAGTAAATCCAGCCGAGAGTTTACCAACTTCAGAGGATGGTGAGCCACATGATTGTGTCCAAGAAGCAGAGAGATATTCGAGGCTTAGATCAGATTTACAAGCCTTTCCATTTCGTGAGGCAGACCTGGAGTATTGGACTGATGGGTCTTGCTATCGGGTGGGAGATAAATTATGTGCTGGTTATGCAGTAGTTAGAGGCAGAGGAACGGGATTTGTTGTGGAAAAGGCTGAAGTAATACCACAGCCTGCGTCTGCACAACTTGCTTGTCACGATCGTCGTTACAGGAAGCGGACCAAGGCGCAGCGTGTGATACAAACATGACTTTATTTTAATTAAAGTAACGAACAAAACGAAACACGACTCGTGAAGTCCAACGGTTAAACATACCGAAACGGAACAAAAACCCACAACACCCAAAGGACAACATACAGATTAAATATGGCTCCCAATCAGAGACAACCAGCCGACAGCTGACACTCGTTGCCTCTGATTGGGAGTCATACAGGCAAACATAGAAACAGAACAACTAGAATACCCAACATAGAAAATGAACACATAGAATGCACACACCCTGGCTCAACATATAGAGTCCCCGAGCCAGGGTGTGACATTGCTGAACTTGTGGGGCTAACAGAAGCATGTTTGTTAGCAGAAGGAAAGCGAGTAACCATATACACTGATTCAGCATATGCACATAGTGTATGTCATTTGTTTGGGGCAGTATGGAAAGGTCGAGGGTTTAAGAAAACGGATGGTTCTCCGATACAACATCATGCACAAATAATGAAACTGTTGCATGCTATGATGAAGCCTAAAGAGATAGCGATAGCTAAGTGTGCAGCTCACAAGACAGATATGTCAAGAGTGACACAAGGGAACAAAGCTGCTGATGAAGCTGCAAAAGCCGTCGCAGGAGCGGATAAATTGGGAAAAGTTTTGCTGGTCACTCATGTAGTGGACTTGGAAAACAAAATTACGCTTTGGGATGTAATTTTGATGCAAGAAGCTGCTTATGATCGACAAACAGCTGTGGCTAGACCGAGGAGCGGTCAAAGATGCTACTGGTCTGTGGAGAAACCATGAGGGGTTGATAGTAGCGCCTCTAGACCTCTTAGGTCTGATGATTCAAGCACATGGGTTAGCTCATGTTGCGAGGGGGAGGTTAACAGAAAGATCACAAAGGAATATGGTTTTTGGGCTCCATATTTGTTTGAACAAATTGATTATATGATAGGAAGGTGCACTATCGTCTTAAAAATAATGTTCGAAGAGGGATACCTGTTCATCCAGGTTACATTCCCCTACACCAAGGGGTCCTATGCGTGAGTTGGTCATTGACTTTGTTGATATGATACAAACCAGTTGATGGGAAAAGATACATGTTGGTGGTTGTAGATAGATTTTCACGATGGACGGAAGCTTGTCCAACCAAGCGTAAGGATGCTCAGTCGGTTGCCAAGTTCTTGTGTAAAGAAGTCATAAGCAGGTGGGGATTACCCGATGGAATATCCTCTCTCGATAATGGAAGGGAATTTGTGGATAAATCAGTTAAATTGATGTTGCAAAAATTGGGAATTAAGCAACGTCTTGGAGCAGTTTATCACCCACAAAGTCAAGGGATGTGTGAAAGAATGAACGGTGTCTTGAAAAAATCGCATTGTGAAAATTTGTCAACATACAGGTCTAAACTGGATAGCGGCGCTTCCTTTAGCACTAATGGTGTGTCGCTCAAGTGAGTTACGTGATCTCGTATGACACCCCATGAGTTGGTAACAGGAAGAAGGATGCCTACGCCTTTGTTTGCGAACAACCGGAAAGGGTCCAAGCTTGGCTCTGTTGGAAGATGAAATGAGAGCGTCGTTACATATACTGGCCAATTTTCATAAAAAGTTGTCCACATATGTTTCTGACAGGCAAAGACAAGAAGAGGTGCAGAAGGCGCTTTGAGGAGGATAAGAGGAATACAGTACAACCGGGAGACAAAGTATTCGTAGAAGGTATTCAGAAGGAAGTGGTATAACGAACGTCGTGAAGGACCATTTGAAGTGGTTCGTAGTACTGGAACAGCTGTCCAGGTTAAGGGGTCTCCTACGTGGTATCATTTGTCACATTGTGTTAAAGCACCTACAGAAGAGGTGCCACGCGCAGAGAGAGAGGATGGAGAGATAGGGGAGAACAGGAAGAGGGGAGAGATTGTCAATGTTGGGGTTAACGTTGATAATGGTGACACTTTGATGATGCCAGAGATGACTATGCAGGGGATGGAAAGGAAAGGGGATTTGGGGAAATTGATTTTCAATACGTCCCAGAAGCAACAGGGAATATTTCAGTGGGATGTGAAGCAGCAAAGACCACCAAGGGCAACTATGTTACAGGAGAAGCTAGTGATTCAGTTAGACAAAGTAGGCCTAGACCAGTTAGGAGAAAAGTCAGACCAAAACGTTACGAAAACTAGGGATGAAGATACAACAATAACACCAACACTTCAGTCTGTTATAACAACAGTGGGAAGCAATTTAACTCTTTCAACATTGACAGTTATTAAAGCCATAAATATATCGCATTCGATTACAAGGGAACCAATAGCTCCAGCACCAATTTTAGAAGAAAAGACTGTTATTAAGGTTAGGAGGGGGGAGACAGCTCATCTTCCGTGTAGCTGTGAGGAGATGGAGTGGGGGAGGGGGACGTTCCTCCCACATGGAGAGATAATTATGGGAGAAGAAGTATTGTTATCAGGACCAGATGTAGAAGCGGTGCCCCCTAGTGAAAGAAAGTATATTTTGTACAACAATAAGAGGGTTGTGAATGATTGTTCACTTATGTTGCAATGTTACAGAGAAAGATCAGGGAGAATATATGTGTACTTATCTAGTGAACAAGCGTTAAAATTTGTTTCGGTTAAAAATTATTGGTTAAAAGGCTATGTAATTCGTAAAGTCACGATTATAATGGAAGAATTGAGGTCTGTTGTAGCCTCCACGGTCACCAAAGGAGTTCAGGATAAGTTTATCACAGTAGTCACTCCAACAATATAATACACAGAGAAAATCGGTAACTTTCCCACTAGAAATAATTAAGGTTAATACATCAACTAAATCAACTACTTTAATGGTAACTTTGGAAGGGATTTAATGGTACGGACGGCAATAAAAAATGTAGGAAGTATAACACCGACACCGACAACAACTTTTCTGAAATTAAACGATGTAACAGGAATGACTCAGCAAATAGTGGTAGAGAACAATATAGGTTCATCTGAAATAGTACAAGATAATATCATGGAAGTACAGGATGAGGTCTTTGGGTTCAACTTAACATCAGAAGATACATCTGATCAATACCGCTCGTTAGGGAAAAGAGAAGCTAAATGGAAAGCATATGGATTTGATTTGTCTGTTTTGAAGATTAAAGATCAATGGGCAGGGAGAAATCTTTGGTTCCAGCAGTTAACTCATTCTGTAAGATCAGTGAGGAATCTTGAGGGTCCATATCTGTTGAGAATTCCAGCACCAGAGACGTGGGGTTCCATTTTAGAGACGGTCGCTCAACCGCTATCAAGTGGGTGTCAGTCCTATGCGTTGAGATGGCTGTTGTATCATCAACGAGCATTGACAGATAAAGTAATGTCGTTGTCACAACATTTGTTTAAGCCTAGGTATAAGTGTTCTTGGTTAAATGAATTACCCTATGTGAATATGTTGGATGGTAAAGAAAGTCAGGTAACAGCGATCCCTGAAGCATTTGAGGTGAAAGCAGTGAGGGCTAAAAGTTGTTTTTGTTCTAATAAAACAGATGATGTAAATGGTATGTTCATGGGAATATCAGATTGTGATGATTATATGATGACTTTGGATAAGCACGGACATAAGGTTAGAGAGGACAAATATAATGTAACTTTTTATGTACCAGGTAGTAAGAAGAGCAGGACTTTGATGGTGAAAGATCAGCTTTTGCGTCAATGTAACTATTGGGAATTTTAGAGATATTTGGTGGGTTTGTGGTGATAAAGCATATATATTCTTACCCTATGGATGGAAAGGATGTTGTTACATGTCAACGTTGAAGCTTCCATATGAGGTTTTTACCATTAGAAGAGGGGTAGCACCGAACACAGATCAATCTGAAACTACTGTTGAAAATAGGGTGAAAAGAGACATGGCTACATTTAATAATCTTGAAGCCTACCATTGGAGAATAAGTCTGGGAGAGAAGTGGGGACTTGGTCTTTTCCATGGTATGGTGTAACATTTTTAGCAGATCATATTGATAATATTACATATACTTTGCAGGGGTTTGCGAATGAAACAATAAGAGGGTTTCACCTTCTGTCAAATACTCAAAGAAGTCACAGACTGACGCTGTTGAAACATGACATGGCTCTTGATTATATTTTGGCAAAACAAGGTGGCTTATGTTTGGCTATGAATCTGACGGGGATGATTGTTATACTTTGATCCCAGATAGTTCCGATAATATCACGAGTGTTATAGAGGCGTTGAAGAATATAAGGGATGCATTTGGGAGATCTGAGGGAGCTGGATGGTCAGCGAAGTCTTGGTTGCAAGATCAGTTAGGCCCAATAGGAGCAGTGATGGTTCAGATTTTAGTTGCAGCTCTGATAGCGTTGTGTGTCATGTTTTGCTTTTGTACTTTGTTACTGACCTTTGCAAAAGCTATGATATTAAGATGGGTTGGTGTTGTGATGCCTGGAGACAACACTCAGATGCCGTTGTTGACTGTTCCTGATCTGGATGAAGATGGACAAGGGGGTCTGGATGGACTACTAATGGATAAATATCATTTTTGATTATTTGATCATTTTTCAATTTTTTCAATATTAGTGTGATTTTTAGTATGATTTTATGAATCAAAGGGGGGAAGAGGATAATGTGATTCATACATCATTTATATATCATTTTTATATTCTTAGTTGATATCATTTATATAGCATTTTTATATTCTTAGTTGATATCATTTATATAGCATTTTTATATTCTTAGTTGATATCATTTATATAGCATTTTTATATTCTTAGTTGATATTGATGTTTAATTTGAAAGTGTTGTTTTGCAAAAGATACTGTTTGGTTTTTTCTTTTCTTCCAGAAGCATTTGGGGGAACATGTGGAGATTGAAATACTCAAACAGGGACAATATGACTGGAGGAGATGAAACAAGGAGGGTGTGGCCGATTCCATCATCAACAATCCATTGGAAGTCGAGACTACGGGGAGATGAAGTGTAGTGGACTACATTCCAGTGTCTGCAATGAAATATAGACATATTTGATGTGTAATATATAATTGTGTCATATTCTTAGGTATTAAAAAGTTTTGTAGAGTGATGTTTGATGTTATTGAATACATGTGAGGATCTTAGATGTTTTTGTTTATTTCGGTGATGCTTAGGGACAGGGAGTCTAGGCAGGGAGAGGTCCACTGTAGGGTCCAATGGGTTGACCAGCCTTAGAGTGGATATTTTTTGGATAGGATTTTGTTTGCAGGGGCTTACATGTGTATTTAATTGCATCATAGTTTCAAATGCATTTACATTGTTTATGAGTTTATCTGGAGTACCGAGGTGGTTGCCTGGGGCAGAGGGACCGTGAGAGAATTTTACTGTCTTGATTGATGGATGGATATCTGAAAAGATGGCTGCCGGACAGTTTTTCGCTCTTACACTCCATAAAGATTTGTTCATATTTCATAGTAATGTATTCACACTTCATAAAGATAGTAATGTATTCACACTTCATAAACAGTTATTCATATTTCATAGAAAGGTATATACACTCTAGAGGAGAATGTTTTTGGTTTAATGTTAAAGATACTCAATAAGATAAATTGTTACTTGTCATAATCCTATTCTGTTTGTTTTCGAGACTTTTAGTTCGTCTCGAAGGGGGGATATGTCGTGTATGAAGATTATGACTAGTCTTGAGGGACAAAGAAGAACTGTTTATCTTAAGTTTGAATGTAGCAGTTGGAGGGTGACGCCCCAAGGGAGACTGGTGATTGGACGAAAAAGGGAGCAACCCATTTATTGCCATTGTTTATAAGTATGGGTTAGACAAAGGGAAAGGCAGAAGCATTCAGATTAAATTGGGACGGGGCTTCTCCAGACTCCGCGGGTCTGTAACTTACGCTGTAACCTCGTGATTTTAATAAAAGCCTTTGAACACGGTGCAGTCTAAGCGGACTCCTTGATTGACGGCAACAGCCACGAACAACAGACACGACACAACTCTGTGCAGTTAGACCTTTGGATTATTTTGTGCTACCAGGACCACAATAATTTGACCCCTCTAATTGTTTGAGTGTGACCCCCCCCCCCTCCCCATGGGTTACTGCAGCTAGTGTTGCCAGCACTGCTACTACCTGGGTGGAGGCACCCTACCGTAATTCCCACCGGCTAGGTACAAGGTCATGAAGGTTCTCATTAGCAGCTTTGAGAAAATCCTTATATATTATGCTCACCCACCCGGGGTTTTGGCTTTGTTGGACCAACCCTGCCAGGCAGGCTCAGACTCTTGAGGGGACGGTGCTGCTTTAGTGGGTTTCTGACCGCATTTATCTTTTGTCTTGGCTGCATATAGGCTACGTGCAGTAGGCCTATAGAACAGATAAGGACTTCTCCTTAGTGTGTGGGTCGCTCAGGTGGGTGTCTAGGGTATAGGGTTGGGGACCGTTCCATCATGATACGACGACAAATAAACAATTTATTTTAAAATGTATATCCCATATCTGTACAAAATGTAAATCTCTTTGTCACAACTCCTGCATGCAGACACACATGGGCTCTGGCATTTGCAGCCATTTTTATTTTTCACTCACTTAACTCCACACTTTCCCAAACACACACCCCACCTTCCATCACAATACACTGTGCCTTCTATGTCCTCTGTTTGCTGTATTTTTATCCCTACCATGTTGATTTCTACCTCATTTGGGGCTTATAAGTACTTTTGTGTTCCAGTTCCTTATATTTGAAGATGTACTATTTCAAAAATTATAATTTTTTTCTAATACGGTCTTTTATCTATTTATAAATACTATGAATAGAAAGTCGAATACTAATTATTTTACATTCTCTATCTTGAATGGTATAGTGTATTTGTAGTTTTATTTCTTTATCAATTGTATTTTATTGTTTTTTTATTTTATTTTTTACAATCCCTACCAAGGAGTAGTCTTGGTCTCGGAACAGTTGGTTATCAATGTACCGGTTATCGACTATGAGAGCTACAAGTTTCCTTTTAGTCTATTCACCTTGACAATTGGGTACAGAACTTTGTGTCGTTCTGCAATTTCCTATTTTCGTGCCAGCGAGTCTTTTGTCCAGGCTTTTAATCATTATTTTATCTTTAAAGAATGCAAATTTGCCAACAATTGGGTGCTCGTATCGCTGTCCTCTCTGTCCGAAAGGGTGTACACGTTTTGATTTTGTAAACAGTATCGCATGGGATCTGTAGCGCTTTAAGAAGGAATTCTATCACCACACTTTCAGTATCTTCACCCTCATTTTCTTTAATACCGGTAAGTACCAGATTTTCTCGCGTAGATCTAGTCTGTATTCCAAGTAAGGTTTCTCCCATTTCAATAGTAATGACTGTACCTTTTAGCTTGTTTGTTTCTTTCTCTGTTGTCGCAGCTTTTTTGTCACTCATTTCGACGTTCGCCTTCATCTCCTTTATTTCTTCACTGACAAGTTCAAGTACACCCAATTTATCATTTCTTTATTTTAGCAGGTTGGTTTCCGCTCTTACAGTACCAGGTGGTGAAAAGCATAAATTATCCGTGTCGGTCGAGGAATCTCTTAGTTTTCTCTTGGAGTTTGGTTCTCCATTTTTCTTTTTTTCCTAATTCCTCTCCGACATGTTTTGGCCTTGACTGCTTTTGTAATATTTATCAATAGCCTTATACGTTTTGGGGGTTATTATCCAGCTTGACTGTTATTGCCCACAAGTAAATAGATCAGTGTAGTGCTACTATTTAGTCTGTTTTAGAGATATTGAATATTGCGATTTCTCATTAGGTATTCTGCACCGCCATCTTCAGTCCGCCATCTCCCCTTGACTTTTTCCAGTGCCCCTATATCTTGTTTTTTAGCGTATTAATCTGAAACATGTTCTTGTATTTGTACGTGTATTTTTAATAAACCCTGTTTGATATGTATCAAGTCTGGTAAGACTTTTGCCATTCTATTGCTTATGATCTTTATTATTTTGTCTTTATTACATTTATTGGTCTGTAATCAGCAGGGGACTCTCCAGATTTTCCTGGTTTTAATATAAGTGAAACAGCTGTTTGATACATGGAACGAGGAAGTACTGAATTGAGTGACGTGTGTTGTCATTTGTGTAAATAGGGGCGCTACTTTGTCCCAAAATGTTAAATAGAATTTTATGGGAAAACCATCCATTCCTGGTGCTTTTCTCTGCGCTAATGTTTTAACAGTGTCTAATATTTATTTTTGGGTGATCTGTTTTTAGGGATTCTTTTTTGTCTGCTGATAATTGCTTCAGGGTTGTTGAGTCTAAGAAGGCTGTAAGATCAGTCCAACTGTTTTAATCTGATTTTATATAGATTTTCATAGAAGCTTTTAAAATTGTAAATCCCATTGTTTCTAATTAATGCATTTTTTATATTTTATTTAAAAATTATATAACTGGTTTGGCATGTATTAGTTTTGTGAGGGCTGTGAGATGTTTACCAGGTTAATTTGCCAGAGTTTAACCTGTAGTTGTTGGCTCTCTTCAAAAGTAAAACATAATATTCCTGCTTACGTTCATACATTTTATTTTTACCTCGTAAATATTCTTTATGGGCTTTTTCTAAAATAGTGATTTATTTTTCTTATTTAAATTTCTAATTCCGATTTAACATTTGCAGAGTATAAGATTATCATTCCCCTAATGTACACCTTAAAAGCATCCCAAATTATATCGGGGGATGGCTTTTCGCTCATCTGTCTACATTTGTAATGGTCAAGTTTACATTCTTTCATTTACGTATTTAATTAATTTTGGATCTTGAAGATGCGCTCTGCTCATTCTCCATATTCTGTCACTAAGTATATTTTCTGTTGGTGTAATTAAGCATGATACCAGAGAATGATCCGATATCACTCATCTATTTTTGAACCTAGTAAATTGAGAGCATTTTTGGAAGTAAAAATGTAGTCAATTCTTGAATAGCTTTTCTTACTTTGAGAAAAAAGGAGTAGTCTTTTGTAGTTGGGAATAGTAATCTCCAGGTGTCCTGTAAATTACTTATAGCGATTACATTTTCCAGCCTCTTTGGAGGTTCCTTGAATTTGCCTGTGTCTGTCAATCTTTTCGAATGTATGATTTGGTTGCCTGCTAAAATAATAGTTCCTTTCTGGATTTGATCTAATATAGCTTGAATTCTATTGTAAAACACCAGATTTGCCCCTGGTGGGATTTACAGTGCCTTCAGAAAGTATTCATACCCCTTGACTTTTTCCAAATGTTGTTGTGTTAAAGCCTGAATTTAAAATGGATTAAATTGAGAATTGTTGTCACTGGCCTACACACAATACCCATAATGTCAAAGTGGAATGATGTTTTCCATCATTTTTACAAATAAGAAATTAAAAGCTGAAATGTCTTGTCAATAAGTATTCAACCCCTTTGTTATAGCAAGCCTAAATAAGTTCAGGAGTAGAAATTTGCTTAATAAGTCACATAGGTTGCAGGGACTCACTGTGTTCAATAATAGTGTTTAACATGATTTTTGAATGACTACCTCATCTCTGTACCCCACACATACAATTATCTGTAAGGTCCCTCATTCGAGCAAGTTAATTTCAAACACCGATTCAACCATAAAGACCAGAGAGGTTTTCCAATGCCTATCAAAGAAGGGCACCTATTGGTAGATGGGTAATAATGTAAATAAAACAGATATTGAATATTCCTTTGAGCATGGTGAAGTTATTAACTTCACTTTGGATGGTGTATCAATACTCCCAGTCACTACAAAGATACAGGCGTCTTTCCTAACTGTTGCCGGAGAGGAAGGAAATCGCTCAGGATTTCACCATGAGGCCAATGGTGACTTTAAAACAGATAGTTTAATGGCTGTGATAGGAGAAAACTGAGGATGGATCAGCAAATTGTAGTTATTCCACAATATTAACTTAATTTTACAGAGGGAAAAGAAGGAAGACTGTGCAGATTTTAAATTCCAAAACATGCATCCTGTTTGCAACATGGCACTAAAGTAATACTGCAAAAATGTGGCAACGCAATTCCCTTTTTGCCCTGAATACAAAGTGTTATGTTAAGGGAAAATCCAATACAACACATTACTGAGTACCACTCTCCATATTTTCAAGCATAGTGGTGGCTGCATCATGTTATGGGTATGCTTGTAATCGTTAAGGACTGGGGAGTTTTTCAGGATAAAAAAAAAAAAAAACGGAATGGAGCTAAGCACAGGCAAAATCCTAGAGGAAAGCCTGGTCCAGTCTGCTTTCCCCCAGACACTGGGAGATTAATTCACCTTTCAGCAGGACAATAACCTAAAACACAAGGCCAAATCTACACTGGAGTTGCTTACCAAGAAGACAGTAAATGTTCCGGAGTGGCCGAGTTGCAGTTTTTACTTAAATCTGCTTGAAAATCTATGGCAAGACTTGAAAATGGTTGTCTAGCAATGATCAACAACCAATTTGAAGAATTCTGAAAAGAATAATGAGCGAATATTGTACAATCCAGGTGTGCAAAGCTCCTAGAGACTTACCCAGAAAGACTCACAGCTGTAATCGCTGACACAGGTGATTCTAACATGTATTGACTCAGGGGTGTGAATACTTATGCATTCATTTTCAATAAATTTCGACAATGTTTTCACTTTATCATTATGGGGTATTGTGTGTAGATGGGTGAGAAAATCTATGTAATCCATTTTGAATTCAGGCTGTAACACAACAAAATGTGGAATAATGTAAGTCAAGGGGTATGGATACTTTCTGAAGGCACTGTACAATGACATCAATGTGTTTTTCACTGTGGAAGGTACAATTCAACATTAGAAAGCGGCCTTCTTGGTACGTGTTCTGGGATATAAGGGAAAGTGTGTATTCTTAGTTATCAGGCTGCCTACCCATCAAGTAGGTGGCAGCATAGGCCTCTCCAAGCCAGCTCCTCTTTAAATATTCCATGTATCATTTTTTGAAATGTAACTCTTGCAGGAAAACCACATCTGCTGACAATCTCTTCATCTCCATATGCTTTATTTTATTTTATCATGGAGCCTGCGCACATTCCATGTAAAAAGTTGGATTTTGTTGGTCTTTATATAAAATAATATAAAAAGTTAACCTTGTCTGTTTCCGTCTATCATTGGTGAACCAAGTAAAATGTTTTAGCAGACGTCATATGAGGGTGGTGGGCATTCCATGGAATGGCAGAGTCATAGTATTAATACACTGCTCAAAAAAATTCTAATGGGAACACTAAAATAACACATCCTAGATCTGAATGAATGAAATAGTCTTATTAAATACTTTTTTCTTGACATAGTTGAATGTGCTGACAACAAAATCACACTAAAATTATCAATGGAAATCAAATGTATCAACCCATGGAGGTCTGGATTTGGAGTCACACTCAAAATTAAAGTGGAAAACCACACTACAGGCTGATCCAACTTTGATGTAATGTCCTTAAAACAAGTCAAAATGAGGCTCAGTAGTGTGTGTGGCCTCCACGTGCCTGTATGACCTCCCTACAACGCCTGGGCATGCTCCTGATGAGGTGGCGGATGGTCTCCTGAGGGATCTCCTCCCAGACCTGGACTAAAGCATCCGCCAACTCCTGGACAGTCTGTGGTGCAACGTGGCGTTGGTGGATGGAGCGAGACATGATGTCCCAGATGTGCTCAATTGGATTCAGGTCTGGGGAACGGGCGGGCCAGTCCATAGCATCAATGCCTTCCTCTTGCAGGAACTGCTGACACACTCCAGCCACATGAGGTCTAGCATTGTCTTGCATTAGGAGGAACCCAGGGCCAACCGCACCAGCATATGGTCTCACAAGGGGTCTGAGGATCTCATCTCGGTACCTAATGGCAGTCAGGCTACCTCTGGTGAGCACATGGAGAGCTGTGCGGCCCCCCAAAGAAATGCCACCCCACACCATGACTGACCCACCGCCAAACCGGTCATGCTGGAGGATGTTGCAGGCAGCAGAACGTTCTCCACGGCGTCTCCAGACTCTGTCACGTCTGTCACATGTGCTCAGTGTGAACCTGCTTTCATCTGTGAAGAGCACAGGGCGCCAGTGTTGAATTTGCCAATCTTGGTGTTCTCTGGCAAATGCCAAACGTCCTGCACGGTGTTGGGCTGTAAGCACAACCCCCACCTGTGGACGTCGGGCCCTCATACCACCCTCAGGAAGTCTGTTTCTGACCGTTTGAGCAGACACATGCACATTTGTGGCCTGCTGGAGGTCATTTTGCAGGGCTCTGGCAGTGCTCCTCCTGCTCCTCCTTGCACAAAGGCGGAGGTAGCGGTCCTGCTGCTGGGTTGTTGCCCTCCTACGGCCTCCTCCACGTCTCCTGATGTACTGGCCTGTCTCCTGGTAGCGCCTCCATGCTCTGGACACTATGCTGACAGACACAGCAAACCTTCTTGCCACAGCTCGCATTGATGTGCCATCCTGGATGAGTTGCACTACCTGAGCCATTTGTGTGGGTTGTAGACTCCGTCTCATGCTACCACTAGAGTGAAAGCACCGCCAGCATTCAAAAGTGACCAAAACATCAGCCAGGAAGCATAGGAACTGAGAAGTGGTCTGTGGTCACCACCTGCAGAACCACTCCTTTATTGGGGGTGTCTTGCTAATTGCAATATAATTTCCACCTGTTGTCTATTCCAATTGCACAACAGCATGTGAAATGTATTGTCAATCAGTGTTGCTTCCTAAGTGGACAGTTTGATTTCACAGAAGTGTGATTGACTTGGAGTTACATTGTGTTGTTTAAGTGTTCCCTTTATTTTTTTGAGCAGTGTACATACTGTAGTTATTGTATACATTACATATATAGAGTGTGTGAGCATGTAGGCTGAGCAGACATTTAACAGAAAACACACAAACTAAGTAAAGTACTTCTTTGTACTTTGAGGTGCTGTGCCTTTTTTAGGGCTTTTAAGCTCCAACTCCTAATGTACCAAACGTTTGTGGATTATGTCATTGTACATACATTGCAGAAAGACTGCCACTTAAGTATTGCGGTCAGTTTGTATTACCTTGTAAATTAAATAAAAATATAGTGGCTGGTGAGGGTCTACTTGGGGAGAGTGGGTCCACCAAGAGACAAGTGGGATGAGTGGAGGCCCCACACACACTTCAGAGAAGTGCCTGATGTCCTCCCAGTCACCCCGTCCCGATCCCTCAGATAGAGCCCCTCTCACCAATAACCACCATTGAATCTTACCTATCATGACAAACAAGGAATAATAATGACTCGACGTCCTCTCCTAATCTGTCCAGAACTCTTATTCATTTTACAGCAGGTTTGTAAGTCACAAAAATAAATACAATTACACTGTAGTATAGTTAAATACTTCCTTCTCTCTCTCTCTGCCAAGCCAAACCCATCCCTCTCCACCTTCCCCTCCCTGTTTTTCCCCCGTTTACCTCACCCAAGCTAAGCTTGTCCCAACCTCCCATCCAGTTGAGAACATGTTCTCATTTACAACTGCGACCTGGCCAAGATAAAGCAAAGCAGTGCGATAAAAACAACAACAACACAGAGTTACATATGGAATAAAAAAAACGTACAGTCAAAAACACAATAGAAAATCTATATACAGTGTGTGCAAATGTAGTAAGTTATGGAGGTAAGGCAATAAGTAGGCCATAGTGCAAAATAATTACAATTTAGTATTAACACTGGAATGATAGATGTGCAGAAGATGATGTGCAAATAGAGATACTGGGGTGCAAATGAGCAAAATAAATAACAATGTAAATAACAATATGGAGTTGAGGTAGCTGGGTGGGCTAATTACAGATGGGCTGTGTACAGGTGCAGTGATCGGTAAGCTGCTCTGACAACTGATGCTTAAAGATAGTGAGGGAGATAAGAGTCTCCAGCTTCAGAGATTTTTGCAGTTTGTTCCAGTCATTTGCAGCAGAGAACTGGAAGGAATGGCGGCCAAAGGAGGTGTTGGCTTTGGGGGGATGACCAGTGAGATATACAGTGAGGGAAAAAAGTATTTGATCCCCTGCTGATTTTGTACGTTTGCCCACTGACAAAGAAATGATCAGTCTATAATTTTAATGGTAGGTTTATTTGAACAGTGAGAGACAGAATAACAACAAAAAAATCCAGAAAAACGCATGACAAAAATGTTATAAATTTATTTGCATTTTAATGAGGGAAATAAGTATTTTACCCCCTCTCAATCAGAAACATTTCTGGCTCCCAGGTGTCTTTTATACAGGTAACGAGCTGAGATTAGGAGCACACTCTTAAAGGGTTACCTGTATAAAATACACCTGTCCACAGAAGCAATCAATCAGATTCCAAACTCTCCACCATGGCCAAGACCAAAGAGCTCTCCAAGGATGTCATGGACAAGATTGTAGACCTACACAAGGCTGGAATGGGCTACAAGACCATCGCAAACCAGCTTAGTGAGAAAGGTGACAACAGTTGGTGCGATTATTCGCAAATGGAAGAAACACAAAATAACTGTCAATCTCCCTTGGCCTGCAGCTCCGTGCAAGATCTAACCTTGTGGAGTTGCAATGATCATGAGAACGGTGAGGAATCAGCCCAGAACTACAAGGGAGGATCTTGTCAATGATCTTAAGCAGCTGGGACCATAGTCACCAAGAAAACAATTGGTAACACACTACGCCGTGAAGGACTGAAATCCTGCAGCGCCCGCAAGGTCCCCCTGCTCAAGAAAGCACATATACAGGCCCGTCTGAAGTTTGCCAATTAACATCTGAATGATTCAGAGGAGAACTGGGTGAAAGTGTTGTGGTCAGATGAGACCAAAATCGAGCTCTTTGGCATCAACTCAACGCGCCGTGTTTGGAGGAGGAGGAATGCTGCCTATGACCCCAAGAACACCATCCCCACCGTCAAACATGGAGGTGGAAACATTATGCTTTGGGGGTGTTTTTCTGCTAAGGGGACAGGACAACTTCACCGCATCAAAGGGACGATGGACGGGGCCATGTACCGTCAAATCTTGGGTGAGAACCTCAGCCAGGGCATTGAAAATGGGTCGTGGATGGGTATTCCAGCATGACAATGACCCAAAACACACGGCCAAGGCAACAAAGGAGTGGCTCAAGAAGAAGCACATTAAGGTCCTGGAGTGGCCTAGCCAGTCTCCAGACCTTAATCCCATAGAAAATCTGTGGAGGGAGCTGAAGGTTCGAGTTGCCAAACGTCAGCCTCAAAACCTTAATGACTTGGAGAAGATCTGCAAAGAGGAGTTGGACAAAATCCCTCCTGAGATGTGTGCAAACCTGGTGGCCAACTACAAGAAATGTCTGACCTCTGTGAATGCCAACAAGGGTTTTGCCACCAAGTACTAAATCATGTTTTGCAGAGGGGTCAAATACTTATTTCCCTCATTAAAATGCAAATCAATTTATAACATTTTTGACATGTGTTTTTCTGGATTTTTTTTGTGTTATTCTATCTCTCACTGTTCAAATAAACCTACCATTAAAATTATAGACTGATCATTTCTTTGTCAGTGGGCAAACGTACAAAATCAGCAGGGGATCAAATACTTTTTTCCCTCACTGTACCTGCTGGAACACATACTACGGGTGGGTGTTGCTATGGTGACCAATGATCTAAGATAAGGCAGGGATTTGCCTAGAAGTGATTTATAGATGACCTTGAGCCAGTGGGTTTGGCGACTAATATGTAGTGAGGGCCAGCCAACGAGAGCGTACAGGTCACAATGGTGGGTAGTATAT
The DNA here is from genome assembly GCF_020615455.1 of Coregonus clupeaformis. Taxonomy (NCBI): domain Eukaryota; kingdom Metazoa; phylum Chordata; class Actinopteri; order Salmoniformes; family Salmonidae; genus Coregonus; species Coregonus clupeaformis. The sequence goes on from NC_059222.1 coordinate 19,995,242, forward strand.
GGGGCTTTTGTGACAAAACGGATGGCACTGTGATAGAGTACATCCAATTTGCTGAGTAGAGTGTTGGAAGCTATTTGGTAAATGACATCGCTGATGTCAAGGATCGGTAGGATAGTCAGTTTTACGAGGGCATGTTTAGCAGCATGAGTGAAGGAGGCTTTGTTGCGAAATAGGAAGCTGATATATTTAACTTTGGATTGGAGATGCTAATGTCAGTCTGGAAGGAGAGTTTACGGTCTAACCAGACACCTAGGTATTTGTAGTTGTCCACATATTCTAAGTCAGACCCGCCGAGAGTAGTGATTCTAGTCGGGCGGGCGGGTGCAAGCAGCGTTCGATTGAAGAGCATGCATTTAGTTTTACAAGTGTTTTAGAGCAGTTGGAGGCCACGGAAGGAGTGTTGTATGGCATTGAAGCTTGTTTGGAGGTCTGTTAACACAGTGTCCAGTGAAGGGCCAGATGTATACAAAATGGTGTCGTCTGCGTAGAGGGGGATCTGAGAGTCATCAGCAGCAAGAGCGACATCATTGATATACACAGAGAATAGAGTCGGCCCGAGAATTTAACCCGATGGCACCCCTATAGAGACTGCCAGAGGGCCAGACAACAGGCCCTCCGATTTGACACATTGACTCTATCTGAGAAGTAGTTGGTGAACCAGGCGAGGCAGTCATTTGAGAAACCAAGGCTATTTAGTCTGCCAATAAGAATGCTGTGATTGACAGAGTCAATAGGCTTGGCCAGGTCGATGAAGACGGCTGCCTTTCCCACCCTTTCCCACCCTAACCCTGTCTCAACCTACCATATTTCCCCACCCTCCCTACCTCACAGGCACACTTACAGCCATCCATCGACTTACTCATCCATTTTCATTCATTCCCTCCCAACATATACCCTATGCATCCACACACCCATTCTCTCCCACCCTCCAACACATATTCACATTCACCATCCCTCACTCTTCACTCACACTTCCATTCATACACACACACACACGCACATCCATAGAGCAGTTATTGACGTACTGTACTAGCACACTATTAATTTCCCTTGGGATGAAGGAATCATCCTCAACCATCGAGGAACAAGGTCGTCAAACCAATAGAAATATAATTACTAGAACGGGTACAGCCCCTGAGACCACAGCCTTATGGCTGACATGGTATTTTCAGTGTAATGCTATATTTCCCCCTTTGAATTGTCTTTTCAGTGTCCATGTAGCCCATTGGCATTCGGCTACTTCTATCGTTACTTCATAGAGAAGAACAGTTATTTGGGGAAAGTAGAGAATCGATTGTATTTGGTGGAGTGGGAAAGGCTATGGTCTCAACTAACGATAAGCTGGTGTTAGGCATTACTGTATGTAGCTTCGTGAGCGCATCGTTATTTCCTACTTCGTCCTCTTCTCAGAGCAGGGGGCTCTCCTCCTTCAACTGGGAAGGTTTCTGTCAAGGTTTTTGTAGCTTGATTAGGGCTTCATGTAACGTTATCATTTGATAACGAAAAATCTTGAAAACAAAAATTTGCATTTTGGTCTTAATTTAAGGTTAGGGTTAGGCATAAGGTTAGCAGTGTGGTTAGGGTTAATGTTAGCATTAGGTTTAATATCACATTTTTAGAAGATAAATTGTAGAAATAGGTGGCCTGTATGACTTTGTGACTGTGGTAACTGGTGACGACCTAGAATTAGCTTGACCCAAGTTACTTCCCTGATTACACAGACGACTTCATCAACAACGGTAATGTGTGTTATGTGAAAAGTTGTATTAAATAAAATACCAGTTTTGATAAAAAAGTAGGTTTATTACCCAGCCAAGCAGATACAAGTAGTAGAGTAAATTGGGTTGTGAAGTGCATTATCAAAAAGCTTTGTCTTTTCTTTATAACAAAATGCAATTTACCACTTGGCTGTCTATTGTTTCACCCTGTCACAGGCCCTGCCAGTCACCACCACCTCATAAGATGAGGAAGTACATTGTTTATGAGGATTGCCTGCTGCAGTTGTTTGAGAGATGTTCAGTTTGCAACCGAACATACAACATAGAGAAGACCAGCAAGGGGACCCTCAGCATCACACAGACATGCCCTCTCTGTAAGCATTCCTATAAAAGGAACAGGGAGGACACTTCAGGTTGGTGACATTTGACATGGTCAATTGTCAAAACAGTTTTGAGTTTTGTCCCAATTCACCTTAACCTAGCTTGTTGGAACCACATATCATAATATCTGAAGTGAAATAGAAAGGTGAATGCAGCGATCAGGTTGGTTCCACCAGGCTAATCATAACCACCATTGATAATGTAATCAGTGCTCTGTGTGTGTTTGACTGACCAGTATCTTTGAAGAGGGGCCAGAAGCTGATCTACGCTGCCATGCCCATCGATGGGGCGCTGGCAAAGACCTTACCTTCAGCCTCACCTCTTGCCTGCTCACCAACAGTCGTTTGATGGGGAGACTATAATTGTGTAGGGCACGGCGCTTGTAACGCCAAGGTAGTGGGTTCGATCCCCGGGACCACCCATACACAAAATGTATGCACGCATGCCTGTAAGTCGCTTTGGATAAAAGCGTCTGCTAAATGGCATATTATTATATTATTATTATCTGACCTGTTCAAACTTCAACATAGTACCTGTTTGTGTGTCAGATATTACCTATCCTGCCACTGTTAATAGAACAGTGACTATGTGTGTATGAGCCAGCACATGGAGACTTGCAAGATGTCATGAAGTTCAGACTGACAGATGATACTGATGTCTCTAAATGGAGAGAGATCTGGTACTCTGCATGAACATTTTACAAGACACAACTTTTACTTGTATTGTCTTTTTTTATTATTGAATTGAATGGTATCAATCAATATTGGGAGGTAGAAACCCTGTGTATTCTGCACCAGGATCAGGGAACTCCTGTTGTATATACGGGACACCACACAGGAAGGTATGACAGATCTGACGTTTGCCAAGGTAGTTCCATTTCCACCAGACAAAATGCCGATGGGCACAGTATCTGTATCGGCTGGGAATGACAATGAAAGGTGAAAGGTGCATATTGTTATATTAGCAGAACACGGCTTCTATGGTATTATGTAAAGGGTTGTTTATTCTACGTGGACCTGTTACTACATTTGAAAGATAATAAAACACTTAGTTTAGAATATCTACATAAATTCAGCAGTTGCATTCTTCTCATATTACTCTGTAGGTTACTGACCTATTCAAAGCTTCCTCCGGCATCTCACTATACATATGCATGTAGTTATTGAGCTCAACCTGCAGGAGGTTTGTTTGTTGTGATTGAGTGGGGAGAAACAGCTGCGGGCAAGATTCTGACAGATGGGTGCTTAAGGGCACATCGACAGATTTTTCACCTAGTCGGCTCGGGGATTAAAACCAGCGACCTTTCGGTTACTGGCACAACGCTCTTACCCACTAAGCTACCTGCTGCCCGGAGAAAGAGCAGGAGCAGAAGAAGGAGGTCCAGCGACAGGAGAAGATGTGAGCACTAGAAGAGAAGGTGAGTGTGCTGGAGGAGAAGGTGAGAAAGATGACATGTGACAGAGAACAACCCATGAGAGAGCTGGCCACCCCCACAGAGAAGACCTCCTCAGATCCTGACCATAGCCTCAACATCACAGCAGGACAGATAAATGAAGAACCCCAAGCCCAGGGGACCCCACCTCCTGATAGCCCTCCTGACAACCCCCAACACCCACTGAGGACACACACAAGCCACATATTGTACTCCTTATGGACTCAAACAGGAAATATATACAAGAAAATAAACTTTTCCCCAACCACATAGTGTTTAGACACTGGTGTCCAAACACCCAGTGTGCCCTAGACCTTCTGTTTGAGGACTAACTAGGGTTACCCGGCCACATAATTTAATAATGCACACAGGCACAAACGACCTGAGAGCACAGCAGGAAAGGGTGGCCACAGCACTTAAGGGAGTGATTTAAAAAGCTTCTTCTACTCTGCTACCATACAGCGGGTAAATGCAAGTGTTTCCCATGACTGTGCCTCAAAACCAAATGTTTACCTGACCCACCACTCCACCTTGGACTTAAACAGCCTTTACGACCAAGTCCACCTATACAATGCAGCAGTGCCCACCTTCGCCAGGACCCTAAAGGACATCGCCCTCAACCGCAGCCCCAGCACCTCACACAGAAGCAATAGATCAACGGACACACCGCCAAGACCAGCGAGACACTCTCTCAGACCTGAGGTGACTACTTCATGAAGCTGGTTGAGAGAATGCCAAGAGTGTGCAAAGGGTGGCTATTTGAAGAATCTCAAATATAAAATATATTTTGATTTGTTTAACACTTTTTTGGTTACAACATGAATCCATATGTGTTATTTCATAGTTTTGATGTCTTCACTATTATCCTACAACGTAGAAAATAATAAAAATGAAGAAAAACATTGAATGAGTAGGTGTTCTAAAACTTTTGACCGGTAGTGTACGCCCAGGCCGTGAGCAGGCAAACAGGCCCAATCCCCACTCTTACACTAGCCCAAGCCAATGGCATGTATCGGATGCTCAGCAGGCTCTGTTCACACTTACTGGTCTGAGGCCAAACCACACGACTAACAACATTGGACACTTTATGGAACACAAAGCCTTCTCTATCTCATCCTGGAATATCCAAGGCCTGAGGTCATCTGCCTTTGGCCTAAAGAGCAGAAACCTGGACTTCACCAAAGAAATCAGAAATACAGATATTGTCATCCTACAAGAAACATGGTATAGAGGAGATGGACCGACTGGTTGCCCTCTAGGTTACAGAGAGCTGGCAGTCCCATCCACCAAACTTCCAGGAGTAAAACAGGGAAGGGACTCAGCGGGTATGCTAATTTGGTATAGAGCAGATTTAATGAATAAAAACAGGAACATTTTACATTTGGCTAGAAATTCAAAAGGAAATTATCTCAACAGAAAAATTTCCTCCTGTGTGCTACCTACAGTATATCCCCTCACTAAAATCCCCATACTTTAATGAAGACAGCTTCTCCATCCTAGAGGGGGAGATCAATCATTTCCAGGCCCAGGGACATGTACAGTACTAGTCTGTGGCGACCTAAATGTCAGAACTGGACAAGAACCTAACACCCTCAGCACACAGGGGGACAAACACCTACCCGGAGGAGACAGCATTCCCTCCTCCCGTATGCCCCCATAGACACAACTACGACAACATAACCAACAAAAACGGGTCACAACTCCTGCAGTTCTGTCACATGCTGGGTATGTACATAATCAGTGGTAGGCTTCGATAGGACTCCTACGGTAGCTCATCTCTTGGCAGTAGTACTGTAGACTACTTTATCATTTACATTTTTACATTTTAGTCATTTAGCAGACGCTCTTATCCAGAGCGACTTACAGTAGTGAGTGGATACATTTTCATATTTTTGTACGTACACTGACCTCAACACGGAGTCTCTCAGAGCGTTCACAGTCAGACCACTGACACCCCTATAAGATCACAGAGAAATCACAGTCTACTTGAACAGATAAATAATCAACCATGAGGCATCGAAGCCGAACAAACTGCATACTATTAAGAAATGCTATAAATGGAAGGAGGGTAGTGTAGAAACCTACCAAAAAACAATTGGCCAACAACAAATCCAATCCCTCCTAGACAACTTCCTGGACAACATGTTTTCCTGCAATAGTGAAGGTGTAAACTTAGTAGTAGGAAGCCCGAACAATATACACTGCTCAAAAAAATAAAGGGAACACTAAAATAACACATCCTAGATCTGAATGAATGAAATAATCTTATTAAATACTTTTTTCTTTACATAGTTGAATGTGCTGACAACAAAATCACACAAAAATTATCAATGGAAATCAAATGTATCAACCCATGGAGATCTGGATTTGGAGTCACCCTCAAAATTAAAGTGGAAAACCACACTATAGGCTGATCCAACTTTGATGTAATGTCCTTAAAACAAGTCAAAATGAGGCTCAGTAGTGTGTGTGGCCTCCACGTGCCTGTATGACCTCCCTACAACGCCTGGGCATGCTCCTGATGAGGTGGCGGATGGTCTCCTGAGGGATCTCCTCCCAGACCTGGACTAAAGCATCCGCCAACTCCTGGACAGTCTGTGGTGCAACGTGGCGTTGGTGGATGGAGCGAGACATGATGTCCCAGATGTGCTCAATTGGATTCAGGTCTGGGGAACGGGCGGTCCATAGCATCAATGCCTTCCTCTTGCAGGAACTGCTGACACACTCTTGCCATATGAGGTCTAGCATTGTCTTGCATTAGGAGGAACCCAGGGCCAACCGCACCAGCATATGGTCTCACAAGGGGTCTGATGATCTCATCTCGGTACCTAATGGCAGTCAGGCTACCTCTGGCGAGCACATGGAGGGCTGTGCGGCCCCCCAAAGAAATGCCACCCCACACCATGACTGACCCACCGCCAAACCGGTCATGCTGGAGGATGTTGCAGGCAGCAGAACGTTCTCCACGGCGTCTCCAGACTCTGTCACGTCTGTCACATGTGCTCAGTGTGAACCTGCTTTCATCTGTGAAGAGCACAGGGCGCCAGTGTTGAATTTGCCAATCTTGGTGTTCTCTGGCAAATGCCAAACGTCCTGCACGGTGTTGGGCTGTAAGCACAAACCCCACCTGTGGACGTCGGGCCCTCATACCACCCTCATGGAGTCTGTTTCTGACCGTTTGAGCAGGCACATGCACATTTGTGGCCTGCTGGAGGTCATTTTGCAAGGCTCTGGCAGTGCTCCTCCTGCTCCTCCTTGCACAAAGGTGGAGGTAGCGGTCCTGCTGCTGGGTTGTTGCCCTCCTACGGCCTCCTCCACGTCTCCTGATGTACTGGCCTGTCTCCTGGTAGCGCCTCCATGCTCTGGACACTACGCTGACAGACACAGCAAACCTTCTTGCCACAGCTCGCATTGATGTGCCATCCTGGATGAGCTGCACTACCTGAGCCACTTGTGTGGGTTGTAGAATCCGTCTCATGCTACCACTAGAGTGAAAGCACCGCCAGCATTCAAAAGTGACCAAAACATCAGCCAGGAAGCATAGGAACTGAGAAGTGGTCTGAGGTCACCACCTGAAGAACCACTTCTTTATTGGGGGTGTCTTGCTAATCGCCTATAATTTCCACCTGTTGTCTATTCCATTTGCACAACAGCATGTGAAATGTATTGTCAATCAGTGTTGCTTCCTAAGTGGACAGTTTGATTTCACAGAAGTGTGATTGACTTGGAGTTACATTGTGTTGTTTAAGTGTTCCCTTTATTTTTTTGAGCAGTGTATTTGACCTGTCAGCTAACATATCAAATTTAAATTCCGGCACAAAACCTAAGACAACTAACAACAATGAGAAATGGTTTGATGAAGAATGTAAAAACCTAAGAAAGAAATTGAGAAACCTATCTAACCAAAAACACAGAGAACCAGAAAACCTTACGCCTTTACTATGGTGAAACACTTAAACAATACAGAAATACACTAAGAAAAAAGAAGGAACAGCATGACAGATAACAGCTCATTGTGATTGAAGAATCCATAGAATTAAATCACTTCTGGGAAAATTGGAACACACTAAACAAACAACAGAACAGAAAGAGCTATCTATCCAAAATGGAGATGTATGGATAAACCACGTCTACAACCTTTTCGGCCATATAACAAAGAACCAAGACCAAAAACATATACAGTACATGATAATTTACAAAACTTAGAATCAGCTATTAAAGACTACCAGAACCCACTGGATTCTCCAATAACATTGGATGAGCTACAGGACAAAATACAAACCCTCCAACCCAAAAAGGCCTGTGGTGTTGATGGTATACTAAACAAAATGATAAAATATACAGACCACACATTCAAATTGGCTGTTCTTAAACTTCAACATTATCCTCAGCTCTGGCATCTTCCCTAATAGTTGGAATCAAGGCCGGATCACCCCAATCCACAAAAGTGGAGACAAATTTGACCCCAATAATTACCGTGGAATAAGTGTCAGCAGCAATCTCTGAAAAATCCTCTGCAGTATCAGCAACAGCAGACTAACATTTCCTCAGTGAAATGTCCTGAGCAAATGTCAAATTGGCTACTTACCAAAATACTGTAAGACAGACCACAATGTACACCCTGCGCAGCCTTATTGACAAACAAACAAAACAAAAGCAAAGTCTTCTGATGCTTGGTTGATTTAAAAAAAGCTTTTGACTCAATTTGGCATGAGGATCTGCTATACAAATTGATGGAAAGCGGTGTTGGGGGGAAAGCATATGACATTATAAAATCAATGTACACAAAAAAACAAGTGTGCAGTTAAATTTGACAATAAACACACATATTTATTTCATCAGGGTCGTAGCTGTCACACCCTGATGTGTTTCACCTGTTTTTGTGATTGTCTCCAACCCCCTCCAGGTGTCACCCATCTTCCCCATTATCCCCAGTGTATTTATACAGTGAGGGAAAAAAGTATTTGATCCCCTGCTGATTTTGTACGTTTGCCCACTGACAAAGAAATGATCAGTCAATAATTTTAATGGTAGGTTTATTTGAACAATGAGAGACAGAATAACAACAAAAAAATTCAGAAGAATTTATGTCAAAAATGTTATAAATTGATTTGCATTTTAATGAGGGAAATAAGAATTTGACCCCTCTGCAAAACATTACTTGGTACTTGGTGGCAAAACCCTTGTTGGCAATCACAGAGGTCAGACGTTTCTTGTAGTTGGCCACCAGGTTTGCACACATCTCAGGAGGGATTTTGTCCCACTCCTCTTTGCAGATCTTCTCCAAGTCATTAAGGTTTCGAGGCTGACGTTTGGCAACTCGAACCTTCAGCTCCCTCGACATATTTGCTATGGGATTAAAGTCTGGAGACTGGCTAGGCCACTCCAGGACCTTAATGTGCTTCTTCTTGAGCCACTCCTTTGTTGCCTTGGCCATGTGTTTTGGGTCATTGTCATGCTGGAATACCCATCCACGACCCATTTTCAATGCCCTGGCTGAGGGAAGGAGGTTCTCACCCAAGATTTGACGGTACATGGCGCCGTCCATCGTCACTTTGATGCGGTGAAGTTGTCCTGTCCCCTTAGCAGAAAAACACACCCAAAGCATAATATTTCCACCTCCATGTTTGACGGTGGGGATGGTGTTCTTGGGGTCATAGGCAGCATTCCTCCTCCTCCAAACACGGCGAGTTGAGTTGATGCCAAAGAGCTTGATTTTGGTCTCATCTGAACACAACACTTTCACCCAGTTCTCCTCTGAATCATTCAGATGTTCATTGGCGAACTTCAAACGGGCCTGTATATGTGCTTTCTTGAGCAGGGGGACCTTGCGGGCGCTGCAGGATTTCAGTCCTTCACTGCGTAGTGTGTTACCAATTGTTTTCTTGGTGACTAGGGTCCCAGCTGCCTTGAGATCATTGACAAGATCCTCCCGTGTAGTTCTGGGCTGATTCCTCACCGTTCTCATGATCATTGCAACTCCATGAGGTGAGATCTTGCATGGAGCCTCAGGCCGAGGGAGATTGACAGTTCTTTTGTGTTTCTTCCATTTGCAAATAATCGCACCAACTGTTGTCACCTTCTCACTAAGCTGTTTGGCGATGGTCTTGTAGCCCATTCCAGCCTTGTGTAGGTCTACAATCTTGTCCCTGACATCCTTGGAGAGCTCTTTGGTATTGGCCATGGTGGAGAGTTTGGAATCGGATTGATTGATTGCTTCTGTGGACAGGTGTCTTTTATACAGGTAACAAACTGAGATTAGGAGCACTCCCTTTAAGAGTGTGCTCCTAATCTCAGCTCGTTACCTGTATAAACGACACCTGGGAGCCAGAAATCTTTTTGATTGAGAGGGGGGTCAAATACTTATTTCCCTCATTAAAATGCAAATCAATTTATAACATTTATGACATGCGTTTTTCTGGATTTTTTTGTTGTTATTCTGTCTCTCACTGTTCAAATAAACCTACCATTAAAATTATAGACTGATCATTTCTTTGTCAGTGGGCAAACGTACAAAATCAGCAGGGGATCAAATACTTTTTTCCCTCACTGTACCTGTGTTCTCTGTTTGTCTGTTGCCAGTTCATTTTTGTTTCGTCAAGCCTACTAGCGTTTTTCCCCTTGCTCCTGTCTTTCTCAAGTTCCTGTTTTCTAGTTTTCCCGGTTTTGACCATTCTGCCTGCCCTGACCCTGAGTCTGCCTGCCGTTCTGTACCTTGTCACACCCCCCTGGATTATTGACCTCTGCCTGCCCTGACCCTGAGACTGCCTGCCGTTCTGTACCTTTTGGACTCTGATCTGGATTACTGACCTCTGCCTGCCCTTGACCTGTCGTTTGCCTGCCCCCTGTTTTTGTAATAAACTTTTGTTACTTCGACACTGTCTGCATCTGGGTCTTCTCCTGAAACGTGATACTAGGGTGAGACAGGAATGCAGCTTGAGTCCCACCCTCTTCAACATATATATCAATGAATTGGCGAGGGCACTGGAACAGTCTACAGCACCCAGCCTCACTCTACTGGACTCAGAAATATACATCAAATGTCTACTGTTTGCAGATGTTCTGGTGCTTCTGTCCCCAACCAAGGAGGGCCTACAGCAGCACCTAGATCTTCTGCACAGATTCTGTCAAACTTGGGCCCTGACAGTGAATCTCAGTAAGACAAAAAAAATTGTGTTCCAAAAAAGGTCCAGTAGCCAAGACAACAAATACACATTATATCTAGACACTGTTGCCCTAGAGGACACAAATAACTATACCTATCTCGGCCTAAACATCAACACCTCAGGTAACTTCCACAAGGCTGTGAACGATCTAAGAGGCAAGGCAAGAAGGAATATAAAACTCAACATCCCAATTAGGATCTGGCTAAAAATACTTAAATCATTATTGAACCAATGGCCCTCTATGGTTGTGAGATCTGGGGTCCACACCGACCAAGAATTCACAAAATAGGACAAACACCCAATTGAGACTCTGCATGCAGAATTTTGCAAAAATATACTTGCATATAACAATGCATGCAGAGCAGAATTAGGACTATACCCGCTAGTTATCAAAATCCAGATAAATTCTACAACAACCTAAAAGTAAGTGATGCCCACACATTCCACCACAAAGACTTCACCAACAGAGAGATTCACCTAGAAAATAGTGTTCTCAGCCAGCTAGTTCTGGGGCTCTGCTCACAAACACAAACAGACCCCACAGAGCCCCAGGACAGAAACACATTTAGACCCAACCAAATTATGAGAACGCAAAAAGCTAACTATTTGACACACTGGAAAGACAACATGCGTATCCCATGCCAATAAAGCCCTTTGAATTTGAGAGGGGGGGGGGGTTTGGTCCGATAATCCTCCTTTCCTTTCTCTCTCTCTCTTTTCCTCTCCTCCAGTAAGAAGGTGGTTATGTAAAAGTAATCTATAATTCTGTTACATGAAACATCAAAGCCTCGCGCGCCGCCTCACAATCTGCATATACTGCAAGGTGTGTCCAGGGAAAAGATAGAGGGGTCTGGGAGGGAGAAGGTTTGAACCAAAAATACTTATTGGGGAGATTTAGAAATGTGGGAGATTTAAACTGTATTACTACATGAATCATTTGAGGAATAATCACAAGGAACTGACAATGTAGGCCAACATGTCGGAATTGACAAGATCAAGGCATAATATTGCACAGGATATTATGCATTATAGAATTATAAATTAACATTATAAGGGTTTAGCATTTCCCTTACCGAAAAACAGGCTTTTGGCGAACAGTTGTGGCAAACATTTGGCAATCTGCTGCAAATTTGCAGCAAGCTCATATTTTCACATGCAAATTAGACTTCTGAACTTCTGGCAAACAATTCTGGGAAACTTGTGGCGAACATTCTACTGTTTGCTGCAAATTTGCTACAAACTAAGTATGAATATGCAAATTAAATCAGTTTTTTTTTACAGATAAAAATAAATCCAATACAACTTGAAATCATCAGCATGCTAATGAAGAAAAGAGCAAAGACTGGATATTTCCGAAATACATTGTTTATTGAATCTTTTTATGTACAGTGGGGGAAAAAAGTATTTAGTTAGCCACCAATTGTGCAAGTTCTCCCACTTAAAAAGATGAGAGAGGCCTGTAATTTTCATCATAGGTACACGTCAACTATGACAGACAAAATGAGAAAAAAAATCCAGAAAGTCACATTGTAGGATTTTTTATGAATTTATTTGCAAATTATGGTGGAAAATAAGAATTTGGTCAATAACAAAAGTTTCTCACGGTTTTCACACACTGTTGCTGGTATTTTGGCCCATTCCTCCATGCAGATCTCCTCTAGAGCAGTGATGTTTTGGGGCTGTCGCTGGGCAACACAGACTTTCAACTCCCTCCAAAGATTTTCTATGGGATTGAGATCTGGAGACTGGCTAGGCCACTCCAGGACCTTGAAATGCTTCTTACGAAGCCACTCCTTCGTTGCCCTGGCGGTGTGTTTGGGATCATTGTCATGCTGAAAGACCCAGCCACGTTTCATCTTCAATGCCCTTGCTGATGGAAGGAGGTTTTCACTCAAATGGCCCCATTCATTCTTTCCTTTACACGGATCAGTCGTCCTGGTCCCTTTGCAGAAAAACAGCCCCAAAGCATGATGTTTCCACCCCCATGCTTCACAGTAGGTATGGTGTTCTTTGGATGCAACTCAGCATTCTTTGTCCTCCAAACACGACGAGTTGAGTTTTTACCAAAAAGTTATATTTTGGTTTCATCTGACCATATGACATTCTCCCAATCCTCTTCTGGATCATCCAAATTTACATTTTAGTCATTTAGCAGACGCTCTTATCCAGAGCGACTTACAGTTAGTGAATACATATTTTTTTTTAATACTGGCCCCCCGTGGGAAACGAACCCACAACCCTGGCGTTGCAAACGCCATGCTCTATCAACTGAGCTACATCCCTGCCGGCCATTCCCTCCCCTACCCTGGACGACGCCGGGCCAATTGTGCGCCGCCCATGAGTCTCCCGGTCGCGGCCGGCTGCGACAGAGCCTGGATTCAAACCAGGATCTCTAGTGGCACAGTTAGCACTGCGATGCAGTGCCTTAGACCACTGCGCCACTCAGGAGTACACAACCCTGGCGTTGCAAACGCCATGCTCTACCAACTGAGCTACATCCCTGCCGGCCATTCCCTCCCCTACCCTGGACGACACTGGGCCAATTGTGCGCCGCCCCATGGGTCTCCCGGTCACGGCCAGCTACACCAGGTTTGTTTTGTAACCTTTAGCAGTTGATAACCTGATGGTCCCAGTGAATTGCCCATAGGACAAATACTCAATGATTATTCACTTTATGTAATAACACATTTAGTAACATTCCACAACTGTAACGTGGAACAACTGGTTAGTAAAATATACCAACTGATTGTAGCCAAATGTCTCATTGTCATTATGTTGCATTATGTATTTTACATTTACATTTACATCATTTAGCAGACGCTCTTATCCAGAGCGACTTACAAATTGGTGCATTCACCTTATAGCCAGTGTGATAACCACTTTTCAAAAAACATTTTTTTAAATATTTAGCCTTTTTATATTTTATATTTATATTTGATATTTTTTAATCAAATTTTTTTTTTCTATATTTTTTTTTTGTTGCACTCTAGCAAACTTCAGACGGGCCTGGACATGTACTGGCTTAAGCAGGGGGACACGTCTGGCACTGCAGGATTTGAGTCCCTGGCGGCGTAGTGTGTTACTGATGGTAGGCTTTGTTACTTTGGTCCCAGCTCTCTGCAGGTCATTCACTAGGTCCCCCCGTGTGGTTCTGGGATTTTTGCTCACCGTTCTTGTGATCATTTTGACCCCATGGGGTGAGAACTTGCGTGGAGCCCCAGATCGAGGGAGATTATCAGTGGTCTTGTATGTCTTCCATTTCCTAATAATTGCTCCCACAGTTGATTTCTTCAAACCAAGCTGCTTACCTATTGCAGATTCAGTCTTCCCAGCCTGGTGCAGGTCTATAATTTTGTTTCTGGTGTCCTTTGACAGCTCTTTGGTCTTGGCCATAGTGGAGTTTGGAGTGTTACTGTTTGAGGTTGTGGACAGGTGTCTTTTATACTGATAACAAGTTCAAACAGGTGCCATTAATACAGGTAACGAGTGGAGGACAGAGAAGCCTCTTAAAGAAGAAGTTACAGGTCTGTGAGAGCCAGAAATCTTGCTTGTTTGTAGGTGACCAAATACTTATTTTCCACCATAATTTGCAAATAAACTCATAAAAAATCCTACAATGTGATTTTTTTCTCAATTTGTCTGTCATAGTTGACGTGTACCTATGATGAAAATTACAGGCCTCTCTCATCTTTTTAAGTGGGAGAACTCACAATTGACTAAATACCTTTTTTCCCCACTGTATATAGACAGGTGTGTGCCTTTCCAAATCATGTCCAATCAATTTAATTTACCACAGATGGACTCCAAGTTGTAGTAACATCTCAAGGGTGATCAATGGAAACAGGATGCACCTGAGCTCACTTTCGAGTCTCATAGCAAAGGGTCTGAATACTTATGTAAATAAGGTGTTTCTGCAAAATTTGGTTAAAGAAAATATGTAATTGATCATTTGCTACGTGAGGCTTATTTAATCAAATAGAAGTTTCATAATGGTTAGGTTACAAATGCACTGATAAGTGTATGCACGTGGCATTTCGGCAACTTTGAAAAAATACTATCGGTTGTGCCTGTTCACATGCTTATCTGCCCTCATTAGCTTGAATGGTCCTACCTGATTATTCAGAGGAATGAATGGTGTCACGTGATCGATGGCTTTGTTAATTCATATACAGTCATTGGGTGGTTCTCTCTTGCATTCAAGTAGATTACATAATTGTAACAAGGTACATATGTTATTTTGAGAGCACTAAACTGAATCCATTTAAAATAAGACAAAAGGTACATAAGACGGACTTGTGAATAAATGCTTTATAATAAAAAATGGCTTTGCATACCCCTACGCATATTCATGCACACACACCATTACATATTTTTTTTTACACTGCCAGCCAAACGATGATTGTTCGCAGTCTCACACTACAGATGGTATCAGACAGTGTGTGTGATGGGCAATGTTCCCTTTAATTTTTGGGGGCACTGAGCAAATCTCAGGTCTGCTGAGCGCAAACGTGAAAATTCAGTGCAACTTCCAGCGCGCGTTTACTGTGAACACTGAGGCTGTACCTGCGTTAAGTTAGTGTTAACAGTGGCCAATTGATCGTAATGTAGGCTTACCATCAAAAACAATTGAGGAAATGCATTCCATAACATGGAAATAGCTGTTCTATCATTCCGCCTACAGTAGCAGCCAATATGTGGTGTTCAATGTAGACCAACATTCCATGAGACCTATAAAAAAAACATGCAGGGCTTGACATTAACTTGTTTATCCACTTGTCCGTCAGACAAGGTGGTGACTGAAAATGTGTTTGATGCAAGAAACCACTTTGCATTATTATTCCCATACCATTATTACAGAGAATCAGACACATTATGCTACCCTCTGCCTATTGGATACGTAGCTTATTCAAGCCTGTCTCAAAATACAACACTGCCCCTTTAAGACAAAGAAAAGCTCTTCACCAGACTTGCTTTTCAAAGAGGTCTAGAAATGTAAAATGTTTGTGCTCTTGTAGGAAGCAACCACTCCCCTATTGCTGACCACAAATTATCTATAATTGCACTAACTCACTAACTAGCAAAGGATAACTCCCAGTTACAAAAAAAATACAACATAAGCAACTACTTTATTTTCCAAAAACAAATAGAAAAAGACATCCAATTAAATATTTACATGACAAGACAACATTAAGAAAAATATGAAAACCAAAGACTGAACATGTAACAAAAAATGACATTAAAAACGAAATGTAGCATTAAAGAAATTGTCAAATATGCAGCTATTTGCAAGACTAATGCTTTATATATTACATTGTTTTTGTTATTAGCACACAGTAATTTTTAAACAATTCTTAAAATTAGATTTCTATCATACCTGGGAAAAAAAGGAACAAATTCTAGCATATAACCAATGTGCAAAAGCAGTCAAGTCTCCAAGTGTTACAAAATTCAAAGCCATTCTTGGACAAGTGGCAGTAGAGAGGAGAATATAAAAGCATTGAGGTGGTCATCAGAGCTGCTGTCAGAGTTGTCACTGTCCAGGGCCGAGAGTCGCCGGAGCGGTCTTAGACGGGGCAGAGGCCTTGGACGGGCCCTCCGAGTCGCTGGAGTCAAACGACGGGACCTTCTTGCCGGCGGTTTTGGCAGCTGGCTTGGGCTTGGACAGAGCTTCCATGATGGACGGCTGCTTTGCATCTGGAGGGGATGACGGGGAGATACACAGACAGGGTTAGGAGTGTATTCTTCATAATGATTTATTCGCTCAAAGCATAACCTCTCAATATATCATCCATGATACAACATTATGTAAATGTACATGTACAGTATAACAATCTGTTTTATTACTCATTGACGCAATAAATTGATTAACGCAGAAAGCTAATTTCACAACTACTGCGGTGTATCAGTACAGGGTTGGAGGGGCTGTTCTACAATACCTTCAGCCGCCTTCTTTGGGGCGGCTGGCTTCTTGGCGGCGGCTGGTTTCTTGGGGGATGCCCCTTTGGCTGTCATGAATCCCGCTTCCTGAGTCTGTTTCTGCCTGAGTTGCCTGTTTTCTGTCTTGGAGTCTGTTTCCTGAAGGTTCCTGAATGCACCCTGTCTGGTTGCCGGGCGACGAAGCTAGGCGGGAGATCTCTTGATTACCCGCACCTGCATCTCATCAGCTATCTGCACACCTGGTCCTGATCATCACCTCTTCACTTCATAAGCTCTGACCTGACATCCATTCCGTGCCGGATCGTTAGCCATGAACAGTATGTTGTGTCAGCGTATCAGCCTCAAGTTTTCTAGAATTTGTTTTGTTGTTTTGTACTTTTTGCTTGCCGTGTACTTACCTCCGTTTACTCTGTCTACAGTTATTCTCCCGGAACATTCACTCCACCCTTGCCTGGTCGTCGGTGGGTTCTGTATCATTGGATCTGCCTATTCACTTCCACCAACTCACCTCCGCTGCCCGCTCCGTCTCCTGAATTATCCTGCTTCCACATTTGAGTCGTTAAATAAATACTCCCCTTCTGTCTACTCACCTTGTCCTGGTCTGCTTTAGAGAATCGGGACATTGGCCTTGGCTAGAGGCTTGGAGGCCATCGCATCATCGGCATCAGACTGAGCTGCAGAACACAGAAACAAGTTCAGTTTCCATTTTCAACTGTGCTAGTCCAAGAATCTCCTCAGACGTCTGCGACAGTGTGCTGTCAACGCAGAATGTTCTATTCTGAATGTCAGCACCCTGTTTAATTGTGGCAAACTTGTGAAGTTGGATACATTCTGTTATACAGTTCAGATGGTGTGGTGTAGTGATTTTGATTTGATCACTATTGATCCCCGGGGGAGAATTAGGTGTGGAATCTACTTACAGCTGGATTTGCTTTTGGCTTTTACCGTTGTTGATAGAGAAACAGGCTTCTCAATTAAGGAAATGTGCACAGAGACAAGATGATTGCTTGCTTAGGCTTAAGTCTCTGCATTACCCCCCCAAAAAAAATAATTACCAGTGACACCAGGCTTACAAAACTCCTGTTAAACTATACTGTATAAAGACTCATGTGGGCTCAGGAGCCTTAGGGGGTGGAGAGTCCACCTCACTATCGGCTGCAGCGCTGGGCTCGGGGACAAAGCTGTCGTCATCGTCACTGATGGCTGTTGCCTTCTTCTTGGGGGCGCTCTTCATACAGTCATCAAACTCATCCTCACTGCTGCACATGCTGTACTTCACAGCAGCTTTGGGAGGAGAAACACCTGTTGCATTATCACTGCAGGAACACTAAACACAAACCCGTGACAAAAGCAGCTTGTTAATAAATGTATTGAATCGGAGCCATAAAGTGCAGCTAGCTGGCAACATTTTATTTTGACTGATCAGGTCACCCATCAACTTAGTGCAACATGCTGGTGTAAGTAGGCATCCTTTTCTACGCTTGTAGAAAACAGCAACTGTTAGACAAGACATCGCGGTTAGATTGTGTTAAAATAACAGCATCCTGTATTGATGTCGCGAAGTAGGACACAGTCATGGGAATGTCCTCTGATTCAACATACTGTAAATAATCAAGCTATCTAATCTATGCCTAATCAGAAGTGAGTAGTACAGCTTATTGCTCAGACAAAGTGATGCTATACCGCCATCAGCACATTTTGGTTGAGTTTCCAAACACCCTCAATCATGAGCCACAACAAGTAGCCAGACATAACACTTTGGGGCATCGGGACTGTACCTACCATCTTATTATTGCCTGGTAGGCTTGATGTACTACACGTGACGTGAGCATGGGATGCCGATGGGCATATAAGGAGGTGACTGCTGGATAACGCAATCGTCGATTTAGAACTCAGTTTGGATGGCTCAGACCACTCAGATTGGATTGGGGCAGTGGTCTGTGTGTGTACAGTCGTGGCCAAAAAAAGTTTTGAGAATGACACAAGTATTGATATTCACAAAGTTCGTTGCTTCAGTGTTATGACATATTTTTGTCAGATGTTACTATGGTATACTGAAGTATATTTACAAGCATTCCATAAGTGTCAAAGGCTTTTATTGACAATTACATTAAGTTTATGCAAAGAGTCAATATTTGCAGTATTGACCCTTCTTTTTCCAAGACCTCTGCAATCCGCCCTGGCATGCTGTCAATTAACTTCTGGGCCACATCCTGACTGATGGCAGCCCATTCTTGCATAATCAATGCTTGGAGTTTGTCAGAATTTGTGGGTTTTTGTTTGTCCACCTGTCTCTTGAGGATCGACCACAAGTTCTCAATGGGATTAAGGTCTGGGGAGTTTCCTGGCCATGGACCCAAAATGTCGATGTTTTGTTCCGCGAGCCACTTAGTTATCACTTTTTCCTTATGGCAAGGTGCTCCATCATGCTGGAAAAGGCATTATTCGTCACCAAACTGTTCTTGGATGGTTGGGAGAAGTTGCTCTCGGAGGATGTGTTGATAACATTCTTTATTCATGGCTGCGTTCTTAGGCAAAATTGTGAGTGAGCCCACTCCCTTGGCTGAGAAGCAACCCCACACATGAATGGTCTCAGGATGCTTTACTGTTGGCATGACACAGGACTGATGGTAGCGCTCACCTTGTCTTCTCCGGACAAGCTTTTTTCCGGATGCCCCAAACAATCGGAAAGGGGATTCATCAGAGAAAATGACTTTACCCCAGTCCTCAGCAGTCCAATCCCTGTACCTTTTGTAGAATATCAGTCTGTCCCTGGTGTTTTTCCTGGAGAGACGTGGATTCCTCGCTGCCCTTCTTGATACCAGGCCATCCTCCAAAAGTCTTCGCCTCACTGTGCGTGTAGATGCACTCACACCTGCCTGCTGCCATTCCTGAGCAAGCTCTGCACTGGTAGTGCCCGATCCCGCAGCTGAAATCAACTTTAGGAGACGGTCCTGGCTTGCTGGCTTCTTGGGTGCCCTGAAGCCTTCTTCACAACAATTGAACCTCTCTCCTTGAAGTTCTTGATGATCCGATAAATGGTTGATTTAGGCGCAATCTTACTAGCAGCAATATCCTTGCCTGTGAAGCCCTTTTTGTGCAAAGCAATGATGACGGCACGTGTTTCCTTGCAGGAAACCATGGTTAATAGAGGAAGAACAATGACTTCAAGCACCACCCTCCTTTTAAAGCTTCCAGTCTGTTATTCTAACTCAATCAGCATGACAGAGTGATCTCCAGCCTTGTCCTCGTCAACACTCTCACCTGTGTTAATGAGAGAATCACTGACATGATGGCAGCTGGTCCTTTTGTGGCAGGGCTGAAATGCACAAAAGGACCAGCCCATTTTTGGGGGGAATTAAGTTCAGTTTCATGGCAAAGAGGGACTTTGCAATTAATTGCAATTCATCTGATCACTCTTCATAACATTCTGGAGTATATGCAAATTGCCATCATATAAACTGAGGCAGCAGACTTTGTGAAAAGTAATATTTGTGTCATTCTCAACTTTTGACCAGGACTGTACATGTGCTGGCAGTCAGTCAATTTCATTTAAAAAGTGAACCCAGACCTTTCTCTGTCCAGTTTAAACTGAAATTGTCCAACATGAACTCCACTAGCTAGCTAGCTAGCTCAGCTGGTTGCTAGCTTGGTTAGCTAGCTAGCTAGTTAAAACATGGTTGGCAAATAAACAATTACCAAACGTTTGGATAAACAAATCATTTTTGAACCAATGATGTGATGCATGACAGGATTGGCTGTTGCATGCAATTGCAACTGCGTTTGAATTGCTTCATATAGCCACAAAGTTGCTTGAGATGTCACTTGCAACTTGCATCTGTACCACAACCGTGATCCTCTGTAGCTCAATTGGTAGAGCATGGCGCTTGTAACGCCAGGGTAGTGGGTTCGATCCCCGGGACCACCCATACGTAAAATTGTATGCACACATGACTGTAAGTCGCTTTGGATAAAAGCGTCTGCTAAATGGCATATTATTATATTATAAATGGAGTCCAAATTGCTTCGTGTGGCACAGGCTTTACAGTCCTTCACAGATGGAGAAACTACTTCTAACAGAATCATTGATACTGAAAGATATTCTTCAGACAATCAAAATATTGGCTGATTGAGAAACATCTTTGTTTGGTTTTGTCATGTAGTACACTCAAATGAGTGTAAATGGTCAAGTTACCAGGGTAATTGCTTCGTCGTCAACAGGTCCTGCTTTTTTGAAGGGGATGCGACGTCTCTGCATGTCGGAGAAGTACTCCTTAGCCTCCTTCGAAGTGCTGGTACCCATACCTGGACAGTTACAGGTGCTGATGTTTGGCTGAGTTTACACAAGCAGCACACGTCTGATCTTTTTCTCACTAATTGATCTTCTGACCAATCAGATCAGCTCTAAAAAAATTCTGACGTGACAAATCTCCCGAGTGGCGCAGTGGTCTAAGGCACTGCGTCGCAGTGCTAGCTGTGCAACTAGAGATCCTGGTTCGAATCCAGGCTCTGTCGTAGCCGGCGGCGGGCAATTGGTAGGGGAGGGAATGGCTGGCAGGGATGTAGCTCAGTTGATAGAGCATGGCGTTTGCAACGCCAGGGTTATGGGTTCGATTCCCACAGGGGGTATGAAAAAAAATAATGTATGCACTAACTGTAAGTCGCTCTGGATAAGAGCGTCTGCTAAATGACTAAAATGTAAATCTGATGCGATTGGTCATAAGACTAAAGGGTCAGAATTGGGCTGCATGTGCAGAAGCGTATCTAAATATATGTGGTTTATTGTAAAATACCACCTTCAAAAGGAGCAGGTATGTGAAAGATATGACGTGGCTGCTTACATGTTCAGCTTCACTACCACAGGGGACAAACCTTTGTAGTATTTTGTTTTCCAAGATTTGATGTTGGGCTGCTTGTCCTTCCACTCGTTGAACTCTGGGATGCTGTAAAAGGGCAGCTCATGCTTCTTGTTGGTGGCCTGGAAGAATTCAAATTGAGTATAGAGTTTTAATTGTTACTGCTTAGGTGAGTGTCAAATCAAATGGACTTTTGAATCTTTGTCATCCTTCTAAATATTACCTAATATCTCTACATTTGCAATAACCTCAAAATGCTTGCTACTGTAAAACTGTGTTTATTACATTAACAATATATCACCAACAGATGACACTGGTGTTACATGTAAAGACTAGTTCAGGATACTGTACATGGAAAGCTTCTACATTGTTGTTGTCTTAGTTCTAGTTCAACCTAAGAGTTGACATGGCTGTATTAAATATAGCTGTATTCAAATGAGATTTTTCACTACAGGGAGTTGCCTTGAAGTATCAGTGCACAAAACAGCAACCATTAGTCTGTCAGACTGTACCATGTTCCTTGATGATGGGGATGGGGATGATGAACAGCGAAGGCCAGTTGTGGTGGATGAATTTGATGAGCAACCCCTTGATGTGGGAGCCGTCCAGGACCTGTCCAGTCAGACAACCAAACAGGAGAGATCAATGATGTGAGCAATTGTCGGTGAAACAGCTAGTCTACTCTGGACTCTGACTACAGTATTATGGCTACGTCTACACAGGCAGACAAACAGTTTTTTCCCTGCTAATTGGTCTTTTGACCAATCAGATCAGCTCTGAAAAATATCTGACGTGATTGATCAAAAGACCAATTGGTGGAAAAAAGATCAGAATTGAGCTGCCTGTGTAATCGCAGCCTTTGATGAAAAGTCTGATTTTTATTCTAGAATAGAGCTGCTTTACTGGCTAGGTGGAAAATATTGTCTCAATCAATAGGAGTTCATGGCTAAATCAAGGTTACATTTTAAAAGAAATTCAAATGTTCTACACAAATGAGTTTACAGACAAAGCTCTAAATTCCAGTGAGAATTTTCCATTAGACAGTGCAGACCTCATCGGTCATGATCATGAGTTTGCCGTAGCGCAGAGACTTGAGGGACTCTGGGTCGCTGTAGTTCTTCCTGTACTGCAGCCCCAGGATCTTGATGATGTTATTGATCTCAGCATTCTCCATGATCTGATACAGGGGACAGACAGGGATCAAACCATTAACATCTAGTCCAATAGTGAACGACCACAGCAAATGCCAAACTTTCTAGAGGGGAGGGCCCTTTGTAAAACATACGGTATGGTGAGGATTGATTCAACACAGAACAACATTTCCCCACAGGGATAATAAAGTCATTATCAATTGTATTCTCATCAGAGCATTATATAACAATATACAGTACATAACTATGTCTATGATGCTAACCAATTTTCCCTTTAATACAGTTAATACAATAGTCTTAGTAATGTATTGTTTAGGCCTATGTTCTCACCTGCTTGTGCGAGGCCTCCCGCACGTTGAGCATTTTCCCCTTGAGAGGGAAGACTCCGTAGCGATCCCTGCCCACCACACCCAGACCAGACACGGCCAGCGTCTTGGCCGAATCTCCCTCAGTCAGGATGAGAGTGCAGCCATTGGAGTTCTTACCACCTGGTCATAACAACATGACAACTTAGTCATCATTATTCATATGAAGTCATTACTAAGTGCAAAACTTTACCGATTAACAAGTTGATTTATGGTTTCAGTTTTAGACAACTAAGGGGAAGAGTATAAGTAACTAAAAGTGAACTGTAAGGGAGAACCTCTTGAAGATAAATAATGTTCTGCCTTACTGACCAGACATATGACTTAATCAGATTTACCTGCGTCATTGGCGTCATCCATCTTTGGCACGCCCTTGATCTTGGTGTGCTTGATGGCAGAGCACTTCTTGTTGAGCTGCGTCTGGGCCTTGAACTTCACCCAGTTCATGATGCTCTCCACTATCCCACAGGAGTTGGCCTGGGTGACAAAAATAAACCATTTACGAAATGGTTCCAAGCGTATGAGATTTTGTATGAGTGGCCCTGGACATTCTATGGAGAGAATGAACTATGAACTTTGGGTAAGGCTTATTTTACCTGTTTGATAAACTTGTCACAGAGGGGGCAGGTGGAACCGAAGCTCTTCTGCTGCAGGGTCATGTTCTCCTTGGTCTGGGAGTCGAAGGTGGGGTTCTCGATCAGGCAGTTGACAAACAGCCACATGTGGTTCTTCACCTGGGGAGAGTTGGACAAAGTACAAACCTATTAAATGTCCACGTTACGAAGAATTCATGGACAATAAGGTTTTATCTTATTATCTCTGATGAAGGAATATGGCTCATATGACGTTTTTAATATGCCTATGTAGATGCTGGCAAAATACCCATCTCCCTGCACGTTTTATAGACCAAAACAAGTGCAGATTAGGAGCAGCTCGCGGAGAGGTATGTAGCCTGTGTCCTCAACTTGCAGCGGGCAGACACGTTTGCTGTCACTCAGCTAGAATGCGCATCGGAGTTTCATATTTTTCCCACTACCCTCGCCCGCTTGTTAGATATTATGCACATTAATAGCTTGCTAGTAAACGTCCTCGCCATTCGATTGATCATAATAGCAGGCTAACAGTAGGCAGCAGCAATCTAAAGGGTCAGACCGAAAAATGCGAGAAGTGATCAGGTGAAATTATGAAGCGAAGTGAGTGGACGGAGGAATAGTCACTATCCAATCAGAGCAACAGGATCAACCTACAGACCGCCCTTCTCTTTATAGACAAGCAAAATAGCCAGTTGACTTATTTAGACCATGTAGCACCTCACACTTGATTGAAAGATGCGTGCTGGCACCTGACTTTGAGGATAATTACAAAAAAAGACTCAGATTATAATCGTATCAGGAAAATAACCCATATCCGTTACGATACTTGTTTTGTCCGACTAGTCGGCACACCCCTAGTTGACAGTATGGTGGGGGTACCTGGAAAGGCTTGACAACCACTCCAGCTTTGTTCTTCTTCTTGACCACCTCGATGAGCTTGGAGGTCACCTGGTCTGCCACGTAGTCAGCATGTCTCCCACCCTGTTGCCAAAAATGGAAAATGACTCAAGTAATAAAACCAAAAGCGGTTGGTAAGCCGTTATCTCTCAAAATCCAAAATGTTATCGTCCAATAAGAGATAAGTTGACATTTGCCATTAGCTTCCAAACCTCAGCTCAATCCCAAACATTACAGTACACACATCACAACAAAACCACAAGCCCCTTAGTCAAATGCCCTGTTACCTTGGTGGTGGCAATGCTGTTGACGAAGCTGACTTGATGGAAGCCCTTCTCACTCATGGTGAGGCACACCTCCCAACGCTCGTTCACCACCTCGTGGACCACGGTGAGGGGAGAGCCCAGCTCGTCCACTTTGTCCTTCAGGTACAGGTCCACATAGTTACGGAAACTTGTCACCTAGAGAGAGAGGGGGTGGAGTTTCTCAGGGACATCACAAGCGTCAATGCTGTAAATCAAACAGACAAACATCTAACATTGCAGTCCAACAGAATTGCAACCGTCAAAAGTATAGATTTGGAGACAGTATTGACATTGTCCTATATTAGCCAAATTAGATGTTCTTGTTAGTGTCTTTTGTTCCAGTAACTTTAGTGCAGAGTATTTCTTAGTCTGGCGATTACTCTTATGGCGCATTTCCAATGACGATTTACCCCAGTTTTTACCCAAAAGGCTCACTTTTGTTTCCGTCTACGCGGGCCAGAACCTGTCTCTCAATGGGCCATGGCTCCAGCGGACCTCTAACTTGGAGCCAAAGCACTGGGTAGTTTTCAGCTGGCATTTACATAACAAATGGCTAACGGTGTACTTTAACACCTCAGAAAGCAACAGTCTTGAATGATGAAGAGGTTGTTGATTCTGATCGACAACTCTTTAGTGTCACACTCCTGATGGAAACACTAGAGCTTACATCAACATAAAACACTGACGACTCCCTGGTGTCGGACTAAGTCTAGATGGAAAAAAAGCACTATTAGATTACTAGTAAGTTAGCCTGCAGTCACGGGTAGCCTCTTCCCATTGAGGAACACGCGGACACCCTTGGTGGTGCCGGCAATGTCGTATGCCCGTCGGGTCATGATGGCCACGGTGTCCTTGTCCAGGGTCTGCATCTTGAACTTGGACTCTCCGGCCCGCCCCATGTTGTCATACCACGTCTGCAGGGGCACAAAGAGCACAGGTAAGATCAAATAGAATAGGGGCTTTGGTAAATGGCTACATCATCACAAGCCTAAGAAAATGTCAAGAAATGGGTGTGTTTTGTATGGTGACATTGGATGACCTGCTTGAATGTCTTCTTTGACTCCTTGCAGGCTGTCTCCACTGTGAACTTGTTGCTGAAGATATTGCAAAGCTTCGCACCATATCCGTTACGTCCGCCTAAAGATTGAGTACAATAACATGTGACGATATACAGGTAAGTGACAAAATAAAAGAAACACCAACATAAAGTGTCTTAATAGGGTGTTGGGCCAGAACAGCTTCAATGCACCTTGGAATAGATTCTACAAGTGTCTGGAACTGTATTGGAGGGATGCGATACCATTATTCCATGAGAAATTCCATGATCTGGTGTTTTGTTGATGGTGGGGGAAAATGCAGTCTCAAGCACCGCTCCAGAATCTCCTATAAGTGTTCAATTGTGTTCAGATCTGGAGACTGACCCCCCCCCCAAATGACCCTAAGTTGATGGGATGTTAATTGCTTAATTAACTCAGGAACCACACCTGCGTGAAAGCGCCTGCTTCAATATACTTTGTTTCCCTCATTTACTCAAGTCTCTCCTTTATTTTGGAAGTCTGATTGCATTAGCCTTACCGGTGACCTTCTTCTGGTCGTCGTCATAGTTACTGGAGGTGAGGAGCTGTCCGATGATGAGCGCTGGCACGTAGACCTTCTCCACCTTGTGCTCCACCACAGGGATGCCTTTCCCATTGTTCCAAACACTGATGGTGTTGTTCTCATAATAAACAGTATGGTATAATACATTTAATATGTGAGAATACTCACACGTCAATGTTGACTTTGATGCAGGTCATGGTTTTATCTCTTTGCTTGTTATCTGCAGCATTTACTGTGGCGAGAAGAACAAATCAGAAAATAGTCACTTCACAATCTTGGAAGGGCTTTTCATATAGTGATGGTTTAACTATACAGTGAGTAAACAATCCGTGAAATGAATAGAATAACATTACACTTGTAATAGTAGCTTACTCACCAAGGATCTCTTCAAATATCTTGTAGAGACACTGGGTCACATCTCGACAGTTAATTCCAACATCCTCATCAAACACCCACAATTGCTGGAGAGGAAAGTGACGGTAAACGTTACTGACAATTCTAACAAACAGGAACCATTAACCATTGGTTGTGTTCTAAAGATAAGCATTTTCTGCCTATATTTTACTCCAGTTTGACACCCCTGTCCCACCATCAAATATGTGTATGCCTCTACAAACAGGGCTGTGGTCGTTTCCAGGGAAAATATTGAGGCAGAGTGGTACGCGTTTGATAAGGTACAATGGCACCAGGCTCCACAGAGCCAATGTAGATGTCTGGACGCAGCAAAACATTTTTTTTAAATATATTTTTCACCTTTATTTAACCAGGTAAGCCAGTTGAGAACAAGTTCTCATTTACAACTGCGACCTGGCCAAGATAAAGCAAAGCAGTGCGATAAAAACAACAACACAGATTTACATATGGGGTAAAACAAAATAAATCAAAAATACAACAGAAAATATATATACAGTGTGCGAATGTTGTAAGTTATGGAGGTAAGGCAATAAATAGGCCATAGTGCAAAATTGTTACAATTTCGTATTAACACTGGAATGATAGATGTGCAAAAGATAATGTGCAAATAGAGATACTGAGGTGCAAATTAGCAAAATGAAAAACAATATGGGGATGAGGTAGTTGGGTGGGCTAATTTCAGAATGGCTGTGTACAGGTGCAGTGATCGGTAAGCTGCTCTGACAACTGATGCTTAAAGTTAGTGAGGGAGATAAGTGTCTCCAGCATCAGAGATTTTTGCAGTTCGTTCCAGTCATTGGCAGCAGAGAACTGGAAGGAATGGCGGCCAAAGGAGGTGTTGGCTTTGGGGATGATCAGTGAGATAAACCTGCTGGAGCGCAGTCTAAAGGTGGGTGTTGCTATGGTGACCAGTGAGCTAAGATAAGACAGGGATTTGTCTAGCAGTGATTTATAGATGACCTGGAGCCAGTGGGTTTGGCAACGAATATGTAGTGAGGGCCAGCCAACAAGGGCGTACAGGTCACAATGGTGGGTAGTATATTAGGCTTTGGTGACAAAACGGATGGCACTGTGATAGACTACATCCAATTTGCTGAGTAGAGTGTTGGAGGCTATTTTGTAATTAACAGTCAAGGATTGGTAGGATAGTCAGTTTTATGAGGGCATGTTTGGCAGCATGAGTGAAGGAGGCTTTGTTGTGAAATAGGAAGCCGATTCTAGATCTAACTTTTGATTAGAGATGCTTAATGTAAGTCTGGAAGGAGTGTTTACAGTCTAACCAGACACCTAGGTATTTGTAGTTGTCCACATACTCTAGGTCAGACCCGCCGAGAGTAGTGATTCTAGTCGGGTGGGCGGGTGCAAGCAGCGTTCGGTTGAAGAGCATGCATTTAGTTTTACTAGTGTTTAAGAGCAGTTGGAGGCTATGGAAGGAGTGTTGTATGGCGTTGAAGCTTGTTTGGAGGTTTGTTAACACAGTGTCCATTGAAGGGCCAGATGTATACAAAATGGTGTCGTCCGCATAGAGGTGGATCCGAGCATCACCAGCAGCAAGAGCGACATCATTGATATACACAGAGAATAGAGTCGGCCCAAGAATTGAACCCTGTGGCACCCCCATAGAGACTGCCAGAGGTCCAGACAACAGGCCCTCCGATTTGACACATTGAACTCTATCTGAGAAGTAGTTGGTGAACCAGGCGAGGCAGTCATTTGAGAAACCAAGGCTATTTAGTCTGCCAATAAGAATGCTGTGGTTGACAGAGTCGAAAGCCTTGGCCAGGTCGATGAAGACAGCTGCGCAGTACTGTCTTTTATCGATCGCGGTTATAATATCGTTTAGGACCTTGAGCGTGGCTGAGGTGCACCCATGACCAGCTCGGAAACCGGATTGCATAGCGAAGAAGGTACGGCGGGATTCGAAATGGTCGGTGATCTGTTTGTTAACTTGGCTTTCAAATACTTTCGAAAGGCAGAGCAGGATGGATATAGGTCTGTAACAGTTTGGATCTAGAGTGTCACCCCCTTTGAATGTGCTCCAGTGTCACGCCCTGACTCAAGGGACTTGTATTTGTTGAGTCAGGGTGTGTATTTTCTGTGTTGGGTTTATTCGTGTAAATAAACATGTATGCTTATCACGCTGCGCCTTGGTCCGTCTCGTCCGTAAACGATCGTGACAGAAGATCCCACCAATCCTGGATCAAGCAGCGTGACGAGGAGAGAGGATGGACTTGGGAGGAGATGAGAGAGTCTGGCAAGAGGGATAGAGGCCATGATCACGGGGGAGAGACAAGCCCCAAACATTTTTAGGGGGGGGGCTCACGCCGTGGACGACGAGGCAGCAGGAGGCCGCCGGTTCAGCCGTTTAGCAGAGGAGGCCGCCAGATTAAGGGGGTCATTGGTTTAGGGGGAGCAGAAGGAAAGTGTAGAGGCACGGCGAGAGGAGCTGGTTAGGCAGCAGAAGGAGCGGGGGTTAATGAAGGAAC
Source organism: Coregonus clupeaformis (assembly GCF_020615455.1). Taxonomy (NCBI): domain Eukaryota; kingdom Metazoa; phylum Chordata; class Actinopteri; order Salmoniformes; family Salmonidae; genus Coregonus; species Coregonus clupeaformis. The sequence goes on from NC_059222.1 coordinate 20,024,542, forward strand.
CCAGTCCCGCTCCTCGCACCAATCGAGTGGTGCGTGTCGCCAGTCTGGTCCGGCCCGTTCCTAATTCCCGCACTAAGCCAGTGGTGGGTGTTCCCAGTATGGTTCGGCCCGTTCCTGCTCCTCGCATCAAGCCAGTAGTGCGCATCGCCAGCCCGGTCCGGCCTGTTCCTGTTCCTCGCACCAAGTCAGTGGTGCGCTTCGCCAGCCCGGCCCGGCCTGTTCCTGCCCCGTGCACCAAGCCAGTGGTACACGTCGCCAGCCCGGTCCGACCTGTTCCTGTCCCTCGCACCAAGCCAGTGGTGCGCGTCGTCAGCCCAGTCCGGCCCGTTCCTGCTCCCCGCTCCAGGCCAGTGGTGCGCGTCGCCAGTCCGGTACGGCCCGTTCCTGCTCCCCGCACCAAGCCAGTGGTGCGCGTCGTCAGCCCAGTCCGGCCCGTTCCTGCTCCCCGCACCAAGCCAGGGGTGCGCGTCGTCAGCCCAGTCCGGCCCGTTCCTGCTCCCCGCACCAAGCCAGTGGTGCGTGTGTCCAGTCCGGCACGGCCCGTGCCTGTTCCACCAGTGCCTGGTCCGGCACCGGTCAGCTGCTCCACTCCGGAGCCAGAGCAATCCGCTCCACCGGGGTCCAGTCCAGCTCCGGTCAGCGGTTCCACTCCGGAGCCAGAGCAGTCCGCTCCACCGGTGCCTGATCCAGTTCCGGTCAGCGGCTCCACCCCGGAGCCAGAGCAGTTCGATCCACCGTCGTCGGGTCCAGCTCCAGTCAGTGGTTCCAGTCCAGACCCAGACGTCAGCCCCTCTCCAGGTTCGGGGTCTCCCACACCAGGGTCCAGACAGGGCGTGGTACTTCGTGGGAGGAAGGAGAGAGGAAGCAGCGCGCCAAGGTCCAGACCAGACCAGGGGCGCAACGGGGAGGTGGAGAGTAAGTGGTGGTCACACCCGGAGCCGGATCCGCCTCCGAGGCGGAATGCCCACCCGGCCCCTACCCTGTTAGGTTTATGTGGCGCGGTCGGAGTCCGCACCTTTGGGGGGGGGGTACTGTCACGCCCTGACTCAAGGGACTTGTATTTGTTGAGTCAGGGTGTGTATTTTCTGTGTTGGGTTTATTCGTGTAAATAAACATGTATGCTTATCACGCTGCGCCTTGGTCCGTCTCGTCCGTAAATGATCGTGACATCCAGCTGGGTCTTCTTCTGGTAGATCCTCTCCACTGAGAGGCAGTCAGGGTTCTTCATGGTCTTCTCCACCGTCTTGTTCTCAAACAAGCTCTGTGTGAAATCAATGGGGGAAAAGTGTGTTGTTTAGCTGGTTACCGTTGATGGACCAGACTGTTCTGCATCAGGTCAAAATATGCAATAGACGGGTTGGTTGTTTAGCAACAAAACCGATGCGTGCGCAACTATGGGGCAAAACAGACAGGGTTGGCTTAGATTGTTGACAACATGTAAACTATATAGTGTCTTCAAATGTTTACTTGATAACAAATACATTTGCACAATGAGCAGTTGCCTCAAATAAACTCAGCAAAAAAAGAAACGTCCGCTCACTGTCAACTGGGTTTATTTTTAGCAAACTTAACATGTGTAAATATTTGTATGAACATAACAAGATTCAACAACTGAGACATAAACTGAACAAGTTCCACAGACATGTGACTAACAGAAATGGAATAATGTGTCCCTGAACAAAGGGGAGGTCAAAATCTAAAGTAACAGTCAGTATCTGGTGTGGCCACCAGCTGCATTAAGTACTGCAGTGCATCTCCTCCTCATGGACTGCACCAGATTTGCCAGTTCTTGCTGTGAGATGTTACCCCACTCTTCCACCAAGGCACCTGCAAGTTCCCGGACATTTCTGGGGGGAATGGCCCTAGCCCTCACACTCCGATCCAACAGGTCCCAGATGTGCTCAATGGGATTGAGATCCGGGCTCTTCGCTGGCCATGGCAGAACACTGACATTCCTGTCTTGCAGGAAATCACACACAGAACGAGCAGTATGGCTGGTGGCATTGTCATGTCAGGATGAGTCTGCAGGAAGGGTACCACATGAGGGAGGAGGATGTCTTCCCTGTAACGCACAGCGTTGAGATTGCCTGCAATGACAACAAGCTCAGTCCAATGATGCTGTGACACACCGCCCCAGACCATGACGGGTCCTCCACCTCCAAATCGATCCCGCTCCAGGGTACAGGCCTAATGCTCATTCCTTCGACGATAAGCGCGAATCCGACCATCACCTCTGGACTCGTCAGTGAAGAGCACTTTTTGCCAGTCCTGTCTGGTCCAGCGACGGTGGGTTTGTACCCATAGGCAACGTTGTTGCCGGTGATGTCTGGTGAGGACCTGCCTTACAACAGGCCTACAAGCCCTCAGTCCAGCCTCTCTCAGCCTATTGCGGACAGTCTGAGCACTGATGGAGGGATTGTGCGTTCCTGGTGTAACTCGGGCAGTTGTGGTCCTCTGTAGCTCAATTGGTAGAGCATGGTGCTTGTAACGCCAGGGTAGTTGGTTCGATCCCCGGGACCACCCATATGTAAAAATGTATGCGCACATGACTGTAAGTCGCTTTGGATAAAAGCGTCTGCTAAATGGCATATTGTTGCTGCCATCCTGTACCTGCAGTAGGAAGTCCGGGGGTTCAGGTAGCTGCCTAGTGGTGGCTATTCAGCAGCCTGATGGTCTGGGGGTTTTCTTGATGTTGTTAGGAAACTCATCTTGTGAGAAGTAAGCTGCATAAGTATATATGATGATAACCATTGAAAATCAGATGAGATGACTAGCCAGCTAGCCAAGTGACCTAACTTTACTGTACTTTACTGTCATAGTTAACTACCAATTGGCAGCTAAATAAATCAATCTTATTTGTCATGTGCTTAGTAAACAGCTGTAGACTAAGCTAACGTAGTAGGCGTAAAATAAGCGCTTGAAATAGGTGTAGACTAAGAGTGAAATGCTTAACGTTACTTACGTGCCATTTTCCAACAATGCAGAGTTAAAGAATGTACTGTTAGTCAACTAAATACGTTATTGTAACACACACCGCAGTGAAATGTTGTTTCACATGGTCAGTTAGCTGTATAACTAACATTTGTTTGTCAATGTGTTTAAAAAAAACATCAGAAAAGCCATGGAAAGATTAAAATGGACAGAAATTACCTTAATGTAAAATGCATCGTGTTTATTAATACAATAGTTTAGCTAAGTGCAGGTGCTGGTTAAGTAGATATATTTTGAAGGTGAGGAGGCGTAGTCCCTGGCGGCGTAGTGTGTTACTGATGGTAGACTTTGTTACTTTGGTCCCAGCTCTCTGCAGGTCATTCACTAGGTACCCCCGTGTGGTTCTGGGATTTTTGCTCACCGTTCTTGTGATCATTTTGACCCCACGGGGTGAGATCTTGCGTGGAGCCCCAGATCGAGGGAGATTATCAGTGGTCTTGTATGTCTTCCATTTCCTAATAATTGCTCCCACAGTTGATTTCTTCAAACCAAGCTGCTTACCTATTGCAGATTCAGTCTTCCCAGCCTGGTGCAGGTCTACAATTTTGTTTCTGGTGTCCTTTGACAGCTCTTTGGTCTTGGCCATAGTGGAGTTTGGAGTGTGGCTGTTTGAGGTTGTGGACAGGTGTCTTTTATACAGATAACAAGTTCAAACAGGTGCCGTTAATACAGGTAACGAGTGGAGAACAGAGGAGCCTCTTAAAGAAAAAGTTACAGGTCTGTGAAAGCCAGAAATCTTACTTGTTTGTAGGTGACCAAATACTTATTTTCATGCACCATAAATTGCAAATTAATTCATTAAAAATCCTACAATGTGATTTTCTGGATTCTCAGATTCTGTCTGTCACAGTTGACGTGTACCTATGATGAAAAATGACAGGCCTCTCTCATCTTTTAAGTGGGAGAACTTGCACAATTGGGGCTCTATTTTCCAGTGTATGTATTCCTTTGCTATGAAGTAAATAATCTGCTGCAACCTTCGAAGTCACATAATTAGATTGCACACAGGTGGACATTTAACAAGTTTAACATGATCTGTCACATGATCTAATACACCTGTTCTGAAAGGCCCCAGAGTCTACAACACCACTAAGCAAGGGGCACCAACAAGCAAGCAGCACCATGAAGACCAAGGAGCTCTCCAAACAGGTCAGGGACAACGTTGTGGAGAAGTACAGATCAGGGTTGGGTTATAAAAAAATATTCAGAAACTTTGAACATCCCACAGAGCACCATTAAATCCATTATAAAAAAATTGAAAGAATATGGCACCGCAAAAAACCTGCCAAGAGAGGGCCGCCCACCAAAACTCACGGACCAGGCAAGGAGGGCATTAATCAGAGAGGCAACAAAGAGACCAAAGATAACCCTGAAGGAGCTGCAAAGCTCCACAGCGGAGATTGGAGTGTCTGTCCATAGGACCACTTTAAGCCATACACTCCAAAGAGCTGGGCTTTACGGAAGAGTGGCCAGAAAAAAAGCCATTGCTTAAAGAAAGAATTAAGCAAACACGTTTGGTGTTCACCAAAAGGCATGTGGGAGACTCCCCAAACATATGGAAGAAGGTACTCAGGTCAGATGAGACTAAAATCGAGCTTTTTGGCCATCAAGGAAAACGCTATGTCTGGCGCAAACCCAACACCTCTCATCACCCCGAGAACACCATCCCCACAGTGAAGCATGGTGGTGGCAGCATCATGCTGTGGGGATGTTTTTCATAATATTTTGCATCTTCAAAGTGGTAGACATGTTGTGTAAATCAAATGATACAAACCCCCCAAAAATCAATTTTAATTCCAGGTTGTAAGGCAACAAAATAGGAAAAATGCCAAGGGGGGTGAATATTTTTGCAAGCCACTGTAGGCTGTCTCATCATCATCGGTGATCAGGCCTACCACCGTTGTGTAATAGGCAAACCCGCAAAAAAATGATGGTGTTGGAGTCATGCACGGCCACGCAGTCGTGGGTGAACAGGGAGTACAGGAGGGGACTAAGCACGCACCCCTGAGGGGTCCCTGTGTTGAGGGTCAGCGTGGTGGTTGTTGTTATTGTTGCCTACCCACCTGGCCCGACAGGAAGTCCAGGATCAAGTTGCAGAGGGAGATGTTTAGTCCCAGGGTCCTTAGCTTAGTGATGAGCTTGGAGGGCACTATGGTGTTGAATGCTGAGCTGTAGTCAATGAACAGCATTCTCACGTAGGTGTTCCTTTTGTCCGGTGGGAAAAGGCAGTGTGGAGTGCAATAGCGATTGCGTCATCTGTGGATCTGTTGGGGTGGTATGCGAATTGGAGTGGGTCCTGGATGTCTGGAATGATGGTGTTGATGTGAGCCATGACCAGGTTACCTTGGTGTTCTTGGGCACGGGGCTATGGTGGTCTGTTTGAAACATGTAGGTATTACAGACTGGGTCAGGGAGAGGTTCAAAATGTCAGTGAAGACACTTGCCAGCTGGTCAGCCATGCTCTGAGTACGCGTCCTGGTAATCCATCTGGCCCTGCGGCCTTGTGAATGTTAACCTGTTTAAAGGTCTTACTCACATCGGCTACGGAGAGCATAGTCGTCCGGAACAGCTGGTGCTTTCACGCATGGTTCAGTGTTGCTAGCCTCAAAGTGAGCATAGAGGGCATTTAGCATGTCTGGTAGGTTTGCGTCACCGTTGCAGCTCGGAACTGGGTTTCCCTTTGTAATCCATGATAGTTTGCAAGCTCTGCCACATCTGACAAGTGTCAGAGCCGGTGTAGTAGGATTCGATCTTAATCCTGTATTGACGTATTTTACAACCTCAGTCACTCTTTAGATGATACCCCATACTGAAACCAGCCAGGTCACTGTAAATCCATTAGCCATTGAAGCCAACTGTTGTCCCACTATGTAAACATCACACGAGTGCTAAGACTGTATATAAACAAGGCCACAATATAGAAGTGAAATCAGACGGTTCTTTGGAGTTGATTTTTGACCCGTTCCAATTTTTTCCCTCCGCTCCTGTTGACAGATGATGTCTGAGGCTTTGAGATGTGAAGAGAAGTTAGACAGTCAGTCAAATCCCCATCTCTACATGCCCTTCACAAACTATCAGACACCACGACTTGATTCACAAATCCCTCCGGCCGGGTCTCCATGCATTTCCTGCAGGGGTCAATTCAAATTGAAGGCAGTCAGGAAGTGATTTAACAGAAAAATTCTGAAATGTATTTTTTTTTTTTATAAATGTAATTTCAGTTTACTTCCTGAATTGACTGCCTTCAATTCGAATTGACCCCAACCCTGATTGCCTGTGCCTTTCAGGTCATATCTGACTAACTGCAGAAGTTTGAATAACTTTTTCGTAAGCTTGTCATATACATAGCACACTGATAATTTCCCTTGTGATGAAGGAATCATCCTCAACCATCTAGGAACAAGGTCAGTCTAACCAATAGAAATATAATTACTAGAACGGGTAAAGCTCCTGAGAATATACCATGGCTGACATGGTATTTTCAGTGTAATTATATTTCTATGGCCTATGCATTTTAATATTTGGAAAAAGACCCAACTCCTCAATGGGGAATTCCTATAACAACTGTAATATATCACAAAGGAAACTATTTATAACTATGTCAGAGTTTCACAGTGAGGTGCATTGTGTAACCGCATTGTAGTCTTTGATTCGAGCGAACCTCACAGATATGCTGACCTGCAGTAACTTTATTCCCCGATGTGGTGGGGGAGGAATTCCTTTTATATACAGTCGTGGTCAAAAGTTTTGAGAATGACACAAGTATTGGTCTTCACAAAGTTCGCTGCTTCAGTGTTATGAGATATTTTTGTCAGATGTTACTATGGTATACTGAAGTATAATTACAAGCATTCCATAATTGTCAAAGGCTTTTATTGACAATTACATTAAGTTTATGCAAAGAGTCAATATTTGCAGTGTTGACCATTCTTTTTCAAGACCTCTGCAATCCGCCCTGGCATGCTGTCAATTAACTTCTGGGCCACATCCTGACTGATGGCAGCCCATTCTTGCATAATCAATGCTTGGAGTTTGTCAGAATTTGTGGGGTTTTGTTTGTCCATCCGCCTCTTGAGGATCGACCACAAGTTCTCAATGGGATTAAGGTCTGGGGAGTTTCCTGGCCATGGACCCAAAATGTTGATGTTTTGTTCCCTGAGTCACTTAGTTATCACTTTTGCCTTATGGCAAGGTGCTCCATCATGCTGGAAAAGGCATTGGTCGTCACCAAACTGTTCTTGGATGGTTGGGAGAAGTTGCTCTCGGAGGATGTTTTGGTACCATTATTTATTAATGGCTGTGTTCTTAGGCAAAATTGTGAGTGAGCCCACTCCCTTGGCTGAGAAGCAACCCCACACATGAATGGTCTCAGGATGCTTTACTGTTGGCATGACACAGGACTGATGGTAGCGCTCACCTTGTCTTCTCCGGACAAGGTGTTTTCCGGATACCCCAAACAATCGGAAAGGGGATTCATCAGAGAAAATGACTTTACCCCAGTCCTCAGCAGTCCAATCCATGTACCTTTTGCAGAAAATCAGTCTGTCCCTGATGTTTTTCCTGGGGAGAAGTGGCTTCTTTGCTGCCCTTCTTGACACCAGGCTGTATTTGCCTCACTGTGTGTGCAGATGCACTCACACCTGCCTGCTGCCATTCCTGAGCAAGCTCTGCACTGGTGGTGCCCCGATCCCGCAGCTGAATCAACTTTAGGAGACAGTCCTGGCGCTTGCTGGACTTTCTTGGGCGCCCTGACGCCTTCTTCACAACAATTGAACTTTCTCTCCTTGTAGTTCTTGATGATCCGATAAATGGATGATTTAGGTGCAATCTTACTAGCAGCAATATCCTTGCCTGTGAAGCCCTTTTTGTGCAAAGCAATGATGGTGGCACCACCCTCCTTTTAAAGCTTCCAGTCTGTTATTCTAACTCAATCAGCATGACAGAGTGATCTCCAGCCTTGTCCTCGTCAACACTCACCTGTGTTAACGAGAGAATCACTGACATGATGGCAGCTGGTCCTTTTGTGGCAGGGCTGAAATGCAGTGCAAATGTTTTTTGGGGATTAAGTTCATTTTCATGGCAAAGAGGGACTTTGCAATTAATTGCAATTCATCTGATCACTCTTCATGACATTCTGGAGTATATGCAAATTGCCATCATCAAAACTGAGGCAGCAGACTTTGTGAAAATTAGTATTTGTCTCATTCTCAAAACTTTTGACCACGACTGTACTTGTGAAAAAGCCAGGGAAATAAATAAATAAGTTGTGAGTAATGTCATATTCACAAAGACATGGAATGGCTTTGATCTTGGAATGAGCTGGGAGCAGTAAGGAGACAGAGTGAGGGAGAGACAGTGAGAGAGAGAAAGAGAGAGAGCCAGAGGGAGCGAAGTCTAGCTCCTCTGATCATGGCACAACGTTCCCCTGCCTCCCGGGGATTTTCTAACACATACAGTATGCACCTCAGCTGAGTTCACACTAAGCAGCACTGCAGCACAACCATGGCTGATTAGTAAGTTGTATGCACCCTCTGTGTCCATGTTGATGGGAGCGATCCAGGCTACTCTTCCTCCTTAGGGGCTCAGCTGATTGGATCGGAGCGCTTGGAGTGTAGTCTGTGTAGTATTAACAACGTAGTTTCAGATAATTTCGTATTATTCTGTACTTAATCAGAGACACATTTAGTGTGATATCTTAAATTTCGTATGGTATGTATTATTATTATTATTATTATTTTTTGGGTGGGGGTAGATCAGCTAAATATTGCAGATAGATTGTAACTTCTATCAATGTAATTGTCTGCATCACATCCAGTCCCCTATGTTTTTTATATATATATACTCCCCTTTATTACTTTTCAACCCCGCCATCCTTTCCCTACTTGGGGTAAATTAGTGAACAACAATGCCCAGGCCTCTACTTCCAGCCTATACTTACTATCTACACCTTATGGACACAGTCAATTTTACAATAATTATATTTTATTTGTTTTTGCTCCTGAACTTCTTCTACTCTCAACCTCTCCGATCCATCCGGTTTGCTTCTATATTCCATATGTTTCTAACTGCTCTTTCCCAAAAGCGTATGGTATGTATTAATTTGTGGATGTCCATCCTCCATTTGGTAATACAATTTGTAAGATATGTTACGAATTGCAATTTGTACAATATGTTAAGAATTTGCAAATGTACAATATGTTACAAATTTGCATAACGTATGATATGTTACGAATTCCAATTTGTTGTGATTAACGTTAGCTAGGTGGCTAGGTTGCTAACGCTAACGTTAGCTAGCTGGTTAATGCTAACTACGTTAGGGGTTAAGGTTAGGGTTAAGGTTAGGGTTAGGAGTTAGGTTAAAGGGTTAAGGTTAGGGTTAGGGGAAGGGTTAGCTAAAAGGGTTAAGGTTAGGGGTAGGGGAAGGGTTAGCTAACATGCTAAGTTATTGCAAAGCAGTTAAAAAGTAGTAAGTAGTTGCAAAGTTGTTAGTTAGCTAAAATGATAACGTTTTTCGTGATGAGATTCGAACACGCAACCTTTGGGTTGCTAGACGTTCTCGTTAAATGCCTACCCATCCACCCCGACCCCCCACCCACCATTAATTTTTGCCTTAAAGGGATACTGCAGAATTTTGAAAATGAGGCCCTTTATCTACTTCCCCAGAGTCAGATGAACTCATGGACCATTTTTATGTCTGTGTACAGTTTGAAGGAAGTTGCTAACATGCTAGTAGATACAGTGCCTTGCAAAAGTATTCATCCCCCTTGGTGTTTTTCCTATTTTGTTGCATTACAACCTGTAATTTAAATGGATTTTATTTGGATTTCATGTAATGGACATACACAAAATAGTCCAAATTGGTGAAGTGAAATGAAAAAAATAACTTGTTTCCAAAAATTCTAAAAGATGAATAACGGAAAAGTGGTGCGTGCATATGTATTCACCCCCTTTGCTATGAAGCCCCTAAATAAGATCTGGTGCAACCAATTACCTACATAAGTCACATAATTATTTAAATAAAGTCCATCTGTGTGCAATCTAAGTGCCACATGATCTGTCACAATATCTCAGTATATATACACCTGTTCTGAAAGGCCCCAGAGTCTGCAACACCACTAAGCAAGGGGCACCACCAAGCAAGTGGCACTATGAAGACCAATGAGCTCTCCAAACAGGTCAGGGACAAAGTTGTGGAGAAGTACAGATCAGGGTTGGGTTATAAAAAAATATCAGAAACTTTGAACATCCCACGGAGCACCATTAAATCCATTATTAAAAAATTTAAAGAATATGGCATCACAACAAACCTGCCAAGAGAGGGCCGCCCACCAAAACTTTCTTTTAAATAAGCAAACATGTTTGGTGTTCGCCAAAAGGCATGTGGGAGACTCCCCAAACATATGGAAGAAGGTACTCTGGTCAGATAAGACTCAAATTGAGCTTTTTGGCCATCAAGGAAAACGTTATGTCTGGCGCAAACCCAACACCTCTCATCACCCCGAGAACACCATCACCATGTTTTTCCATCGGCAGGGACTGGGAAACTGGTCAGAATTAAAGGAATGATGGATGGCACTAAATACAGAGAAATTCTTGAGGGAAACCTGTTTCAGTCTTCCAAAGATTTGAGACTGGGACGGAGGTTCACCTTCTAGCAGGACAATGACCCTAAGCATACTGCTAAAGCAACACTCGATTGGTTTAAGGGGAAATATTTAAATGTCTTGGAATGGCCTAGTCAAAGCCCAGACCTCAATCCAATTGAGAATCTGTGGTATGACTTAAAGAGCTGGAGCAGTTTTGCCTTGAAGAATAGGCAAAAATCCCAATGGCTAGATGTGCCAAGCTTATAGAGACATATCCAAAGAGACTTGCAGCTGTAATTGCTGCAAAAGGCTCTACAAAGTATTGACTTTGGGGGGGTGAATAGTTATGCACGCTCAAGTTTTCTGTGTTTTTGTCTTATTTCTTGTTTGTTTCACAAGAAAAAAATATTTAGCATCTTCAAAGTGGTAGGCATGTTGTGTAAATCAAATGATACAAACCCCCCAAAAATCAATTTTAATTCCAGGTTGTAAGGCAACAAAATATGAAAAAATTCCAAGGGGGGTGAATACTTTCGCAAGCCAGTGTACCCATAAACTTCCAGTCATTGCGCTAATGCTAGTTAGCATTGGCTCACAAAACTACCTCTAACTTCCTTCATACTGAGACATAAAAATGATTGCCAAAATCCTGAAGTATCCCTTCCCCCGCATAAAATAAATTAGCATAACACAAAAGTCCCCATAAAAATCTGTCGGTTTAATCTAGAGATATCCGTTTTTTTGCACTGGATATGTCTCAATCCACCGCATCCGCCTATGTCGCTCTTCCGCATTTGCGGTGAAAGGTGACAGAGCTAGAGCAGCGTTTGTCAGACCATGAGACATCCTGGAAATTGGTCTTCTCACAAAATGTTAGAAAGTGTTCGAATCTCATCACGAAAAACGTTAGCATTTTAGCTAATTAGCAACTTTGCAACTACTTGCTACTTTTTAACTACTTTGCAATTACTTAGCATGTTAACGAATCCTTCCCCTAACGCTAACATCCGAAAGATGAGACTCTCATGAACACGATGGTGTTCTCCTTTTTGCTCTACTACCCCCACAAGCGTCTTGGGACTCGTCTGAAGTCGGTACAGCCGATCTACCAACTTCTGTCTGTAGCCTCCAAACAGTTTGGGCCACAAATATGACCCCTCTGTGAAAAGGTGAGACTCTCGAACACGTAGATATTGGTAGTTTTGCTCTAGGACACCCACAGGCCTCACAAGACTCGTATGAAGTTCCCCCGGTACCAGCTGAAAATATTAATGGAAGTACACTACCGGTCAAAAGTTTGGACACACCTACTCATTCAAGGGTTTTTCTTTATTTTTACTATTTTCTACATTGTGGAATAATAGTGAAGACATCAAAACTATGAAATAACACATATGGGATCATGTAGTATCCAAAAAATTGTTAAACAAATCAAAATATATTTGAGATTTGAGATTTTTCAAATAGCCACCCTTTGCCTTGGTGACAGCTTTGCACACTCTTGGCATTCTCTCAATCAACTTCATGAGGAATGCATTTCAATTAACAGGTGTGCCTTCTTAAAAGTTCATTTGTGGAATTTCTTTCCATCTTAATGCGTTTGAGCCAATCAGTTGTGTTGTGACAAGGTAGGGGGGGTATACAGAATATAGCTCTATTTGGTAAAAGACCAAGTCCATATTATGGCAAGAACATCTCAAATAAGCAAAGAGAAACGACAGTCCATCAATACATTAAGACATGAAGGTCAGTCAATACGGAACATTTAAAGAACTTTGAACGTTTCTTCAAGTGCAGTTGCAAAAAACAATCAAGCGCTATGATGAAACTGTCCTTTGGTCTGGAGTCCAAATTGGAAATGTTTGGTTCCAACCGTCGTGTCTTTGTGAGACATGGTGTGGGTGAACGGATGATTTCTGCATGTGTATTTCTCACCGTAAAGCATGGAGGAGGAGGTGTTATGGTGTAGGGGTGTAGGGGTGCTTTGACACTGTCTGTGATTTATTTAGAATTCAAGGCACACTTAACCAGCATGGCTACCACAGCATTCTGCAGTGATACGCCATCCCATCTGGTTTGGGCTTAGTGGGACTATCATTTGTTTTTCAACAGGACAATGACCCAACACACCTACAGGCTGTGTAAGGGCTATTTTTCCAAGAAGTAGAGTGATGGAGTGCTGCATCAGATGACCTGGCCTCCACAATCCCCCGACCTCAACCATATTGACATGGTTTGGGATGAGACTGCAGAGTGAAGGAAAAGCAGCCAACAAGTGCTCACCATATGTGGGAAAAGCATTCCAGGTGAAGCTGGTTGAGAGAATGGTTACTACATGATTCCATATGTGTTATTTCATAGTTTTGATGTCTTCACTATTATTCTACAATGTAGAAAATATTAAAAATAAAGAAACCCTTGAATGAGTAGGTGTTCTAAAACCTTTGACCGGTAGTGTATATATGGAGACTGTTTAGTGCTAAAAATAAGGTGTTAAATACATGTAAAAAAATATATATATAACTAAACAATATTCCTGATCTTTCTTATCTCTCTCAGATATAGGACAGACACTCCAGGATAAACTTCCTTTAGATTTTTTAGGGTGACTAACTGTTGTTCCATGTAGTCAATCTGTTATGCAATGTGTTTGTATGGGCTAATAGCAGTAAGGCCAAAAATAATTTTTCATCAAATAATTGTTTTATATATTTTTTTTATACTTCAAGGGGTCTTAAAATTCCAAATCAAATAACTAAATGATCCTTGGTATGACCTTCTTAAAACAATTCCATATAGCTTAGACAGGGCTTAGACTCTTATGGGTTAAGTAACATTCTATCTTATATAACCATACCACACTCATTTCGGTATCCCAGATTTACCTTTACTATGTTACATCTAGTCTATGAGACCAGTCTTGTATTAAGTATACTCTGTTAATGCAGAAAGCATCCGCCAATCATCACTGGCCGTTTTAAGTGATCTGACACTACATGGAGAAGGTAAGGCATTTGGCTGACTGGTAGTGCTCTCTCCTCCTCTTCCTTACTGCCTACCAAATGGCACCAATTTCCGTATACACTGAGTGTACAAAACTTTAGGAACAACTTCCTAATATTGAGTTGCACCTCCCCCCTTTGCGCTCAGAACAGCCTCAATTCGTCGGGGCCTGGACTCTACAAGGTGTCAAGCGTTCCACAGGGATGCTGGCCCATGTTAACTCCAATGCTTCCCACAGTTGTGTCAATTGTGTCAGTTGGGACCAGTATGAAAATGTATGCACTCACTAACTGTAATTCGTTCTGGATAAGAGCGTCTGCTAAATGACTAAAATGTAAATGTAAGTTGGCTGGATGCCCTTTGGGTGGTGGACCATTCTTGATACACACGGGAAACTGTTGAGCATGAAAAACCCAGCAGTGTTGACACACTCAAACCGGTGCGCCTGGCACCTACTATCATACCCTGTTCAAAGGCACTTAAATCTTTTGTCTTGCCCATTCACCCTCTGAATGGCAAACATACACAATCCATGTCTCAATTGTCTCAAGGCTTAAAAATCATTCTTTAACCTGCCTCCTCCCCTTCATCTACACTGATTGAAGTGTATTTAACAAGTGACATCAATAAGGGATCATAGCTTTCACCTGGATTCACCTGGTCAGTCTATGTCATGGAAAGAGCATGTTTTGTACACTCAGTGTATAGTGCAGTATACAGGGAATAGGGTTCCATTTGGGACGCCGCCCCTCTCGATGATGAGAAACTAGTCACATGTTCTGCTGTTTCATCTTCATATGCTCGTCATCGTTTATAATCCGATCCTAAATCAAGGAAAAGCTTCATAATCCAGCCTCACTGAGCACAGTCATTATGTGTCCAATACATCACAATAGCATCTTTAGTCTTCCCAGGGGATAAAATACAAATGAATTCCCATGAAGTCTATTCTTGATCTATTTTGCAAACACAAATACATTCAGTCCATTATTCAGTCACACACACATTCTGTCATTAACCTTGATTTGATGGTTTGAGGGGACATTGTGGGGGAGTTAGTTGGGGTGTTTCTATTGATTTATATTCCATTAATGCCTTTTGACTGCTTACTTGGAAGCCACTCTCGGGCCCCAGCCTGTGTCTGTTATCACAGTGTGGTTTTGATTGGACGGCGTCCTTATCGGTTGGCAGCAGGCAGGAAGAGACCCCGACACAGACAAATATCCACAGCATTGTCAGAGGGCAACACAGTACTGAAACAACAACCTGCAGATCAAACATGATTAGTCAATCCCACTTTCTTAAAGGTGCAATCTGCAGTTCAAACGATAACCAAGCAGGCGCCCCACCACTGTTTTGGTAAATAGCTCAGGGATGGGCTGGAGAAATGTAACCACTCTCAAATTCATAGATGGAGCTATGGATGCAAGGACTGCATCCATGAGATCAAAATGATAGTTTGAACCATGTTTTGATACACTGGTTGTTTACAATTACATTGTTTTATAATTATTGTAGTAAAATAAGCTTATATTTTGGTTTATGATGAGATACAACAGTTGAACTAAGCTCTTGAGGCATGTATACGTTATATTATTCAAGAATCAATGGCTGTGTGTATGTGTGCAGTGTATTCTAATAAAACTCCAATATCAACTGTGTCATAACTCTTCTGATAATGTTTAATAATCTCAGTTTACTATAGAGAATATATGGGACCACAGATGGGGTACTTGAAATCTGTAAAGCTGTTGGTCAAAACACAAGCTTTTGGAACAAATGAAGTTTCCTAATTATGTAGGAAAATGATTTCAGATTTCAGTAGCCCATGTCATTTCAGTGTGTAAATGCATTGCGCTCTGTGGCTGCCGCTTGCACTATCATTATTTGTCATAATTGTCAGGATCACACACTTGTATGAAGCCATCTATAGGCGGCCTAACCTTGCGCGTCGTGTCCTTGCCAATTTCCGATGGTTACAGCAATGTTGCTTAGTTTTCTGGTTGCGTGGAAACTAAAAGGCTGCATTGAGCGAGCACTCATGTTAAGGTAGATTTACTGTTTGCGCACTGTTGTCAGTGTGGCTCTTCGCACAAGTTGGGCGAGCTGCAACAGAGGACCTCATGGAAGCGACGGAAAATATTGGCCGAATTGCAGTTTGGAGTGGAATGAATTATGATCTATTTTGAAAATGTGAAAATGTGTGTCTTGAAACTAAAGTGATTCTGTTGTGTGCCACCCGCCATGCGAAGGAGAGGAAGAATGCTAAATATGTAGGTAAGTGATGCTTGTGCATGTTCTTATTCAAAATGCATCCATTTTAATGTGAAATCAATAGACAGACATTAACATCTACTTTTAAATACAGCATGCAGTGTCATATAGTATTTATAGGCTACACTTCTGGAAATAACGGGAAATAAATAACTGCAGCTTATTTAATACATTCAGGCTCAGAAAATTATTGTTGAAGAATAAGCCAAACAGTAGTAGCTTATTATTTAGCCTGACAAGATAGAAGACATAACTTCACAAGGCTATCAATTCCCCAGGAGACACGGTTTTTGCTTACAATGAAAATTCTGATTATTAAACCAAAGAAAAGGAGTAGATAAAATATTTGTGTGTACCAAACAATAATAGAAGAATAGTCTAATAATAGCCTAAGTGATAATCATATCATTATTTATGATTAAGTCATTTTATGTATGAATTTATTGGATGTCTGAATACCCTTCAAAGTGAACAATTTAATAAAAAACTTAAATAATTCCTTCATTGCTTTCATTTTAATTGAAAAAACATTTCAAAGGCAGGGATAAAAGTTCAAAATGTAAATTCATTCCTGCAGCTGTACATTATTGTATGGACTAATACATCTAAATTATGTTCTCCTTAAAGGGGCAATCTGTGATTGCTAAATACATTTTTGACTTTTAAATTAATTATATGTACGGTACCCATTGATTCTTGAAGAATATAACTTATAAATGCCTCGAGCTTACCCCATCAGAACCCAAAATATAAGCATGTTTTACTCCATTGTTGGAAACAATGTAATAATTTTAAAAAAAACTAACTTTATAGCCTCAAAACATGTTTAGAACTATAATTTGATATATAATATCAAGGATCCATAGGTCCTTGTATCCATAGGTATGTCTAAGAATTTGTGAGAGTGGTTACATTTCTCCAGCCCTATCCCTCAGCTGTTTACTAAAACAGTAGCGTGGTGGCTTTATTATAGTTTGAACTGCAGATTGCCCCTTTAATGAAAACGTGTGTTCCTGTTTCTCTACCAGAATGTATTATTCTGTAAATAAATGCATGAGGGCTTCCAATGGAAATCAGTAAGGCAGTCAACAATAATCTCAGTCCCTAATCAGACACAAATGTGTTCGTAATTTGGGTGGATAGGGACAGAAGAGTGGGGTTTGGAGAGCATGGTAATAAGGTTAGACTCATACCTAAGTGTATGCATCTCAAAATAACATATTGATATTTCCCTCAGAGCTGTTCCTGTTCTTCTTCCTCTCTCTCTCTCTCTCTCTCTCTCTCTCTCTCTCTCTCTCTCTCTCTCTCTCTCTCTCTCTCTCTCTCTCTCTCTCTCTCTCTCTCTCTCTCTCTCTCTCCACCCCCCTTTCTATGTATCTTTCTCATGACCTGCTTAGACATAGACAGGTTAGGCCTATCATTGGTTGTCTGGACAGAAAGATAATACAATGAACAATCACACTAAAATCATACATGAACAACTTTGACAATCCTTTGCATTTGAGGACTTCGTAGTTCAATTCCTTCAGGATTATTATGGTGATTAACAATGGAAAGGGAACCTATATTTCATTCAGCTCAAGCTGTTGTTTGGCTGAGCTATGAAGCAAATTTAGGACCTGTTTAAATGATTACTCTTGCGCACTTGGCGCCTGAGATGTATTATTGGAATATTGACTGCAGTCAATTTATGAACTGCCAAAACTGACCTTTGGGCTCTTGTCTTTAGCACAGTGTGTTTGTCAAATTAAATTATGTCTTCCCACTGGGCAAAAACTGGTTGAATCAACGATGTTTCCACGTCATTTCAACAAAAACATTCAATGTGATGACGCTGAATTACAAGAGCAGACGCTCTTATCTAAAGCGAATTACAAGAGCAATTAAGGTTAAGTGCCTTGCTCAGGGGCACACTGACAGATTTGCCACCTTTTTTCACCCAACTTTTAACCTAAATCAAATGGCATGGTGACATTGTCTGTTGATTTCATGTTGAAATCACCTTAGTTGACAATTCAACCATATGTAAATCAAAACTAGACATTGAAATTACGTCTGTGCCCAGTGGGTTGTGGACAGAATTAACTTAACCTGATTTATTGATTTAAAGGCCCAGTGCAGTTAAAAACGTGATTTTCCTGTGTTTATATATATATTTCCACACTATGAGGTTGGAATAATATTGTGAAAATGATGATAATGCCCTTTTAGTGTAAGAGCTGTTTGAAAATATTGTTTTGATAGGAGGGAGTTTTGACCTTCCATGGTGACATCACCATGTGTTAAATTAGTTAATAGACCAATAAGAAAGAGAGTTCCAAACCTCTCTGCCATTATTTGATATTGAGATAAACGCATTGGACCTTTAATGAGATTGTTGTTGCTCTCTTTCTCTCCTCATGTTGTCCCATAGCTTTATCCCTCACTAACTCCTGTCTCTCCATCACCATATCCATTCCTCTGTCATCCCTCCATCCTCCACCTTTCATTGACAGCTGTCCTCCTCAGCCCATGACATGCTAATATTTCCGTCTTTCCGCTATACATTTCATTCATCTCTCTTCAGTGTTCCTTCCTCTGTGTTCTTCTCCATTGTCATTGTAATGTTACCTACTCTCCTCAGATCACTCCCCTCTCTCTCTCTCTCTCTCTCTCTCTCTCTCATTCTCTCTCTTCGGTCTCTCACAACTCTGTCCTGTTTCCAATGTGTCCAATTTCCTTGGTTCCCCACACCTCCGCTCCCTCCCTCCCCCCAGTCAGTGAAATGTCAGGGCAGCATGGAGCATGATGGAAAAACGACCACTTGTCTTACACAGGAACACTCTGTTACATCCCATTCAATTTAGGCATCCTTTTCATATCCCTGGGCATTTGGTGTTATCTGTAGTCAGTGCTGTTCCACTATATCATACCCTTTCAATAAGTGCAGACTGCAGACTAAAATACGTTGGGCTTCTTTGTTTAGCACTAAGGAAGAATTGGGGATAATCATCTGAGTGTGTCTTTGGGAGGAGGAAGTTCAGGGCAGGGCTGATAGGGACGGTCTTGATCTAGTCTGGGTGCTTTGGATCTATCTCTCTTTCTCCCCAGACTCATTACAAGGGCTATTGCCCTGGCATTCCTTCAACTGGTCTGGTCTAGTCTTATTAGGATGAGTCCCTTAGACGACTCCGTCATGTGATACTAAGAGGTACTTAGAGATCGATTTCATTTTTTAATCTGGGTAAGTGGATCTTGCCCTGGTCTCCAGCCATTTTGAAGAACCAGCCGAAGTCAGAGAGTTGTAAGTTCTATTGTTTTTAAAGGAGAGGATATAGCTGCCAACACCACATGCTAAGGCTGTTTTGATTGCCTTTGTTGCTGTTTTAGCATTAGCATTTAGCCTTACAATGGTGTTGGGTGGCCAACATACAATGATGGATTAGTAATGTGATAGCAGATGGTTGGTGTTCAGGTATTAATGAAGTGTGTTAAGGTGGGAGGACAGACTATTTTTAGAGGCTTACATGCAAAATAAAAAGTGTAAATTACAGGACACACAAACAAGTTGTTACCTCAGTGTTACTTGCACTTCAGACAAAATTACCCTGGTTCTGAGCGCATAAGCAGTTTATGGATTAGCCAAATGAACACAGTGGTGGCATTGAAAGACCAAATGGCCAAACAGGTCTGACAATGTTACTAAATACAGTAAACAATTTCAACATAGTACAAAGAGTATACAAAGGTCAAAGATAATTATAGATTCTGGAGTCCTGGAGTCCTTGCTGGTAGAATGTCAATTTAGAGGTACCGTTCAAACGGTACAACCATAGTGTATAATATAATGTGGCGGGTATTTTAGTGAAATATGTCTAAGGATGAAAACATTTTGTTCATATCCCTGTCACTGTGGTGCGACATGGATTATGTTAATAGAATCAGCAGCTTTGCACTGAAATAGGCCAGCACTGCAGGGATGTCAATTACCATAGACTCACAGTGACACCAAAGCTCTTTGCTTGATGCTTGTTTTTGCCAGTGTGATTTTGATTTTGATTATTATGCTTCCCCTAAAGCTATAAGTATAAACACGGTCTAGTCAACCAAGACTGCGAGATCCCCTCTGCCTCCTCACCGCAGGGCTAGTTATCCTGCATCTGTGTATGAAATAACTTACCTGCTATTAACATTTTTACATTTACATTTTAGTCATTTAGCAGACGCTATTATCCAAAGTGACTTACAGGAGCAATAAGGGTTAAGTGCCTTGCTCAAGGGCACATCGACAGATTTTTCACCTAGTCAGCTCGGGATTCGAAACAGCAACCTTTCGGTCACTGGCCCAACACTGTTTATCATTTATATTTTGCATGGTTGGTGACCAATTGCAGCTACTGGAAGGTGTTCATTGTACCTCTCCTATCAGTAGGTTGTGTTGTCTCCCTCCACCAATCCTGCTTCCTGTTTCTCCATAGGCTTGACAGCTATTGGGGAGGTTGACACTGGCTCCGCCCCTTCTCCCAGGTTGGTCTTCCCTGGAGCATGCCCATATCGCACCATGCCCCTGCTGGCGAGCGGCTGGCTACTGCGCCACTCGGTGGTCATGTGTCTGCTGCTGCACAGCCTGGTGCTGATGACCTTCTGCTTCCACAATGCCGCCACCAGCTGCTCCCAGGGCTGCTACTGCTCCGAGAGCGACGGCCGTGGCAAGATTGTGCGCTGCAGCAACCTGCGTCTCACGGAGATCCCCCAGGACCTGCCCAATGACACGAGACACATCTACCTGGACTTCAACCTGCTCACCATGGTCCCCAGCAATGCCTTCCGAGACTTGCCCCTGCTCAGCGAGCTGGACCTCTCCAACAACGAGTTGGCCCAGCTGGAGCCAGGGGCCTTCAGGGGCCTGGGGCCCTCACTCACCTTCCTGGACCTTTCCTCCAACAAACTGGTCAACTTTAACCCCGAGGCCTTCGAGGGGCTGCGGGCGCGCACCAACCTAACCAACAACCCGTGGCACTGTGACTGCAACCTGCAGCTGGCCATGCCCCACATCGACCTGGAGCCCCTGTCGCTGACGGGCATCGTGTGCGAGACGTCGGATCCGCCCGATGTGGGGGCAGAGGGTGTGCCCTTCCTGCTGGCCCAGGACCTGGACCTGTGCGTGGTGATGAAGAAGACCACGGACGTGGCCATGCTGGTCACCATGTTCGGCTGGTTCTCCATGGTAATTTCCTACCTGGTCTACTACGTCCGGCACAACACGGAGGATGCCCGCCGCCACCTGGAGTACCTCAAGTCTCTGCCCACCAAGCAGGAACAATCCGAGGCCTCTTCTACCATCAGCACTGTGGTATAGCCCAGGGCCAGGAGAACCCAGAGGGGAGCTAAGGCTGGAGAGCCTGGAGGGCTAAGACAGGTGGTTATAGGGCCATAACTTAGCTGCACCCACACCCCAGGCCATTCAGTGTCAGCCAAGGACAGCTCTGCCTGACTGTTACGTGGGTGCCACAGCGGCTCCAGGATTTGTGCCCATGTATGCAGGAAGCCTGTCCAGATCTGGGCACCATACGTAACCCAGATGAATAATTCAACCAGAAGTGGCCCATTAAGAGTTTCTGTTGGCTGAGTGGATAGTCTACTCTGCCTGGGCACTAGGGGAGTAAAAGCAGGGCATTTTGGAGAAGTCCAAAAATGGGATTTAAAATGGATTAAATTGGATTCATCCAGTGGTGCATGCACCTTGATGCACTCTTATCAAAAGGGGGCCACTCAAGGGGACTGTGAATGGTCCTTTGGACACATCAAACAGCAATAACAACAACAGGATAGCAACAAGCAGCAACACGAACTCTATTAACGACTCTGTCACTCGTATCCTTCCATGTAGTATTATTGTTTTACACACAACATCCATACAGTATACAGTCTATAAACAGTGAAATGTAGTTATTTTCAATTAAATAATGTATTTTATGGGTTTCATGTTTAATTATTGTTGGTTCAAATGGTCTATTTCTACCTCAAGAAATTCAATAAACTCAGCAAATGTATGTGCATGTGTGAACTAAACCATCAGTTGAATCTGGCTATACTGAATTCAGTACTGTACTGTACTGGGCTCCCGAGTGGCGCAGCGGTCTAAGGCACTGCATCTCAGTGCTTGAGGTGTCATTACAGACCCCCTGGTTCAATTCCAGGCTGTATCACAACCGGCCGTGATTGGGAGTCCCATAGGGTGGCGCACAATTGGTCCAGCGTTGTCTGGGTTTGGCCGGTGTAGGCCATCATTGTAAATAAGAATTTGTTCTTAACTGACTTGCCTAGTTAAATAAAGGATAAATAAATGATGCACATTAATCATTAATCAATGAAACACTCATACCGGTAAAAGGCTTAGAGATCTGATTGATGTACTGTGCACCATTTTACACACACACACACACACACACACATAAAACAGTACACCTACAAGCTGCATTTCTGTTATGTACTTTGAAGTAGGTCTATACAGGAAACCCCTCCTAGCTGTACTGTAAGAGCCTTTAGTATTCTCACCAAGACAAAGAAACAGCCAGTACAGTATAGGAACAAACCTCCCTACACACCATGGCACAATGATCCTTCATACATAAATAATCCCAAGAGGGAGAAAATGTGTTCCTACTGTGTTCCTTTCAGTTCGCTTCTGTTTCCTCGAGTTCCTCGTGATGCTTCAAAAACTGTGGGGCGAGTCCACCGGGACAAAAACTGTCAGAAAGAGCTTATACTCACGTTCATTAGTCAATATTTGGAAACAAAGTATAAAATACAAAATATATTTCTTAAGACCAAACATTTTTAGCAGAACTAGCCACATGGTGGGTTCCAAGAAACAGAAAGAGATGAGATATGAGATTGTAAGAAATTAGCTTGTCATACCCTGGTGGAAAAAAAGCTGCTGGGACACTCAGGTAGTCCTAGTGAGAAAGTTTGGGAACCTCTGAATTAGCAGTAGTCTATCCCTCGGTGGTGAGGGAAACACCATGACTGACATTACCCAGCGGTGAAGGGCGCAGTCAGTCAGTCTGCCTGATAGCTGAAATACACAAACTGCCAACCTGACACCAACAACAACCTTTGGAATTACCCCATAGCCAGTTGCTAATGATATTCTAATCTTGTGCTCTGGCCCAATAGTCTTGAATATCTCTCTTTTTAAGTACAAGAACTGGATCGATTTCATATCCATTCAGAGCAATGGTGACCATGTGAGCTGACTAGGATAAATTATTATAACCTACAGTATAACCTAGCTATAGCCTTGTTATAACCTATAAGTAGGGACCAGAGTTTATCCTGGTCAAGGTCACATGATCAGGAAAACAGCCCAGACATATCACAAATAAAAGGAGAAAAGGAATAGGACGTTTTAGACTATTGGGACGCCTCCCGCCCTCCTCTTCCCCCTAGTGTCTCTGAGAGGTCCTGGTGTCATGGTGGGAGCCAGGCCGTCTGCCGAGGCCATTCCCCTGGGGTTTCTCAAACTGCATTGCAGGGGCCATGACCTGCCGGTCCGTTTGCTGCTGCGGTAGATATTAATTGCCTAATAAGACAGACTCGGGCACAAATAAATGCATGTCCATTTCCCCTCAGTGTATTCTGATAGGAGAGGAAAGAGAAGAGGAGAAATAGGGGAAAGGGGAGTTAAGTAGAGTGGAATAAAACAGAATTGAACAAGACACAGCAGTAAACCAAGAGAGAAAACTCCTTATTCATTTTTGTTCCGAGGGCAGCTCCTCCTGGGCTGAATGAATGTGATTGGTTAAATGAAAGCTCAACAATCAGCACAGTGAGAGTGAAATAAACAATAGGTTCACAGCTTTAACTAGCGACCTTGCCACACACAAGGTCGCTAGTTAAAAGCCCACCCCAACCCCTAAATTGAACCACTTGACTAAACGTTTTTGTTGTTTTCAATTTTTATCATCATATCCAATTGGTAGTTACAGTCTTGTCCCATCGCTGCAACTCCCGTACGGACTCGGGAGAGGCAAAGGTCGAGAGCCGTGCGTCCTTCGAAACACAACCCAGCCGAGCGGCACTGCTTCTTGACACAATGCCTGCTTAACCTGGAAGCCAGCCGCACCAATGTGTTGGAGGAAACACCTGCACCAGGCCCGCCACAGGAGTCGCTAGTGCACAATGGGACAAGAATACCCCTGCCGGCCAAACCCTCCCCTAACCTGGACAACGCTGTGCGCCGCCCCATGAGCCTGGACTTGAACCAGGATCTCTAGTGGCACAGCTAGCACTGCGATGCAGTGCCTTAGACCACAGCACCACTCGGGAGGCCCTACTTGCCTAAACTTAACCAATCACATTGGTTTCTGCCCTCGAGGCAGAGCTGTCCTTAGAACAAGATGGAATAAGGAAAACTCCAATCTGCATTTAATAACTTTATTATCACTATGCAGGTTACAAAGGACACACAATACATACTTGAATCTCTAATTAGAACAAGCAAAAGAACACCATGTAAAATGCTGAATTTGTGTCTATTCTACATGAACTGGTGAGATTTAACACAGAACACGATGATGAGTAATGAAATCGGCTGTTAGAGCAGCAAACCCTACAACTGGGTTTGTCAACAAGGGTATCCCTGAGAGAAAGTATGGGAAGGAATCCATCAACTTGGGTGACCCAGTTCTGGTGGTGAGGAGGGAAAAAGGTGACCACCTGACCCTCTCCGTGTTGCCTGGCCAGGAGGTGACCTGCCTGGGTAGAGCTCGCAGAGTGGCCGCCATCCATTGTCACATCCTCCTAACACTTCCTTAGTCCCTAAGGCAACACCTCAGCTTTAAGAGTCCTCTCTCTCCTGTAGCTTGTTCATCCATTTCGCTTACTCTTACTATAGAGGGTCAACTCAAGGACACTCTAAGACATTATTTAATAAGTACCTTTTTCATTTGTTTGTTGTGATATGAGCACATATAGTATATTCTCTTGTGCATCAGCGTTTCTCCACATCACTTCTCCTCCTGGCTGAGTTTGCTTTACAGGGCAGTGTTATTGATCCTGACAGAGCTTATCTCAAGGAAGCCCAAATACAGCAGGTCCCGTGACGAGCAGGCGGTTCAACAGCACTGAAATATAAATGGTAAGCCTCCCTCGCTGACATTTCCTACCACACACACAGCTAGCTGGCCTGTCCCGCCCTCCCCAGTTAGCATGCTTGTGTATGTGTGTGTGTGTGTGTGTGTGCATGTGAGTATGTGCGTGAGTATGTGTGTGAGTGTGTGTGTGTGGGGTTGTGGGGTGGGGGTGGTAGAGAAGACAGAAATTCTGTGTGTGTTTTGTGTGTGTGACACAAATGAGTGTGTCTGTGTGTGTGTGTGTGTGTGTGTGTGTGTGTGTGACACAAATTAGTTCTGTGTGTGTGTACGTGTGTGTGTTTTTGTGTATTTGTGTATCTGCATGTATTTCTTTGTGAGTATGTGGGGCGCCATACGTGTAATGTAACACCCCCTGTTCTCTAGCTGTCGCTGTGGTTAATTGAAATGTACATTTCAGGCTAGCTCAGCTCACCTTGCCCGCCCGCTACCCCCAGACACGTTACACTGGTGTGAGCATTACAACTGCTGGGTAATGGGACACAAAGTGGGGGATAGGGTGACGCATCCAATCCCACAGAGCGCAGCTCCGCAGCCCCACTTGGCATTGTGTTGCAGATTAAAATGTGTCCAGCCAGGGCCTGGTAGCATGGGGGCTCACAGTGAGGGCTTGGATGGACACACTGTTTCCTCTTCCGGCCTGAAGTGAAGACTATTGATGAGCAGTGAGTGAGGATGTCCCTGGGTACATCTCAATAGTGTAAAGTTTATTCCTCTCCTTGTCTGCTTTCCATCACCTTTATAATGACCTGGAAACCAATGACAGGTGAAAGCAATATGGTGGATGCCTAAAATAAATGTGCTTTCACCTGTCCAATTCTTTCAGTGTGAATGAAAGAAAGGAGACCAGGAGAGGAAGCTGTGTAGGACTATTGATATGCTCTCCTTTCTCTTCCCATTTCCTTACTCTCTCTCCCCATTCTATTGGTACTCCACAGCTCCCCCTGTCCTTGAATATATCTAAAAGGAGGGCAGAGTAAAAAGGCTTCCCCAGTTTTCATCAACATTTCCAAACCTCATTGTCGTGGTTATCTAAGCCAAACACCAACAATTACAACTATACCAGTCATATTGGTCACAGCAGGGTCAATTTTGCAACTAGATAGCAATTTATTTTGATCAGTTTCAACAAGGCTTTTGCCAGGTTATGCCCAGTCTAGTCTATTCAGATGACGTTGCACATACAGTATACAGTATAGGTGCATGAGAAATATGGGTTGGTTTTATATTTTTGAGGGAAAGAGGAAGGAAGAGTAGGGATAAACCATCTGCTTTAGAACAGACCGATTCTGGGTCTACTGAGAAAAGGATGACATTTTTATCAAAATAGCGAAGCCCATGGGTAGTGCCTGCCGTGTTGGTTCCCATTTCAAGAAGTTGATGTCATCGTTTTGCTCAATACACTCTGTTTCCACAGCAACCAATTATTCTTGCTCAACTCCTCCATGCCTCTCCAGCAAACCGGGAACATTCCCAGAACATTAGCTAAGATTCCCATTAAGTTCTAGTTAGGGTTTTATCTAACATTAGGATGATAACATCCTCCCCCAAAAATTGTTTTTGTTTTAAATTAAATATCCTTGGAATGTTTACCTAACATTCACTAAAATGTTGTGCACAACATCTGTAACAACCACCAAAGAATATTCCCCAAAGGTTCTCATTAGGTTTCCAGGTAATGTAATACACAGGAGGTTGGTGGCACCTTAATTGGGGAGGACGGGCTTGTGGTAATGGCTGAAGTGGAATAAGGGGAATGGTGGTTCCCATGCGTTTGATGCCATTCCATTCACTCCTTTCCAGACATTATTATGAGCCGTCCTCCCCTCAGCTGCCTCCACTGATGTAATAACACAATGTACCAGTAATGTTTTCCTAGCAGACCAAAATTGGTTCTGTGAAAGTTCCCCGAACATTCGTTAGGTTTCTGAAAATGTTTTCATAACACAAAAACTGTCCAGTCGTGCTGATATTTATACAATGTCTGAATAAAACATTCACCTGATGATGCAAGATCATTCCCAGAACACATATTGTCTGTTCTTTAAAGGTTCCCAGCATGTTTCATTAAGTTGTGGGAACAGTCTGATGGGAACATTGTGGGGACATCACAAAATATATGTTCCCAAAATACAAAAACTGTCCAGTTGTGCGGATGATTCTACAATGTTTCTTTTAGGGTGCAAAAAACATTCACCTGGTGTTGCAAGAACGTTCCTAGAACACATTTATTCTGTTCTACACTATCAGTCAAAAGTTTGGACACATCTACTCATTCAAGGGTTTTTCTTTATTTTTACTATTTTTTACATTGTACAATAATAGTGAAGACATCAAAACTATGAAATAACACATATGGAATCATGTAGTAACCAATAAAATGATAAACAAATCAAAATATATTGTATATTTGAAATTCTTCAAATAGCCACCCTTTGCCTTGACGATAGCTTTGCACACTCTTGGCATTCTCTCAACCAGCTTCATGAGATAGTCACCTGGAATGCATTTCAATTAACAGGTGTGCCTTCTTAAAAGTTAATTTGTGGAATTTCTTTCCTTCTTAATGCGTTTGAGCCAATCAGATGTGTTGTGACAAGGTAGGTGGGGGGGTATACAGAAGATAGCCCTATTTGATAAAAGACCAAGTCCATATTATAGCAAGAACAGCTCAAATAAGCAAAGAGAAACGACAGTCCATCATTACTTTAAGACATGAAGCTCAGTCAATACGGAACATTTCAATAACTTTTAACGTTTCTTCAAGTGCATTCGCAAAAACCATCAAGCGCTATGATGAAACTGGCTCTCTTGAGGACCGCCACAGGAATGGAAGACCCAGAGTTACCTCTGCTGCAGAGGATACGTTCATTAGAGTTACCAGTCTCAGAAATTGCAGCCCAAATAAATGTTTCACGGAGTTCAAGTAGCAGACACATCTCAACATCAACTGTTCAGAGGAGATTGTGTGAATCAGGCCTTCATGGTCGAATTGCTGCAAATAAATTACTACTAAAGGACACCAATAAGAAGAAGAGACTTGCTTGGGCCAAGAAACACAAGCAATGGACATTAGACCGGTGGAAATGTGTCCTTTGGTCTGGAGTCCAAATTGGAGATGTTTGGTTCCAACCGCCGTGTCTTTGAGAGACGTGGTGTGGGTGAACGGATGATCTATGCATGTGTATTTCCCACCGTAAAGCATGGAGGAGGACGTGTTATGCTCTGGGGGTGCTTTGCTGGTAACACTGTCTATGATTTATTTAGAATTCAAGGCACACTTAACCAGCATGGCTACCACAGCATTCTGCAGTGATACACCATCCCATCTGGACCCAACACACCTCCAGGCTGTGTAAGGGCTATTTTACCAAGAAGGAGATTGATGGAGTGCTGCATCAGTTGACTTGGTCTCCACAATCCCCCGACCTCCACCCAATTGAGATGGTTTGGGATGAGTCGGACCACAGAGAGATGTTGTTTACTCACGAGGGCTATGTGCGCTTCTCTTAATGGGGCCTCTGTCACTTATCTCATTATATTGGTGGGTTGACTCAAGAAATTATATACATACATACGTTAAAGAACAATCACACTCTGTGTTGACTATATTCACTATACAGGCATACATCTGGAGTACAAAGTATCAATCATGTTCATTCTGTTTTACCCTTATCATTTCATAACACATTATAAAACATATAAATTAATACTTAAACATAGTTTACACATGTCATGTCCATAACATACATTTAAGCCTTTCCCAACAGCCATCCTCCCAGGACCCTGAGCCACTATGGTTTTTCCTTGTGACTATGTGCATGTGGCTATCTGTGTCAAGTCATCAGCACAAACAAGTGACAACACTAGTTCCATTGTTACTTCAATCTCCACACAGCTACAACGAGAAGTTGTATCTCCATCACATGTCATTGACCAACTGCAGGGAGTTAGAGGGAACTATCCATTATCAGAAGCACAGCGTTTGCACTAAAGAAATGTCTCTGCTCTGTTTTAACCATTTAATAGGTTCTTAATCCATAAGCATTTAAGGCATATAGGCGTTTCATTCTACAACATATGTACCTGAAAATCATCCATATATTCCCCCCTTTGGGACTTTGTAAGTCCCAACCAATAAAACAAAAGTTAACATAAAATGAGTGTAAGCATGTGCATATACTTATTCTTAGCCTTGCTATTTGTGATTTCATTTTATAATAATATATATTCAGACCAATGTATCTTCCTCATTGTCTGACCCATCACGATGAGGACAAGGAGCCCAGTCGGGTACTGGGTACAAATCCAGACGGTTTCCCTCTAAGCTAACCTCCAATTGCTGCTGTTGAGCTTTGTAACCATGACAGGCCCATCCACCCCCAGGGACAACACCATACAGACATTCAATTGACATCAAATGTTTTTACACCACTTCCCCCATCTTGTTTGATTATAGTATTTGTGATGGTCAGGACTTCCTAAGAAGGATAAGCATTCTGCAGGGCAATAGGGTCTCTCTGATCTTTTGAGGTGACAGAATTTTCGTTTAAAGTCAGCACAGTCCAGGTGGCTATGTGGACTTGGTATTACCATCAGTTCCTTTAATGGGGAGGGGGAGCATACTAGACTATCCATTTTCTTATTAATTACTTTAGCTGAATACTGTGCCCATCTGTACCAATCATTTTGTAATGCTCCCTCCCATAGTCTCCTTAGTTTTGTTGGTGTTTTCATTATTTCCGGTATTACTGCTGGGGCTGAGCTAGATTGTTTATTTTCCTGGTTTCCCCAATTAGTCAAAAATTCCCATACATTTTGAAAGAACCCAGTTGATTCTGTTGTTTCCAATTTTGTCATTATTGGTTTAGTTGTTACAATAATTGACAGTCCTTTGGTGATTGCCATGGTTGCATTATCTGTCCCTATTTTTCTTTCCTGTCTAGGCTGACGTGTGGAATTAGGAGTAATATCAATCGTTGTTGTATTGTTCCTTCTGACCATTTAGTGCTGACTATTTCCAAAACATATTTTGCATCATTCTCTTGTGTCAACTCCTCTAAGGTAATTTCCCAAGTAGTGTTTCCCTTATCAATTTCTATTTTACAGCCATATTCATCCCAGATTGCTTCTCCCATTGTTTGATGATTAGCCCACCCACAAAGTGATAGTTCTGGCAGAGGTTTGATCCTCCGTATTGGAAAGGATCTTTGAGTTTCTGTAGCTGTCATTTCTTGGGCTGGAATAAAAATACTAATTCGAGCTGTTTCCAATGATACCTGCTTTTTTATTCTATTTTTGATTCTAGCTTCAGTGGCCAATGCCTTAAGTACTGGTGAGATCATAAGATGTTTGGCTTGTTTTATATCCATTATTTTTGCATATCTATTCCCCACAAGTTTTCCATTTTTATTTATTTTTGGCTTAACTTCCACACAATGATTTTTTTAGGCATTTTATTTTAAACAGTGCATATCCTTCTATCTATCTACCTAGTCTAGGCTAGCCTGTGTACAATATTTGGTCTCTGTTCACAACAGATACTCTTCCTAGCTCAGTAAGGCTATCTCTAGAATACTGTATAGTTGTGGGCAAACTCACTACCATCTTTCCTAGGTTAACTGCTATTAGTGTCAGAGCAATTCCACAGTTCTTCAGTTGTTGGGGACCATAATAGGGCAGAGAAGTCAATCGTAGGGAAGTCACCTTCCTCAATGGCAGGGGAGTCACTTTCTTCAATGGCGGGGAAGTCACTCTCCCCTCCATCTCCTGTTGTCCCTCCATTGCCTGGGTGATCGCTTGTGCTTGGGGCATCTGCCATAGCAGGTATCCTATCAGCAGTATTCCCTACCTAATCAGGCCCCATCTCCTGACTCTTCGGATTCTCAGGAGGGAGTGGCTGCTGGCCTTCGATGTTGGTGCCAAGGCTCGTGCTTGCTTCTTCTTCTTCTTGGACTCCACCTGGTGCCTCGACATCCTCAGCTTCCTCATGGCTCGCCTTGGTAGGCCGGTTCCCTTCGAGACCCTGGTCCAGTGATTCAGATGGTACTACGTTGTACTTCCTTCGACCTGTATCGCTGTGGGCGTCGCTCGGATCACCGTGTATGGTCCTTCTCTCTTGGGCTCGTTACACTTTCTGCGAAACACTCAGATGTAAACTTGGTCTCCTGGAATCACCGGTCCTGGCTCCTCTGGTCCGGGTTCCGGTTCTCGCCTTTTTTCCTGGAGATAGATCACTTTATGTATAGCAGTTAGTTGTCTTACATATGCTTTAAGCTCCATCTCTAATTGTTCCAATGAGGGTCCTTTGTAGGGCCCTCTCAGAACTGGCACTGGCATGGGTCAACCACGCATTTCATGCGGGGTTAGGTGCGTATTTCTGCTAGTTTGCATGCAATAGCTCATTAAAGCTAGTGGTAGTGCATCCACCCAATTGAGCTTTGCACTGGTACAGATTTTATTCAATTTAGCCTTGAGGGTTCCATTTATTCTGGGTATTACTTCTCTGGTTAGAAATTTGACTACTGTCCCTGATCCTAGGTCTGCTGATGGTACCGCCTCTACCCATCTGCTAAATCTATCTATGATCACTAGTATGTATCTTTTGCCATTCACCTTTTTTTTTCGAAATAGTCCTTCTGGGACTGGTATGTGACCTATAGGCGCGGCTATTCCTTTTTGTACATTGTTTTATGCACACACCTCACATTTTGTTAATGCCTCATCTACCATTGCCTGTAGATATGGTGACCCGTATCCCTGTTTTTTAATTTTCCTTATCACTTCCCCCCTTGCGCAATGGTCAAAACCATGCGCATCAGTTATCAGTAGATTACGCAACACAATCAGCGGGTTTTCTGTTTTGTTCCATTTACTTGTTTTTGCTTGCTTCATCATGGGGCCCAAATCCTTGGCCTCCATTCCCTTGTTTACTAGTAAAGTAATGTGTGGGGCAGCACCAGAAACATTATACCATTTTGCCACAAAGTCTGAGCCGTCCCTGTCTGTTACCTCCATTGCTGCTCCCTGTTTTCCTATGACTATGTACTGAGACATAATTGGTACTGATTTCCCATTTGTGTTTAACAACCATACGTAGCTGTTCTAAAAGATAATCACGATAGGGATATTCTGATTTTCCCCTATCTGCTTCTGGTATCTGAGCCTGAATAAACCTACCCCACTTCTTCGCTGTCTTACCTACTTCTGTCTCAATGCCCCCTAACCAATATACATTTGCTGTATCCTGTGTTATTACCATTTGTAAGTTTAACCCTGCTTTATTTATGATTACCCCTTCAGAGGAACACCGAATTTGTATACTCATTTTGCATAGGGCATCTCTTCCTAATAAGTTGACAGGGGTGTGTTCTGATACGAGTATAGGGAGGGTTGCGGATTTGTCATCCGCTGTCAGGCGAACTGGAGCTGTCATTGGAATTAACTGCGTTTGTCCCAAGAATCCTACAGTTATGGCGTATTTGCCAGACATGGGGAGGTGAGAGGCATCATTTCTATCATCATGGGTGTGCCTCTGTTTTCTATTTGAACCAGCAGCATAGGTTCTTGATCAACTCGCGTAGTTAACACTGGAAACTGACCCTCCCCTGTAGGATTCTCTGGGCACCCCTAGTACCCCTGATTAGGCCCTGCCCATGTGTTCACAGGACCTTGGAATTGTTTCTGATTTTGTTGCCAGCCGCCAGTTTGTTTCCAATTACTTTGGTCTCTGTTCCCCTGTTGTTGCCAGGGGTTTGTGGGGAAGTCTGGTATGCCCTGGTTGTTGGCATCCCCAGCAGATTCCAGGTGGCCCTTGTGGGCCCCGGTTTCCTCCTTTTTGATTGTTTTGCAGAGGTTTTTGTTGTCTATTGTTCCATTGCTGGGGTTGTTGTGCATACACATTCACTACTGGTGGTGTGGGTTGCACTTGAGCCTGTGGCACGGGAAGCATATGTGGCCCTCCGGAGGAGACTGCAGCCACCATTCCTGTCTCAGTCATAGGTGCTGTTACTGGAGCCTGGATTTTCTTCTTTCCTCTGTTTGTCAGTTCTTCCAGTTGGAGTTAAGTCAGCTTTCTCTGAATGTCTCTCCCCTGTTCTGTGAGTCTCTGTTCATCCTTTCTGTGTTTTTCTACTGCATGTATCACATGGTCACATAATTCTTTGTGTGACTTTGAGGTTAGTCCTACCACATCCTCCAGCCTGCTTTTCACTGGCTGGGGTATGGCCTCTATCACTGAGTTTCGGAACAGAGTTGTCATTAGTGGGTCCCCTTCTGGGTCTCTTTCTGTTTCCAGTCTCCATCGTTTCATCTGTTCGTGTAGATAGGCAGCTGGATTCTCCATTTCCCCCAGTGTCCCCACTTTTAGTGACTTGGGGTCAATTCCCGCCAGATATTCCAGTCTCAGTGCTCGCCAGACTTCAGGGCGATGTGAGTCAAAGTCCATCCCGTCTCCTTGCGGGTCTGTCACTTCTCTCCTCAGGTCACTGTTCCCCAGTATATCCTCCATTTTTGCCTTTCCTACCACCCTTGCCAACAGTGCCTTCAGATCCCCCACAGTCAGCAGTTTCCCCATGGTTTGTTCCTCAAAAGTCCTTATCCATTTTCCTGCCCCATCATGCAAATCTGGCAGACGGGCAACCAATCCTTCCAGGTCCTGCGATCCCCATGGAACATAATGTGCCAGGGTACCTTTTATTAAAATTGGATATTGCCCCTCATATTTTTCAGGTTTTTTCAGTGTTCTCCTAGTCCACACTCTTTCCTCCCTTACTTCTTGGTCGCAGGCTCCCCCCCATATTTCAGCCGCTGCTCCTTCCTCCTCCTCTAGTTCCCTGTCAGTCTGTTGTCTAACCCAGCTCTGTTCTCTCTTCCTTTCCTCCCTTTTCCTAAATGTTCTCGTCATTTTGTCTATTTCTCTTCCTGTTAGTTTGTTTGTTGCTTCGATATTTGTAATATCTTCATCCGGAGATTCCCCATCGTCTTCTTTTGTCATCTTCATTCTTCCCAAGGC
This sequence comes from Coregonus clupeaformis, assembly GCF_020615455.1. Taxonomy (NCBI): domain Eukaryota; kingdom Metazoa; phylum Chordata; class Actinopteri; order Salmoniformes; family Salmonidae; genus Coregonus; species Coregonus clupeaformis. The sequence goes on from NC_059222.1 coordinate 20,058,543, forward strand.
CTCCCTTAGCTCTCCATTGCAGTCAAATCTGTTTGGCTTTGTTTCTGCCCTTTGTTTGATTCTTCCTGCTTCTTTCGGGTCCTTTTCTCTCCTCCGGGAAGATGTAAAAGGAGTTCTTTCTTCTTCCATTTCTATTTCTCCTTTTATTGATACTACTCTGGACACCTGTGGATATTGTCCACCGGTGTATGGCGGAGGTCCCATGGACCAGTCCACTTTCTTTCTGTTTGTTTTCTTATCATCCTTTCTCAACATGTTTCTGGCTTCTTGTATGTTCTTTAGCAGTCCTTCTCCCTCTATTTTAAACATGTTGAGTACTTATTTTTCTCTTTCTCTTTTGGCCATCCTCTTCTTTCCTGTGTCTTTTGTTTTATAGTTTTTTATTAGTGTTTCCATTTCCTCACACACTGTGACGTCAAACGTTCCTCCTTCTGGCCATTTGGTGCCCATCTTCCTGGTGCGTTGTTCCCATTTAATTTTAGATGTTTCTATTATTTCTACCTTGTGTAGGGGATATCTAGCACTCAGGATTTCTACCGCCGTTTTATTCATGTTTATGGCCTGTATTTTTGAACTCCCCAATGTCAGTCCCATATTCAACCCCCTTTTTTAAATTATAATACTTTTTTATATTATATTTATTTGTTTATTTTTTATCTATTTTAATATTCGTCCTATTTTTGTTCCCTAAATCCTTTTTATATTGGTACTTGCTTTTCTCTTATTGTTGATCTGTTCATGCCTTTGATTATTTTAACCAGAACTTGTTTGGTTATTTCTTATATCTCCTGATGTCCACTTTTCTCGCATGTGGAACACCTCATGAATCTTCCCCTTGCGTATTTCTCCTATTTCCCAACCACTGAATATCTAGTTATCATAAATATATGTTAGGTTTTTCTCTTATCTTTCCTGGTGTCCACTTTTCTTTTGTGTGGAACACCTCATGAATCTTTCCTTTGCGTATTTCTCCTATTTCCCAACCATTGAATATCTAGTTTTCATAAATATATGTTCGGTTTTTCTCATATCTTTCCTGATGTCCACTTTTCTTTTGTGTGGAACACCTCATGAATCTTTCCTTTGCTAGTGTTTTTCTTAACTTCAAACCACTTAACTGTATGTGTGTTTCTACCCCTAGTACTTTAATGGGCTTTCACACACCGTTCACTCTTCCTCTCTTAGTGTGAGACCGGATGCGTCCTCTCTACCAGGTTACACTTAAGCAACGGCCCAGAAGAGGTGCGCCATCCTTTCCCCACCAAAGACAGAAACTTTCACACTTTTTTATTCTTTAATTTTTTTTCCCTCACCAGAGCAGAATTATTTTCACACTCACTTGCACTCTCACTCTTCCATACACTTGCCTAAGCTACCTGCAAATTCAACCCCCTTCCTGATTCACTTCCTTGACACAAGAAAAATGGTTTTATACAGGATTTTTGCCCACCTATGCAGCCCTCTAAGCGATTCACTTCCTCAACATGCCTTTGCAGGACTTGTACCTACCCTATGCTTTCCTAAGCGACCTGTAAATTCAGCCCTTTTCCTGATTCACTTCCTCGACACAGGAAAAGCGGTATTATACAGGGTTTTTGCCCACCTATGCAGCCCTCTAAGCGATTCACTTCCTCGACTTCCTTGACACGCCTATTTTCTGATCGCCCAAACCGATGGACAGCCGCTCGCGCTGAAGCGACCCAGACAGAATGATCAGCAGGATAAATCAAATGAATCGATCGAATTTGAACAAATGCAACCCGAACGAGACAGATGAAACACCCAACCTGACCACAACTGAATGAATCACAATAACCCAAGCAAACCACCCACCTGCCCGGACCGAGCAGATCTACTTAAACTATTTTATATGTATTGCAACCCTCAAGGCTTTTTATCCCTTTGTCATTTAGCATGCATTTCGAATTCAAAAGCTCCCAGTATCTGGTTTTCTAGTTCTTACATTTGGAGAGACCTACTTGGTGTACTGCAGCTGAGGCCGGGTCCCGGAGCGAACCACACAAACTTTATACTATTAAGTAAGAACTTTAGCTTACCTTTATTTAGTGGCCACTTTGTTTGTGTAGCTCGTACAAACCGTTCACAGCTGCAAGTGTTCACTGTCTCTGGTCCCTGTTTTTCACTCCTGGGCTAACTCGCCATTTATGTGGTAGAAATATTTAACTAAAAAATATCTCTCAAAAAACCTGAGCTTGTGAATTCAGAATATACTTTATTAAAGCGTAACAAAGCCGAGCTGGTCCATGGAGCAACTGCTTGCCCTGACCCGGAGCTCTCCTTTTATACAGACACAAATGCATAGTCATGCTTATACAACCTACACAGTTACTCCATTATATGTACATGATTAACATCCTTCGGTGTCACATGTTGTTTACTCACGAGGGCTACGTGCGCTTCTCTAAATGAGGCCTCTGTCACTTATCTCATTATATTGGTGGCGTGACTCAAGAAATTATATACATACATACGTTAAAGAACAATCACACTCTGTATAAACTATATTCACTATCCAGGCATGCATCTGGAGTACAAAGTATCAATCATGTTCATTCTGTTTTACCCTTATCATTTCATAACACATTATAAAACATATAAATTAATACTTAAACATGGTTTACACATGTCATGTCCATAACATACATTTAAGCCTTTCCCAACAGCCATCCTCCCAGGACCCTGAGCCACTATGGTTTTTCCTTGTGACTATGTGCATGTGGCTATGTGTGTCAAGTCATCAGCACAAACAAGTGACAACACTAGTTCCATTGTTACTCCAATCTCCACACAGCTACAACGAGAAGTTGTATCTCCATCTCATGTCATTGACATACCCAGACCAACTGCAGGGAGTTAGAGGGAACTATCCATTATCAGAAGCACAGTGTTTGCACTAAAGAAATGTCTCTGCTCTGTTTTAACCCTTTAATTGGTTCTTAATTCATAAGCATTTAAGGCATGTAGGCGTTTCATTCTACAAACTTTTGACTGGTACTGTAGGTGCACTAGGCAGAAATTGTTCCGACATTTCCTGGTTGCTAAAATTAGAATAGTTCCCCTAATTTCAGTTTATGTGACAAAACAAGCAAGTATAGTATAGAGAATCATTGTACCACCTAAACCGTTGTGAAATGTATTTTCCATAACCAAAAATATTGTATTTTCAGCTGTTTGAAGCTGGTCTACAAAACCGAAAGTAAAAGACGCAAAAACGAAACTTAAGAACGGGAAGCATAGAAAAGCGCGTATAGAACAGATCTACCGCTTCTTAGACTTGCTTTCAATGAGAATGACATCTATAACTCACATTTCTATGTGATTTTGGTCGGGTCGCCCAAAAAGTTACATATTGCAGCTTTAAAGGTTCCCAAAATGTTCCATTAGGTTGTGGGAACAAAATATATGTTCCCAAAACACAAAAACTGTCCAGTTGTGCGGATGATTATACAAAGTTTATTTTAGGTTGCAAAAAACATTAACCTGATGTTACAAGAATGTTCCCAGAACCCCCTTTTTCTGTTTTTTAAAGGTTCCCAGAATGTTTCTTTAGGTTGTGGGAACATTGTGGCAATATGACTAGAGATAGGTTCCCAAAACACTAAAACCGTCCAGATGTGCTGACATTCAGACAATGTTTGTATCAGTGCGCAAAAAACATTCCTTTGATGTTGCAAGAATGTTGACAGAACAGCCTTTCTGAGTTCTTTAAAGGTTCCCAGAAAATGTAACTAGGTTGTGGGAACAGTATGTATACATTACAAGAGATCACAAAACACAAAATATGCTCAGTTGTGATGACATTCATACAATGTTTAAATTAGGTTGCACAGGACATTTCCTTAATGTTGCAAGAATATTATTGTGATATTCACGAAGGTTGCACAAAACATTCCCACAATGTTGCATAATATTTCACTATTTCCAAGTAAGTCTGTTTTTATGCCATTCATAGCATATTTGTTTTAGGTTTAAAATAATATTCCATTGATGTTCAAGCAATTTACATTTTACCTTGTCTTGGAGGGCCTTAGAACGTTTCAAGAATATCTAGAAAATATTATATTTAAGTTTGACTTAATATTACCACAAAATTCTCAGCATGCAGATGTGTAGCTCCTTAAAGCACATTGGAATACATCCCCATTATGTTTCTCTCCAGATTTAATGGAAGTTCGCATTTGAGGACTGTATTGTAGGCCTACTACAAGGTGATACAGTGCATTCGGAAAGTATTCAGACCCCTTGACTTTTTCCACATTTTCTTAAGTTACAGCCTTATTCTAAAATCGATTAAATGTGTTTTTTTCCCACCTCATCATTCTACACACAATACCCCATAATGACAAAGCAAAAAAAGTTTTTTAGAAATTTTATTCAGACCTGTTACTCAGTACTCTGTCTCGAGTCTTCTTAGGTATGATGCTACAAGATTGGCACACCTATATTTGGGGAGTTTCTCCCATTCTTCTCTGCAGATCCTCTCAAGCTCTGTCAGGTTGGATGGGGAGCGTCGCTGCACAGCTATTTTCAGGTCTCTCCAGAGATGTTAAATCGGGTTCAAGTCCGGGCTCTGGCTGGGCCACTCAAGCACATTCAGAGACTTGTCCCGAAGCCACTCCTGTGTTGTCTTGGCTGTGTGCTTAGGGTCATTGTCCTGTTGGAACGTGAACCTTCGGCCCAGTCTGAGGTCCTGAGCGCTCTGGAACAGGTTTTCATCAAGGATCTCTCTGTACTTTGCTCCGATCATCTTTCCCTCGATCCTGACTAGTCTCCCAGTCCCTGCCGCTGAGAAATGTCCCCACAGCATGATGCTGCCACCACCATGCTTCACCGTAGGGATGGTGCCAGGTTTCCTCCGGACGTGAAGCTCTTCAGGCCAAAGAGTTCAATCTTGGTTTCATCAGACCAGAGAATCTTGTTTCTCATGGTCTGAGAGTCATTAGGTGCCTTTTGCAATCTCCAAGTGGGCTGTCATGTGCCTTTTACTGAGGAGTGACTTCCGTCTGGCCACTCTACCATAAAAATCTGATTGGTGGAGTGTTGCAGAGATGGTTGTCCTTCTGGAAGGTTCTCCCAACTCCACAGAGGAACTCTGGAGCGCTATCAGAGTGACCATCGGGTTCTTGGTCACCTCCCTGACCAAGGCCCTTCTCCCCCGATTGCTCAGTTTGGCTGGGAGGCCAGCTCTAGAAAGAGTCTTGGTGGTTCCAAACGTCTTCCATTTAAGAATGATGGAGGCCACTGTGTTCTTGGGGACCTTTAATGCTGCAGACATTTTTATGATGGTGCTTTTCTATCTACCAATTTCTATGTTCTATGTTTGTGCTTTTCTATAAACCAATTTCTGTGTTCATGCTCTGTGTTCATGCAAGTGACTGACTGAACAAATCCTCACTATCAGTAGCTGCAATTTGGCAGTACGCCCAGACCTTGTTTTGAGAACGAAAGATATCTCAGTTTCAAGATATTAGCTTGGAGAGAAGAAGCCTAGTGAGGTATTGAACTGTCACATGTTATGAACCAGTATTGGCCGGTCACATGAACGAAACAAAACAGTAATGATTAATTAATTATGCTAAATCATGCTAATATGACTTGTCTGTGTATAGCCATATATAAGACAACTGCTGGGACTGCCCGAGCAGAGCTTCTGATTGACATGCATTGGTGCATTGAGTTGGTTGGAACCTCTCCAGCGCGCTGACAATAAACAATGATTCATTTAAGATTGACTTCGAGTGTCCCTGTGTAAGAATTTCCATAACATAATTTTTGGTACCCTTCCCCAGATCTGTGCCTCGACACAATCCTGTCTCGGAGCTCTACAGACAATTCTTTCGACCTCATGGCTTGGTTTTTGCTCTGACATGCACTGTCAACTGTGGGACCTTATATAGACAGGTATGTGCCTTTCCAAATCATGTCCAATCAATTGAATTTACCAAAGATGGACTCCAATCAAGTTGTAGAAACATCTCTAGGATGATCAATGGAAACAGGATGCACCTGATATCAATTTCGAGTCTCATAGCAAAGGGTCTGAATACTTATGTAAATAAGGTATTTGCTTTGTCATTAAGGGTATTGTGTGTAGATTGATGAGGGAAATAAATAATTTAATCCATTTTAGAATAAGGCTGTAACGTAACAAAATGTGGAAAAAGTCAAGGGGTCTGAATACTTTCTGAATGCACTGTATAGACACACATGACATTATACACTGAGTATACCAACATTAGGAACACCTTCCTGAATTCCATGCTTCCTTTTTAGCCTATCCTCTGCGCCACTAGGGCACTTATTTTTTCAGTATATAGCCATGGCAGTATGATCAGTCATGAATTACATGCTTCCTTTTTTAGCCTTAGACATAAGTAACCCAGGGATATACTGGTAACTGGGTTATTCACCATCACTTTAACCATCCTCTTTATATGCTGCATACTTCTGGGCCCATATTTACAAGTTATCCACACCTACTCATTGGAAAAGCATTCCAGGTGAAGCTGGTAGAGAGAATGCCAAGAGTGTGCAAAGCTGTCATCAAGGCAAAGGGTGGCTATTTGAAGTATCTCAAATATAAAATATATTTTGTTTGTTTAACACTATTTTGGTTACTAAATGATTCCATATGTGTTATTTCATAGTTTTTATGTCTTCACTATTATTCTACAATGTAGAAAATAGTAAAAATAAAGAAAAACCCTAGAATGAGTAGGTTTGTCCAAACTTTTGACTGGTACTGTATATTGGGAGCATTTTTTTTTAAGTCAATTTTTACACAATGTTTATTTTTTACAGTAAGTCTAAATTCTGCATTTCTGACTGGATTTATACTGTACATCTGGACAAAATAAAGACATCCTCTCTTTTAGTAGTGTATCAGCCTCAATTTCACAGTTTTTCTCAAAAGAATCCCACATGGTTAAAGAATATGTGGGATTGAACCTGCAGTCTTTGGAAATGCAACCAGATCATTAACCCTCTGCACCCCCAGGGAATAGCTGTGACTGAGTTATTAAAATGTTCCCATCCTCTTCATATGCTGTGTACTTGTAACACTGTATTTTATGATTTTGCTCTTTGCTATTGCGCTCTGTTTGTTGTTGACAATTTTAATTGAAAACAATCATAGTAAGGTACTTAATTGTTACCCAGAAATGATTTGGGGCTCTATTCAATCTGTAATGCGTTACAGATTGCGCAATAGAAATGTAAAGGTAATTTCCGATTGAGCCGACATATGCAGCATTTACCGTGAATGCAGTCAATCACGCTGTAACGCAGAATTTCTGCAATACTGATTAAATAAAGCCCTTGATATTGAGTTAAAAACAGCTGCGTTGGATCTTTAAATCAATAAAAGATTATTGAATTGAACCTGAATTTTTTTTTGTATATTTATTGTGCCATAATTTTTCAGAATGGGTATTGCCTGCATTTGTATGTGTTTTGATTGAAATTGATAAAAGGTAAAATTGTTGTCTTTTTTTACTTTAACGGTTCTGAGCCTGTATTTAAGAAGCATATGTATACACAAGAATACAAGTTATTTAACGAAAGCTCTATCCAACTAAAATCACTGTGATGAAGAAAGAAAATCATAAAATATAGTGCTTAACAGTACACAGCATATGAAAAGGATGGGAACATTTGAATAACTCAGAAATAACCCTGCAACACCACAATTATCCTTTGGTAGTTCAGAGGTTTACTGATCTGACTGCAGAGCTGAAAATTGCAAGTTCAAGCCCACACATTATTTCAACATGTTTCTTTTGAAAAAGAAAAACGGTGAAATTGCAGTTCAGATATAATCTACTAAAATAGAAGATGCCTTTATTTCATCCAGATTCATAAATCCAGTCAGAAATGCAGAATTTAGAATAACTGTAAAAAAAAAAAAAACTTTTAAAAAAACGCATCTGATATCATTCCTACTTTGAGACGCTTGATAAGGTCCCTTCTGTCATATTTTTCATGATCTGATCTTAGATCAGCACTCATAATCTTGGGTACCTTAAATATGGGCCCAAAAGAACGCAGCATAAAAAGAGGATGGGTGAAGTGATGGTGAATAACCCAGTTACCAGTATTTCCCTAGGTTAGTTATATGTAAGAAGGCTAAAAAGGATGTGTGGAATGAATTCCTGATTCATCATACTTCCATGGCTATATACTGAAAAGATAAGATGCAAGAGAGCTTTCCTGGTGGCACAGAGGATAAAAGACCTGGCTTGGGACCAACATGTGGAGATTGTCAACATACAAAATAATATGGTTGTGTTTGTATTATTAAATGCTGTTCAATTGTCCTATGAATGAAAATAAAATGCCATGTGTCTCTATATCACCTTCAAATGCGAACTTCCATTAAATCTGGAGAGAAACAATGGGGATGTATTCCAATGTGCTTTTTAAGCTTTAAGGAGCAACACATTCGCATGCTGAGAATGTTGTAGTAATATTAGGTAAAACTTAAATATAACATTTTCCAAATGTTCTTGAAATCTTCTGAGGAACTCCAAGACAAGGTAAAATGTATATTGCATAAACATCAATGGAATATTGTGTTAAATCGTAAAGAAATATGCTATGAACATCAAAACGGACTTATTTGGAAATTGTGGAACATTGTGAAACATTGTGGGGGAATGTTCTGTGCAGCGTATGTGAATATCACAAGAACATTCTTGCAACATCCCAGACAACTCCCATAACTTGATGAAATGTTCTAGGAACCTTTAAAGAACTTAGACCAGGTGTTCTTTTGTTGTTGTTAACATTCTTACAACATTATAGGAATGTCCTGTGCAACCTAACTTAAACATTGTATGAATGTCATCACAACTGAGCATATTTTGTGCTTTGGGAACCTATCTCTAGTCATATCCCCACAATGGTCCCAAAATCTAAAGAACATTCTGGGAACCTTTAAATAATAGACGAAATGTGTCTAGGAACATTCTTGTAACATCAGCTGAATGTTTTTTGCACCCTAAAATAAACATTGTAGAATCCTCAGCACAACTGGACAGTTTTTGTGTTTTGGGAACTTCTCTTTTGTGATGTCCCTACAATGTTCCCACCAGACTGTTCCCACAACCAAATGAATCATTCTGGAAACCTTTAAAGAACAGATTAAATATGTTATAGGAAAGTTCTTGCAACATCAGGTGAATGTTTTATACAAACATTCCATAATCATCAGCACGACTAGACAGTTTTTGAGTTATGAGAACAATTGCCGCAACCAAACGAATGTTCTGGGAACTTTCACAGAAGCAATTTTGGTTTCTAACCAACATCAGAGTCAAAGGTTGGATGCTGTTGGATGCTATTCCCGAGACACACGAATCCTGCATTCATTCTGAGGTAAGTAACAGGCTGGGCTTACTGTTAAGGTTAGGGTTAGCTAACATGCTAAGTAGTTCCAAAGTAGCTTAAAAGTAGTAAGTAGTTACTCTTAGATTTGAAAATGCTTGTTAGCATCAAAGTAGACATCATGCAATACTACAAATCCCTGCAAGTGAACATTAGATAGTTAATCCAGTGATTTTTACCTCGATTCGGCAGTCTCGTCCAGATCATGACATTTGTAGTTCTTTATGTGGTCCTCTGTAGCTTAGCTGGTAACGCCAGGGTAGTGGGTTTGATCCCCGGGACCACCCATACACAAAAATGTATGCACGCATGACTGTAAGTCGCTTTGGATAAAAGAGTCTGCTAAGTGACATATTATTATTTATGATAGCCATATTAGCAGCTAATTAGCGTTTCATTTTGGGGGGCTGAATACAGGCGAATATATAGATAAAAGTCACCTTATCTTAGAGAGATTTACACGGTTATCAAAACGTCACACCAGGGTAAGCCTACACGGAACACAGACCTTATTTTAAGTGTTTCTAAAATCCCCTATGGGAAAAACGAATGGTGCAAAAATGATTGGAACCATTTCCCTGTTTGACTGCTAGGTTTTATGAGTATTATGACTATATAGATGTTGAATTCACCGATGCCAGCGCATCAGGCTGTAATTTTATAAAGTAGATGACTCAACTGTTGACTCATTTATACTCGCCTGTGTGTCTTATTCGGAATGCGGGCCTTGTGTTTGATATGGCTTTTTCTTTGCAACTCTGCCAAGAAGGTCAGCATCCCCGAGTCGCCTCTTCACTGTTGATGTTGAGACTGGTGTTTTGCGGGTACTATTTAATGAAGCTGCCAGTTGAGGACCTGTGAGGCGTCTGTTTCTCAAACTAGACACTGTAATGTATTTGTCCTCTTGCTCAGTTGTGCACCGGGGCCTCCCACTCCTCTTTCTATTCTGGTTAGAGCCAGTTTGCGCTGTTCTGTGAAAGGAGCTGTACACAGCGTTGTGCGAGATGTAAGTGACCCCAAACTTTTGAACGGTAGTGTATTTGCATAAGTATTCAGACCCTTTCATATCAGATTTGAAATTGAGCACAGGTCCTTCCTGTTTCCATTGATCATCCTTGAGATGTTTCTACAACTTGATTGGAGTCCACCTGTGGTAAATCCAATTGATTGGACATGATTTGGAAAGGCACACACCTGTCTATAAGGTCCCGCAGTTGACAGTGCATGTCAGAGCAAAAACCAAGCCATGAGGTCGAAGGAATTGATCGTAGAGCTCCGAGAAAGGATTGTCTTGAGGCACAGATCTGGGGAAGGGTACAAAAAAATTCTGCAGCATTGAAAGTCCCCAAGAACACAATGCCTCCATCAATCTTAAACGGAAGATGTTTGGAACCACCAAGACTCTTCCTAGAGCTGGCTGCCCGGCCAAACTGAGCAATCGGGGGGGAAGGGCCTTGGTCAGGGAGGTGACCAAGAACCCGGTGGTCACTCTGACAGTGCTCTAGAGTTCTTCTGTGGAGATGGGAGAACCTTCCAGAAGGACAACCATCTCTGCAGTACTCCACCAATCAGGCCTTTATGGTAGAGTGGCCAGACGGAAGCCACTCCTCAGTAAAAGGCACATGACAGCCTGCTTGGAGTTTGCCAAAAGGCACCTAAAGACTCTCATACCATGAGAAACAAGATTCTCTGGTCTGATGAAACCAAGATTGAAGTCTTTGGCCTGAATGCCAAGGGTCACGTCTGGAGGAAACCTGGCACCATCCCTACGGTAAAGCATGGTGGTGGCAGCATCATGCTATGGTGATGTTTTTCAGCGGCAGGGATTGACAGACTAGTCAGGATCGAGGCAAAGATGAACGAAGCAAAGTACAGCGAGATCCTTGATGAAAACCTGTTCCAGAGCGTTCAGGTCCACAGACTGGGGCGAAGGTTCAACTTCCAACAGGAAAACGATCCTAAGCACACAGCGAAGACAACGCAGGATGGCTTCGGGACAAGTCTCTGAATGTCCTTGAGTGGCCCAGCCAGAGCCCGGACTTGAACCCGATCGAACATCTCTGGAGAGACCTGAAAATAGCTGTGCCGCAACGCTCCCCATCCAACCTGACAGAGCTTGAGAGGATCTGCAGAGAAGAATGGGAGAAACTCCCCAAATACAGGTTTGCCAAGCTTGTAGCGTCATACCCAAGAAGACTCAATGCTGTAATCGCTGCCAAAGGTGCTTCAACAAAGTACTAAGTAAAGCGTCTGAATACTTATGTTAATGTCATATTTAAGTTTTGTATTTTTTATAAATTAGCAAACATTTCTAAACCTATTTTTGCTTTGTCATTATTGGGTATTGTGTGTAGATTCATGAGGGGGAAATAAATAATTTAAGCAATTTTAGAATAAAGCTGTAACGTAACAAAATGTGGGAAAAGTCAAGGGGTCTGACTACTTTCTGAGACCAGGCTGGGAAACTACCTGGAGTCTATAGTGACTTCTTGACCTGACCAGGAACAACTCTGGGTCCTGATTATAAACTATAAGAAATATGGCGTAAGAAATTAGAAATAAGGCATTATTTTGACATTTGATTTCTCTCCATCGGTGGAGGGGGACCTGCTGAGAGCTGTCCAACAACGCCTGGCCAAAACAGAGAACCTCACTGCACTGCTGACTGATATCAGAGATCTCCATGTCCAGATCAACAGGGTGAGACTCCATATAAAACAACTTACAAACCACACACACAATAAAGGGCATACACAAAAAAAGGCGCACATACACACACACACATTGCATTATAAAATCCATTCGATTCAAACACTGTTCAGACATAAATGATGATTGAAGTGTTCTTTGTATCTCAGATGCTGAAAGCGGTCCAAGCAGCCCACAGCCACAAGCCTGGCCTCTTGTTTCAACGGGGACTATGATGTCCAGGTAGCCACACACCTGAGCCTGGTGCAGCTCCAAAGCTATGACCAGGGCATAGTCTGCAGTTTAAGAAACATAGCCCAAGCCAATGGTGAGAGGGATGATGCTGGACTGTAGCCTATGTCTTTATAGTTTTTGGTATTGATCCAAAACTTACTAATTGCTATGTTTTTATGGTGATGTATATTTATTTATTATTTTGTCTATTTATGATTGTATGTTTATTTATATAAATGCTTTAAAAATGTTATTTAAAAGCTTTTTTATTGCACATTTCAGTTAAGTCTACTCAATAATTCCCCTGTAAGCTTTGTGAGCTGTTATAAACTTTTTTCCTAATGTGGCATTGAGAACGTTTTTTGGGGGGTATTCTTGAGTAATTACCAGCTTTACAATGTAATATTAATATTTATTAAGTTATTGTTTGATATTTAATTGTGATGTATTTTGAAAAAATATTTTGATATATCAAATGCATTCCATGAAGCCACCATGTGTATTTCATAAGTTAGATGAAAAATGATTTTTATAGTGACAATTCCACACACGTATCTGATAACCACAGGGAAGTGCAATTTCATACTGTATGTTGTCCTTCATCTAAGGAATATTGGTACATTTTATTTTGTCACGTGCAATGCATTAGCTCACACCAAATATTATTCCAACCCATGTCCACCCACTACTCCTACTGAACTGAATGGATATTGGAGCCTGAGCTAACTTTCATTTTGTATTTATGGAGTAAGAAGCCCTAAACTCTTTATTTTTTAAAAGTCAGTGGGGATCTAATGATGTAACTGTTTTAGATACATACAAAAGTATGTAGACACCCTTTCAAACTTGTGGATTCGGCTATTTCAGCCACACCCGTTGCTAACAAGTGTATAAAATTGAGCATACAGCCATGCAATCTCCATAGACAAACATTGGCAGAATGGCCCGTACTGAAGACCTCAGTGACTTTCAACGTGGCACTGTCATAGGATGCCACCTTTCCATCAAGTCAGTTCGTCAAATTTCTGCCCTGATAGAGCTGCCCCGGTAAACTGTAAGTGCTGTTATAGTGAAGAGAACGTCTAGGACCAACAACGGCTCAGCAGCGAAGTGGTAGGCCAGACAATCTCACAGAACAGGACCACTGAAGCGCATAAAAATCCTCTGTCCTCTGTTGCGACGCTCCCTTTTTTGCATTTGCCATGGGAAAGTAGGACAGGGGCTGTCTAGTAAAAGCAGTAGTTCGTTAAAAGCCTTGTGTCTAGATGCTTAGTTGACCGGCTACAGAGGAAGTTCAGGATTATTCAACACAGTGAGTAAGCATCTTCTGCAATGTGGGATTATTATGGTCACTGTGGTCTTTCGCTGGGTCGTGTTCACTATGCACCAAACGGGAAGAAAACAGACTAAAACAGGGAGGGATTACCTAAATCTGACCAATAAGAAACAATAGTTTTGATTTTCCATTATAAAACATTTTGCTATGTTGTGCCCTAATGAATAAGGCCCTATATGTCTCAAACAGTGTTTATTTCGAGATTTACATAATGTCATGTGATCATCTGTCATGGGATTGTGACATTCACTAGCCATATTTTTTAGGACAAAATTCAAAGCCAGTCAAGGCAGGACGTCACTGTAAACAATGTTACAGGTAACCTATTTTTCTCTTACAAGAAGTGCTGAAGGTCAATTAACTTATATTCAACTGTGTTTAAGTGAAAATATTAGAGTTCTGAAAAATATCAGCATAAAGAACATCCCTGGAAAATATCTAAATACAAAAGTAATTACATTTTCATGATTCTTTATTATAAAAAAAAAAACATTATGTACATTTTATCGATAGGATGCCAGGGGAGCAATACAAAAGTGTACAAATTATGTTTTCACCGATATAGCAACCATTGAGATCAAAATGAAAGACAAACTATCTTCGAATGAATGATGGATGCAACCATGGTTTAATAACACAACTATTTGGTCACCAACTCAAGAGTATGGTGAAACTGGCATTTCCATGCCAAGGTGATGAAACTACGATAGCATGTTCCGTCTATGAGGGGCCAAGCTTTGAGGAGCAAATCCTTACTTCCACTTTAGTCTAATTTTCACTTAGTCATGCATCGATGTCAATGTGGCCTCCTGTAGCTCAGTTGGTAGAGCATGGCGCATGAACTTCGGGGTTCGATTCCCACGGAGGGCCAGTATGAAAAATGTATGCACTCACTAAGTCGCTCTGGATAAGAGCGTCTGCTAAATGACTAAAATGTAAAATGTAACGTGAGACTACATGAAAATTTGATTTAAGTGGAAGTTGGGTTCGGCCCTGAGTGACTGGGAGAATAGAATCCATGGAGAAGGCGGCGGTGGGTGAGCTGATGCCCGGGCAGTGGGCACCATCAGGGGTTTATAAGGCTGAGATGGCCTTGGCTGCCACCCTCCTCCCCAGGGGCAGAGTCAGGTCAGTGATGCCCAAGACCACCTTGGGCTTGGCCAGCGCAGGAAGCTTCACCAGCTCTGAGACCTGGGGGCAGACACACAGACACACGCAAACAGACAGACACACATGAACAGCTGTGGCATTCTCCACATTCTTCAACACCACTCTAAAACCCATCATGGCAGTAAGTAAATATCTAATGCCAGAGGTCACAATTCCTATCAAAAGTTGTTAATCACTAACAACCAACTGCTATCACATGGTTAACCCTAGCTTTCCTCCCACCACTCACCATGGTGAAAGGCATGAACTGCAGAATGCTTCCGCGGCTGCCCTGCTCCAGACACTCCACACACTCCTCCATGAAGCTCTGCACAAACTGGGTGTGTGGCCCTGCCGTCTTCGAGCCCAGGATGGACGAGATCAGCAGGAAGAGGTTGGCTTCACAGGAAGAGAAAGCATGGCGGATGTAAGCGAGCGGTCAACTAGGGGACAGATTTACTAAGCGTTTTTTTAATTAAACATAGGAGGTAGAATGAAATCGTAAAATGATCATTATGACAAGCAATACAACATAAAGGCACATTGTACATTTTGAAAATATCAAAAGCAAGGGGGCAAACTGTCAATCGCTTAGTAGGAGAACATGCCCTGGTAAGCCATGATGCCTGCTAGGTGCTAAAGGTTTGAGACAGGTGCGTTGTTCTAACCTAGGACGCGGTTAAGAGGGTCCCTCATGTTGACCGTGTGGAGCTGGGAGGCCGACAGGGAGGTGGACATGGACCGGTCACCTACAACACAACCACAGGAGCCAAGGCAAAGATCAAAGGTCATTATAGTGACAATCAACAGGAAAGGAGAAAGGGAAAGGGTCTTCAATAGCAAAGTCAAGAGAGTAGGGGGTTATTGTGGTTCATAGGCAGGCAAGGTTAAAGACCCCATATGGAAGTTTTGTCAATGTATCAATACGTCACTGCTCTGACATAACGTCCTTATTCAAAGAAACTCTCCTTACGTCTCAATTCTATAACCTTCTGCTCTAAGTTGGCACTGGTCCACTTCCCTTAATGGATTTCAAAGGAAAGGCCTGGTGTCAGAAATGAAGGGTTAAAAAGGCTTAGGTGTCAGAAATGAAGGATAAAAAAGGACTGGTGTCAGAAATGAAGGGTAAAAAAGGACTTGTGTCAGAAATGAAGGGTAAAAAAGGACTGGTGTCAGAAATGAAGGGTAAAAAAAGGCCTGGTGTCAGAAATGAAGGCTTAAAAAGGCCTGGTGTCAGAAATGAAGGGTAAAAAGGACTGGTGTCAGAGATGAAGGGTAAAAAGGACTGGTGTCAGAAATGAAGGGTAAAAATACAATCAAATGTTATTTGTCACATGCGCCGAATACAACAGGTGTAGACCTTCAGTGAAATGCTTACTTACAAGCCCTTAACACTTATTTTTCTTTAAACTGCATTATTGGTTAAGTAAAAAATAGATAAGTAAAAAATAAATAAGTATCAAATAACAAATAATTAAAGAGCAGCAGTAAAATAACAGTAGCGAGGCTATATACAGGGGGTCCCGGTACAGAGTCAATGTGCGGGGGCACAGGTTAGTCGAGGTAATTGAGGTAATATGTACATGTAGGTAGAGTTAAAGTGACTATGCATAGATAATAAACAGAGCAACGTGGGGGGGGATCGACAATGCAAATAGTCCGGGTAACCATTTGATTAGCTGTTCAGGAGACTTATGGCTTGGGGGTAGAAGCTGCCATGCGGTAGCAGAGAGAACAGTCTATAACTAGGGTGGCTGGAGTCTGACAATTTTTAGGGCCTTCCTCTGACACCGCCTGGTATAGAGGTCCTGGATGGCAGGAAGCTTGGCCCCAGTGATGTACTGGGCCGTACGCACTACCCTCTGTAGTGCCTTGCGGTCGGAGGCCGAGCAGTTGCCATACCAGGCAGCGATGCAACCAGTCAGGATGCTCTCGATGGTGCAGCTGTAGAACCTTCTGAGGATCTGAGGACCCATGCCAAATCTTTTCAGTCTCCTGAGGGGGAATAGGCTTTGTCGTGCCCTCTTCACGACTGTCTTGGTGTGTTTGGACCATGATAGTTTGTTGGCGATGTTGACACCAAGGAACTTCAAGCTCTCAACCTGCTCCACTACAACCCTGTCGATGAGAATGGGGGCGTGCTCGGTCCTCCTTTTCCTGTAGTCCACAATCATCTCCTTTGTCTTGATCACGTTGATGGAGAGGTTGTTATCCTGGCACCACACGGCCAGGTCTCTGACCTCCTCCCTATAGGCTGTCTCGTCGTTGATCAGGCCTACCACTGTTGTGTCGTCCCAGGGTCCTTATCTTAGTGATGAGCTTTGAGGGCACTATGGTGTTGAACGCTGAGCTGTAGTCAATGAATAGCATTCTCACGTAGGTGTTCCTTTTGTCCAGGTGGGAAAGGGCAGTGTGGAGTGCAATAGAGTTTGCATTATCTGTGGATCTGTTGGGGCGGTATGCAAATTGGAGTGGGTCTAGGGTTTCTGGGAAAATGGTGTTGATGTAAGCCATGACCAGCCTTTCAAAGCTACACTCACATGGCTACAGATGTGACTGCTACGGGTCTGTAGTCATTTAGGCAGGTTACCTTAAGTGTTCTTGGGCACAGGGACTATTGGTGGTCTGCTTGAAACATGTTGGTATTACAGACTCAGTCAGGTACAGCTGATGCTCTCATGCATGCTTCAGTGTTGCTTGCCTCGAAGCGAGCATAGATGTAATTTAGCTCGTCTGGTAGGCTCGTGTCACTGGGCAGCTCGCGGCTGTGCTTCCCTTTGTAGTCTGTAATAGTTTGCAAGCCCTGCCACATCCGACGAGGATCGGAGCCGGAGTAGTACGATTCAATCTTAGCCCTGTATTGACGCTTTGCCTGTTTGATGGTTCGTCGGAGGTTATAGTGGGATTTCTTATAAGCGTCCGGGTTAGAGTCCCGCTCCTTGAAAGCGGCATCTCTAGCCTTTAGCTCAGTGCGGATGTTGCCTGTAATCCATGGCTTCTGGTTGGAGTATGTACGTATGGTCACTGTGGGGACAACATCATCAATGCACTTATTGATGAAGCCAGTGACTGATGTGGTGTACTCCTCAATGCCATCGGAAGAATCCCGGAACATATTGCAGTCTGTGCCAGCAAAACAGACCTGTAGCTTAGCATCTGCGTCATCTGACCACTTCTTTATTGACAGTGCTTCCTGCTTTAGTTTTTGCTTGTAAGCAGGAATCAGGAGGATAGAATTATGGTCAGATTTGCCAAATGGAGGGCGAGGGAGAGCTTTGTACACATCTCTAGTGTGGAGTAAAGGTGGTCTAGAATTCTCTGGCTGCACAGAAATGAGGTAAAATGGATTTAAGTTTCCATGCATTAAAGTCCCCGGCCAATGGGAGCGCCGCCTCTGGATGAGTGTTTTCCTGTTTGCTTATGGCCTTATACAGCTCATTGAGTGCGGTCTTAGTGCCAGCATCGGTTTGTGGTGGTAAATAGACAGCTACGAAAAATATTGATGAAAACTCTCTAGGTAAATAGTGTGGTCTACAGCTTATCATGACTGATGGTAGAGGCAGATTACCCACTCGCCGTTGGATCCTGACAAGGCACCCCGACCTACGTCCCTGATATCTCAGTCTCTTTCTCCTGCGAATGACGGCGATTTGGGCCTTGTCGGGTGTCTGAAGTAAATCCTTTGCGTCCGACTCGTTAAAGAAACAATCTTCGTCCAGTACAAGGTGAGTAATCTCAGTCCTGATATCCAGAAGCTCTTTTCGGTCATAAAGAGACGGCGGCAGAAACATTATGTACAAAATAAGTTACAAATAATGCGAAAACACACACACACACAATTGCACAATTGGTTAGGAGCCCGCAAAACGGCAGCCATCTCCTCCGGCGCCATTCCCATAAAAAGGACTGGTGAAATGCTTATCACTGGAGTGAGTCTTTAAGGACACTCCCTCCTATTTCAAGTCAAGACAAGTTTCTAAATTACTTTTTTCCCTCCACTACTCTTAAAGTGTGTGTTTGCCCAAAATGTCCCTCTACACCCCCTTTTTGCACATTGGGTTTCTACCTGACACTAATTAGTTTAATTACGCTTACACTAGTGGTGTTTTTACTAATGTCATAATCACCCTAGTGACATCAGGGGAAAAAAGTCACCCTTTTTCTTTCGACATGAAAAACGGTTGTTATTGTTGAGCACTGAATTATTACAAAATAACAAAAGCTTTGATGAACCATGAGCCGTGCAACAGTCAACTTGCTGACAAAGTGAGGTTCCGAAGACAGTATTTTACAAAAGTCTTACAACGCTTGGAAGGCTCAGACGCAAGCTCATTTGCGTATGCCTGTCATTTGGTTGAGAGAACTTGTCTACTTGCTTTTGACGGGGGTTCATAACCTTACTCTGTCTTAAAAACCTTCATGGAATCTGGGTGAAGGCATTCATCCCCTAAGGAAATGGGGATGTCACATGAAAAGACACAGTATATTCACAACGTCACAAAGAGACTTTTGAAACTTGCGCTCTCCTGCATTGAGCAGAATATAACAATAATACCATCACCTATTATCTTTATATGTATGCAGGGCTGCATTCAGCAGGCACGAAGTTGTGGAACATTTCAGATAGAAATATATGATGCTGGGAACAAACATGCCTCTCTGACATGTAGAATAAGGAACCATATCAGCTCTATTCATAAATGTTTTATTTGCAACATTCAAAAAGTTTGCTCACTGAACCTGCCGCTGATGTACTTTCTTTGACACCAGAGAACAGCAAACTGACCTGGACTAGAAAGGACCACCGGCTCGTCCTCGTTGGAGCTGAGCAGACGCATGAGCTTGGAGGGCTGCGTGTCGTCCAGAGGGAACAAGCTACTGTAGTCCTGGGGTTAACGAGAGGCATGTTAGACTACATTACCCATAGCACTGGGGAAACATGACAATATAGTGTGTTGTGACTTTATTAAATGCACTTTAAATAAATTGATTTGTTTGTCTGTGTTGTTACCTCAATATCCTCCCGCTGCCTCTTGCGTTGTCGAGCTGAGGCCTGGCCTTTGTGGTGAGTGGAGAAGGAGCTGAGAGCACACCATACAGACAGCCTGGAGAACAAGAGGACAAGACTGTCAACTGGACATCAACAATGGAACACAGCCAAAACCAAAACTGTAAAGATGCAGAGAAGAGGAATACATTTGTTAAAATAAGATTCAGGAAAAACCTATTTATTCAGTAATTCATTACATATATACTGTACAGGGAAGATGTATAACTAGGGCCAGCTTCCAAGGCAAAGATGAAGCCTAGTCCTGGAGAAGTATCCACAAAGCGTCTCAGAAAAGGTCCTAGGAATACTGTTAAAATCTGTTTTAAGACAATAACAAAAAACTCCCAGCTCAGTAGGTATTAATTCAGTCAAAAACATGATTTTCCTGTGTTTTCTATATATTTCCATAATATGAGGTTGGAATAATACTGTGAAAATCAGGATAATGCCCTTTTAGTTTAAGAGCTGTTTGAAAAGGCCGCCTGACATTTTTGCCTGTTTTGGTGGGATGGAGTTTTGGCCTGCCTGGAGACATCACCAGGCGGTAAATTAGTTAATAAACCAATAAGAAAGAGAGTTCCAAACCTCTCTGCCAATAACAGCTAGTTTTCAGTTTTCCCCTCCCCACTCAGACCACTCCGAGATAGTCCTAGCTAAATTTTTGCTTGAGAAATTGCTCTTTGCTAAGAAGCTATTTTTGTTTCTTTTTGACCATTTTTATTTAAAACAAATCACAGTAAGGACTTAAAGGGAGTATAGCACCTATTTCTCAATGCCAGAAACGCATATAATAGTAACTTAGAACACCCCAAGAAAACATTCTCAAATGACAATCAATTGTTATATTATGTTGTTCTAAAAGTTGGGTTTGAGGTTCTCCAAAATCAGCTCTAACTTCGGAAACAATCCCATAACACCCCGCCGACAGCGTCACACAAATGAAAAACTTTGTAAAAAGTGGGATACATTCGTGAGAATGAGGCGGGCGAATTGGGCGTCTACTCGTCAATCTGCGGGGCACATTTCATCCTTGAGAACTTCCACAGCTATCAACAATCAAAGGAGAGCTTCAGCAAGAAGTTGCTTCTCAAAGTGGATGCTGTCCAAACCATAAATGTGGCTTCTAAAGCATCTCAAACAACCAGCAGCACCATCAGAGACCGAGCATTATCACGGGCTTCAGTGAGCATGGAAGTGAACCGGGTAATTGAAAGAGCTCGCTTGCTATCTCTATGCTAATTTTAGCAAGCTATAGTGCATTTAGCTCACGTCTTCCATCTAAATAACACTGATAAAACTCACCAAATGTAAACATGTCTGCCAGCTGTTGGTAGCTAACTGCTGGTGCGGTCATACTATAGACAGTACAAGCCTATGGGAAAGAGTAGTTTTGGCCGCGATGGAGGTCACTAGGCAGGTTTCCATTGACCCAGGTTTATTCAACAAAAGCAATGTCGGAAAGAAAATCATTGCGACGTGTAATGGAAATGGCAGATATAGGAGACATTTTCTAAAGATCGGCAAAATGTGTATCCATTCGACAGGGGTGGATTTTTCTGCTGTCAAACTTTATTGCAACAAATGGAATCTGTGATTTTCAAATAAATGATGATTGCCTAATCATTTTGAAGGAACGTGGGACACGTGATGTCACCGCGTAACTATAAAGCTCCGCTTTCATTCAATTCATTCTAAATGCCTGTGTCTTGCAAAATAAAAAATATTCAACTAAAAATAATGTTTCTCTGCAGGAAAAGTATTTTCCTGACTTTCAAGAATTGGCTGAATTGCTTGCCTTGCTTTTCTGGTTGGCTGGCAAGTTTCACCATCAAATTATATCAGATTTACAGGAGTGCAAGTTTCACCATGGCACGGACCATGGCGATACGTTGGCACATGAGAATTATGGCAAATATTAGTCAATTATTGCTCTTTATCCATGCTGGCTTTCGCAGGCTACCTGAGACATGAAACAGATAGGTGGGATTGCATACAGGCTGTCGGAAATTTATTAATTTGCCTAAATGGGTCATGGAAACACTTCAATGACCAAAATTGTATTTGACACTAGGTTTTTGTGAAAACGTTTATTTTTGTAAGTGTGACGTCATTACGTCCAGCTGTTTTCATCAACACAAGATAGTTAAATGGAAAAGCACCCTTGCAGGCAATTGTCGAATCTATTTTCTATGCAAACTTTCTAAATGTCAACAACAAAAAAATCACTGGACAATTAATGGAAACATAGCATGTTTTCAAGGTGTTTGTGGGGGCTGCACATTGCAGTAATTCAGCCATTCTGTGGCTCAGGAGTTTTATATACAGCCTACCGAGTGCGGGCTACACTGAAATGTGACACGTCGGCCATGGATCCGATCGCGGATCTGGTGGCATTTTGGAGAAGCTCCATAGCCATGTTTTCTTTGGAGGGGTACATTGTGGATTTTGCTCATTGGGAAAGTTTATTTTTGGATCAACGTTGTCAGTTGTTTCTGAATGAATTTATGGCTATTTCTTTCTAGCTGGCAAAGTAAGTGAGCTTGATTTTGTTTGTGTACTGCCATATGTCGATAACATAGCTAAGTTTGTTACTGGTATGGGCTAGTAAATATCCTAAACCTAGCCAGCTAGATGGTGATAACCACAAGCTAAAACCGGGGAGAGGGAGAGGAGAGAATTTACTTTGTTTCATCTGCTGCTGGCTTTCTAATGGTTACTCAAATACGTATTTCCACAAGTAATTGATTAAATTAGATTTGTATTCTATAGTTATGTCAATATGTTGTGAATATTGTACAAAAATCCTCACAGCCGTTTTCCATACTAAAAAGTAGGCTACAGGCAATATGTTCCTCCACCGTGTGAGTCAAAGATATTACAATCTTGCGTTCGGGGCTTTCCGGCAGTCTTCGTGGTTTTTATATGCGGGGAGCATAAATTGTAAACTAACAAATACTCCAATTTGAACCAATGACATGTATATTAGTTAATATACACCACCAACTACATTAATATCTGTTAGGGACCATTATCTGCTACTTGAAATTTTACCCAGAAATGATTTGATATTGAGATAAAAACGGCTGCATTGGACCTTTAAGGCACTGCTCAGACAAACTGAGCCAGGAGTAAAATCAATTCATAAAAGTTTCTCAGCTGGTAATCACAACAGTTCGAGGTACCACAAAGGAAAGATAGTGATGACGCTCACTGACATTGTTGCACATGATGGGGAATAACCAAATCGCAATGAGGCATCGCCAGCTGTGAACTCTATAGCACGCTTCATACAACCATGGTGAATGTGACTGTACATCAAATGTTGCAATGGTAAAACGTTTGAAATCATTTTCACCTGTTGCCTAATATGTTGGCATGCATATAAAAAAAAAAAACTAAATCGCTTTGGCACAGTTGGCATCAAGTCACTTGCTGATAATGTTGCATAAAACATTTGAAAGGTCTATAATTTTAATCGAACACAATCAACGTTAACATAGGCCCTAGATGCCTTCAATTGCTTAACTTATTGGCATGGCCAATTTAGGCATCTTTTTGAAATACCAAGATGTTGAGGGAGGGGAAAAAAGTATTTGATCCCCTGCAGATTTTGTACATTTGCCCACTGACAAAGCAATGATCAGTCTATAATTTTAATGGTAGGTTTATTTGAACAGTGAGAGACAGAATAACAAAAAAATCCAGAAAAACGCATGTCAAAAATGTTATAAATTGATTTGCATTTTAATGAGGGAAATAAGTATTTGACCCCCTCTCAATCAGAAAGATTTCTGGCTCCTAGGTGTCTTTTATACAGGTAACGAGCTGAGATTAGGAACACACTCTTAAAGGGAGTGCTCCTAATCTCAGTTTGTTACCTGTATAAAAGACACCTGTCCACAGAAGCAATAAATTAACCAGATTCCAAACTCTCCACCATGGCCAAGACCAAAAGAGGTCTCCAAGGATGTCAGGGACAAGATTGTAGACCTACACAAGGCTGGAATGGGCTACAAGACCATCGGCAAGCAGCTTGGTGAGAAGGTGACAACAGTTGGCGTGATTATTCGGCCTGGGGCTCCATGCAAGATCTCACCTCGTAGAGTTGCAATGATCATGAGAACGGTGAGGAATCAGCCCAGAACTACACGGGAGGATCTTGTCAATGATCTCAAGGCAGCTGGGACCATAGTCACCAAGAAAACAATTGGTAACACACTACGCCGTGAAGGACTGAAATCCTGCAGCGCCCGCAAGGTCCCCCTGCTCAAGAAAGCACATATACAGGCCCGTCTGAAGTTTGCCAATGAACATCTGAATGATTCAGAGGAGAACTGGGTGAAAGTGTTGTGGTCAGATGAGACCAAAATCGAGCTCTTTGGCATCAACTCAACGTGTTTGGAGGAGGAATGCTGCCTATGACCCCAAGAACACCATCCCCACCGTCAAACATGGAGGTGGAAACATTATGCTTTGGGGGTGTTTTTCTGCTAAGGGGACAGGATAACTTCACCGCATCAAAGGGACGATGGACGGGGCCATGTACCGTCAAATCTTGGGGTCGTGGATGGGTATTCTAGCATGACAATGACCCAAAACACACAGCCAAGGCAACAAAGGAGTGGCTCAAGAAGAAGCACATTAAGGTCCTGGAGTGGCCTAGCCAGTCTCCAGACCTTAATCCCATAGAAAATCTGTGGAGGGAGCTGATGGTTCGAGTTGCCAAACGTCAGCCTCGAAACCTTAATGACTTGGAGAAGATCTGCAAAGAGGAGTGGGACAAAATCCCTCCTGAGATGTGTGCAAACCTGGTGGCCAACTACAAGAAACGTCTAACCTCTGATTGCCAACAAGGGTTTTGCCACAAAGTACTAAGTCATGTTTTGCAGAGGGGTCAAATACTTATTTCCCCTCATTAAAATGCAAATCAATTGCTAACATTTTTTTGTTGTTATTCTGTCTCTCACTGTTCAAATAAACCTACCATTAAAATTATAGACTGATCATGTCTTTGTCAGTGGGCAAACGTACAAAATCAGCAGGGGATCAAATACGTTTTTCCCTCACTGTAGGTTAATTAAATAATAGAAAGAAAAATGTGATTATTTATTAGCGTAGTGGTTATAAGTATATAGGCATATCATGTGAAATAGACATGTGAAATCAGTGTCAAATGCACAAGAGATACTGTTGAATGTAGGTCTAGATTATTTATGGATTGATCATATAGAAATATCAAAACAGTCTTTCAACATCTCCAAAGCAAATTGCATGTGGCGCAGGAACCACTGACTCACTGCCCTTTTCAGGACTAGGCTTAATCTGTGTTCTGAAAACTGGCCCCTACAGTCACCTATTAAGCCAGGTAGCTAGCAATATACAGTCCCTATGATTTAGCTAGCTAGCACATGGGAAAGACATAACATTGTCACTGAGAACCCGAGAGCATACACTAGGAGGACTCAGTCTTACTTAGCCAAGGCCTTGCCGGGCGGGTCTGCCAGGCTGTGCCAGTGGGCCGAGTCTGTGAGCAGGTTGGGCAGGATGTGGCCCAGCAGGGTGAGAGTGATCTGCTGGGTGTCCAGGCAGAAGATGCTGTAGAGCAGCTCCACCACCCGGTTGGCCCACTCCTGGCGAGTCTCCTTCAGCAGCTCCTGAGTCACACATAGAAATTAGGAATGAGGAATGGATTGATACACACCTTATACCCTCCATACTCCACCAGCGAGCTGCTGCGCTTCCTTGGTGAGTTCCTGTGTCGTCACTGCTACCGGCTACTGAACCTGTCCCCAACGACCTAGGGCTGTGGCTGCAGAGCGTGGACCGCTTCCTGCTCGACCACGATTGGGGGAATCAGAACATCCTCAGCCCAGCCAACGTGGTGTTTGTCTACATGCTGTGTCGCAAGGTGGTCTCCTCCGAGGCAGCCACAGAGCACCAGCTGCAGGCTGTGGTGATCACCTGCCTCTACCTGACCTGCTCCTACATGGGCAACGAGACCTCCTACCCACTGAGACCCTTCCTGGTGGAGAGCTCCAGGGACATCTTCTGGGAGCGCTGCCTGTCCATCATCAACCTAATGAGTGCCAACATGCTCCAGATGAACATGGACCTGCATTATTTCTTCCAGCTGTTTGCTGACCTGAAGAACGAGAGCCAGAAAGAAGATGAGGAGCCGCTTACTCATCGGTCTGGACCGGTGAGGGGCCCAGGGGAGAGGGGCCAGGCTCTATAGTAGGCTTGGGCGGTATATCGTATACCAGGATATTTGGAAAAAGCCACGGGATAGTTTTTCAATACTGTAAATACCATCAAAACTATTTATTTGAAGTTTTTCAATAAATTGTTATACTTGTAGTTACTTTAAGTTATTACCTGCAGTCAACTTGTGCAATACCTTAGGAGTTAAGCAGATTGCGTACTTCATTTCACCTGTCACATTAGTTTAAATTATGAAACTTACCGTAGTTCCCTAGAACAGTTGAGCCAGTCACATGTTTGTTTGTAAATAGCAAAGGGAGAAAGCGAGTTTGAGAGTCCATAGCCTTCTATATCTATCAACGCTGTGCGGCGCACATAAGGTGATGAAGTTACACTTGTATGCAATTCAGTACTAAATCTTTGCCATCAGATATCTGCCATTTTTTCCCTGTGTTTCCTACTAGCGTTTTTTCCTCTGTTCTACTCCCATCTGCTCTGTGTACACACTCTGATCTTCCTTCAGAAAAGCATGCATTACAACTTTGTTCATTTGCACAATTTCTCGTTCACTTTTGTTTGTAAATGTCCACAATCACAGAAAATGACATTGGGTAGCTACAATCTATGCTTGTATAACTTTATGAGCTGGATTTACCTTGTCTTAGCAATTAGTTTCTGAGGTGGAAGTTGGGAGAGTTATATTTGGGAGTTGTGCTGAGGGAGGCCCCGCTCTCTCCTTTCCCAGATGTTTAGTTCATTTCATTCCGATCTCCTCTGCATTATTGTAGCCATTTGCTGCAGCCTGTCAACTATGCCTCTGCCTATCCCTGTTCTCTCCTCTCCGCACAGGCTACACAAACGCCTCACACCGCGTGGCTGCTGCCTCTCTAACCTGGTGGTCCCTGCACGCACCACCCACCTGGAGTTCAGGTCTCAGGCAGCCTCTGGAACTGCCGTTCTGCTGCCAACAAGGCAGACTTCATCCCAGCCTATGCTACCCTCCAGTCCCTCGACTTCTTGGCGCTGACGGAAACATGGATTACCACTGAAAACACTGCTACTCCTACTGCTCTCTCCTCGTCTGACCATGTGTTCTCGCATACCCGAGAGCATCTGGTCAGCGGGGTGGTGGCACAGGAATCCTCATCTCTCCCAAGTGGACAGTCTCAATTTTTCCCCCTAACCCATCTGTCTATCTCCTCATTTGAATTCCATGCTGTCACAGTCACTAGCCCATTTAAGCTTAATATCCTTGTCATCTATCGCCCTCCAGGTTCCCTTGGAGAGTTCATCAATGAGCTTGACGCCTTGATAAGTTCCTTTCCTGAGGATGGCTCACCCCTCACAGTTCTGGGGGATTTCAACCTCCCTACGTCTACATTTGACTCATTTCTCTCTGCCTCCTTCTTTCCACTCCTCTCCTCTTTTGACCTCACCCTCTCACCGTCCCCCCTACTCACAAGGCAGGCAATACGCTTGACCTCATCTTTACTAGATGCTGTTCTTCTACTAATCTCACTGCAACTCCCCTCCATGTCTCCGACCACTACTTTGTATCCTTTTCTCTCTCGCTCTCCTCCAACACTACTCACTCTGCCCCTACACAGATGGTAATGTGCCGTCGCAACCTTCGCTCTCTCTCTCCCGCTACTCTCTCCTCTTCCATCCTATCATCTCTTCCCTCTGCTCAATCCTTCTCCCTCCAATCTCCTGATTCTGCCTCCTCAACCCTCCTCTCCTCCCTTTCTGCAGCCTTTGACTCTCTATGTCCCCTATCCTCCCGGCCGGCTCGGTCCTCCCCTCCAGCTCCGTGGCTTGATGACTCATTGCGAGCTCACAGAACAGAGCTCCGGGCAGCTGAGCGGAAATGGAAGAAAACTAGACTCCCTGCGGACCTGGCATCTTTTCACTCCCTCCTCTCTACATTTTCTTCATCTGTTTCTGCTGCTAAGGCCACTTTCTACCACTCTAAATTCCAAGCATCTGCCTCTAACCCTAGGAAGCTCTTTGCCACATTCTCCTCCCTGCTGAATCCTCCCCCCCCCTCTCTGTGGATGACTTCGTCAACCATTTTGAAAAGAAGGTTGACGACATCCAATCCTCGTTTGTTAAGTCAAATGACACTGCTGGTCCTGCTCACACTGCCCTACCCTATCCTTTGACTTCTTTCTCCCCTCTCTCTCCAGATAAAATCTTGCGACTTGTGACGGGCAGGCCGCCCAACAACCTGCCCGCTTGACCCTATCCCCTCCTCTCTTCTCCAGACCATCTCCGGTGACCTTCTCCCTTACCTCACCTCGCTGATCAACTCATCCTTGACCGCTGGCTATGTCCCTTCCGTCTTCAAGAGAGCGAGAGTTGCACCCCTTCTCAAAAAACCGACACTCGATCCCTCTGATGTCAACAACTACAAACCAGTATCCCTTCTTTCTTTTCTCTCCAAAACTATTGAGCGTGCCGTCTTTAGCCAACTCTCTTGCTATCTCTCTCAGAATGACCTTCTTGATCCAAACCAGTCAGGTTTCAAGACTGGTCATTCAACTGAGACTGCTCTTCTCTGTGTCATGGAGGCTCTCCGCACTGCTAAAGCTAACTCTCTCTCCTCTGCTCTTGTCCTTCTAGACCTGTCTGCTGCCTTTGATACTGTGAACCATCAGATCCTCCTCTCCACCCTCTCCGAGCTGGGCATCTCCGGCGCGGCTCACTCTTGGATTGCGTCCTACCTGACCGGTCGCTCCTACCAAGTGGCGTGGCGAGAATCTGTCTCCGCACCACGTGCTCTCACCACTGGTGTCCCCCAGGGCTCAGTTCTAGGCCCTCTCCTATTCTCGCTATACACCAAGTCACTTGGCTCTGTCATATCCTCACATGGCCTCTCCTATCATTGCTACGCTGACGACACACAACTAATCTTCTCCTTTCCTCCTTCTGATAACCAGGTGGTGAATCGCATCTCTGCATGTCTGGCAGACATATCAGTATGGATGACGGATCACCACCTCAAGCTGAACCTTGGCAAGACGGAGCTGCTCTTCCTCCCGGGGAAGGACTGCCTGTTCCATGATCTCGCCATCACGGTTGACAACTCCGTTGTGTCCTCCTCCCAGAGTGCGAAGAGCCTTGGCGTGACCCTGGACAACACCCTGTTGTTCTCCGCTAACATCAAGGCGGTGACCCGATCCTGTAGGTTCATGCTCTACAACATTCGGAGAGTACGACCCTGCCTTACACAGGAAGCGGCACAGGTCCTAATCCAGGCACTTGTCATCTCCCGTCTGGATTACTGCAACTCGCTGTTGGCTGGGCTCCCTGCCTGTGCCATTAAACCCCTACAACTCATCCAGAATGCCGCAGCCCGTCTGATGTTCAACCTTCCCAAGTTCTCTCACGTCACCCCCCTCCTCTGCACACTCCACTGGCTTCCAGTTGAAGCTCGCATCTGTTACAAGACCATGGTGCTTGCCTATGGAGCTGTGAGGGGAACGGCACCTCCGTACCTTCAGGCTCTGATCAGTCCCTACACCCAAACGAGGGCATTGCGTTCATCCACCTCTGGCCTGCTGGCTCCCCTTCCTCTGCGGAAGCATAGTTCCCGCTCAGCCCAGTCAAAACTGTTCGCTGCTCTGGCACCCCAATGGTGGAACAAGCTCCCTCACGACGCCAGGACAGCGGAGTCACTCACCACCTTCCGGAGACATTTGAAACCCCACCTCTTTAAGGAATACCTGGGATAGGATAAAGTAATCGTTCTACCCCTCCCTTACCCCAACCCACCCCCCCCCCAAAAAACAAAACAAAAACCACATTGTAAAGTGGTTATCCCACTGGCTATAAGGTGAATGCACCAATTTGTAAGTCGCTCTGGATGAGAGCGTCTGCTAAATGACGTAAATGTAAATGTAGTTTGTTTTTGCACGTTAGCATTTAGCTAACAGCGTCTATGTGATTTCGTTATTAGCTTGTGCTAATTTTGTTAGCATTCTGGTAATAGAGGGCCTTTATGTGCTATGCCGCTAAAATCCAGGTATATGAAAGTCTGGATAGCAACCAAGCCTACTCTATAGACTGAAGTGAACACCCCTGTCCCACTACTGCAAGGAGAGTAGAGGACATTTCTGCTGCAGTGCATACAATACAGGAGATACGACCTAAGACACAACATTTGATAGTCACACTACATGTTCAGAAATATCTATTTTATTTTCATTTAATAATAAATGGATGTTTTACTCTTTGAAAACATCAAGCCCAGGGATTTTTCTTAGTTACATAAAAAAAAGTATACTTAATAACTTAATGTACAGTGCCTTGCAAAAGTATTCATCCCCCTTGGCGTTTTTTCAATTTTGTTGCATTACAACCTGTAATTTAAATATATTTTTATTTGGATTTCATGTAATGGACATACACAAAATAGTCCAAATTGGTGAAGTGAAATTAAAAAAATAACTTGTTTCCAAAAATTCTAAAAAATTAATAACGGAAAAGTGGTGCGTGCATACAGTGGGGAGAACAAGTATTTGATACACTGCCGATTTTGCAGGTTTTCCTACTTACAAAGCATGTAGAGGTCTGTAATTTTTAATCATAGGTACACTTCAACTGTGAGAGACGGAATCTAAAACAAAAATCCAGAAAACCACATTGTATGATTTTTAAGTAATTAATTTGCATTTTATTGCATGACATAAGTATTTGATCACCTACCAACCAGTAAGAATTCCGGCTCACACAGACTTGTTCGTTTTTCTTTAAGAAGCCCTCCTGTTCTCCACTCATTACCTGTATTAACTGCACCTGTTTGAACTCTTTACCTGTATAAAAGACACCTGTCCACACACTCAAACAGACTCCAACCTCTCCACAATGGCCAAGACCAGAGAGCTGTGTAAGGACATCAGGGATAAAATTGTAGACCTGCACAAGGCTGGGATGGGCTACAGGACAATAGGCAAGCAGCTTGGTGAGAAGGCAACAACTGTTGGCGCAATTATTAGAAAATGGAAGAAGTTCAAGATGACGGTCAATCACCCTCGGTCTGGGGCTCCATGCAAGATCTCACCTCGTGGGGCATCAATGATCATGAGGAAGGTGAGGGATCAGCCCAGAACTACACGGCAGGACCTGGTCAATGACCTGAAGAGAGCTGGGACCACAGTCTAACACACTACGCCGTCATGGATTAAAATCCTGCAGCGCACGCAAGGTCCCCCTGCTCAAGCCAGCGCATGTCCAGGCCCGTCTGAAGTTTGCCAATGAACATCTAGATCAGGGGTGTCAAACTCATTCCACGGAGGGCCTAGTGTGTCACGATCGTCACATAGTGTCTGCGGGTATTGGTTTTTCCTTTCAATTAAGACCTAGACAACCAGGTGAGGGGAGTTCTTTACTAATTAGTGACCTTAATTTATCATTCAAGTACAAGGGAGGAGCGAAAACCTGCAGAAACTCGGCCCTCCATGGAATGAGTTCGACACCTGTGATCTAGATGATCCAGAGGAGGAATGGGAGAAGGTCATGTGGTCTGATGAGACAAAAATATAGCTTTTTGGTCTAAACTCCACTCGCCGTGTTTGGAGGAAGAAGAAGGATGAGTACAACCCCAAGAACACCATCCCAACCGTGAAGCATGGAGGTGGAAACATCATTCTTTGGGGATGCTTTTCTGCAAAGGGGACAGGACGACTGCACCGTATTGAGGGGAGGATGGATGGGGCCATGTATCGCGAGATCTTGGCCAACAACCTCCTTCCCTCAGTAAGAGCATTGAAGATGGGTCGTGGCTGGGTCTTCCAGCATGACAACGACCCGAAACACACAGCCAGGGCAACTAAGGAGTGGCTCCGTAAGAAGCATCTCAAGGTCCTGGAGTGGCCTAGCCAGTCTCCAGACCTGAACCCAACAGAAAATCTTTGGAGAGAGCTGAAAGTCCGTATTGCCCAGCGACAGCCCCGAAACCTGAAGGATCTGGAGAAGGTCTGTATGGAGGAGTGGGCCAAAATCCCTGCTGCAGTGTGTGCAAACCTGGTCAAGACCTACAGGAAACGTATGATCTCTGTAATTGCAAACAAAGGTTTCTGTACCAAATATTAAGTTCTGCTTTTCTGATGTATCAAATACTTATGTCATGCAATAAAATGCAAATTAATTACTTAAAAATCATACAATGTGATTTTCTGGATTTTTGTTTTAGATTCCGTCTCTCAGAGTTGAAGTGTACCTATGATAAAAAATTACAGACCTCTACATGCTTTGTAAGTAGGAAAACCTGCAAAATCGGCAGTGTATAAAATACTTGTTCTCCCCACTGTATGTTTTCACCCCCTTTGCTATGAAGCCCCTAAGTAAGATATGGTGCAACAAATTACCTTCAGAAGTCACATATTTAGTTAAATAAAGTCTACCTGTGTGCAATCTAAGTGTCACATGATCTCAGCATATATACACCTGTTCTGAAAGGCCCCAGAGTCTGCAACACCACTAAGCAAGGGGCACCACCAAGCAAGCGGCACCATGAAGACCAAGGAGCTCTCCAAACAGGTCAGGGACAAAGTTGTGGAGAAGTACAGATCAGGGTTGGGTTATAAAAAAATATCCGAAACTTTGAACATCCCACGGAGCACCATTAAATCCATTATTAAAAAATGGAAAGAATATGGCACCACAACAAACCTGCCAAGAGAAGGCCGCCCACCAAAACTCACGGACCAGGCAAGGAGGGCATTAATCAGAGAGGCAAAGATACCAATGATAACCCTGAAGGAGCTGCAAAGCTCCACAGCAGAGATTGGAGTATCTGTCCATAGGACCACTTTAAGCCGTACACTCCACAGAGCTGGGCTTTACAGAAGAGTGGCCAGAAAAAAGCCATTGCTTAAAGAAAAAAATAAGCAAACACGATTGGTGTTCGCCAAAAGGCATGTGGGAGACTCCCCAAACATATGGAAGAAAGTACTCTGGTCAGATGAGACTAAAATTGAACTTTTTGGCCATCAAGGAAAACACTATGTCTGGCGCAAAAAGAAATTGCTGAACACCAGCGGAACCCATCCAACTTGAAGGAGCTGGAGCAGTTTTGCCTTGAAGAATGGGCAAAAATCCCAGTGGCTAGATGTGCCAAGCTTATAGAGACATACCCCAAGAGACTTGCAGCTGCAAAAGGTGGCTCTACAAAGTATTGACTTTGGGGGGTGAATAGTTATGCACGCTCAAGTTCTGTTTTACCCCCAAAAATATTTTGCATCTTCAAAGTGGTAGCCATGTTGTGTAAATCAAATGATACAAACCCCCCAAAAATCAATTTTAATTCCAGGTTGTAAGGCAACAAAATAGGAAAAATACCAAGGGGGGTGAATACTTTCGAAAGCCACTGTAGGTGTGCCATGCCATCTTTATTGAGTTATGTCTAAAAGTAGAAAATAAGGTGTCTAATCCATATTGTGCTATAAGACATTCAGCATAAACATGTTTAACTAGTGCTACATCTTTGATGAAAATCTTGTAGGCGTGAAAACACATCAAAAGAAATCGTAGCCCATTGTCACCTTGCAAGGATTCCAAAATACCAAAGTACAGTAACTCCACTGCCATATAGGCCAACTGCCCCCGCCCCCTCCCCCTCTCATAACATTCACTAACCTTGACCAGGTTGTTGGTGAACCAGAACACCCCTCCTGTGTGCAGCAGGCTCTCAAAGAGGTGTAGTGCGCCACTGTCCACCCAGCCCTTCCACAGCACCGAACGGAATTGCTTGCGGAGGGCTTCGTGGATGGGCTCCTTGGCCGAGAGCAGGTTGCGGTAGGGGATGGGCTCCTGGCCCTCCATGGGCGGCCGCAGTGCCAGGCCTGTCTGCTGGAACACGTCAGCACACATGTTCTCCAGGATGGAACTCATGATCACCACTCTGGGGAGGGAGGGAGAGATGAAGGGTTAATGAGTCTTGTGCTCATGTGATCTTCAGTCTGGTTGCTATACACTGGTGGTGAATTATGTGAGTTGCCTGGTTACGATGTGAAGCGGTTTGAACACTAAGGCTAAACAATCAGGCTTATGCTTTGGTTGTTGAAAAACATTGTCCAGCGGCTGTGCATGTGTAGAGCGAGCTGTATGTGTGTGTCAGACCTTGGTTCAAATACTATTTCAAATATAATCAATTACTTTCACATACTTTTCGAAGTAAGTATTCAGATATGTTATATTTGAAAAGACAAGTAGTTGAATATTGGAATGCATTTGGAAATGCACTTGGAAAGTATTGGCATGCATTTGAAAATACACTCCCATACATTTAACCGAGGTTTTTGAAAATAGTATTTGTATTTGAAATAAGTATTTGAAAATGTATAGGTAATTATTTGAAAATACTTCCAATAGAAGTAGTTGATTCGGGCCACATAAGAAAATACTAATACACAGAAAATAAGTATTTAAATAACAAATAAAGTTTTCAGACCCCTTGACTTTTTCCACATTTTGTTACGTTACGGCCTTATTCTAAAATTGATTAAATTGTTTTTTCCCCCCTCAATCTACACACAATCCCCCATAATGACAAAGAAAACAATTTTCGATAAATGTTTGCTCATTTATTAAAAATAAAGAACTTACATATCACATTTACATAGGTATTCAGACCCTTTACTTGGTACTTTGTTGAAGCACCTTTGGCAGCGATTACAGCCTCGGGTCTTCTTGGGTATGACGCTACAAGCTTGGCACACCTGTATTAGGAGAGTTTCTCCTATTCTTCTCTGCAGATCCTCTCAAGCTCTGTCAGGTTGGATGGGGAGCGTCGCTGCACAGCTATTTTCAGGTCTCTCCAGAGATGTTCAATCGGGTTCAAGTCCAGGCAGGCTCTGGCTGGGCCACTCAAGGACATTCAGAGACTTGTCCCGAAGCCACTCCAACGTTGTCTTGGCTGTGTGTTTAGGGTCATTGTCCTGTTGGAAGGAGGTCCTGAGAGCTCTGGAGCATGTTTTCATCAAGGATCTCTCTGTACACCACCATGCGTCACCGTAGGGATGGTGCCAGGTTTCCTCCAGATGTGACACTTGGCATTCAGGCCAAAGAGTTCAATATTGGTTTCATCAGACCAGAGAATCTTGTTTCTCATGGTCTGAGAGTCTTTAGGTGCCTTTTGGCAAATTCCAAGCAGGCTGTCATGTGCCTTTTACTGAGGAGTGGCTTCCGTCTGGCTACTCTACCATAAAGGCCTGATTGGTGGAGTGCTGCAGAGATGGTTGTCCTTCTGGAAGGTTTTCCCATTTCCACAGAGGAACTCTAGAGCTCTGTCAGAGTGACCATCGGGTTCTTGGTCACCTCCCTGACCAAGGCCCCTCTCCCCCGATTGCGCAGTTTGGCCGGGAGGCCAGCTCTAAGAAGAGTCTTGGTGGTTCCAAACTTCTTCCATTTAAGAGTGATGGAGGCCACTGTGTTCTTGGGGACCTTCAATGCTGCAGAAAGTTTTTGGTACCCTTCCCCAGAACTGTGCCTCGACACAATCCTGTCTCAGAGCGCTACGGACAATTCCTTCGACCTCATGGCTTGCTTTTTGCTCTGACATGCACTGTCAACTGTGGGACCATAAATATACAGGTGTGTGCCTTTCCAAATCATGTCCAATCAATTTAATTTACCACAGGTGGACTCCAATCAAGTTGTAGAAACATCTCAGGGATGAAAAATGGAAACAGGATGCACCTGAGCTCAATTTCGACTCTCATAGCAACGGGTATGAACACTTATGTAAATAAGGTATTACCGTTTTATTTTATTTATAAATCTGCAAAAAGTTATAAAAACCTGTTTTCGCTTTGTCATTATGGGGTATTGTGTGTAGATTGCTTAGGATTTTTATTTATTTAATCTATTTTAGAATAAGGCTGTAACATAACAAAATGTGGAAAAAGTCAATGGGTCTGAATCCTTTCCGAAGGCACGGTCTAGTGTGTGTACCGTTCATTGTAGAACTGCAGAGTGTTCTCCCCGTACAGCGGGGTCATGAGCTGACGGATCATGGTCTGGGGCTTCTCCCTCTCATCCAGCCCCAGCATCCTCACATGGGCTACCAGCCAGGCCACAGCACAGATAGCCATGCTGCATACCTTGCCCTTGATGTTGTCTGTTATCTTCTACCCTCGGGGGGAACAAGTGTGTGAACTCTGCACATGTACGACAAATGAATTAACTTTATGAATGGTTTCAATGAGGAAGAGAATAAAAATGTAACCATTATGTCAGCAGTGTCATTTAGACCTACACGCTATGACCACTCATTTTCCACTATGGCAAGAGCAAGTTGACTTCTGTGATTCAATGGTTCACTGTCTACGTCGTATTGAGCGCAAAGTAGGACAAAATAGACTGTGACACATAATACTGGACTCACCTGCACGGCCTCCACAGACAGCACGCCGTTCTCCCAGGCGTTCAACACCTCCAAGATGGCCGCCGGCGTGCTGAGGCAGATCTCGTGCCACTTCATCTGACTGACACACAGCAGTAGATAACAAATCGGTATAGCTTCAGGAAAACAATGAGTCATGCCAATAAATTGATTTAAGGAAGGAAAAGAGATGGTGCAGAAAGGACTCCAGTTTAAATTATGTTTTTTCCCCACTGGTTTAAATTATGCTCCTCAAAAAATACATTTGAACATGGCGGACAACATTTCAACCATAGCCTGGACTTCTTCCTTTGTTTTGTTTTTTAACTCAGCAGCTGAGAAACACTGAATTCCACTCCGATTCTGACCCTAGAGTCAAAGATAGAACCCATCACTCACACTAGCTTCATCTCAGAGGAGTTGTTGAGGAGGGCCACCAGGCTCTCCACCTTGCCAGACTCGGGCCTGAAGCAGGGGTGGTCTGGGTTCAGGGTCTTGCCCTCTTCTGGCATGCAGGTCTGCAGCCACGTCTCAAAGAACGGGGTCTCCCCTGAGGGGCTGGGATCCGACAGGATCACCTGGATGGGTCACAACATAGATTCATATCATATAATAATATGGAGTGGGAAATATTATATCAATTTATATGAGGGCCAGGTTCTGACCATTAAACGTATGTAACATCAGTCATATTACACATCATATGAATGTTGCAAAGACATTGCAGCTGTGCCAGTCAGATAGCACAAGCAGAAAGCTATTGGGTGTTTGGCCACCTAGTGGAGTTGTGCTGAAAGAGCAGGACAATGATGCAAAATCTACAGGAGAAGTGCAAGGGGGGACCTGACAAGGGGGACCTGACCCTAGTTCAGCTCTCCTGCTCTGAGACACTTTCTGAATACGGACCTAGATCACTTACATAGATAGCATTAGTACTAGGTGTGAGACCAACCTCTGATCCGTAGGTCTGCACCACGTGACACAGCATGAGGAAGGATATGTCGAACAGCAGGGCTCGCACCGAGGCAGACTTGGCTACAACGAGGTAGAACAAATAGTCCCCAATGTCAATATCAAATCTGTTTCAAAAACTCCCACACCCAGCAAGTCCCTAACGTTAATGTTATTCAAAAAGTCCCATACTCAGCAACACTCATGTACTCACATCCTTCTCCACTGATGTGCTTCGGAAACTCATTCAGCCTGAGAAGCAAAGACAGAGCATCAATAAATCATCTCCATTAAACATTGTGTCCCTCTTACATCATGTAGATTTTCCCATTTTGCCCTTTAAAATTCTCTCCACAGTAATATGGTTTGAGTCTGTCAATAAATTGTATTGAACAGTCCTGATTGACTTTTAGTGGCTTGATGTGTGTCTCACTTGATGAACTTCCGGGCGAAGGATTTTAGTTTTCCCGTGGCTGCGGCTGCAGCCAGTAGGAGGTCCAGGCTCTTCCCAGACAGCATGTGTCCCAGCACCCCCAGCAGGCCCTCTGGAGACTTGGAGTGGTCTGCGTCCACCGTCTAACACAACAGGAGAAGACAGACATAGAAAACAGTAATGAGAGTGTGATATGGGTGACTTGGAAGACGTTCAGCAAAAGTTGGAGCTCTGGGAGAGCTTTATTATGAGGTGAACTAACGGTCCTAACATCCGTACTTATTCAGGGATATAGTAGAGGGTCAAAGTCAGCGTCACGTTCATTAGGGCACACCGTAGCGAAACATTTTCCAATGGAAAATGACAACAAGCGTTTCTATTAGACTAGTTCAAATAGAACCTTCCCGTTTCGTGCCTATTGAACAACATGACCCTGCTGACTGTAAAGCTGTGTAAGGTTAGGTAGGGTTGGAATGGGGAGAAAGAGGACCTTGAGGATGTTGGTGACAGTGGGCTCGGCTCGCAGGATGAGGCCTGGGTTGGGCTGGATGTTGGCGTTTTCTGCA
This sequence comes from Coregonus clupeaformis, assembly GCF_020615455.1. Lineage (NCBI taxonomy): Eukaryota > Metazoa > Chordata > Actinopteri > Salmoniformes > Salmonidae > Coregonus > Coregonus clupeaformis. Next base: position 20,096,940 of record NC_059222.1, read on the forward strand.
GTCTTTAGCCGTGGAGCGTACTCCCTGTCCTCAGCCCAAAAGAAAAGGTTGCAGATAGAGAAAGAAAGGGAGAAACAGGGAGAGACAGAAGAGAGAGAGAGGGAGAGAGCGAGACACTGACAGACAGGCAGGCAAAGAGAGAAAGAGTAATGTAGTGATAGGAAAGAGTGAGAGGAGACAGAATGACAGATATTAGCTCCAAACTTGATGTATTTTATACTGTATCATTCTCTTCCAGTGATGTTACACATCTGAAGGGGCAGGATGGCTACCCGTACCGTTTAGAAGTGAGGTTGGTCGTGTTGGAGTCCGACAGGAGACCCAGCTTATTGCACTCCTGCAGTAGCATACTTAGACAGTCGCAGCTGTAAAAAAACAGACATGGAGTGAAAAGCTTGTCAGACACTCTATAACCTGTCAGAGTGTTATAAACATGATTATAACATGATAATATGCTTCCTCTGTTCTGTTTTCCATTATCACTCACTTGCATCTCTGGTCAGCCTTGTCCAGGAGTGGTGTGAGCTTCAGCAAGTACTCAAAGGCAATGTTCACGTCATCCATGAAGTCCTGCTGCAGATTGACCATAAAGCATGTCAAGACAGAGAGACCAGCACTCTTCACTATCCTACATTCATATCACTCAGTGGTAATAAATATTGAGTATTATATCATGGTATTTTTGAATACTAGTTTCTGATTGGCTGGAAGGGCATTCTAGAGCAAAGGTTCTCAAAATGTTGGGGGCCGGGGACCACTTTTGTGATAGCAAATTCATCAGCATTCCCCTTCCTAATCAGAACAAAACTTGAGTGAGATAAAAATAGGAGTTTTACTATGACTTCAGCAGTGCATGGCCAGTTAAACAAGTTTTGGCCCTGGGAAGTAACATTTTAAAGGCCCATCTCTTGGCCACGAAGAGAAAATTTTGCCGTTTTCAAGCTAATATCCTGCAATTCTTCACATCTTGCCATGAGGCAGAGAGAAAACTTTGCAGTTTTAAAGCTTAAATTACAGTAAAAAAATTAAAATACAATAAGTATTGAATTCACAAATGGATCATTAGTAAAGTACTGCGGATACCAATATCACTGTGAGCTTCCCAGGCCCATGTTTGCCAGGACTAAGAACATCAATTGTAGATGAATAATATGACATTGTGTTGTATTGTATTACACACTTTAAACTTATCCCACGGATCCCTTGGCCAAAAGTAGTTTCATCTGTTGTTAGTAATATTCAACAGTGATGCTAACTTTCACACATTGGGCGTGAGACACGCATTGGACCCTCTTCACACGGTCACACGCCACACCTCTTATTTCTAACGCATTGGAAAAAGTAGGCCTGCTGCTTTTATTTTCTGATTAATATTCAGTGCTTTAACTTTTCAACTGTGCCTCCAAATCGTTTTGAAATCACTAGCTTTCTTTAATGAGTGTAGCCTCAGTTTTGATGATGGCAATTTGCATATACTCCAGAATGTCATGAAGAGTGATCAGATGAATTGCAATTAATTGCAAAGTCCCTCTTTGCCATGAAAATGAACTTAATCCCCAAAAAAACATTTCCACTGCATTTCAGCCCTGCCACAAAAGGACCAGCTGCCATCATGTCAGTGATTCTCTCGTTAACACAGGTGAGTGTTGACGTGGACAAGGCTGGAGATCACTCTGTCATGCTGATTGAGTTAGAATAATAGACTGGAAGCTTTAAAAGGAGGGTGGTGCTTGAAATCATTGTTCTTCCTCTGTTAACCATGGTTACGGCAGGTAGCTTAGTGGTTAAGAGCATTGTGCCAGTAACCGAAAGGTCGCTGGTTCTAATCCCCAAGCCGACTAGGTGAAAAATCTGTCGATAATTGACAGCATGCCAGGGCAGATTGCAGAGGTCTTGAAAAAGAAGGGTCAACACTGCAAATATTGACTCTTTGCATAAACGTAATGTAATTGTCAATAAAAGCCTTTGACACTTATGGAATACTTGTAATTATACTTCAGTATACCATAGTAACATCTGACAAAAATATCTCATAACACTGAAGCAGCGAACTTTGTGAAGACCAATACTTGTGTCATTCTCAAAACTTTCGACCACGACTGTACACTTGACCTGTGATTTTTTAAAACATTTTATTCCACCCTGGTCATGGGCCTAGGCCATGTGAAAATATGAATTGCAGGAAATTGGCTTTAAAACGGATTATTTTTCCTGGGATGGGATGCCCATACCCCCCAGCTAGGGGTGGAGCCAATGACATTCAGGAGAGTTCTCACTCCAAGCCATCTTCAAAAGTTGGCAGCCCTGTATTCAATAATGTTTTTTGTTTGTTTCATTTATTTATTTATTTGATCTGTCTGCAGTACCTCCCCTGTTCTAGACCGTGCATTATTTCCCTATAATACACGGTAGAATTCAATGGCTATGAAGTTCATTCTTACATGTTCTATGTTTGAGCTGCTTTTGAAAGCAAAAGTCGAATTGAAAACATTACTGGCATTGTTGAATTAAATTATCATAATAGCAAGCTAGGACTGATGGTTTGGTTAACCAAGCTAGCAAGTCTGTTTGGTTACCAAGGCAACTACTGCAGCTATCTAGTAAACTTGCTAGCTACTTCAGTGAATGTTGAACACATCTCTAGCGGCGAATGTGTTAAATTATAGCCTTGGTGTAAAAGGGATAATGAACTCGGGGCTCTATGCGTTCTCAGGAAAATCACGCAACTCCGTGGATGGTTAGTTCCACTCGGCTGACGCGTCGTCGTTTATTATTTTCAGAACGCATAGCCCCTCGTTGATTATCCCTTTCATGTTTCCAATGTATTTATTACTGGTATAGAAACTTGAAACAGATATTATAACAATTTATTTTTATGGATGTAAAGAGAGAATAACTCAGTACTATACCTGTACCTTCTCACCCTGGGGATACTTCTTTAGTCTGAGGAGAACCTGGGGGATCTAGAGATGAGAGGATCGTCAGTAAGATGGTGACATCTCATGGGCTCAAATGAAAAGAACACATTAAAATGCTTGCTCCAAGGACAATAAAACATGAATGTAGTGTAATTATCCGGCATTCATTGTGAGAAGTACCTTAAGGAAGGTGAAGGCGGTCCACTTGAGCTCCTCAGTGCCCTCTGGTGACTCAATGAGGCCAGTGAAACACGCCTTCCAGATCTCCAACACAAAGAGCGGCACAGGGATACGCTGCACAGGGGAACACACCAAGGTTGGGGGTCAATATTCCATTTCAATTCAGTCAATTCAGGAAGTAAACGGAATTACAATTTCCCTCAACTCAAAGTGAAACTCAAAGTGAAAGTCGCATATGCTTTACATACGTTAACTCTAGACCAAACAAGGCTCACCTGCATCCTCTTGATCATCATCAGCTGCTCCACCAGTGGCTGGGTCTCCCCTGTCAGGTTCATGGTTCCTTCCAGCATGATGAAGGCGTGGACCGAGGGGAACAACGAGTGGTGCGGGGGGTCTGACTGTTCGGACAGCATCGTAGGAATACTAAGGGGGAAGATAGGTCAGATGATAATAAAAAAATAGCCATTTACCAAGGCCATTGGCTTGTACCCCATAAGTGCTACATTCTCACCTCTTCACCAATGAAATACACTCCTCCAGCTTGCCTCTCAGTGTCTGATTGGTCAGACTGCTGAGCCCCTCTGTCACTGTGAGCAAAGCTTGCTCCACATTGGTCCAGGAGGCTTTTGAAACATATCATATGACGTGGAGTCAAACATACCAATGAAATTCATTCAAATCAAATGCTACAACAATATTAATATATTGTGATTTCAGTTTTATCAAAATAATATGCAGCCAACTGCATGTAGTTATAGGAAAACCTCTTAGAAGATTCCGTAGCCCCTGACTGACCTTGGTCCTCTAGGCGAGCGATGTGGACCAGGGCCCTGTTCTTCGTGCTGTTCACCAAATCCCTTAGCCTCTCCAGACAGGCCCTCAGGTTGGCTTCTGTGCTGGCCGACGGCCCCAGATCCCTGAGCCTCTCGCAGTAGCAGGCGCAGCCCGTCAGGAGCCACACTACCACGCCCAGCAAGGCCCGGCACAGCCCGATGCACTCCTCCGCCTTCCCGTGGCAGCTGGGATGGAGGGTGGATGGGGGTAGAATTGATGTTTGGGATTATTCTGGGGTATTATTTTTCAATGTGAAAGGTGACTTGATGTCGGAAATGCACTCACTCTCTGACGCTCTGAGATAATCCTTCAACCAGCAGACTCATAACTACAGTCGTATGAAAAAGTTTGGGCACCCCTCTGAGGCTTGCATAATAATTTACTCTGTCGTCACAGAAAATGATCACAGTGGCATGCCATTCATTTTCTAATAAAAGCTGAGTACTGGGGTATTGTCCAAACAAAGATTTTTTGTGTAGCAATATTAAGTTGTATGAAATTAAATCAGATGTGAAAAATAGGCTATGCAAAAATGTGGGCACCCTTGTCATTCTGTTGATTTGAATACCTGTAACTACTTAGCACTGATTAATTGGAACACACAATTGGTTTGGTGAGCTCATTAAGCCTTGAACTTCATAGACAAGTGCATCCAATCATGAGAAAAGGTATTTAAGGTGGCCAATTGCAAGTTGTTGTTCTCTTTGACTCTCCTCTGAAGAGTGGCAACATGGGGGCCTCAAAACAACTCTCAAATGACCTGAAAACAAAGATTGTTCAACATTATGGTTTAGGGGAAGGCTACAAAAAGCTATCGCAGAGATGTAAGCTGTCAGTGTCCACTGTGAGGAACATAGTGAGGAAATGGAAGACCACAGGCACAGTTCTTGTTAAGGCCAGAAGTAGCAGGCCAAGTAAAATATCGGAGGTAAAGGCTAAGGATGGTGAGAACGGTCAAAAACAGCCCACAGACAACCTCCAAAGACCTACAACATCATCTTGCTGCAGATGGTGTCACTGTGCATCGTTCAACAATTCAGCGCACTTTGCACAAGGAGAAGCTGTACGGGAGAGTGATGCGGAAGCAGCCTTTTCTGCACACGCGCCACAAACAGAGTCGCTTGAGGTATGCAAACGCACATTTGGACAAGCCAGCTTCATTTTGGAATAAGGTGCTGTGGACTGATGAAACAAAGATTGAGTTATTTGGTCATAACCAGGGGCGTTATGCATGGCGGCAAAAGAACACAGCGTTCCAAGAAGAACACTTGCTACCCACAGTAAAATTTGGTGGGGGTTCTATCATGCTGTGGGGCTGTGTGGCCAGTGCCGGTACTGGGAATCTTGTTAAAGTTGAGGGTCGCATGGATTCCACTCAATATCAGCAGATTCTTGAGAATAATGTTGAAGAATCAGTCACAAAGTTGAAGTTACGCCGGGGCTGGATATTTCAACAAGACAACGACCCAAAACACTGCTCAAAATCTACCTGGGCATTTATGCAGAGGAACAAGTACAATGTTCTGGAATGGCCATCCCAGTCCCCAGACCTGAATATCATTGAGAATCTGTGGGATGATTTGAAGCGGGCTGTCCATGCTCGGCAACCATCAAACCTAACTGAAGTGGAGATGTTTTGTAAGGACGAATGGTCCAAAATACCTTCATCCAGACACTCATTAGAGGCTATAGGAAGCGTCTAGAGGCTGTTATTTTAGCAAAAGGAGGCTCTACTAAATATTGATGTGATTTTTCTGTTGGGGTGCCCAAATTTATGCACCTGTCTAATTTCGTTTTGATGCATATTGCACATTTTCTGTTAATCCAATAAACCTCATTTCACTACTGAAATATTACTGTCTCCATCAGTTATTTGATAGATCAAAATGAAATTGCTGATCCAAACACCCAAATATTTATAAATGGAAATCATAGAAATTGTCAGGGGTGCAAACTTTTTCATACGACTGTATTAGTGCTTCAACCATATTTAATAACAAAAATCAAAAAAAGAAGGTGTGTCATCTCTTTCTCGGCAGAGCCAGGATGAAACATTTTCAAGGGATAACACCAATGCCAAATTGAAAGGAAGGAAGAATATAACAGGATTAGAGTGGGACGGGATAAAGCAAGTGTGCAGTACCTGAGACGGTGGCAGAACATGTCCATAATCTCCAACAGGGACTTGACGCAGAGCTCTCTGGAGAAGTCATCAAACTTCGGAAACAAAAAGGAGCATGTCAGAGAGTTGTCAACCGATGAAAGCATGCATGTCTAGTAGCAGTCAGACAGTTATTAGCCAGAGTGACAGAAAGAGGAGCCCAAACTCACCTTACTGATGGCTAAGAGTACACTTGAATAAGAGACCATCTGAGGAAATACAATGGTTTCCATTAGTAATAATTGTGCATAAATCAAGCACCTTTTGTCTCTTTTCACCAGCAAATCTTCTACACCGTCTTTCCTACTATGGGAAGAATATGATGATGAACCCTTCAATATCGCTACAACCAGATCTTATATTAGTCCAAGCGATATGCACCAAATTTGAGGTGATATGTTCACTTTTTCATAAAAGCATGAAACTTACTACACTTGTACTGTTTGGGGCCCTGAACATTTTCAGACATGGAGCCGTCGCAGAAACACCTCCAGCCGGCCATTTTCCATTCCACCAATAGCGAAAACATGTATTTTGTGTCATATCTCCTGAACCAAACACAGAAAAGGTGATGTCTACACCGATGTTTTGATGGTCAATGATTACAACGGTGCCATGTACAACATCATAAAGAGTTCTGATTATTATATAATGGTAGACTGCCATGGTAAGCAATGGGAAGAATTCCAATACAATTGCTGTTTCTGACAACGTACGCAATAGAATATTATTTCTGCTGTTGTCTTGCCGCTGGTAGTGAAAGTAGATACTGTGTAAATTCATGGAACACAGGAAGGCCTTTGAAAAAAGCAGGACCCATGGACTTTATAATATTAATAATTTGGGTAGGTGCTTACATTTGTCCTATTTCACAATGTGTTTTTTGCATATCCCACTCCCAAGACACCTTCGGAGAGTGGGGTCACGGCCAGGGTCTGCAATTATCAACGGTGACCGTGGAGCAATTAGGGTTAATTGCCTTGCTCAAGGGCACATCGACCGATTTTGCACCTTGTCGGCTCGGGGAGTCGAACTAGCGACCTTTCGGTTACTGGCCCAACACTCTAACCGCTAGAGAAACCCCTCGCCGCGGTATCGGCTGTGGGTGGGGTCAGCCTGGGCCGACCCTGCCCACCACACGTTTTCATTTGAGGAGCAGAGCGGGGTTCGTATATACACTACCAGTCAAAAGTTTGGACACACCTACTCATTCAAGGGTTTTTCTTTATTTTTACTATTTTCTACATTGTAGAATAATAGTGAAGACATCAAAACTATGAAATAACATATGGAATCATATAGTTACTCAAAAAAAGTGTTAAAAAAATATTTTAGATTTTTCAAAGTAGCCACCCTTTGCCTTGATGACAGCTTTGCACACTCTTGGTATTCCCCCAGTTTGGGAAACCCTGGTCTAACCTATAGATTGTGCACCCATGAAATGGTGTATCAGCCTACTCAGTGACACTGTATTCAGTATTCAGACCCCTTGACTTTTTCCACATTTTGTTACGCTACAGCCTTATTCTAAAATTGATTAAATCGTTTTTTCCCCCTCAATCTACACACAATACCCCATAATGACAAAGTGAACACAGGTTTTTAGAAAACAGAAATACCTTATTTACATAAGTATTCAAATCAAATCAAATTTTATTTGCTACATACGCCGAATACAACAGGTGCAGACCTTACAGTGTTATGCTTACTTACAAGCCCTGAACCAACATTGAAGTTTTTTTAATTTTTTTAACGGTTAAGTAAAAAATAGCTAAGTAAAGAATAAAATTAACAAATCATTAAAGAGCAGCAGTAAAATAAAATAACAGTAGGGAGGCTATATACAGGGGGTACCGGTACAGAGTAAATGTGCAGGGGCACCGGTTAGTCAAGGTAATTGAGGTAATATGTACATGTGGGTAGAGTTAAAGTGACTATGCATAGATAATAAACAGAATAGCAGCAGCGTAAAAGAGGGGATGGGGTGGGTTGGGGGGGACAATGCAAATAGTCAGGGTAGCCATGATTAGCTGTTCAGGAGTCTTATGGCTTGGGGGGGGTAGAAGCTGTTAAGAAGCCTTTTGGACCTAGACTTGGCGCTCCGGTACCGCTTGCCATGCGGTAGCAGAGAGAACAGTCTATGACTAGGGTGGCTGGAGTCTTTGACAATTTTTAGGGCCTCCCTCTGACACCGCCTGGTTTAGAGGTCCTGGATGGCAAGAAGTTTGGCACCAGTGATGTACTGGGCCGTACGCACTACCCTCTGTAGTGCCTTGCGGTCGGAGGACGAGCAGTTGCCATACCAGGCGGTGATGCAACCAGCCAGGATGCTCTCGATGGTGCAGCTGTAGAACTTTGAGGATCTGAGGACCCATGCCATATCTTTTCAGTCTCCTGAGGGGGGAATAGGCTTTGTCGTGCCCTCTTCACGACTGTCTTGGTGTGTTTGGACCATGATAGTTTGTTGGTCATGTGGACACCAAGGAACTTCAAGTTCTCAACCTGCTCCACTACAGCCCCGTCGATGAAAATGGGGGCGTGCTCAGTCCTCTTTTTTTCCCTGTAGTCCACAATCATCTCCTTTGTCTTGATCACATTGAGGGAGAGGTTGTTATCCTGGCACCACACATCCAGGTCTCTGACCTCCTCCCTATAGGCTGTCTCATCGTTGTCGGTGATCAGGCCTACCTCTGTTGTGTCGTCTGCAAACTTATTGATGGTGTTGGAGTCGTGCCTGGCCATGCAGTCATGGGTGAACAGAGAGTACAGGAGAGGACTGAGCACGCACCCCTGAGGGACCCCCATGTTGAGGATCAGCGTGGCAGATGTGTTGTTACCTACCCTTACCACCTGGGGGCGGCCAGTCAGGAAGTCCAGGATCCAGTTGTAGAGGGAGCTGAGCTGTAGTCAATGAATAGCATTCTCACGTAGGTGTTCCTCTTGTCCAGGTGGGAAAGGGCAGTGTGGAGTGCAGTAGAGATTGCATCATCTGCGGATCTGTTGGGGCGGTATGCAAATTGGAGTGGGTCTAGGGTTTCTGGGATAATGGTGTTGATGTGAGCCATGACCAGCCTTTCAAAGCACTTCATGGCTACAGACGTGAGTGCTACGGGTCGGTAGTCATTTAGGCAGGTTATCTTAGTGTTCTTGGGCACAGGGACTATGGTGGTCTGTTTGAAACATGTTGGGATTATAGACACAGTCAGGGACATGTTGAAAATGTCAGAGAAGACACTTGCCAGTTGGTCAGCGCATGCTCAGAGTACACGTCCTGGTAATCGGTCTGGCCTTGTGAATATTGACCTGCTTAAAAGTCTTACTCACATCGGCTACGGAGAGCGTGATCACATAGTCCTCCGGAACAGCTGATGCTCTCATGCATGCTTCAGTGTTGCTTGCCTCGAAGCGAGCATAGAAGTAATTTAGCTCGTCTGGTAGGCTTGTGTCACTGGGCAGCTCGCGGCTGTGCTTCCCTTTGTAGCCTGTAATAGTTTACAAACCCTGCCACATCCGACGAGCGTCGGAGCCAGTGTAGTATGATTCAATCTTAGTCTTGCCTGTTTGATGGTTCGTCAGAGGGCATAGCGGGATTTCTTATAAGCGTCCGGGTTAGAGTCCCGCTCCTTGAAAGCGGCAGCTCTACCCTTTAGCTCAGTGCGGATGTTGCCTGTAATCCATGGCTTCTGGTTGGGGTATGTACGTACGGTCACTGTGGGGACGATTGATGAAGCCAGTGACTGATGTGGTGTACTCCTCAATGCCATCGGAAGAATACCGGAACATATTCCAGTCTGTGCTAGCAAATCAGTCCTGTAGCATAGCATTTGCGTCATCAGACCACTTCCTTATTAACCGAGTCACTGGTGCTTCCTGCTTTAGTTTTTTATTATAAACAGGAATCAGGAGGATAGAATTATGGTCAGATTTACCAAATGGAGGGTGAGGGAGAGCTTTGTACACGTCTCTGAGTGTGGAGTAAAGGTGGTCTAGAGTTATTTTCCTCTGGTTGCTCATTTAACATGCTGGTAGAAATTAGGTCGAATGGATTTAAGTTTCCCTGCATTAAAGTCCCCGGCAACTAGGAGTGCTGCCTCTGGATGAGCGTTTATGTTTTCTTATGGCCTTATACAGCTCATTGAGTGCAATCTTAGTGCCAGCATCGGTTTGTGGTGGTAAATCGACAGCTACGAAAAATATAGATGAAAACTCTTGGTAAATAGTGTGGTCTACAGCTTATCATGAGATACTGTACCTCAGGCGAGCAAAACCTAGAGACTTCCTTAGTATTAGATTTTATGCATCAGCTGTTGTTTACAAATATACACAGACCGCCACCCCTCGTCTTACCGGAGTCAGCCGTTCTATCCTGCCGATGTAGCGTATATCCCGTCAGCTGTATGTTATCCATGTCGTCGTTCAGCCACGACTCGGTGAAACATAAGATATTACAGTTTTTAATGTCCCGTTGGTAGGATAACCTTGATCTTAGGTCGTTCATTTTGTTTTCAAATGATTGTACGTTGGCTAATAGGATTGATGGACAAGGCAGTTTACTCGCTCGGCGTCGGATCCTTAGAAGGCACCCTGACCTACGTCCACGATATCTCTGTCTCTTTCTCATGCGAATGACTGGGATTTGGGCCTTGTCGGGTGTCTGTAGAATATCCTTTGCGCCCGACTCGTTGAAGAAAAATCTATCTTTTTGGTCATAGGAGACGGTGGCAGAAACATAATGTACAGGATAAATTACAAATAACGTGAAAACACACACAATAGCACAATTGGTTAGAGGGCCGTAAAACGGCAGCCATCTCCTCCGGCGCCATCTTGGTATCAGACCCTTTGGTATGAGACTCGAAATTGAACTCAGGTGCATCCTGTTTCCACCTGTGGAGTCCACCTGTGGTAAATTCAATTGATTGAACATGATTTAGAAAGGCTCACACCTGTCTATATAAGGAAACCTGGCACCATCGCTACGGTGAAGCATGGTTGTGGCAGCATCATGCTGTGGGGATGTTTTCAGCAGCAGGGAGACTAGTCAGGATCGAGGGAAAGATGAACGGAGCAAAGAAAGTACAGAGAGATCCTTGATAAAACCTGCTCCAGTGCACTCAGGACCTCAGACTGGGGCGAAGGTTCACCATCCAACAGGACAACGACCCTAAGCACACACCCAAGACAACGTTGGAGTGGCTTCAGGACAAGTCTCTGAATGTCCTTGAGTGGCCCAGCCAGAGCCCGGACTTGAACCCGATCTAACATCTCTGGACAGACCTGAAAATAGCTGTGCAGTGACGCTCCCCATCGAACTTGAAAGAGCTTGAGAAGATCTGCAGAGAAGAATGGGAGAAACTCCCCAAATACAGGTGTGCCAAGCTTGTAACGTCATACCCAAGAAGACTCGAAGCTGTAATCGCTGCCAAAGGTGCTTCAACAAAGTACTGAGTAAAGCGTCCGAACACTTATGTAAATGTCATTTTTCCATTTTTTATAAAAACCTGTTTTTTCTTTGACAAAATTGGGTATTTTGTGTAGACTGATGAGAGGAAAAAACTATTTAATCCATTTTAGAATAAGGCTGTAACAAAATGTGGAAAAAGTGAAGGGGTCTGAATACTTTCTGAATGCACTGTATGTAGAGTATACGCAAATATTAGTGTCCTCTGTAAACATTGTGTTGAGCATGGTGAAAGTGCTTGTCGGTCCCAAATGCCACCCACCACTCCTCAAATTATATTTAAGAAAATAACATTTCCATTTTGGAGCACTTCACAATTCTCCTTCATGCACGCACAACATCAGAAACACCATTCCGCCATAACCAAATAATTTAATTTGCATCATATCTCCTGAACCAAACATGATAACATAGAAAACTGTGTGACAATTGTTGTTTGAAAAGGGCTATATAAATAATATTTGTATTCATTGATTTTTATGTGCTGAACCAAAGCATAATTTGTGTGTGGATTTGCACCTTTTCTGTTCCTTTCTTCATGAATATCTCAAAACGAGCTTGGTTGATGTTATTTTGACTGTTAGTGCAATCATAAAGGAGAATTGTGAATTGCTCAAAAATGGAAATGTTCTCTTCTGAAATATAATTTAAGGAGTGATGTGTGGCATTTGGGACCCACAAGCAGTTGAGGTACATGCTGTATGTGTCCCTGGGTCCAGACAATTACAAAGGTTCCTGTGTTCTGTGATTTTACAATGTTACACACAGGGTTCGTACAGACAGTGGCAAGTCAAATTCAAAGACTTTCAATAACTTTTTCAAACACTAATATTTATTTTCAAGGACCATCAATTTCTAATAGTTCCTATTATGCAATTGTCTCTAGTCGCCACCTGATGGCAGTATATCGCCACAACCTCATGAAGAAAAGAAAAAAACATACTAATAATAATAATAATAATAATATGCCATTTAGCAGACGCTTTTATCCAAAGCGACTTACAGTCATGCGTGCCAAAAAATTTTTGTGTGTGGGTGGTCCGGGGATCGAACCCACTACCTTGGCGTTACAAGCGCCGTGCTCTACCAGCTGAGCTACAGAGGACCACATACTATTCATCACTACCTTCCTTACAAGTTCTACTCAATAATACGTGTTTCACTACTTACTTACTACATACATGAGTGGTAAGTCAGTACTGATGATGTTAACTGATTTCCTTACTTGAACTGTAACTCAGTAAAATCGTTGAAATTGTTGCATGTTGCGTTTATATTTTTGTTCAGTGTACATTATAATATTATTAAATTGTCTTTATATTGAAATTGTCTTTATATTTCACAAAATGTTTGGTCGCAAAGGCTGTCCCAACACATGACATGAAAGTGAATTCTAACAGTGTAAAAGGCTCTTAGTTGACTCTAAATGTTGTATTCTATACCCATTTGAAGAGAAACAAGTTGATGTGTTTGATAAGATTAAAGATTCTCTCAGGGGACCCTATTTACATTTTAGGGGACCCCAGATGGGTCCCTGACCCCAAGTTTGGGAGCCACTGTACTACTAACCTCGCTCCCTGCTTGTTTCAATGCTTCCTCTCTCTATGCATCTTCTTTGCCTCCTTCATTGCAGCCTGACTCACCACTGTCTGTCTCACTACTCTCTGTAAAGAAAATGTATTTTGTCATGAGAACCTATAGTAGACCATATTTTGATTATAGCTAGCTTAGTTGTAGACTCATTCTCAGAGAGTCAGGGGCGTTTTGTTTGGGGGATGTCTGTTGACAGAGCAGAGTTTCCCGTTGGACAGAGTAGTGAATGAATGCGCTGCTAACAAGGCAAATCCGGGGGAGCAGGCGAACGTAACGAGCATACATGAATCGTTCACTTGTTCACAGAGGTAGGCGCGATCAAGAAGCCTTGAGCGTTGATCAAAACTGGGAATACAATAAGTGCGTAAATGATAATGAACAAAATAATAAGGTGAGTAAACGCTATTTCACAAATAAAAAGTTGCGTAAACGGCGTTTACCCTCCACTACATCCCTGGTTGGGTATGGCAAAACCCATTCATAAACATCAATATCCTGCCATGCATTTTAGCTATTGACGTTTGGCGGCGCCTAATTAGTCAGTTATGTACCTGCCTGTCTGAGTGGCAGTGTGGGTGGAATGAGCAAGCTCGCCTAGCAACCCGAGTGTGAAACGTGAGGAAATAAAACTCGGTAGTCTGCCTGGAAATGAATTCACTAGACCAAGACATTTTTCTAATATTTTTCATATTAACATATTTGATCAGTACTTTTCAAGTACCAATTTGAGAAAATGTCTGATTTTCAAGGTATTCCAGTACTTGAATTTCAGAGTGCCAAATTCAAGTACTTTAAGCACCTTGTGTGAACCCTACACACAGTATCCGCATTCACAGCAATAGACAACAGTATGCCACAGAAATAATATTCTATTGAGTACGTTTTCAGAAAAAGCGATTATTGGATTTCTTCCCATGGCAGTCCACCATTATATAATAATCTGAACTGTTTATGATGTTGTACATGGCACCATTGTAATCATTGACCATCAAAACATAGGGTTAGACATGACATGTTCTATGTTATCATGTTTGGTTCAGGAGATATGACGCAAAATACATTATTTGGTTATGGCGGAATAGAAAATGGCCGCCATGAGACGTTTTTGCGATCGCTCCATATCTGAAAATGTTCAGGGCCTCAAACTGTACAAGTGTACAAAGTTTCATGCCTTCAGCAAAACGTTTTTCACATTATCGCCTGGACTATGTGTGTATTTTGAGGTTATGTATAGGGTAAAATATGGGTTTCAAAATGTCAACCTTACCTGGGAACTGATGGCATACTTGAGGTAGGACAAGATGAGCGGGTTGGGAGAAGGGCCAATCATTGCCTGCTCCATGAGAGCCTCTGGAACATAGGGAAATACAACAATAATTAAATCATACTCATTCATTGTTTACTTTCCACTTCGCAAGCATTTACATGGATGATCAACATAAGTCAGCTGACCTGCCAAGTTGAGGTAGTCCCATGTGGCTCCCTTTGGGAAGTTCTTTTTGATGTTGATGGCCCATTGATAGTCACTCCAGCGCTCCTTCCAAGCCTGGAGGATGGCTTGTTTCAAATTGACCACCTTCATACTGACAAGTGCCACACACATTATCAACCACATGGAAATCAAGTGTTTGTTTTTTTTGCATATGAAAATGTCATAAGATGTATAAGCTCCATGATATACGTTTTTCTTGGTGAAACGTCGGACCGCAATTAAGCTTATAGTGCAGATCTGACACGCGCGCATGAACCAGAACCAGTCTGGTTGTAAACAAAGTGTTCAAAAGTTGTTTATTCGTATTTTGGAGAAATGACACCCTACCCAGACAGATAACAATTTGAGCGCGCTTTACCAACATCGTTGCTTTGGTGAGAAATAGCAAAAGTATTGAAGCCAGTCACTAAACAAAATGTGGCAACACATCTGGAAAGGAGATGTTAAAGAAGGCTCAGCCGCGCACGTAACGCCATGCGGACCAGACAGAACTAATACTAATAAATAATAATAATATGCCATTTAGCAGACGCTTTTATCCAAAGCGACTTACAGTCATGTGCGCATACATTTTTACGTATGGGTGGTCCCGGGGAGGCGTTCTAGCTAGCTTATTGTTTTTTTTTACCGTGTAGACTGTTTGCAAGACAGTTGTTCACGTATTACAATGTACATTTGAGAAATATAATTATCTACCAAAAACATGACTAGCGAGCAATCTGTCTTCCTCAGCAAAGTGGCTAGCTAGCAAGCTAGCTAACTATCATTAGTTAGCTACAGTAGCTAGCTGTCTGTACTGTCTGTGCAGGCAAATTGAAGTTGCACGAGTGGCTTGCAACGACAGCCCTGGCGTATTCAATATGAATACTATGATAAACTACCAGTTAAATGAATACTTACATGAAACGTCCAGAATGTATCAATTTAATAGATACATGTAAAGTTAGCCTAATGTGGGACTCAATCAGATTTACAAGACAATGAACGCCATCTTTATTTTTCAACGATTAGAACAACATCGTTAGCACTGATTGGTCAAGAGAAACAGTTCTGAGTAAACAGCAAGCCCATTGGTTTATTTCGTTCAAACCTGTCATCACCTATTTTTGACACTAGATGTCACCACTTTCACACTTATGTTGAGCTCCATGCCACAGAACAATTAAATTTGTAACAAATCAACTTAGACAACTCTAGTGCCCAAAAGCCCATTTTAGCATGGGCAGCGCCATTGAGGAATTTCACATGTTGAAGTAGTCAACTGGGTGGGGCCTCCTATGGGTTAAGGAAGGATCACATAATTCCATCCAGGTCACCAGGAGGGGTCAGCCAATTAATTATACTTGTGAGCAAACATTCCAACCATAACTGCATGGGGCAGTATATCGGCAACCTTGGCTTCATACCTGTTCAAACAGCACACTCCAGGTGGCAGTATGCGCCCTTTCAGTTTGTCCCCTGTAGCTCAGTTGGTAGAGCATGGCGCTTGCAACGCCAGGGTTGTGGGTTCGTTTCCCACAGGGGGGCCAGTATGAAAATGAAAATGTATGCACTCACTAACTGTAAGTCGCTCTGGATAAGAGTGTCTGCTAAATTACTAAAATGTAAATGTTTACCAACCAATAGCAGTAGTAGAGGAAAAAAATGGACTACTTCAAAATGGAAATGGCCTCAATGGTGCTGCACGTGCTCTCACAGATGCCATAAAAGGACAGATGCAGAGACGTGTAATCTATCTATGTCTATGACAAATCACCACAGAGAATACAGTGGGTTAGGTGTAGAATAACAAAAAATGGTTGAATGGATGTTACTAATTTAATGGTAACATATCACACTAAGGCCTTCCGAGTGGCGCAGCGGTCTAAGGCACTGCATTGCAGTGCTTGAGGCGTCACTACAGTCCCAAGTTCGATCCTAGTCTGTGTCACAGCCGGCTGTGACTGGGAGATCCATGAGCCGGCACACAATTGGCTCAGCGTCGTCCGGGTTAGGGGAGGGTTTGGCTGGCTGGGATTTCCTTGTCCCATCGCGCTCTAGCGACTCCTTGTGGCGGGCTGGGCGCCTGCAAGCTGACATCGGTTGCCAGCTGGACGGTGTTTCCTCCGACACATTGGTGCGGCTGGCTTCTGGGTTAAGCGAGCAGTGTGGCTTGGCAGGGTCGTGTTTCGGAGGACGCATGGCTCTCGACCTTCGCCTCTCCTGAGTCCGTAGAGGAGTTGCACCGATGGGACAAGACTGTAACTACCAATTTGGGAGTAAAAAAACAAATAAACATATCACACTAAAAAGGCCACAATAGGCATACTAGGGCTGATCCATTAACCGAAATGTCAGTTATATTTCGTTTTTTTATGCAACTAGAAGACCGACATCGGTTCAATTACTTGAATTGTTTTTTTCTGAGCTCAATGTGCACATTGCACAGTTTCTCTAGAGATAAATCAGATACAGCCTGAACTCTGTGATGTAGTACGGAGTTGTAGTTTCCAACAGGACCAATATTCTACATAGTTTAGCACTTAAAACGTGGTAATTAACTACAATGACCATAATCCATTGCGCATCTACTTGTCTGGTCTGTGTTTCTTTTACGCCTGTTACGGAAGAGACAGATGAATGCACTATTGTGAGGGCATGTAGAGAGCAGCTGTTGTTTCACGAGCAGTGGAGGCTGGTGGGAGGAGCTACAGGCGGATGGGCTCATTGTACTGGCTGGAATGGAATAGTATCAAACACATAATTCATATGGAAACCACATGTTTGACTCCGTTCCATTGATTCCATTCCAGCCATTACAATGAGCCCATCCTCCTATAGCTCCTCACACCAGCCTCCACTGTTCTCAAGGTATCTCTACCTGAAAATACATGATCTAAGTGATTGATAGTTGGTATTCAACAGTTATAAAAGTATGCCTTATTTACTTTGAAGAACTACAAAATAGTGACTTTGTCAGAAAGCATAGGCAGCATCTCTATAGCGATGAGATGATGACTTGGAATGAAATAATAAAGTCATCAAATAAAACAAATGTAATATACACAACAAAATATTTTATTAACATAAAGTAATGTGAATAAATTATGGTTAATAAGTGATAAGCAGTAATGGGCAGTCAATACCATCATGGGACTTATATTAATTGTTTTATTCTATGCTATTACAGTATTCAACCCACATAATGCCAGTGGTGTAAATACTTAAGTAAAAATACTTTAAAGTACTACTTAAGTAGTTTTTTTGGGGTATCTGTACTTTACAATTTATATTTTTGACAACTTTTACTTTTACCTCACTACATTCCTTAGGAAAATAATGTAATTTTTACTCCATAGATTTTCCCTGACGCTCAAAAGTTCTTGTTACATGTTGGCAGGACAGGAAAATGGTCCATTCGCACACTTATCAAGAGAACATCCCTGGTCATCCCTACTGCCTCTGATCTGGCGGACTCACTAAACACACATGCTTCGTTTGTAAATTATGTCTGAGTGTTGGAGTGTGCCCCTGGTTATCCGTAAATAAAAAAAACAAGAAAATGGTGACATCTGGTTTGTTTATTATAGGGAATTTGAAATGATTTATACTTTTACTTTTACTTTCAATACTTAGGTATACTCTAGCAATTCAATCAATCAATCACATTTATTTATAAATGTATAAAGCCCTTTTTACATCAGCAGATGTCACAAATTGCCATACAGAAACCCAGCCGAAAACCCCAAACAGCAAGCAATGCAGTTGTAGAAGCACGGTGGCTAGGAAAAACTCCATAGAAAGGCAGGAACCTAGGAAGAAACATAGAGAGGAACAAGGCTCTGAGGGGTGGCCAGTCCTCTTCTAGCTGTGCCGGGTGCAGATTATAAGAGTACATGGCCATTTGAGGCCAGATTGTTCTTCAAGATGTTCCAACGTTCATAGATGACCAGCAGGGTCAAATAATAATCACAGTGGTTGTAGAGGGTGCAACAGGTCAGCACCTCAGGAGTAAATGTCAGTTGGCTTTTCATAACCAAGCATTCAGAGGTAGAGACAGCAGGTACGGTAGAGAGAGAGAGAGAGTCGAAAACAGCAGGTCCGGGACAAGGTAGCACATCCGGTGAACAGGTCAGGGTTCCCTAACCGCAGGCAGAACAGTTGAAACTGGAGCAGCAGCATGACCAGGTGGACTGGGGACAGCCAGGAGTCATCAGGCCAGATAGTCCTGAGGCGTGATCCTAGGGCTCAGGTCCTCCGGGAGGGGAAGGAGAGAGGGAGAGAGAGAGAATTAGAGGCATACTTAAATTCACACAGGACACCAGATAAGACAGGAGAATTACACCAGATATAACAGACTAACCCTAGCCCCCCGGCACATAGATTATTGCAGCATAGATATTGGAGACTGAGACAGGGGTGGGTCAGGGGACACTGTGGCCCCGTCCGACGAGACCCCCGGACAGGGCCAACCAGGCAGGATATAACCCCACCCACTTTGCCAAACCACAGCCCCCACACCACTAGAGGGATATCAACAGACCACCAATTTACTACCCTGAGACAAGGCTGAGTATAGCCCACAAAGATCTCCTCCACCGCACGAGCCCGAGGGGGCGCAAAAACGTACAGGAAAATCACGTCTGTGACTCAACCCACTCAAGTGACGCACCCCTCCTAGAGACGGCACGGAAGAGCACTAGTAAGCCAGTGACTCAGCCCCCTTAATAGGGTCAGAGGCAGAGAATCCCAATGGAGAGACGGGAACCGGCCAGGCATAGACAGCAAGGGCAGTTCGTCGCTCCAGTGCCTCGCCGTTCACCTTCGCACCCCTTTTTATTTTTTATTTATTTCACCTTTATTTAACCAGGTAAGCCAGTTGAGAACAAGTTCTCATTTACAACTGCGACCTGGCCAAGATAAAGCAAAGCAGTGCGATAAAAACAACACAGAGTTACATATGGGGTAAAAAACATAAAGTCAAAAATACAACAGAAAATATATATACAGTGTGTGCAAATGTAGCAAGTTATGGAGGTAAGGCAATAAATAGGCTATAGTGCAAAATAATTACAATAGTATTAACACTGGAATGCTAGATGTGCAAGAGATTATGTGCAAATAGAGATACTGGGGTGCAAAAGAGCAAAATAAATAACAATATAGGGATGAGGTAGTTGGGTGGGCTAATTTCAGATGGGCTGTGTACAGGTGCAGTGATCGGTAAGGTGCTCTGACAACTGATGCTTAAAGTTAGTGAGGGAGATAAGAGTCTCCAGCTTCAGAGATTTTTGCAATTCGTTCCAGTCATTGGCAGCAGAGAACTGGAAGGAATGGCGGCCAAAGGAGGTGTTGGCTTTGGGAATGACCAGTGAGATATACCTGCTGGAGCGCAGACTACGGGTGGGTGCTGCTATGGTGACCAATGAGCTAAGATAAGGCGGGGATTTGCCTAGCAGTGATTTATAGATGGCCTGGAGCCAGTGGGTTTGACGACGAACATGTAGTGAGGACCAGCCAACAAGAGCGTACAGGTCACAGTGGTGGGTAGCGTATGGGGCTTTGGAGACAAAACGGATGGCACTGTGATAGACTACATCCAATTTGCTGAGTAGAGTGTTGGAGGCTATTTTGTAAATGACATCGCCGAAGTCAAGGATCGGTAGGATAGTCAGTTTTACGAGGGCATGTTTGGCAGCATGAGTGAAGGAGGCTTTGTTGCGAAATAGGAAGCCAATTCTAGATTTTACTTTGGATTGGAGATTCTTTATGTGAGTCTGGAAGGAGAGTTTACAGTCTAACCAGACACCTAGGTATTTGTAGTTGTCCACATACTCTAGGTCAGACCCGTCAAGAGTGGTGATTCTAGTCGGGTGGGCGGGTGCCAGCAGCGTTCGATTGAAAAGCATGCATTTAGTTTTACTAGTGTTTAAGAGCAGTTGGAGGCTACTGAAGGAGTGTTGTATGGCATTGAAGCTCGTTTGGAGGTTTGTTAACACAGTGTCCAATGAAGGGCCAGATGTATACAAAATGGTGTCGTCTGCGTAGAGGTGGATCTGAGAGTCACCAGCAGCAAGAGCGACATCATTGATATACACGGAGAAAAGTGTCGGCCCAAGAATTGAACCCTGTGGCACCCCCATAGAGACTGCCATAGGTCCAGACAACAGGCCCTCCGATTTGACACACTGAACTCTATCTGAGAAGTTGTTGGTGAACCAGGCGAGGCAGTCATTTGAGAAACCAAGGCTATTTAGTCTGCCAATAAGAATGCGGTGGTTGACAGAGTCGAAAGCCTTGGCCAGGTCGATGAAGACGGCTGCACAGTACTGTCTATTATCAATCGCGGTTATAATATCGTTTAGGACCTTGAGCGTGGCTGAAGTGCACCCATGACCAGCTCGAAACCGGATTGCATAGCGGAGAAGGTACGGTGGTATTCGAAATGGTCGGTGATCTGTTTGTTAACTTGGCTTTCAAATACTTTCGAAAGGCAGGGCAGGATGGATATAGGTCTGTAGCAGTTTGGATCTAGAGGGTCACCCCCTTTGAAGAGGGGGATGACTGCGGCAGCTTTCCAATCTCTGGGGATCTCAGACGTTATGAAAGAGAGGTTGAACACACTAGTAATAGGGGTTGCGACAATTTCGGCGGCTAGTTTTAGAAAGAAAGGGTCCAGATTGTCTAGCCCAGCTGATTTGTAGGGGTCCAGATTTTGCAGCTCTTTCAAAACGTCAGCTGTCTGAATTTGTGTGAAGGAGAAGCGGGGGGGGCATGGGCAAGTTTCAGCGGAGGGTGCAGAGTTGGTGGCCGGGGTAGTGGTAGCCAGATGGAAAGCATGGCCAGCTGTAGCAAAATGCTTGTTGAAATTCTCGATTATTGTAGATTTATCGGTGGTGATAGTGTTTCCTAGCCTCAGTGCAGTGGGCAACTGGGAGGAAGTGCTCTTATTCTCCATGGACTTTACAGTGTCCCAAAACTTTTTGGAGTTAGTGCTACAGGATGCAAATTTCTGTTTGAAAAAGTTTGCCTTTGCTTTCCTGACTGCTTGTGTATATTGGTTCCTAACTTCCCTGAAAAGTTGCATATCGCGGGGGCTATTTGATGCTAATGCAGTACTCCACAGGATGTTTTTGTGCTGGTCAAGGGCAGTCAAGTCTGAGGAGAACCAGGGGCTATATCGGTTCTTAGTTCTGTATTTTTTGAATGGGGCATGTTTATTTAAGATTGAGAGGAAATTACTTTTAAGGAACAACCAGGCATCCTCTACTGACGGAATGAGATCTATATCCATCCAGGATACCTGGGCCAGGTCAATTAGGAAGGCCTGCTCGCTAAAGTGTTTTAGGGAGCGTTTGACAGTGATGAGGGGTGGTCGTTTGACCGCGGACCCGTTACGGACGCAGGCAATAAGGCAGTGATCGCTGAGATCCTGGTTGAAGACAGCTGAGGTGTATTTAGAGGGTATGTTAGTCAGGATGATATCTATGAGGGTACCCATGTTTACGGATTTAGGGTTGTACCTGGTAGGTTCGTTGATAATTTGCGTGAGGTTGAGGGCATCTAGTTTGGATTGTAGGATGGCCGGGGTATTAAGCATATCCCAATTTAGGTCACCAAGCAGTACGAACTCTGAGGATAAATGGGGGGCAATCAATTCACATATGGTGTCCAGGGCACATCTGGGGGCTGAGGGGGGTCTGTAGCAAGCGGCAACAGTGAGAGACTTATTTCTGGAAAGGTGGATTTTTAGAAGTAGAAGCTCAAACTGTTTGGGCACAGACCCTGGGCCAGACTACACTCAATCATAGGACCTACTGAAGAGATGAGTATGAAAATGTATGCACTAACTGTAAGTTGCTCTGGATAAGAGCGTCTGCTAAATGACTAAAATGTAAAATGTAAAATGTAATGAGTCTTCAGTAAAGACTTCAAGGTCGAGACCGAGTCAACGTCTCTCACATGGATAGGCAGACCATTCCATAAAAATTGAGCTCTATAGGAGACACACAGTGACAGGTCCCCATTGCTACAGACAAATTACATTTATTTTGATACTTAAGTATATTTAAAACCAAATACTTTTAGACTTTTACTCAAGTAGTATTTTACTGGGTGACTTTCACTTTTACTTGAGTAATTTTCTATTAAGGTATCTTTACTTTTACTCAAGTATGACAATTGGGTACTTTTTCCAACACTGCATAATGCATAGACGTGTTTTAAATATTATTCCACTAGACCATGACTAGTTTAATTCATGTTGGCAAATTTATGAACAACAACAAGTGTTATTATCTGATATCTTACATAATGTAACTATTTAATTTACCACAGTAGATTACCAAAGAGTGAATGAATGACGTGAGAAAGAATGGAATTCTTATGTAATAGGGACATTCATTTTTGGGGTTCTCAGTAAGGTCCTTGTCTGTAGCAATGGGGACCTGTCACTGTGTGTCTCCAGTTGCACTTGTCTCTGTCAGCAGCAATGTCCTCTGTCCTCTGTGTGCCAATCTCAGATGCCATTTTAGAGTTATGTCAATGGCCCATCCCTAAGTGCCCTTAGTGCATGCCATTAAATGCAGGACTCCCTGGTTAAATGCAGGACTCCCTGGTTATTGTTGTGCCTGGCTTAAAGTGGCATAGCCATAGACAGGTTGGGCGAGGTGCTGTCTCCCCCTAACACCCCACGCCTCCAACCCAGCCTGTCTTTGTGTGGATGTTCTGTTCCCCAGAGCCCCCCTCCACAATGGCTCCCATTCTGCCTGACACAGGAGACTCTGTGTGGGCCGGAGCAGGGCCTGTGTCCACTGGGGACAGTGATGTCATTGATAGAGTAACCTAAGGTATCAGGCGTTTCTTCGTTTCTGGTCCTGACGAGAGAAAAACATTGTCGGGGGAGGTTCTCTTCTGCACTGTTGAACTAATCCAGTAAATGTGGAGGAGGAGTTAAGATGTAGTGTCACCTTGTTAACATCCAAAAGCGGAAGTCGCACCACCGGCTCACGTTCCATTTCCACTGAAAACCGGGTGCATTTGGTTATTTCAGACCCTGCAGAGGATGGTTATAAAGAGACAGTACTCCTGCTGGCATAGATGGAGAGACAGGAGGGTGGAAGGAGGGATAGGGAGATGAGAATCCCATCCCTGCTCTCTCCCAGTGAAAGGGCTATTAGAGCAGGTGATGATGGAGGCCAGTCCACTCCCAGACAGACCAATAAGCTGCTGGTCTTTTCTCATGACTTCACCATGCAGGGCACTATTCTAGGCTGAAATAGAGCTAACTAAGGTTACTCAAGAAACCATTGATACTAAATTTCATTGTGATGAAGTTGGCCAATGCTTCTCATGTTGGAAGAAATTGATAATGTTTTGCTACCTTGGTGCAAAGCCCCTGGATTCAGGGCTACTGTATGTTTACCACTTAGTAATGTTTCCTGTATCAAGGTTAATTGTGACAAAAATTTGACTCAAGAAACATTTACATAATTATAATAATCCAGCTTGCCTTGTGGCATCAAACACTCCTCACAAGGTGGTGGATTTGCAGTTGAATAATTTTCTATTACTGTATTTTAAAGCGGAAGTATGCTGATTGAATAGCTAGAGACCTCCGAGCTAAAAGTCTATCGCTGAGTGATATAATCTCGGTAACTAATAGTGAGAACTTTTGAGCAATGAAAGTGACCGGAGAGCCGCACAGCTTGACGGCAGCGCTTTATATATCCCCTTCAACACGACTGCCCATTGTTTTACTGCCACCAAGAGCCCCTGCAAGAGCCACAGCCATTGGGGGGTGTGACGTGGGGCTAATTAACATAGCTACATAGGCAGGCTCACAGAGAGCATCGCTGGCTATACAGTACTGTACCACACACTCTGGCTCCCATAATCAGTCAGTCAGTCAGTCTCCTCTCTTCTAAGTGTGTGTTGTTGGGTTGTTTCTTGTTTCATAGCATGTGAATCAAAGCCCCCAGGTGGCCGGGGCATGTGTGGACATGCTAACTTGGACTACAGAAGGGGCAGCCATTCTCTTTGGGGTCATGGGTGTCATCCTCACTCTCAATTTTTTCTCTCAATTTTAGCAGAATAGGAGGCTGTTTTGAGTGTAGAAATGGTCAAAACCTGATGACATGTCAACAATTGTCAAAATAAAAATATGTATTTATTAGACAATATATTTTCTGTTTGCCTCAAAAAGCTGTGGAAAAATGTATAAAGGGTAGGGCCAGGCAGGCACAAATTGGTGAGTGGGCCTCAGTGTTTGGGTTGTGTTTGGTTCTCCAGCTGCGGGCTATTTTTTGGGGGCCGTCGTGTCACATGGCAGGGAGCAGCCTCCGTGTGATAATTAATAGATCTGATTCTCAGGGACCGTGGCATGGGTGTCAAGGGAGAGGCCGGAGCAGTGGTGACACTCAGCCAAGGGGCTCAGACTGCTGCTAAAATACCATTATTGAATTCAAGCCTTTTCAGCCACAGGGGGTACAGCTAGGAACATGCTGGAATCTGAAGAAATGTTTCTGTAGTTTCATTTTTTTTTACTTACCTTTGGCCAAATATTAAGAACAAATAGAACACATTCAACCTTTTTTCCTTGTAATATTCTGCCATGTTTGGTTCCCAGCGCCATCATATGTATATATGTGTGGTTGTGGAATTGTAACGGTAATGAGCAGAATAGATCAAAAGCGGACATTGCTATGTTTCAAAGGTTTCAATTGAAACAGCATTTTGAAACATGGCATAGACATGGCAAGTTCAAACAAACATATATCATTCTTGTTAACCAAAGTATATTTGTAACCCTTCCAAATGCTCAGAAACTTTATCTATGAATAGGTTCATTAGGTCAGAGTGTTGCATAGTGGCATGTTTCTAACATATCTGAGATTAAAGTAACCCTGGTCTCAGTTACAGAAGACTTTATCTTCTCCCATGTCGTGCGAGTGCACCCTTTACATGCTGTAACACTAATCCATGTTACAACGTTCCTTGAAATTTCAAGCAACCTCGAAGGAAACAGCATGACAGCTATTATAAAAGGCAACGAATTGTGTTGAATCTTGCAAGGGTAGCCATTTTGGATCTACAGTATGTGTGCTACCTATCATGCACAGGACCTCACTGACCATGGCTTGCAGTTACCATCATAGAGGGTTGTTTTCATGTGATACCGTACTGTATGTACTCATTAACACTATCCACCAGTAATCCAACATACGGCAGCTTCACCCGAACGTATGACACTGACATCCCAAACCCCCCCAAAGCCTCACATCAACACACCCAAACCCCATTACCTAACTCCATGATTCTTCTCCAGACCCCCCGACCTCAGCTCAACCAAAGCTAGCTACGCTAATCCTACATCTGTCACTCACTGGAGGTTGACTTAATCACTCCTATCTAAATTATTTATAAGAGTTTGTGTCCAGGGCTCTCATGCAAAGCATGGCAGATTAAATAGAGACAAAAAGTTGTTGATGTACACCAATGACATAACTTGCCTATCTAGCAGCGAACAGCTCAACTTGGCTGTCATGTGTGGTCCTCTGTAGCTCAGCTGGTAGAGCACGGCGCTTGAAACGCCAAGGTAGTGGGTTCGATCCCCGGGACCACCCATACACAAAAATGTATGCACGCATGACTGTAAGTCGCTTTGGATAAAAGCGTCTGCTAAATGGCATATTATTATTATTATTATTACACCCACTGCTATACTCCACACTCTTACAGTGGCTTGCGAAAGTATTCACCCCCCTTGGCATTTTTCCTATTTTGTTGCCTTACAACCTGGAATTAAAATGAATTTTTGGGGGGTTTGTATCATTTGATTTACACAACATGCCTAACACTTTGAAGATGCAAAATTATTTTTTATTGTGAAACAAACAAGAAATTAGACATAAAAACAGAAAACTTGAGTGTGCATAACTATTCAACCGCCCCCCAAAGTCAATACTTTGTAGAGCCACCTTTTGCAGCAATTACAGCTGCAAGTCTCTTGGGGTATGTTTCTATAAGCTTGGCACATCTAGCCACTGGGATTTTTGCCCATTCTTCAAGGCAAAACTGCTCCAGCTCCTTCAAGTTTGATGGGTTCCGCTGGTGTACAGCAATCTTTAAGTCATACCACAGATTCTCAATTGGACTAGGCCATTCCAAGACATTTAAATGTCTCCCCTTAAACCACTCGAGTGTTGCTTTAGCAGTATGCTTAGGGTCATTGTCCTGCTGTAAGGTGAACCTCCATCCCAGTCTTTAAGCAATGGCTTTTTTCTTGCCACTCTTCCGTAAAGCCCAGCTCTGTGGAGTGTACGGCTTAAAGTGGTCCTATGGACAGATACTCCAAATTCCGCTGTGGAGCTTTGCAGCACCTTCAGGGTTATCTTTGGTGTCTTTGTTAATGCCCTCCTTGCCTGGTCCGTGAGTTTTGGTGGGCGGCCTTCTCTTGGCAGGTTTGTTGTGGTGCCATATTCTTTCCATTTTTTAAGAATGGATTTAATGGTGCTCCGTGGGATGTTCAAAGTTTCTGATATTTTTTTATAACCCAACCCTGATCTGTACTTCTCCACAACTTTGACCTTGACCTGTTTGGAGAGCTCCTTGGTCTTCATGGTGCCGCTTGCTTGGTGGGGCCCCTTGCTTAGTGGTGTTGCAGACTCTGGGGCCTTTCAGAACAGGTGTATATATACTGAGATCATGTGACACTTAGATTGCACACAGGTGTATGTCACGATCGTCAGGGAGAGACCAATGCGCAGCGTGATGAACAAACATACTTTAATTAGTTAAAGTTTAAACATGAAATACAAAACAAGAAACGACTCGTGACGTCCACGGTATCAATGACCGAACACGGAACAAAAACCCACAAACACAAAGGGAAAACAGACAGTTTAAATATGGCTCCCAATCAGAGACAACCAGCCAACAGCTGACACTCGTTGCCTCTGATTGGGAGTCACTCAGGCAAACATAGAATACAACAAACTAGAATGAACACCACAGAATGAACACACCCTGGCTCAACATATAGAGTCCCAGAGCCAGGGTGTGACAGTGTACTTATTGTGATCGAGATGTAGTTGTCCCTGATTGCACTGACTTTGCTCACAGCTGCTTGTTTGAAGAAGTGTACTTACTGTGATCAAGATGTGGTCGTCCCACTGGCTATCCTAAGTTGAATGCACCAATTTGTAAGTCGCTCTGGATAAGAGCGTCTGCTAAATGACTTAAATGTAAATGGTGGACTTTATTTAACTAATTATGTGACTTCTGAAGGTAATTGGTTGCACCAGATCTTATTTAGGGGCTTCATAGCAAAGGGGGTGAATACATACTTATGCACCACTTTTCCGTTATTTTTTTCATTTCACTTTACCAATTTTCACTATTTTGTGTATGCCCATTACATGAAATCCAAATAAATTCCATTTAAATTACAGGTTGTAATGCAACAAAATAGGAAAAACGCCAAGGGGGATGAATACTTTTGCAAGGCACTGTATACTCTATACCAGGGTTCTTCAATTCCGGTCCTGGAGGGCCGAAACACTTCTGTTTTTTATTTCTACCTGGTAGTTAATTGCACTCACCTGGTGTCCCAGGTCTGAATTAGCCCCTGATTAGAAGGAGAGGATGAAAAACAGAGGTGTTTCAGCCCTCCAGGACCGGAATTGAAGAACCCTGCTCTATACAATATTATTTTACCACATGATCGGTGTAAAACTATGCATGTGCTGTTTCAACAACATAGTATCATAAGAAATTGTCAAAAATACTTTTAAGGCTGGTTTCAAAGCAACAGAACCAACATTTTCTCTATATTGTTAGTAGAGTAATGATGATGCATGTTGCTGTTTCCTCCATTGATCTCTCTCTCTCTACATCTGTCTCTGGCTGGCCTCCAGTTCTGGTCCCTGGGGTCTCTGGGGGCCCAAAAGGCCCTAGGCCCTCCAGGCTGTTTGTCACAGTGATTTATTGATAGACTGGCTTGAATAATTGGCCAGAGACCAGAGAGGCATTTGGTCACTGCAGCAACAAAGATGTTGATCTGTGATCTCAGTTTGATCGCATTCGTCATCATGATCCATCTCTCTGACGGTTGATGGATTGATTAGTCAGGCCTTATGAGTAGACTACTGCCTGCGTTTAGGGTTGTTTCGCAACATAGTTATTTTCTAGGTGGGAGCAACAAAATGGTGGAATGTCATGTTCATGCACGGCCAGTGTTGTGTTGTGGGCTACTACAATAATGTATACTGAACAAAAATATTAATGCAACATGTAAAGTGTTGGTCCCATGTTTCATGAGCTGAAATAAAAGATCCCAGAAATGTTCCATATGCACAAAAAGCTTATTTCTCTCAAATATTGTGCACAAATTTGTTTACATCCCTGTTAGTAAGCATTTCTCCTTTGCCAAGATAATCCATCCACCTGACAGGTGAGGCATATCAAGAAGCTGATTAAACAGCATTACCATAACACAGGTGCACCTTGTGCTGGGGACAATAAAAGGCCACTCTAAAATGTGCAGTTTTGTCACACAACACAATGCCACAGATGTTTTAAGTTTTGAGGGCGCGTGTAATTGACATGCTGACTGCAGGAATGTCCACCAGAGCTGTTGCCAGAGAATTGAATGTTCATTTCTCTACTATAAGCTTTAGAGAATTTGGCAGTATATCCAACTGGCCTCACAACTGCAGACCACGTGTAACCACGCCAGCCCAGTACCTCCACATCCGGCTTCTTCACCTGCGGGTTCGTCTGAGACCAGCCACCCAGACAGCTGATGGAACTGAGGAGTATTTCTGTCTGTAATAAAGCCCCTTTGTGGGGAAAAACTCATTCTAATTGGCTGGGCCTGGCTCCCCAGTGGGTGTGCCTGGCTCCCAAGTGGGTGGGCCTATGCCCTCCGAAGCCTATCCTGCCCAGTTATGTGAAATCCATAGATTAGGGCCTAATGAATTTATTTCAATTGACTGATTTCCTTATATGAACTGTAACTCAGTAAAATCGTTGAAATTGTTGCATGTTGTGTTTATATTTTTGCTCAGTATAATACCAATGTTCTCAGTGTTTTACAATGATAGGTACATTAAGTAAGAAAATAGGAAAAAATATGCACTCCAACCAGTTTTCTTTTACAATTAGGTTTTAATTGAATAATTTAATTGGCTTTGCATTATCCATTAAAATAAAAAGCCCAGGACACATTTCTTCACCTGGGCCATAGAAAGACTTCTACAGAGGTCAAAGGTTTTCCAATCATCCCTTTAAGAGAAATACCTGTTTAATCAAAAGCTGAAATGAAAAAAAAATCTAATCTTCTTACTTTTTTCTGGTACAGAAATTAATAAATATGGAGGACTTTGTTCTACTGTATCTCAAGGAAGTACTGTCATATTAAAAAGAACTTAATATAAAAATAGATGTGTTGATTTGTGTGTATATTTAGCTGTTACCTAATATAGTTTGGTGAAGGTTTGTACCTTTGATACATGTGTACAGCTAGTGCATTCTCTGTTTTAATGGGGTCAGATTGGGTAACATTAAAACTTTACAAAATCCTTCCGGAAAAAAAAAGAAAAAGGCATGATGGAACTTTGCATTCTGGTGATGCAGCATAGAAGCTGATTATGCTTTACCATGGATACCACTGAAACATTGTAAGTAGGTACAAAGGTGTCACAAATGGGATACCAGAGCCTTCCCAGAAGGCAATGAACATAAAGTCTAGGATTGGGACGAAAAGTTTTCATTCATCTCCCCAAAAATCTCTCGTCTTAAAAAATCAAAAAAGCAACACATTATGTAGAATTATTTAGAGCAAAGCATACCCCAGGGATAACAGGACCACTAGGAAAATATCAGTCATTGTAGCCAGCTGAATGACCATCTCATAGTTTTCTTCTTGCTTTGAATTGTGCTAGTCTTACAGTAATATACCTCCTACCTCCTATTTCAAGAGCAGTGATTTTGGTATAAGAGGAAATAGAGAAAAATAGTATCTTAGGGGACATGAACTCCACATTTCAATGAGGATACATTTTATGACACAGCATAATAGATTGTGTGCTGTTTCGTAGAGCAGTGCATTATGGGTAGGAATAAATTCAAGGTACACATTTCAAATGCTACGATTCATGCCAAAGATTACAATTTGTATGTCATGCACCTTAGTTTTCTTAGTTTTCTTGCTTTACCTAGATACTGATAAATGACTACTCAATCTATTGTAACTAAGACAAAAACAAATCTGTACATACTAAAAGATGACATTTATTTGGTTTGAATTTATTGTGTTTGAAGTTGAACCTAGATTATTTACATTCAAGACACTTTTTACCTTTCCCAATTATGACTACTTTTGTTACTTCCAATCCAAAGCATCATTATTCAATCAGCATTTCAAATTGAGTTTCGGTAGCTACCCACTTGGCACACACTGGTTGAATCAACGTTGTTCCAAGTCATTTCAATGAAATTACATTGAACCAACGTGGAATAGACGTTGAATTGACGTCTGTGCACAGTGGGTATAGGCTTCCATATGAACAACACTCCTTACAAATAATTTTGTCCATATCATTCTTAATATAATGTTGTACCAAACCAAACTTAACTCAGCTGCTCAGCTACCTCTTGAGTTATCTAACTTTGGAGAGCACTCCACTAAATGAAGGATGAAAGATGTCTATGCAACTCAAACTCAAAACATCACTGTCAGAGAGATGAGTGTGGTGCCGTTATCTAACAGGTGCACCACAAAATAATGGAGAGTCATTAGACTCGAGAAGTGGTTTCCACAAATTAAACTGAGCTTTGTGCCAATCGTCAATTATGTTGAATAAATAACAGGAAGGTGCATTTCAGTATTATTGCTTTTCGTATTGGCTGTCCACCTGATCATGTAAACCTATTGCTTTTTAGGTGTGATGGAATCAAATCAATGAATGACTTCTTTCAACATATCACAGATAGTTTCTTGTGTTTATAGTGTTTTTTAAAAAGCTTGCCCATATGTATGTGTCTAAAAGAATTGGATGAATAATTGTAACATATAAGTGAATGTCCTGTCCAACCTGCATATCCTGTGTAGGTCATTATGAACATATTGCTGACAGTTTTTGTGCAAAGCAAAACTTAACTCACATCCATTTACCTGGTAAAGTCCCATTCTTTCTGCATGCACCTCATACTATTTGAACTTTGCTATCAAAAGGGATTTGATAAAATACAATAACTGCTCTTTACTTTAAAGATACACTTTATATACAAAAGTATGTGGACACCCCTTCAAATTAGTGGATTCGGCTATTTCAGCACCTGTAGCTGAAAGTGTTTCAAATCGAGCACACAGCCATGCAATCTCCATAGACAATCATTGGCAGTAGAATGGCCTTACTGAAGAGCTCAGTGACTTTCAACATGGCACCGTCATAAGATGCCACCTTTCCAATAAGTCAGTTTATCAAATTTCTTCCCTGCTTGAGCTGCCCCGGTCAACTGTAAGTGCAATTATTGTGTAGTGGAAACGTCTAGGAGCAACAACGGCTCAGCCGCGAAGTGGTAGGCCACAAAAGCTCACAGTACGGGACCGGCGAGTGCTGAAGTGCGTAGCACGTAACAATCGTCTGTCCTCGGTTGCAACACTCACTACTGAGTTCCAAACTGCCTCTGGAAGCAACATCAGCACAAGTCCATGGCTGGGCAGCCGCACATAAGCCTAAGATCACCATGCGCAATGCGAAGCGTAGGCTGGAGGGGTGTATAGCTCGCCGCCATTGGACTCTGGAGCAGTGGAAACACATTCTCTGGAGTGATGAATCACACTTCACCATCTGGCAGTTTGACGGACGAATCTGGGTTTGGCGGATGCCAGGAGAACGCTACCTGCCCGAATGCAGAGTGGCAACTGTAAAGTTTGGTGGAGGAGGAATAATGGTCTGGGGCTGTTTTTCATGGTTCTGGCAAGGCCCCTTAGTTCCAGTGAATGGAAATCTTAATGCTACAGCATGCAATGACATTCTAGACGATTCTGTGCTTCCAACTTTGTGGCAACAGTTTGGGGTAGGCCCTTTCCTGTTTCAGCATGACAAAGCGAGGTCCATACAGAAATGGTTTGTCAAGATCGGTGTGGAAGAACTTGACTGGCCTGCACAGAGCCCTGACCTCAACCTCTGTAGCTCAGCTGGTAAAGCACGGCGCTTGTAACGCCAAGGTAGTGGGTTCGATCCCCGGGACCACCCATTTTTGTGTATGGGACCACCCATACACAAAAATGTATGCACGCATGACTGTAAGTGGCTAAATGGCATATTATTATATTATTATTATATTATTATATTATTATTATATTATTATTATATTATATTATTATTATAAAACCCCATCAAACACCTTTGGGATGAATTGGAATGAGCCAAGCCTAATCGCCCAACATCAGTGCCCGAACTCACTAATGGTCTTGTGGCTGAATGGAAGCAAGTCCCTGCAGCAATGTTCCAACACCTAGTGGAAAGCCTTCCCAGAAGAGTGGAGGCTGTTATAGCAGCAAAGGAGAGACCAACTCCATATTAATGGCCATGATTTTGGAATGAGATGTTCGACGAGCAGGTGTCCACATACTTTTGGTAATGTAGTGTAATAGAGGATGAACACTTTTTACATGTGAAGGCCCTCAATTCTCATTGAGTTCAGACACACTGTCATCAAACCCGTTCTCTTTGTAGAATTATGCAATGATGATTGGATTGCATCATCACGTCTTCTACAGAACTCCATTGAGTTTCTGTCTCCTGATAACATTAATGATATGCATAGATTTGTTGTAAAGAGAATAATCCAAAGAAATATGAAATGTAATGATATTTTCCATATCAACAACTTAGTTGTTTCAAACTTCATTGAGGTCAGAATAATCCTGTGTTATTTTAATGTTTTAAGCAAGGGGTATCAAAATGACCAATTCAATTTATTTTCAGTTTAGATAATTTTCTATGGGGGCCTAATTTACTATAGGGCCTACTCTTAAGTTCTGCTGATAGTGCAAATGACATGTATCCATCACAACTGGTTAAAATTAAGTCCAAGTTGTGAAACTAAGTTGTGCTTCAATGGCTCATGGATGGTTAGATTATTTAGCATGGCTCATTGATTCTGAATGCTGCAGTGCACTTTTACAGGAATCTTCAATGTGTCATCAAACTCAGTTCCAGCTATTGTAAATTCCAGCAATGTGGGAAGCTTATATGTAGCTTTAAACTGTAATACTACCATTTGTGCCCAATAGCTAGTTGAAATAGCTAAAATATTTTTTTAAATATGTTTTTTTTTATGATACTCCACATGAAACATAACTTATCTAAGCAATAATATTTACACCTAGGATCTGATTATTAGGTCTTGTCATTATACCTGTTCAATGCATCATTAAACACTCTCAACTCAAATGAAAAATGAAGATTCAAGTTTCCATGAAGGAATAATGTCCTTCCCTGGCCTCTTCCTTTTGTTGTGGTCCTGTGGACATTCTTTACCACAGTTTTGCATGCTGCATACGTTTTCTTGCACCGACTTTTTCCAGTGTCCCGCTTTCCCTTTCACTCTACCCTCATTTACTTTACATCCTATTACTGTAGTCAGCTTTTCCTATGGCACTGTGCATTGTTCTGCATTTTTACCCTTGGAAGGAAAGAACACGTATTGAAGTTGACCCCAGGTAGGGCAGAGGTCATATCTCCGACTCCCTGCGGTACGACCTTTGGTCCAGTCCCCTGGTGGTCTGTAGCCTCTCGAACTCGTGTCTACTGGTCCGTTCCGGACTGTTCAGGTTGGCCAGCGCTCTGAACGTACCACTGCCCACGCCCACCACCTTCTCTTCCTCGTCCTCATCCCGGCTGAGAAAGGCCAGCTCGTTCTCGTAACAGAAGGAGTTGGAGGTGGGCACCAGGAACTTGTTCGCCATCATGTCCTTGGCACTGCAGCGCGGGGTGGACGGTACCTCGTAGGTCTTGTGAAAGTGAGAGTAATCCACCTTGTACAGGTTCTTCTCCTCGAAGAGCACTGGCTCGAACCGGTAACCCCACAGCACTTCCGTGGGCAGGTAGGAGCTGCGGGCCTGCGTGGTCATGGCGGTTGCCTCGACCATCCCTTCTAGTATGACCACGATCTCAAAGTCCGCCGTCTCCAGGTCATTTTTTCCGATCCCATAGAGCGGACTATTCTCATCGATCTCATGGATAATCGTAATGGGTGAAACCAAGAAAATCCTGTCCAGGCCTTTGTCAAAGCCCACATTGATGTCTATTTGGTCCAGGGGGATGTACTCCCCTTCGTCAGTGATCCGGGGTTTGATGAGCTGAGCTCTGACGTGGGCCTCTACGATGTGACTCTTCCTCAGGTTCCCCACCCTCCACATGAGACACAGCTTGCTGTCGCGCATAGTGATCACTGCGTTGTGGCTGAACAGCAGCGTCTGCGCCCGTTTCTTGGGCCTTGCCATCTTGGCCATGATGGCGCCGACCATGAAGCAGTCGATGATGCAGCCAACGATGGACTGGAAAACCACCATGAATACGGCGACTGGACACTCCTCCGTCACGCAGCGGTAGCCATAGCCAATGGTCGACTGTGTCTCGATGGAGAACAGGAAGGCGGCCACGAAGCCGTTGACCTGCAGGACGCAGGGTGTGAAGTTGTCATCTCCGGCTGGGTTGTCCAGGTCGCCGTGGAGCAACGCTATAACCCAGAAGGCCAGGCCAAAGGCCAGCCAGGACAGCACGAACACCAGCGTGAACAGCACCAGCATGTAGCGCCAACGGATGTCCACGCACGTGGTGAACATGTCGGCCATGTAGCGCGACGACTTGTCCTCCATGTTGGCGAACTGCACGTTGCACTGGCCATTCTTCTTGACAAAGCGGTTGCGGACCTTGCGGCACGTGTGGATCTTGCCGTTGCCGAAGCCGTTCATGCCGCCACCGCTGCTGCTGTGCATATTGGTGAGGCGCAGCGCCTCCTCCTCGGACGACACAATGCTGTAACGGTTGATCCGCCCCACGCTCATGCTGGCCACATAGGCCGGGCTGCAGGGTCGGAGTAGGTTGGCGGTTCCGGAGTCCCAATGTGTGATCACTCAGAGGCCCTTCCCAGCGGTATCACTGCCAGAGCCCCATCTCAGCCGGTCATAGCCAGGGAGAAGGTGGGCTTTTGGGTGTTGTACTCTGGGCAGACCACTCCCTGAGGAAAGAGGAAAGGGATACGGACGTCAGTATATCACAGCATGTCAGTATCAACATACTCCACCATGAAGACTGGGAAGCTGCACTACAAAGGCT
This sequence comes from Coregonus clupeaformis, assembly GCF_020615455.1. Taxonomy (NCBI): domain Eukaryota; kingdom Metazoa; phylum Chordata; class Actinopteri; order Salmoniformes; family Salmonidae; genus Coregonus; species Coregonus clupeaformis. Next base: position 20,132,914 of record NC_059222.1, read on the forward strand.
GCGTTAAGACAGGCAGCCCAATTCTGATATTTTTTCCGCTAATTGGTCTTTTGACCAATCACATCAGATCTTTTCACATCAGATCTTTTCAGAGCTAATCTGATTGGTCAAAAGACCAATTAGTGAAAACTTTTCACAAGTATGTGGTACATTTGCACAAAAATCAAAACGGATCATCAAAATCGCTATTTTTTCAAAACTCTAAGTACAACAAACAAATTCACAGTCACTTGTCCACTGCACCAAATCACTCTTTCAATTTGGATACATGTTCAATCTAAGTATCTGCTTTTAAAAATGCAATACTCACCTTACTTTTGATTAGATTTTCTTGTCATTTGTTAACAATACAATTTAACTATCACTAAATCAAACTGCTCAAAACTGAAAAGTACTGAACCAAAATTGTGTAGTGCCTAGTTAACATATATACAGTGGCTTGCGAAAGTATTCACCCCCTTTGGCATTTTCCCTATTTTGTTGCCTTACAACCTGGAATTAAAATTGATTTTTTGGGGGTTTGTATCATTTGATTTACACAACATGCCTACTACTTTGAAGATGCCAAATATTTTTTGGGGTGAAACAAACAAGAAAACAGAAAACTTGAGCATGCGTAACTATTCACCCCCTATTGGTGTATGTCTCTATAAGCTTGGCACATCTAGCCACTGGGATTTTTGCCCATTCTTCAAGGCAAAACTGCTCCAGCTCCTTCAAGTTGGATGGGTTCCGCTGGTGTACAGCAATCTTTAAGTCATACCACAGATTCTCAATTGGATTGAGGTCTGGGCTTTGACTAGGCCATTCCAAGACATTTAAATGTTTCCCCTTAAACCACTTGAGTGTTGCTTTAGCAGTATGCTTAGTGTCATTGTCCTGCTGGAAGGTGAACCTCTGTCCCAGTCTCAAATCTCTGGAAGACTGAAACAGGTTTCCCTCAAGCATTTCCCTGTATTTAGCGCCATCCATCATTCCTTCAATTCTGACCAGTTTCCCAGTCCCTGCCGATGAAAAACATCCCCACAGCATGATGCTGCCACCACCATGCTTCACTGTGGGGATGGTGTTCTCGGGGTGATGAGATGTGTTGGGTTTGCGCCAGACATAGTGTTTTCCTTGATGGCCAAAAAGCCATGGGTTTTTTCTGGCAACTCTTCCGTAAAGCCCAGCTCTGTGGAGTGTATGGCTTAAAGTGGTCCAATGGACAGATACTCCAATCTCCACTGTGGAGCTTTGCAGCTCCTTCAGGGTTATATTTGGTGTCTTTGTTGCCTCTCTGATTAATGCCTTCCTTGCCTGGTCCGTGAGTTTTGATGGGTGTCCCTCTCTTGGCAGGTTTGTTGTGGTGCCATATTCTTTCAATTTTTTAAGAATGCATTTAATGGTGCTCCGTGGGATGTTCAAAGTTTCGGATATTTTTTTTATAACCCAACCCTGATCTGTACTTCTCCACAACTTTGTCCCTGACCTGTTTGGAGGGCTCCTTGGTCTTCATGGTGCCGCTTGCTTGGTGGTGCCCCTTGCTTAGTGCTGTTGCAGACTCTGCGGCCTTTCAGAACAGGAGTATATTTACTGAGATCATGTGACACTTAGATTTCACACATGTGGATTTATTTAACTAAATATGTGACTTCTGATGGTAATTGGTTGCACCAGATCTTATTTAGGGGCTTCATAGCAAAGGGGGTGAATACATATGCACGCACCACTTTTCCGTTATTTATGTTTTTGAATATTTTGAAACAAGTACTTTTTTTCATTTCACTTCACCAATTTGGACTATTTTGTGTATGTCCATTACATGAAATGTAAATAAAAATCCATTTAAATTACAGGTAGTAATGCAACAAAATAGGAAAAACGCCAAGGGGGATGAATACTTTTGCAAGGCACTGTAGTTTGATAACTGCTGAACACTGTAAAATACTATATTATTACCTCATAAATGTATTTATTTGACATCAATTTATATTGGAGAATAAAACCAAATCATATATATGTGGCTGTAAATACTACATCATCATTCTCTATCAGCCAGTGTGCTTCAATAGGACAACGTGGAAAGAGTCACTCTATATGTGCTACCATTTAGAATTATAGTGTAGTGTACAATGCACTGCTGAAATACCTGGATTGTATATAACAACATATTCCACTCATTATCTGAATTTCATTGATACACTGTAAGCTGATGAATTTCGAAGTAGAGAGACAGGCGATACTGTATCGCTTGACAAGTCACGTAGAAAAGGTGATCTTGTACAATATTGCATGGGGCAGAAATTGCATTCGTGCTACGTGCTACGTTTTTACAATGGCCAACTGCTTTACAATACCCCTATTTGTATTTTGTTATTTTTTGTTGGTGGGTTACTTAAGCAATAAGGCACGAGAGGGTGTGGTATATGGCCAGTATACCACGGCTAAGGGCTGTTCTTATGCACAACGCAACGCGGAGTGCCTGGATACAGCCCTTAGCCGTGGTATATTGGCCATATACCACAAACCCTGAGGTGCCTTATTGCTATTATTAACTGGTTACTAACGTAATTAGAGTAGTAAAAATATATGTTTTGTCATACCCGTGGTATATGGTCAAATATACCACAGCTGTCAGCCAATTAGCATTTTTCCCCTCATCAATCTATACCCAATACCTTATAATGAAAAAAGCAAAAACAGGTCTTTAGACATATTTGCAAATTTATATTTAAAAAATCTGAAATATCACATTTACATAAGTATTCAGACCCTTTACTCAGTACTTTGTTGAAGCACCTTTGGCAGCAATTACAGCCTCGAGTCTTCTTGGGTATGACGCTGCAAGCTTGGCACACCTGTATTTTGGGAGCTTCTCTCATTCTTCTCTGCAGATCCTCTCAAGCTCTGTCAGGTTGGATGGGGAGCGTCGCTGCACAGCTATATTCAGGTCTCTCCAGAGATGTTAGATCGGGTTCAAGTCCGGGCTCTGGCTGGGCCAATCAAGGACATTCAGAGACTTAGGGACGTTGTCCTGTTGGAAGGTGAACCTTCGCCCCAGTCTGAGGTCCTGAGCGCTCTGGAGCAGGTTTTCATCAAGGATCTCTCTGTACTTTGCTCCGTTCAACTTTCCCTCGATCCTGACTAGTCTCCCAGTCCCTGCCGCTGAAAAACATCCCCACAGCATGATGCTGCCACCACCATGCTTCACCTTAGGGATGGTATTGGCCAGGTGATGAGCGGTGCCTGGTTTCCTCCAGACGTGACGCTTGGCATTCAGGCTAAATACTTCAATGTTGGTTTCATCAGACCAGAGAATCTTGTTTCTCATGGTCTGAGAGTCCTTTAGGTGCCTTTTGGCAAACTCCAAGCGGGCTGTCATGTGCCTTTTACTGAGGACTGGCTTCCATCTGGCCACTCTACCATAAAGGCGTGATTGGTGGAGTGCTGCAGAGATGGTTGTCCTTCTGGAAGGTTCCCCCAGCTCCACAGTGGAACTCAGGAGCTCTGTCAGAGTGACCATCTGGTTCTTGGTCACCTCCCTGACCAAGGTCCTTCTCCCCCGATTACTCAGTTTGGCCGGGCGGTCAGCTCTAGGAAGAGTCTTGGTGGTTCTAAACTTCTTCCATTTAAGAATGATGGAGGCCACTGTGTTCTTTGGCACCTTCAATGCTGCAGAATATTTTTGGTATCCTTCCTCAGATCTCTACATCGACACAATCCTGTCTCGGAGCTCTACGGACAATTCCTTCGACCTCATGGCTTGGTTTTTGCTCTGACATATACTGTCATCTGTGGGACCTTATATAGACAGGTGTGTGCTTTTCCAAATCATGTCCAATCAATTGAATATACCACAGGTGGACTCCAATCAAGTTGTAGAAACATCTCAAGGATGATAAATGGAAACAGGATGCACCTGAGCTCAATTTCATGTCTCATAGCAAAGGGTCTGAATACTTGTGTAAATAATGTATTTTATTTTTTATACATTTGCAAACACTTCTAAAAACCTGTTTTCACTTTGTCATTATGGGGTATTGTGTGTAGATTGATGAGGAAAATGTTTTATTTAATCCATTTTAGAATAAGGCTGTAACATAACAAAATGTGGGAAAAGTCAAGAGGTCTGAATACTTTCCGAATGAACTGTATATACTATATTCTCGACATAGCTTATTCTAATATTTCTACTGCTGTACACATAATTCCTAGTATATCTTGTGTATATTCATTCGGTGTAGATACATATAGATTGCATTTGGTTGTTAACTGGATTCGTTCCGACATTTCTTAATTTTTGTATTTTACTATTTGGATTATGTGGTATGTTTTTGTATTGCTAGGTATTACTGCACTGTTGGAGCTAGAAACACAAGCAGTTCACTGCTCCTGCGATAACATCTGCAAATCTATGTACGCGACAAATAAACCTAGATTTGGATATTGATGCATGATATCTTAGCTTCAGAAGCTTGTTCATTCACCACATTTTCCGTGCTTGTTCTGAGATGTACTCTTCAGACTTTTAATGACACAATTGTTGATATCTTGAAAAATATGTATATGTTATGTATATAATATGTAATATCTAGCTAAGATTCTCTTAGAAAATATAAGATTAAATGCATTTCTCATACAGTACATGGCAGTACGGTTGTTTAGAAAGAATGATGAGAAGAGTGTTTATCAACAATTTATGAATTGTCCTGGAGTGTCTTTTTCAAATGAAAGCCCCCCAAAATATACTGACTTCATGCAGTGTCTAGAAAAGTGGATTGGGGGTATAGGCACATGTGTATATAGTCTCATTTTCACATTTTGTTACACGTTGTTACAATATTTCAGAAAAGTTGTAAAACAAAAAAATATAATATTTGTGTCTACATTCAACTGGTAATGATATTTATAAAGATTTTAAAAAATACCCTATTAGGGTGAGGTGCTTGGCCTTGTATACTATTCAGGCTACCTGTAAATATGCAATCCTAAGGTACTATGCCTTCTGCTGACATTTAAACATTTTTTAAATTGATTTTAATAGATTTGGATCAAGAAACCTTTAAGATTTGACTGTCTATTTCAGACTCTGTAACATCCCTTAACGGAGGGTATAATATCCATAACGGTCGTTTTTCCTCTCTAAAGTAAAAATGGAAATGAGAATATTTTCAAAATTATTGTTTTTTGTTTTCATCCCTTCCCTCGAATTAGCTATCCATATCACGTTTCAGGAGAAGACCCAGATGCAGACAGTGTCGAAGTAACAGAAGTTTATTACAAAAACAGGGGGCAGGCAAACAACAGGTCAAGGGCAGGCAGAGGTCAGTAATCCAGATCAGTCCAAAAGGTACAGAACGGCAGGCAGTCTCAGGGTCAGGGCAGGCAGAGGTCAATAATCCAGGATGGTGTGACAAGGTACAGAACGGCAGGCAGACTTAGGGTCAGGGCAGGCAGAATGGTCAAAACCGGGAAAACTAGAAAACAGGAACTTGAGAAAGATAGGAGCAAGGGGAAAAACGCTGGTAGGCTTGACGAAACAAAACAAACTGGCAACAGACAAACAGAGAACACAGGTATAAATACACTGCGGATAATGGGGAAGATGGGCGACACCTGGAGGGGGTGAAGACAATCACAAAGGCAGGTGAAACAGATCAGGGTGTGACAATCCATGTTTTGACTTAAGACTTACAAACTCAAAATGTTTTGCTAATATGTTCAGTCTCCCCAAAAAGCATTTTATTTGCTTCATTTCTCCAACATGGCAATATTTAGAAGTCTGCTTTTTTGGGTATACACTCCCCCACAAGGGGTACTATAGACACACACATACAACGTTTCATTTATATTTTGTTTGTCCATTCTGTGAGACATTAAAGTTGTAATTATGCATGCCAATGTCACATCCATAACGCTGGAATGGCCCATTAAGAGTTTGAAAATTCCCCACATAGGCTACTTGTGAAAATAGCGACTGAAAAAAAAAAACGGTGTTATGGCCTTAGTCTTATTACCTTGACTCTTGACGAGATGCTAGATTCTTATCATGAATCGTTTTCAACATGAATGGCATCAGACTCACTCCCACAGCCCTTTCCTTTACATCCTGCTTCTGAAGTCTGATCACTACTCAAACATTCATTCCAAATGGCACTTTCAGTAGTATTTTTGTTGATTGCTGGGCAAAGTGGAGAGGACTAGCTAGATGCAGACACTTCATTGCATGACATTACCTGTGCTTTTACCCGTCATGCGCCAAATACAACAGGTGTAGACATTACTGTGAAATGCTTACTTACAGCCCTTAACCAACAATGCATTTATTTCTTAATAAAAAAGTAAAATAAAACAACAACAAAAAAGTGTTGAGAAAAAAAGAGCAGAAGTAAAATAAAATAACAGTAGGGAGGCTATATATATAGGGGGTACCGGTGCAGAGTCAATGTTGCGGGGGCACCGGCTAGTTGAGGTAGTTGAGGTAATATGTACATGTGGGTAGAGTTAAAGTGACTATGCATAAATAATTAACAGAGTAGCAGCAGCGTAAAAAGATGGGATGGGGGTGCAAATAGTCCGGGTAGCCAAGATTAGCTGTTCAGGAGTCTTATGGCTTGGGGGTAGAAGCTGTTGAGAAGCCTTTTGGACCTAGACTTGGCGCTCCGGTACCGCTTGCCGTGCGGTAGCAGAGAGAACAGTCTATGACTGGGATGGCTGGAGTCTTTGACAATTTTGAGGGCCTTCCTCTGACACCACCTAGTATAGAGGTCCTGGATGGCAGGAAGCTTGGCCCCAGTGATGTACTGGGCCGTATGCACTACCCTCTGTAGTGCCTTGCAGTCGGAGGCCGAGCTGTTGCCATACCAGGCGGTGATGCAACCAGTCAGGATGCTCTCGATGGTGCAGCTGTAGAACTTTTTGAGGATCTGAGGACCCATGCCAAATCTTTTCAGTCTCCTGAGGGGGAATAGGCTTTGTCGTGCCCTCTTCACGACTGTCTTGGTGTGTTTGGACCATGATAGTTCGTTGGTGATGTGGACACCAAGGAACTTGAAGCTCTCAACCTGTTCCACTACAGCCCCGTCGATGAGAATGCTCAGTCCTCTTTTTTTCCCCTGTAGTCCACAATCTCCACCAAACATCATTTACTAGTTGTTTATGGATTTTGGAAAAATGTTGTAGCCTTCCGTACACTACGGTACACACGATCAGCAGACGTCAGCAGATCTCAGTTACATCAACAGTAGGACATAGTGGAAAGTCCAACATGGTAAAGCTTCCTATCTCAGTGATATGTTAATTGGGGTATTGAGCTCTTCTGGCTGTTGTGTCAGCATTGAATTCAATTTGAGCATGTGTCTGTTATTTTTTTGCCTGTGTGTGGGTGTGTTTGTGTATGTGTATGTGTATGTGTGTGTGTTTAATCCGGGACTCCCAGGGGACTCCTGTGTATGCCACAGTTTCCATGGGTGCGCCAATCCAGATGCTACGCACAGGGACAGGGACAGAGGGAGAGATGCACTTGGTCTAACAATTCAAATGTTCTGTCACTACTTAGCCAGGTTTCAAGCTCTATTTACTTGACCTCATTCTGTATAATTTGCTATATTATTAATCATTCAATAAGGATGGTGTAAGATTTTTAGCATTTTCCCACTGCACCCAAATAGGTGTACTGCATTTGTCCACCCTCTGCTTGTGTGCATGTCCAATACTAGAGTCAAACCTTTCTCATGGTTAAGGGATCAATCATTCACATTTAATTTGTATAGAACGAAATTAAACATGGACATACTAAAGAATAACACATTTACGCATGCACAACACATACATAAACACACACTGTACATAAGAGTTTGTGCATGCCTTTTGTGCCACACACATATAGTACTACACACTAGCCTTAGGTTTACAAACACTTTTGTCAATCTGTAATAATGTATCCATCTCTGTGTAGGACTATATTGTCTACTAGACCTCAGCTACAAGGGACCAAAGACGTGACCTGGTCCACATCATGTCCAGTCCTGGGTAACCAGCAGAGCATCTATAGCCCCCAGTAGCCAGGCACGGGTCGCTCTGGAGGCTCTGGATCCTCAGCTTTTATCACCTGGCTTTATCGACTGGCTACATCCCTGTCTCATCCCTGTCCCAGGCAATTCCAAGGTAACGGAATTACACTTTGACCCGATATTTCACTTTAAAATGTATGCCAAACAAATATCATTGATTTCAAAGTTTAACAAACCATACAACTCTATGCACAATAGTGCTGAGCGATTAACCGACATTTTGGTTATTTTTCGTTTTTTAAACAGCTAATTGACCCAAGTCGGTTCAATTATTGGAATTCCATTATACATTTTTTTTCTATGAGCTCAATGTGCACATTGCACAGTTTCTCTAGAGATAAATCAGATCCAGCATGAACTGTGCGACGTAGTAGGGAGTTGTAGTTTCCAACAGGCCAATATTTTACATAGTTTAGCGCATATAACGTGGTAATGAACTACAATGACCATAATCCACTGTGCATCTACTTGTAGGTCCGTGTTTCTTTTATGCCTGCTGCAGAAGAGGCAGAAGAATGCACGATCGTGAGGGGATATAGCGAGCAGCTGTTGCTTCGCAAGGTATCTCTACCTGAAAATACATGATCTACAGTGGGGAAAAAAAGTATTTAGTCAGCCACCAATTGTGGAAGTTCTCCCACTTAAAAAGATGAGAGAGGCCTGTAATTTTCATCATAGGTACACGTCAACTATGACAGACAAATTGAGAAAAATTAATCCAGAAAATCACATTGTAGGATTTTTAATGAATTTGCAAATTATGGTGGAAAATAAGTATTTGGTCACAAGCAAGATTTCTGGCTCTCACAGACCTGTAACTTCTTCTTTAAGAGGCTCCTCTGTCCTCCACTCGTTACCTGTATTAATGGCACCTGTTTGAACTTGTTATCAGTATAAAAGACACCTGTCCACAACCTCAAACAGTCACACTCCAAACTCCACTATGGCCAAGACCAAAGAGCTGTCAAAGGACACCAGAAACAAAATGGTAGACCTGCACCAGACTGGGAAGACTGAATCTGCAATAGGTAAGCAGCTTGGTTTGAAGAAGTCAACTGTGGGAGCAATTATTAGGAAATGGAAGTCATACAAGACCACTGATAATCTCCCTCGATCTGGGGCTCCACGCAAGATCTCACCCCGTGGGGTCAAAATGATCACAAGAACGGTGAGCAAAAATCCCAGAACCACACGGGGGGACCTAGTGAATGACCTGCAGAGAGCTGGGACTAAAGTAACAAAGCCTATCATCAGTAACACACTACGCCTCCAGGGACTCAAATCCTGCAGTGCCAGACGTGTCCCCCTGCTTAAGCCAGTACATGTCCAGGCCCGTCTGAAGTTTGCTAGAGTGCATTTGGATGATCCAGAAGAGGATTGGGAGAATGTCATATGGTCAGATGAAACCAAAATAGAACTTTTTGGTAAAAACTCAACTCGTCGTGTTTGGAGGACAAAGAATGCTGAGTTGCATCCAAAGAACACCATACCTACTGTGAAGCATGGGGGTGGAAACATCATGCTTTGGAGCTGTTTTTCTGCAAAAGGACCAGGACGACTGATCCGTGTAAAGGAAATAATGAATGGGGCCATGTATCGTGAGATTTTGAGTGAAAACCTCCTTCCATCAGCAAGGGCATTGAAGATAAAACGTGGCTGGGTCTTTCAGCATGACAATGATCCCAAACACACCGCCCGGGCAACGAAGGAGTGGCTTCGTAAGAAGCATTTCAAGGTCCTGGAGTGGCCTAGCCAGTCTCCAGATCTCAACCCCATAGAAAATCTTTGGAGGGAGTTGAAAGTCCGTGTTGCCCAGCGACAGACCCAAAACATCACTGCTCTAGAGGAGATCTGCATGGAGGAATGGGCCAAAATACAAATCCTACAATGTGATTTTCTAGATTTTTTTTTCTCATTTTGTCTGTCATAGTTGACGTGTACCTATGATGAAAATTACAGGCCTCTCTCATATTTTTAAGTGGGAGAACTTGCACAATTGGTGGCTGACTAAATACTTTTTTCCCCCACTGTAAGTGATTGATAGTTGGTATTCAGCAGTCATAAAAGTATGCCTTATTTACAATGAAGAACTACAAAATAGTGGTTTGTCAGCAGCATATGCAGCAGCTCTATAGAGATGAGTTGATGACAAATAAAACAAATCTAATATATACCACACCTGAAATATTTTATTAAAGTAAAGTAATGTGAATAAAGTATGGTTAATAAGTGATAAGCAGTAATGAGCAGTCACTACCATCATGGGACTTTTATTAATTGTTTTATTCTGTGTTGTTGCAGCATTCAACCCAAATAATCAAAACCGAAATCAAACCGAAACCGAACCGACCTCAAAAAGCACTAGTCGCTCAGCACTAATGCACAAGGATTATTTCAACAATTTACACAGAACATTTCACAAAAACACAGTTAATTGAAAAACTGTGCAAAGTTGTCATGAGCACTCTCTCTCCCTGGTAGCAACATTAATTGCATTCAATTATCTTCCACTCTGCTCACCTCCCTCTCTCTACTCAGCCTAACTAGCTCCACCTGCCCTGCTCTGCTCTTGTTACCTGGCCAGCTGCACTGCATTTCCCACTCACCATCCTCACCTTGCCTCACTCTGTTCTAATTACTCTGCCAGCTGAACTGCATTTCCCCACTACCTCTCCCAGTATATCAAGCCCTGGTTTTCAGCCAAGCCCTGTCAGATCGTCTTCAAACCCGGACCAGTAACCTGCCTGTCTGCGCTCTGACTCCTGTTTGTGATACCGATCCTTTCTTGACTGCCTCCTTGTTCTACTGCCCCGTCTATCCCAACCTGCCTTCTGGACCTCGACTACTCTCCGATCTTCAGCCCCTCCGGTAACTCGTTTCTGCCTTCTGTCTCTCACCACGATATTTGCCCAGCCCTGATCTGTACTTCTGCCTGCCATTCATATTGCTGTTGTGTGTGTGTGTTCCCCCAGGTCTCCGACCACCAGATGAGCGTGCCCAGACGTTTCACCACCCTCAGCCCGATACGCCGCTCCATCACTGGGGAACACACACACTAAGCACTTGGACTGGACACCCCCGGACATTTGGTGACCCCCGGAGCACAGGTACCCACAGGAGGACCCTGAAAGACCCCTGACACCCCTGGGACTCCTCTTCCCGCCTGTAACCTTGAATAAAGAACTCTGAATTTGAACTTGCGCTCTTGGGTCCTCTTCTGTTCGTGACAGAACGATCTGACCATCATGGACCCAGCGCACTCCCTGACCACGATGGAGGAAGAGCCAGAGAGGACTGCCCTACAGCGACTGGAACGCTCTGAGGGAGACATAAATCGGATGGCTGGCGACATCGCTTCCCTTCTCCAGCTATTCAACCAGCAGCAACAACAGTTCCAACTGCAGCAACAACAGCTAGCCCAAGCCCTGCAACTACTCTCAAGCCCGGCTACTCCACCTGCACCCCCCCCCTGGTCCTTTTGTTCCTGTACCACCGATACTCCTTCATCCCTCCGCTGGAGGTCCCAATGCTGCAGGCCCGGCAGTGCTGCCACCAGATCCCCACGCTCCTGAACCAAGGATTGGGAACCCGGAACGTTTTGATGGCAACCAGAAGCAAGTAAGACCATTCTTGAGCAGCTGCCGAATCCAGTTTGCACTACAGCCCAGGACTTTCTCAACAGAGGGAGCCAAGGTGGGGTATGTCATCACACATCTCACCGGTCGAGCTCGGTTGTGGGGAACGGCGGAATTCGACCGGCAAACCCCAGCCTGTGCCTCCTTCAGTGCCTTTGAGGAGGAGATGTTAAAGGTCTTTGACCTAGGCTCGCCAACAGCCGAAGCGTCACAAGCTCTGCTCACCATCCGTCAGGGCAATCGGACAGCGGCAGACTTCTCCATTGACTTTCGTACCCTGGCCAGTCAAAGCTCGTTTAACCCAGAGGCACTGGTGCAAGCCTTCCTCCATAGCCTGGCGGACTATATCAAGGACGAGCTTGTTTCCCATGACCCGCCCTCAACGCTTGATGCCGCCATTGACCTTGCCGTTCGCATTGACCGCCGTATACAGACCCGGAGGAGGGAGAAGGGGCCGTCTCAGTCAACCTGCCATCCGTACTCGGGTCGATACCGCTTCTGTCCAGCCCCTGCCTGTCAAGTCCCATAGCCAACTCAATCAGCCTGAGCCCATGGAGATTGGCCGTGCCTCTCTGACTCCCGAGGAGCGTCGGGCGCCGTCTAAGCTCCAACCTTTGCCTCTACTGTGGTGGCGAGAATCACCGTGTCGCTACTTGTCCGGCAAAAGCCGCAGCTCACCAGGTGTAGGGGAGATCCGGGTGAGCTCAACAAGCCTTCAGTCTCCCTCCATCCGAAAGACCCTGCTTCATCTCCGCCTTCAGCTTTCTGACAAGACTCATACATTGGCCGCCCTTGTGGATTCCGGAGCCGAAGCAAACATCATGGACCCTGAGCTTGCACAGCAACTGGGCGTGAACCATCATCAACTGACACAACCCATTCCTGCACGAGCCCTGGATGGGCATCATCTTGGCACTGTCACTCATATCTCCGCCCCTGTGACAATCCTGCTGTCAGGAAACCACCAGGAGTCCATCCAGTTTCACCTCCTACACTCACCTGGCCAACCACTCATTCTTGGATACCCGTGGCTCCGTCAGCACAACCCCCACATCGACTGGGAGACAGGAACAGTCCGTGAGTGGGGAAGGAGTTGTCACCAGACCTGTTTAAGGGGGGCCACCCTGCCCGTTCACCGGGAAGGATCTAGCGCTACCTCCGACATATCCAATGTTCCGGCCTGTTACCACAGCCTGAAAGAGGTGTTCAACAAATCCAAGGCGACATCTCTACCCCCCACACAGACCCTATGACTGCGCGATTGATCTCCTGCCTGGCACAGCACCTCCCAAGGGTCGTCTGTATTCACTGTCAGCCCCGGAAAGAAAGGCCATGGAGGACTACATTAATGACTCTCTTGCCTCCGGGATAATTAGACCGTCGTCTTCCCCCGCAGGAGCGGGATTCTTCTTTGTCGGCAAGAAGGACGGTTCTCTTCGTCCATGCATAGATTACCGGGGTCTGAACGACATCACGGTTAAGAATCGCTACCCACTGCCCTTACTTTCGTCTGCCTTCGAACTGCTGCAGGGAGCCACTGTATTCACTAAGCTGGACCTTCGCAATGCCTACCATCTGGTGCGGATGAGGGAGGGAGACGAATGGAAGACAGCGTTCAACACACCAACCGGCCACTATGAATATCTCGTCATGCCCTTCGGCCTCACCAATGCCCCAGCAGTTTTTCAAGCCCTAGTGAATGATATCCTCAGGGACATGCTAAATACGTTCGTATTTGTGTACCTTGACGATATTTTAATATTCTCAAAGACTCTGTCAGAACACACGCTACCACGTCCGGTTGGTCCTGCGCCGCCTGCTGGAGAACTCTCTTTTCGTGAAGGCAGAGAAGTGCGAGTTCCATGCCAAGACCGTTTCATTCCTGGGGTATGTGGTGACCGAGGGCAGCATTCAGATGGATCTCACGAAGGTGTCGGCTGTCACTTCCTGGCCAGTTCCTGAGTCTCGGAAGAAGTTGCAACAGTTCCTGGGCTTTGCCAACTTTTATAGGAGATTCATCAGAAACTATAGCACAGTGGCTGCACCCCTCACGGGCGCTAACCAGCACTAAACAACCGTACCAATGGACATCAGCTGCTGATAAGGCCTTCAATATCCTCAAGACATGTTTCACTTCTGCTCCCATCCTCCAGATGCCAGATGCAGCAAGGCAGTTTGTGGTGGAGGTAGATGCTTCGGACGTGGGAGTGGGTGCAGTGCTTTCTCAAAGAGCAGCTGAGGATGGCAAGATGCACCCCTGTGCCTTCTACTCCCGTCGGCTAACCCCTGCCGAATGCAACTACGACATTGGGAACCGCGAGCTGTTGGCTGTCAAGCTCGCCCTTGAAGAATGGCGGCACTGGTTAGAGGGGTCAAAGGAACCATTCGTAGTGTGGACAGACCACAAGAACCTGGAGTATATCCAAACAGCCAGGAGGCTGAACTCCCGTCAACAGCGGTGGTCTCTGTTCTTTACTGGCGCTTCAATTTCACGCTCTCCTACCGCCCGGGATCTCGCAACATCAAACCTGATGCTCTTTCCCGGATGTTTCAGAAGGACGAGACCACCGCCATGACAGCTCCCATTCTTCCCAGCCACTTGGTCGTAGCGGCCCTCACCTGGGAGATCGAGAAGCAGGTCATGGAGGCTCTTCGGGACCAGCCAGGTCCAAGCACCAGCGCCCCCAACCGTCTGTTTGTTCCAGCAAATCTCAGGTCACCTGTGATTCAGTGGGGGCACGAATCCCGTCTGGCCTGTCATCCCGGCATCACTCGCACCCTTCATCTGGTCCGCCAGCGGTTCTGGTGGCGGGGGATGAGACGGGATGTCCGAGAATTCATCCGAGCTTGTCCCACTTGTAACCGAAACAAGACTCCCAACCAGCCTCCTGCTGGGTTGCTGCAACCCCTACTCATACCCAAGAGGCCCTGGTCCCACGTTTCACTGGACTTTGTTACGGGCCTTCCGCCCTCTGACGGACACACAGTCATCCTTACCATTGTTGACCGCTTTAGTAAGATGACCCACTTCGTGCCCCTTCCCAAACTACCCTCTGCTAAAGAGACCTCCCAGGTGGTCCTGGAACATGTGTTTCGTATCCATGGCCTACCCCAGGATATAGTGTCAGACCGGGGCCCGCAATTCTCAGCAACCTTTTGGAAGGAGTTCTGTCATCTCCTTGGGGCCACCGCCAGCCTATCGTCTGGATTCCACCCGCAGTCAAACGGCCAGACTGAACGCATGAACCAGGAGCTGGAGAAGGCACTGAGGTGTGTGGCTTCCCAAAATCCCCGGGCCTGGGCTCAACACCTGCTCTGGGTGGAATATGCCCATAATTCACTCACCAGTTCCTCCACCGGGCTCTCCCCCTTTCAGTGTGTCTACGGGTATCAACCTCCACTGTTTGCCAGCCAGGAGGCGGATGCCACCTGTCCGTCTGCTCTTGCGTATGCCCGCCGCTGCCGCCGCACTTGGGCCCAGGCTCGCACTGTGCTCCTGAAGTCTGGAACCAGCTACGCCGTCGGTGCCAACCGACGGAGGACCCCAGCACCTACTTACCGGGTTGGTCAGAAGGTCTGGCTGTCTGCCCGGGATCTGCCGCTGCGGGGTTGTATCACGAAAGCTGGCCCCTCGCTTCATTGGTCCTTTTCCTGTGCAGAAAGTCATCAGTCCAACGGCGGTCCGACTTCAGTTGCCCGCTTCCATGCGGGTCCACCCCACCTTCCACGTCTCCAAGGTCAAGCCGGTCCATGAAAGTCCCCTGGTCCCTGCAGCTCCGGCGCCACCTCCTCCGCGCCTCGTAGATGGCGGTCCTGTCTTCACCGTCCGGCGGCTGCTCCGCTCTAGGCGAAGGGGTAGGGGTCTCCAGTACCTCGTTGATTGGGAGGGATATGGTCCAGAGGAGAGGACCTGGATCCCGGCCAGGAGGATAGTGGACCGGACCCTTATCACTGACTTCCACCGACTACATCCTGATCAGCCTGCAATCCGTAGGGGGCCGTCCCAAGAGGGGTTCCTAGCCGTCCGGCCCGCCCTGCTCCTGTCTCAGTGCCTGTCCTGTCTCCCGACCGTGACCCTCCAGCTCCTTCTGAGGATGAGGAGATTCACTCGGACCGCTCGGAGGAGTTCTGACCCGCCGCCTGCTCCCCTCCACCCTCCCGGCATGATGTTGTTCTTGGGACTTCTGGGGCCGTCCCTTGGAGGGGGGTCCTGTCATGAGCACTCTCTCTCCCTGGTAGCAACATTAATTGCATTCAATTATCTTCCACTCTGCTCACCTCCCTCTCTCTACTCAGCCTAACTAGCTCCACCTGCCCTGCTCTGCTCTTGTTACCTGGCCAGCTGCACTGCATTTCCCACTCACCATCCTCACCTTGCCTCACTCTGTTCTAATTACTCTGCCAGCTGAACTGCATTTCCCCACTACCTCTCCCAGTATATCAAGCCCTGGTTTTCAGCCAAGCCCTGTCAGATCGTCTTCAAACCCGGACCAGTAACCTGCCTGTCTGCGCTCTGACTCCTGTTTGTGATACCGATCCTTTCTTGACTGCCTCCTTGTTCTACTGCCCCGTCTATCCCAACCTGCCTTCTGGACCTCGACTACTCTCCGATCTTCAGCCCCTCCGGTAACTCGTTTCTGCCTTCTGTCTCTCACCACGATATTTGCCCAGCCCTGATCTGTACTTCTGCCTGCCATTCATATTGCTGTTGTGTGTGTGTGTTCCCCCAGGTCTCCGACCACCAGATGAGCGTGCCCAGACGTTTCACCACCCTCAGCCCGATACGCCGCTCCATCACTGGGGAACACACACACTAAGCACTTGGACTGGACACCCCCGGACATTTGGTGACCCCCGGAGCACAGGTACCCACAGGAGGACCCTGAAAGACCCCTGACACCCCTGGGACTCCTCTTCCCGCCTGTAACCTTGAATAAAGAACTCTGAATTTGAACTTGCGCTCTTGGGTCCTCTTCTGTTCGTGACAAAAGTTTGGTAACAGAATTACGTTAAAATCTCCCTCAGTTTTTTATGTGACTATGTTTTCCAAAAACTCTGTTAAATATCTGCTCCGAATTAAGATTCAAGGATGTCTGCAGAAAAAATGGGGTGTTAGCTATGACATGACACCTTGAGTTTGTTAAAAAATAAAAATGGTGTTGTTGAACTGCAGTAGGTGAAGTGGATTTATATCCGGTAATGGAATTACATCATGGGTCCCTGATCTGTACTATGCAGAAATGCATAATTATGGATATGAATATCATTCTCTTCATGGTGATGTATTCTGAATAGGTATACAAAGGTAGAAATATGCAATATCCTTCTTTTGTATATTTGGGTATTATTCTACACACTGGCTATTATTGTGATGAGCTCCAGCCCCAAACAAGACCACATTTGGTTGGTCCGGACCAGACCTAATCTGAAATAATCATAGATGTCTGTGTTTAACAAGTTTGGACATCAGATCTTGCCTTGATCTATAATAGGTCGGACAAAACCAAACATGGCAGTGTTCACCTTAGCAATCTCACTGGAATAAAAACCTCCTCCATTCCTGTCATAAATGAAAGAGATTGTGATAATACCTCACATCTCGAAATGGGACTACTTAATGTTAGATCCCTCACTTCCAAGGCAGTCATAGTCAATGAACTAATCACTGATCATAAACTTGATGTGATTGGCCTGACTGAAACCTGGCTTAAGCCTGAAAAATGTACTGCACTAAATGAGGCCTCTCCTCCTGGTTACATTAGTGACCTTTTCACCTGAAGCAAACTGAAATCCTGCCCAATGGGCCAATGGATGCTGAGCCCGCCCTCGGAAACCCTGCCTAGCTGGCTATAATACTGTGCTATTCATAACTGTACGTTCCCTTTCAGTGGGTCACTCTGTAGAACATACTATGGGGACATACAATCACGCCCCAAGCTGGCTCAGGGGGGTACCAAACTAGGAGGCCTATTGTAGCCCAAGCACACATAGGTTCCACTGGCTCCAAAAAGGGGTTACAGAAGCCACCTTTTCCCCTAATACTTACCTGAGAACCCTGAACTGTCAGAGCCTCAAATAGGAAACCAGAACCTGCTGCAACTTGGCTATGCACATTGACATGCTGCCACTGCAGCCCAAGTCCCTAGACCCAACGGTTCCATGAACAATACTTACCTTGCGAGCCTGAAATGTCAGAACTCGTACAAGGGACCGCAAGTCCAAAACAACAGAACACCTGTCGTGACTTGGTAAAGCGCACACGCGCTGCATGGCACCGACCAGAGTTGATGAACCATGGCAGCCTGAGGCTCAAACCCACAGGAAACCTGCAATAACATGGAAACTGTGTACTCGCGCGCTGCCACACATCAAGGCAGCCCAAGGCTCAAGCACACAGGGAAACTGTGTAACATCGACCACGGCAGGCCTAGTCCATAGATCCTACCGGTTCCAAAAAGGCTCACACCGAGACCTGAGTCTGGAACCGTAAGTTCAAAACAACAGGGCACCTGCTGTGACTTGATAATGTGCA
This sequence comes from Coregonus clupeaformis, assembly GCF_020615455.1. Classification (NCBI taxonomy): domain Eukaryota; kingdom Metazoa; phylum Chordata; class Actinopteri; order Salmoniformes; family Salmonidae; genus Coregonus; species Coregonus clupeaformis. Next base: position 20,151,135 of record NC_059222.1, read on the forward strand.
TTCGCGCGCTGCCTCATCGACAAACCACGGCAGCCCAAGGCTCAAACCCACAGGGAAACACAAACCTGAATAAATATGCAAACTGCATGCTGCCTGACACCCACTCCCGGAACCAGCCATAAGAATACTATTAGCCACACTTGAAGCACTTAAATTCAAGCGATAAAACTTCACAAAGATATGTGGGGTACCACAACTCGCTAAAGCACAGATATGACCAATTGTAATGCCCCTGAACACTGCCCAAGAAGCCGCCACACCCCTAGTGGAGTGAGCACGCACACCACTAGGCAACCCTTGTCCTTTGCTGTCATATGCCAGGGAGATAGCCTCCATAATCCAATGAGAAAGACGCTGCTTAGAAGCGCCCTACCCCAAGCCGGATTAGCGAAACAGCAAAAAGCTGGTCACAAACGAAGATATCCTTGGGCCTATCCATATACAGTGAGGGTAAAAAGTATTTGATCCCCTGCTGATTTTGTACGTTTGCCCACTGACAAATAAATGATCAGTCTATAATTTTAATGGTAGGTTTATTTGAACAGTGCGAGACAGAATAACAACAAAAAAATCCAGAAAAACGCATGTCAAAAATTTTATAAATTGAATTGCATTTTAATGAGGGAAATAAGTATTTGACCCCCTCTCAATCAGAAAGATTTCTGGCTCCCAGGTGTCTTTTATACAGGTAACGAGCTGAGATTAGGAGTACACTCTTAAAGGGAGTGCTCCTAATCTCAGCTTGTTACCTGTATAAAAGACACCTGTCCACAGAAGCAAACAATCAATCAGATTCCAAACTCTCCACCATGGCCAAGACCAAAGAGCTCTCCAAGAATGTCAGGGACAAGATTATAGACCTACAAGGCTGGAATGGGCTACAAGACCATCGCCAAGCAGCTTGGTGAGAAGGTGACAACAGTTGGTGCGATTATTCACAAATGGAAGAAACACAAAATAACTGTCAATCTCCCTCGGCCTGGGGCTCCATGCAGGATCTCACCTCGTGGAGTTGCAATGATCATGAGAACGGTGAGGAATCAGCCAAGAACTACACAGGAGGATCTTGTCAATGATCTCAAGGCAGCTGGGACCATAGGCACCAAGAAAACAATTGGTAACAGACTACGCCGTGAAGGACTGAAATCCTGCAGCGCCCGCAAGGTCCCCCTGCTCAAGAAAGCACATATACATGCCCGTCTGAAGTTTGCCAATGAACATCTGAATGATTCAGAGGACAACTGGGTGAAAGTGTTGTGGTCAGATGAGACCAAAATGGAGCCCTTTGGCATCAACTCAACTCGCCGTGTTTGGAGGAGGAGGAATGCTGCCTATGACCCCAAGAACACCATCCCCACCGTCAAACATGGAGGTGGAAACATTATGCTTTGGGGGTGTTTTTCTGCTAAGGGGACAGGACAACTTCACCGCATCAAAGGGACGATGGACGGGGCCATGTACCGTCAAATCTTGGGTGAGAACCTCCTTCCCTCAGCCAGGGCATTGAAAATGGGTCGTGGATGGGTATTCCAGCATGACAATGACCCAAAACACACGGCCAAGGCAACAAAGGAGTGGCTCAAGAAGAAGCACATTAAGGTCCTGGAGTGGCCTAGCCAGTCTCCAGACCTTAATCCCATAGAAAATCTGTGGAGGGAGCTGAAGGTTCGAGTTGCCAAACGTCAGCCTCGAAACCTTAATGACTTGGAGAAGATCTGCAAAGAGGAGTGGGACAAAATCCCTCCTGAGATGTGTGCAAACCTGGTGGACAACTACAAGAAACGTCTGACCTCTGTGATTGCCAACAAGGGTTTTGCCACCAAGTACTAAGTCATATTTTGCAGAGAGGTCAAATACTTATTTCCCTCATTAAATTGCAAATAAATTTATAACATTTTTGACATGCGTTTTTCTGGATTTATTTGTTGTTTTTCTGTCTCTCACTGTTCAAATAAACCTACCATTAAAATTATAAACTGATAATTTCTTTGTCAGTGGGCAAACGTACACAATCAGCAGGGGATAAAATATTTTTTTCCCTCACTGTACGTGCGCAAAGCGTTTAAAGGAGAGAGGAAATCTCCTCTCTAAAGACAGGTGCTAGGACCTCGGGACCATTGACGTAATGAAGCCACAAAAGGAGGAGGACGCACAGCGATCTGTAGACTGTACCCTCTCGTCACCGTCCTCATCATCCATGGTGAAACTGCCAGTTTCCCATAAATTATCTCCTGAAGGGGCAGAGTGCCACCCTGAGGACTGGGATAATTAGTTTTTTTTGTCATGTTTGTTTTCATATCCACCACTCTTGACAACCTTGTGTCTGAATGTGGGGAAGGAACTGTGTGTTCTGATGTCCGGTCCACACCGGGTTCGGGGACCTCGTCAAACAGTAACTTGCCCCCATTGACCGAGCCACTTGGGAGCACTGTTGCCACAGTAAATGATTGGGGAGGAGGGCCCCGAGCCACACAACCTTGTTGGGGAAACTGGCTCATCCAAATACATCCACCTATCCCACTCAGGAATCGCGAGAACCGGCGCTGTTTATTCTGAAGCACCGTGCTAGGATTAGCCCCCTTGTTAGCCTCTGGAGCTACAGTGGCGGAAAAAAAGTATTTAGTCAGCCACCAATTGTGCAAGTTCTCCGACTTAAAAAGATGAGAGAGGCCTGTAATTTTCATCATAGGTACACGTCAACTATGACAGACAAAATGAGAATTTTTTTCTCCAGAAAATCACATTGTAGGATTTTTAATGAATTTATTTGCAAATTATGGTGGAAAATAAGTATTTGGTCACCTACAAACAAGCAAGATTTCTGGCTCTCATAGACCTGTAACTTCTTCTTTAAGAGGCTCCTCTGTCCTCCACTCGTTACCTGTATTAATGGCACCTGTTTGAACTTGTTATCAGTATAAAAGACACCTGTCCACAACCTCAAACAGTCACACTCCAAACTCCACTATGGCCAAGACCAAAGAGCTGTCAAAGGACACCAGAAACAAAATTGTAGACCCGCACCAGGCTGGGAAGACTGAATCTGCAGTAGGTAAGCAGCTTGGTTTGAAGAAATCAACTGTGGGAGCAATTATTAGGAAATGGAAGACATACAAGAACACTGATAATCTCCCTCGATCTGGGGCTCCACGCAAGATCTCACCCCGTGGGGTCAAAATGATCACAAGAACGGTGAGCAAAAATCCCAGAACCACACGGGGGGACCTAGTGAAAGACCTGCAGAGTGACACACTACGCCGCCAGGGACTCAAATCCTGCAGTGCCAGACGTGTCCCCCTGCTTAAGCCAGTACATGTCCAGGCCCGTCTGAAGTTTGCTAGAGTGCATTTGGATGATCCAGAAGAGGATTGGGAGAATGTCATATGGTCAGATGAAACCAAAATAGAACTTTTTGGTAAAAACTCAACTCGTCGTGTTTGGAGGACAAAGAATGCTGAGTTGCATCCAAAGAACACCATACCTACTGTGAAGCATGGGGGTGGAAACATCATGCTTTGGGGCTGTTTTTCTGCAAAGGGACCAGGACGACTGATCCGTGTAAAGGAAAGAATGAATGGGGCCATGTATCGTGAGATTTTGAGTGAAAACCTCAGCAAGGGTATTGAAGATAAAACGTGGCTGGGTCTTTCAGCATGACAATGATCCCAAACACACCGCCCGGGCGACTGATCCGTGTAAAGGAAAGAATGAATGGGGCCATGTATCGAGAGATTTTGAGTGAAAACCTCAGCAAGGGTATTGAAGATGAAACGTGGCCTGGTCTTTCAGCATGACAATGATCCCAAACACACCGCCCGGGAAGGAGTGGCTTTGTAAGAAGCATTTCAAGGTCCTGGAGTGGCCTAGCCAGTCTTCAGATCTCAACCCAATAGAAAATCTTTGGAGGGAGTTGAAAGTCTGTGTTGCCCAGCGACAGCCCCAAAACATCACTGCTCTAGAGGAGATCTGCATGGAGGAATGGGCCAAAATACCAGCAACAGTGTGTGAAAACCTTGTGAAGACTTACAGAAAACGTTTGACCTGTGTCATTGCCAACAAAGGGTATATAACAAAGTATTGAGAAACTTTTGTTATTGACCAAATACTTATTTTCCACCATAATTTGCAAATAAATTCATAAAAAATCCTACAATGTGATTTTCTGGATTTTTTTCCCTCATTTTGTCTGTCATAGTTGACGTGTACCTATGATGAAAATTAGTGGGAGAACTTGCACAATTGGTGGCTGACTAAATACTTTTTTCCCCCACTGTAAGTAACTCGCCTCTCATCAGCGCTTCAGGGATAGGAGGTAAATACCTTCCCAAACCTGGAGGAACTCCGCCTCGGGGAGAAAATGCCATCAAAGGCACATTCACCACCAATGGTTCACTCTCCCCCGCCGACGGATGTCATCCAATTGACACTCTGAATACCCTCCAGAGCCAATCAGGGATAGTATGTCATCCCCGGAATCTGGACTCTGAACACTGCCAGAGAAACCGGAATGGCCTCACTCGGCTGGGATGACAGCCCTATAAACTCCGACCACCAATCTTTCTCACAAAGTCAGCCCGACTTCAATGGAAGTTCAAGTTTCACATTTTATTAGTCGTATGTACGGGATACGCATGGTATACATCATCCAACGAAATGCCTACTTGCAGATTCCTTCTAGACAATGCAACAGCAATAAGAAAAAATAAAAGATAAGAATACGAACATAAAGTAAATGGCTCAGTAGAATATACACTACCGTTCAAAAGTTTGGGGTCACTTAGTAATGTCCTTGTTTTCCAAAGAAAAGCAATTTTTTTGTCAATTATAATAACATCAAATTGATCAGAAATACAGTGAAGACATTGTTAATGTTGTAAATGGCAATTGTAGCTGGAAACGGCTGATTTTTAATGGAATATCTACATAGGCGTACAGAGGCCCATTATCAGCAACCATCAGTCCTGTGTTCCAATGGCACGTTGTGTTTGCTAATCCAAGTTTATCATTTTAAAAGGCTAATTGATCATTACAAAACCCTTTTGCAATTATGTTAGCACAGCTGAAAACTGTTGTGCTGATTAAAGAAGCCATAAAACTGGCCTTCTTGAGACTAGTTGAGTATCTGGAGCATCTTGTAAGGATCAGACGGCGAGCGAGTAAACTGCCTCTTCCATCAATCCTATTAGCCAATGTTCAATCATTTGAAAATAAATTACGGTTATCCTACCAACGGAACATTAAAAACTGTAATATATTATGTTTCACCGAGTCGTGGCTGAACGACGACATGGACAACATACAGCTAGCGGGCTATATGCTACATCGGCAGGATAGAACGGCTGACTCCAGTAAGACAAGGGGTGGCGGTCTGTGTATATTTGTAAACAACAGCTGGTGCACAAAATCAAATACTAAGGAAGTCTCAAGGTTTTGCTCGCCTGAGGTAGAGTATCTCATGATAAGCTGTAGACCACACTATTTACCAAGAGAGTTTTCATCTATATTTTTAATAGCTGTCTATTTACCACCACAAACCAATGCTGGCATTAAGATTGCACTGAATGAGCTGTATAAGGCCATAAGTGAACAGGAAAACGCTCATCCAGAAGCAGCGCTCCTAGTGGCCGGGGACTTTAATGCAGGGAAACTTAAATCAGTTCTACCTAATTTCTACCAGCATGTTAAATGTGCAACCAGAGGAAAAAAAACTCTAGACCATGTTTACTCCACACACAGAGACGCATACAAAGCTCTCCCTCGCCCTCCATTTGGCAAATCTGACCATAACTATATCCTCCTGATTCCTGCTTATAAGCAAAACTAAAGCAGGAAGCACCAGTGACTCGGTTAATACAAAAGTGGTCAGATGACGCAGATGCTAAGCTACAGGACTGTTTTGCTAGCACAGACTGGAACATGTTCCGGGATTCTTCAGATAGCATTGAGGAGTACACCATATCAGTCACTGGCTTCATCAATAAGTGCATTGATGACGTCGTACCCACAGTGACCGTACGTACATACCCCAACCAGAAGCCATGGATTACAGGCAACATCCGCACTGAGCTAAAGGGTAGAGCTGCCGCTTTCAAGGAGCGGGACTCTAACCCGGATGCTTATAAGAAATCCCGCTATGCCCTCCGACGAACCATCAAACAGGCAAAGAGTCAGTACAGGACTAAGATTGAATCGTACTACACCGGCTCTGACGCTCGTCGGATGTGGCAGTGCTTGAAAACTATTACAGACTACAAAGGGAAGCACAGCCGCGAGCTGCCCAGTGACACAAGACTTCCAGATGAGCTGACCGACCAACTGGCAAGTGTCTTCACTGACATTTTCAACGTGTCCCTGACTGAGTCTGTAATACCAACATGTTTCAAGCAGACCACCATAGTCCCCGTGCCCAAGGACACTAAGATAACATGCCTAAATGACTACCGACCCGTAGCACTGACGTCTGTAGCCATGAAGTGCTTTGAAAGGCTGGTCATGGCTCACATCAACACCATTATCCCAAAAACCCTAGACCCACTCCAATTTGCATACCGCCCCAAAAGATCCACAGATGATGCAATCTCTATTGCACTCCACACTGCCCTTTCCCACCTGGACAAGAGGAACACCTACGTGAGAATGCTATTCATTGACTACAGCTCAGCATTCAACACCATAGTGCCCTCAAAGCTCATCACTAAGCTAATGATCCTGGGACTAAACACCTCCCTCTGCAACTGGATCCTGGACTTCCTGACGGGCCGCCCCCAGGTGGTAAGGGTAGGTAACAACACATCTGCCACACTGATCTTCAACACGGGGGCCCTTCAGGGGTGCGTGCTCAGTCCCCTCCTGTACTCCCTGTTCACCCATGACTGCATGGCCAGGCACGATTCCAACACCATCATTAAGTTTGCCGACGACACAACAGTGGTAGGCCTGATCACCGACAACGATGAGACAGCCTATAGGGAGGAGGTCAGAGACCTGGCCGTGTGGTGCCAGGATAACAAGCTCTCCCTCAACGTGACCAAGACAAAGGAGATGATTGTGGACTACAGGAAAAAAAGAGGACTGAGCACGCCCCCATTCTCATCGACGGGGCTGTAGTGGAACAGGTTGAGAGCTTCAAATTCCTTGGTGTCCACATCACCAACAAACTATCATGGTCCAAACACACCAAGACAGTCGTGAAGAGGGCACGACAAAGCCTATTCCCCCTCAGGAGACTGAAAAGATTTGGCATGGGTCCTCAGATCCTCAAAAACTTCTACAGCTGCACCATCGAGAGCATCCTGACTGGTTGCATCACCGCCTGGTATGGCAACTGCTCGGCCTCCGACCGCAAGGCACTACAGAGGGTAGTGCGTACGGCCCAGTACATCACTGGCGCCAAGCTTCCTGCCATCCAGGACCTCTATACCAGGCGATGTCAGAGGAAGGCCCTCAAAATTGTCAATGACTCCAGCCACCCTAGTCATAGACTGTTCTCTCTGCTACCGCACGGCAAGCGGTACCGGAGTGCCAAGTCTAGGTCCAAAAGACTTCTCAACAGCTTCTACCCCCAAGCCATAAGACTCCTGAACAGCTAATCATGGCTACCCAAAAATCACCCCTACCCCCATCCCCACCAAATTATTTTCACGCTGCTGCTACTTTGATAATTATTTATGCATTGTCACTTTAACTCTACCCACATGTACATATTACCTCAACTACCACAACTAGCCGGTGCCCCCGCACATTGACTCTGCACCGGTACCCCCCTGTATATATAGCCTCCCTACTGTTATTTTATTTTACTTCTGCTCTTTTTTTCTCAACACTTTTTCGTTGTTGTTTTATTTTACTTTTTTTATAAAAAAATAAATGCATTGTTGGTTAAGGTCTGTAAGTAAGCATTTCACTGTAATGTCTACACCTGTTGTATTCGGCGCATGTGGCCAATAAAATTTGATTTGATTTGATTTGATTGAATCAGCAATTGTGGGTTCGATTACAGGATCAAAATGGGCAGAAACAAATAACTTTCTTCTGAAACTCATCAGTCTATTCTTGTTCGGAGAAATGAAAGCTATTCCATACGAGAAATTGCCAAGAAACTGAAGATCTCGTTCAACGCTGTGTACTACTCCCTTCACAGAACAGCGCAAACTGGCTCTAACCAGAATAGAAAGAGGAGTGGGAGACCCTAGTGCACAACTGAGCAAGAGGACAAATACATTAGAGTGTCTAGTTTGAGAAAGAGGCGCCTCACAGGTGGGCAGTCTGAGATATGGCTTTTTCTTTGCAACTTTGCCTAGAAGGTTAGCATCCCGGAGTCGCCTCTTCACTGTTGACGTTGAGACTGGTGTTTTGCGGGTACTATTTAACGAAGCTGCCGTTTTGCGTATCGTTTTGCGTATCTAAGTGTCGTTTTGCGTATCAGTTCATAAACACTATGCCATGGGATCGGTACGTCAAAAATCTCTTCCCAACTATTTTGCAATCTATATGGGACGGCTGAAAATCCTTTGGTCCTTAAATGAAACTGGTATACTTTTTTATTTATCACAGTTTTCCTTAACCAATTATGTTCTTTAATGCAAGGCCGACAGACAAGTTCCTTACTTTCTCCCCCTTCCACTTTCCTCTTCCTTTTTTGCGGTAAGGCTGCAATTATTTGGTTGTAATTTTGGGTAGAGCAGACATTTCCATATGTTTTTGTTAGCTGCATGGAATATTTTTTCCTCATATAATTTAAAAAACTGTTCGCTAGGCGTAGGTAAGACCATAAGCTAATAGGTAAACTGGGATAATACTAAAGAGTTAATCAGGGTGATTTTTCCACAAATTGACAGGTATTTACATTTCCATGGTAGCAAGATCTTATCTATTTTTGCTAACTTTCTATTAAAATTTATTGAAGTGAGATCATTTATTTCCTTTGGGATATGAATTCCGAGTATATCCACATCACCATTAGACCATTTTATTGGTAAACTACATGGTAATGTAAAAATTGTATTTTTTGGTGATCCAATACGTAATATGATACATTTGTCATAATTTGGTTGTAATCCAGAGAGGTTAGAAAATGTATCTAGATCCTCTATGAGGCTGTGGAGGGATTCTAGTTGTGGATTTAAAAGAAAACATGAATCATCAGCGTACAATGACACCTTTGTTTTTAAGCCCTGGATTTCTAATCCCCTGATATTATTGTTGGATCTGATTTTAATAGAAGAAAGTTCTTTGTTTCTGGCCATTTTGAGCCTGTAATCGAACCCTTGCTGATGCTCCAGATACTCAACTAGTCTCAAGAAGGCCAGTTTTATTGCTTCTTTAATCAGCACAACAGTTTTTAGCTGTGCTATAACATAATTGCAAAAGGGTTTTCTAATGATCAATTAGCCTTTTAAAACGATAAACTTGGATTAGTAAACACAACGTGCCATTGGAACACAGGACTGATGGTTGCTGATAATGGGCCTCTGTACGCCTATGTAGATATTACAGTAGAAATCAGCCGTTAATAGCTATGTCTACACTGTATTTCTGATCAATTTGATGTTATTTTAATGGACAAAAAATTTGCTTTTCTTTTGAAAACAAGGACATTTCTAAGTGACCTCAAACTTTTGAACGGTAGTGTATATATTTTTTGCATAAGTATAAAACAGGAAGGCACAATTTATGGTCCAATATTTACACGTGTATTGGGGAAGGGGGAATGGGGGGCAGTGTATAAACTGCGCAGTATAATAAGAGTAGCAGCAGTTGTGGTGTCTGTGTAGCATGACTGTACACTTCCAGTCAAAAGTTTGGACACACCTACTCATAATTTTTTTTACATTGTAGAATAATAGTGAAGACATCAAAACTATGAAATAACACATATGGAATCATGTAGTAACCAAAAAAGTGTTAAACAAATCAAAATATATTTTATATTTGAGATTCTTCAAATAGCCACCTTTGCCTTGATGACAGCTTTGCACACTCTTGGCATTCTCTCAACCAGCTTCATGAGGTAGTCACCTGGAATGCATTTCAATTAACAGGTGTGCCTTCTTAAAAGTTAATTTGTGGAATTTATTTCCTTCTTAATGCGTTTGATCATTACTTTAAGATATGAAGGTCAGTCAATATGGAACATTTCAAGAACTTTGAACGTTTCTTCAAGTGCAGTCGCAAAAAACATCAAGCGCTATGATGAAACTGGCTCTCATGAGGACCGCCACAGGAATGGAAGACCCAGAGTTACCTCTGCTGCAGAGGATAAGTTCATTAGAGTTACCAGCCTTAGAAATTGCAGCCCAAATAAATGCTTCACAGAGTTCAAGTAACAGACACATCTCAACATCAACTGTTCAGAGGGGGACTGTGTGAATCAGGCCTTCATGGTCGATTTGCTGCAAAGAAACCACTACTTAAGGACACCAATAAGAAGAAGAGACCTGCTTGGGCCAAGAAACACGAGCAATGGACATTAGACCGGTGGAAATGTGTCCTTTCGTCTGGAGTCCAACTTGGAGATTTTTGGTTCAAACCGCCGTGTCTTTGTGAGACGCGGCGTGGGTGAACGGATGTGTAGTTCCCACCGTAAAGCATGGAGGACGAGGTGTTATGGTGTAGGGGTGCTTTGCTGGTGACACTGTCTGTGATTTATTTAGAATTCAAGGCACACTTAACCAGCATGGCTACCACAGCATTCTGCAGCGACACGCCATCCCATCTGGTTTGCGCTTAGTGGGACTATCATTTGTTTTTCAACAGGACAATGACCCAACACACCTCCAGGCTGTGTAAGGGCTATTTGACCAAGAAGTAGAGTGATGGAGTGCTTCATCAGATGACCTGGCCTCCACAATCCCCCGACCTCAACCCAATTGAGATAGTTTGGGATGAGTCGGATGGCAGAATGAAGGACAAGCAGCCAACACGTGCTCAGCATATGTATGAACTCCTTCAAGACTGTTGGAAAAGCATTCCAGGTGAAGCTGGTTGAGAGAATTCCAAGAGTGTGCAAAGTTGTCATCAAGGCAAAGGGTGGCTATTTGAAGAATCTCAAATATAAAATATATTTTTATTTGTTTAACACCTTTTTGCTTACTACATGATTCCATATGTGTTATTTCATAGTTTTGATGTCTTCACTATTATTCTACAATGTAAAAACATTTTCTAATAAAGAAAAACCCTTGAATGAGTAGGTGTGTCCAAACTTTTGACTGGTACTGTATATGTGTGTGTATGTCTGTGTGGGTATGTGCATGAGTGAGTGCATGTTTGCTAAGGCGCGGAGAATCAGAGCAGGTCATCAGTCCAGTTCAAGTGTTCAGCACTCTGAAGGCTTGTAGATAGAAACTGTCTCTGAGCCTGTTTGTTTCAGACCTCATGCTCCAATACCATCTGCCCAACGGTAAGGGAGAGAACAGCTCGTGACTGGGGTGTGTGGGATCCTTGATGATGCCACGTGCCTTCCTCAGGCACCGTTTTGAGTAGTCCAGTGATGCACTGGGCCGTCTGCTGGATGGGCTTAGGGGCGTGAACGTAGCAATTCCTGTACCAGGCCGTGATCGACGGGGCTGCAGTGGAGCGGGTCGAGAGCTTCAAGTTCCTTGGTGTCCAAATCACTAAGAACTCCCCCTCAGGAGGTAGATCAAGTTTGGCATGGGCCCTCAAATCCTCAAAAAGTTCTACAGCTGTACCATTGAGAGCATTTTGACTGTCTGCATCACTGCTTGGTATGGCAATAGCACCAACCTTGATCGCATGGCGCTACAGAGGGTGGTGCGGACAGGCTAGTAGATCACTGGGACCGAGCACCCTGCCATCCAGGACCTCTATATCAGGCGGTGTGAAAGGAAGGAAAATCTTTAAAGACTCCAACCACCCAAGCCATAGACTATTCTGTCTGGTTCCGCACGGCAAGCGGTACCGGTTGTCACGCCCTGGCTCTGGGGACTCTTATATGTTGAGCCAGGGTGTGTAGGGTCTATGTTTTGTGTTCTATGTTCAGTTTCTAGTTCATGTGTTTTCTAGGTTGGCCGGGGTGGTTCTCAATCAGAGGCAACGAGAATCAGCTGTTGCTTGTTGTCTCTGATTGGGAACCATACTTAGGCAGCCTGTTGTGCACTTGTGTTTTGTGGGATCTTGTTCCGTGTTGGTTTGTGTTCATGACCGAGGACTTCACGTTTTGTTTTGTTGTTTTGTATTTTGTATCGTGTTGCTAGTACACTATTAAAGAGATGTACGCATATCACGCTGCGCCTTGGTCTACTCATTATGATGATCGTGACACCGGTACATAATGTTTGACACCAACAGGCTCCTGAACAGCTTCTATCCATGCCATAAGACTGCTAAATAGCTTAATAAATAGCTAACAAAATGGCTACACGGACTATCTCAGTTGACCTTTTTATTTTATTCTTATTTTTGCTCTGTCTCTATGCACACTCACAGGGCCCTACACACATACGCACACTGACACTCCAACACACATACAAACACTCACTCCATAATTTGCTCACACACACATAATATGCCCAATACATTTAAGAGTCAGTGTGGAGGAGGTGTTGTTGCCAATCCTCACAGCCTGTGGTCTGCCCGTCAGGAAGTCCAGGATCCAGTTGCAGAGGGTGGTGTCCAGAACCAGTTGGAGACAATAGTCACACAAACTGGTCCATGCCAAGGCCTCCTGAGGGTGTTTCCACCCTAGGCAACAGGACAGCACTCGTGAGTATCTTTAATTTTCATTGTGAAAGCACATGCCCTAGGGCACGGTCGGAGGTTCAAACTCGGCTGGTTAGCCTTTTTGAACTTACTCTTACCACTGGCAATCTTACTCAAGCAAGGAAGCATGAGCTACACAAGCAGAGCAGAATGTAGTTAGCCTTTAGCAAACACAAAAACTGATACCAAGACCCAAACCTCGCAACATCTAGGGGGACGAGTACTCTCTCCCAACTAACAGACACCTAAGTCGGAGCCGAATCTTGTAGCCTTTGTGTGCTTGAAAAGTTTGTAAATTGCGTGACACGTTCTTCCTTCAGGAATTATTAACAAGTATTGAAAATTATATACATAAAGGGCATGGGTGACAAAAACGTTACACTGTGATTCACAGGACATGTTTCTAATAGGGCAGTTAAGAGCAAAGAATTGAGGAAAAGGATGCGAGCCCCGATATTATAGCCAGGAAGGCGGGGCTTCCGAGGGCGGGCTCGGCATCCATTGGGCGTGATATCAGTTTGCTTCAGGTGAATAGGATTGGTCGTTGATTCCCCATAGTATGTTATACCGAGTGACCGACTGAAAGGGAACTATGCAGCCTACTCAATCACTTTTTATAGCTACTGTTTACAGGCCTCCTGGGACATATACAGCATTCCTCACTGAGTTCCCTGAATTCCTATCGGACCTTGTAATTTTCAAATTTTTGGTGACTTCAATATTCACATGGATAAGTCCACAGACCCACTCCAAAAGGCTTTCCGAGCCATAATCGGGTTTTGTCCAACATGTCTCGGGACCTACGCATCACCACGATCATACCCTGGATCTAGTTTTGTCCCGTAGAATAGATATTGTGGATCTAAAGGTTTTTCCTCATAATTCTGGACTTTCGGACCACCATCTTATTACGTTTGCAATCGCAACAAATAATTTGCTTAGAACCCAACGCTGCGCTATAAATTCTCAGAAAACCCATAGATTCCTACATGCCCTTCCAGACTCCCTCCACCTACACAAGGATGATGGAGTACAAAAAGCAGTTAAACACCTAACCGAGGACCTAAACTTTAACTTGCGTAATACCCTAGATGTGGTCGCACTGCTAAAAACAAAAACAAAGACAAGAAACTAGCTCCCTGGTATACAGAAAATACCCTAGTCCTGAAGCAAGCTGCCCGAAAATTGGAACGGAAATGGTGCTCCACCAAATTGGTAGTCTTCCGTCTAGCTTGGAAAGACAGTCCCGTGCAATATCGAAAAGCCCTCACTGCTGCTCGATCAGCATACCTTTCCAACCTGATTGAGGAGAATAAAAACAATCAAACATGTATTTTTGATACTGTCGCAAAGCTAACTAAAAACCAGCATTCCACATGTTGAATGCACCAATTTGTGAGTCGCTCTGGATAAGAGCGTCTGCTAAATGATGTAAATGTAAATGTAAGATAGCCTTCACTTCAGCAGTTAACTTCTTTGACGAAAAGATCATGATCATTAGAAAACAAAGTACGGACTCCTCTTTGAGTATTTTTCCAAAACTCAGTTGTCCTGAGTCTGCACAGAACTGCCAGGACCTCGGATCAATGGAGACACTCAAGTTTTTTTATCCTGTATCTCTCGACAAATTCACTAAAATAGTCATGGCCTCAAAACCTTCCAGCTGTCTACTGGACCCAATTCCAACTAAACTACCGAAATAGCTATTTCCTGTTCTTAGCCCTCCTATGTTGAACGTAATAAATGGTTCCCTATCCTCTGGATGTGTACCAAACTCACTAAAAGTGGCAGTAATAAAGACTCTCCTGAAAAAACATAACCTTGACCCGGAAGATGTTAAAACTATCGGCCTATATGGAATCTCCCATTCCTCTCAAAACATTTTTTAAAGCACTCACTCCCCTCCTGAAAACAAAACATTTATACAAAACGCTCCAGTCGCGTTTTAGACCCCATCATAGCACTGAGACTGCACTCGTGAAGGTGGTACATTTCCTTTTAAGGGTGTCAGACCAAGGCTCTGCATCTGTCCTCGTGCTCCTAGACCTTAGTGCCACTTTTGACACCATCGGTCACCGCATTCTTTTGGAGAGATTGGAAACCTTTATTGGTCTACGCGGATAAGTTCTTGCCTGGTTTAGGTCTTATCTGTCGGAAAGATATCAGTTTGTCTCTGTGGATGGTTTGTCCTCCAACAAATCAAAGGTACGTTTCGGTGTTCCTCAAGGTTCCGTTCTATAATATAAGTGTTGATATTAGTTGGCAGAGGTCTTTAATTCAACATCATTGTGTTTTGATGTATACTCTAATACCTTTTAAGACTTTTTCTGGTAGATGTTGTCTAAGACCCCTTTTTCATCTGTTTGACCAGAAATCAAAGCCTTCGCGTATTCCACATTTTTTGGATGGAAAATGGTTGAATAATGTATGTATGCCTTCATTTAAAATAAATATAGACTCTTAGCTTTCATTTGACACCCAATTTGACAAGCTCCTATGAACTTCACATGTTGGTGCTCATGGGTCCTTTTAGATGGAAATGCCCTCCCACTGGTCAACGGTGTACAACCGCCCACTGACGTACCAAATCCCTCCTTCCCTCTCTCTACCACAGCCTCCAACAAATCAAAGGTACGTTTGGGTGTTCCTCAAGGTTCCGTTCTAGGACCACTATTGTTTTCTCTATATATGCTACCTCTTGGTGATGTCATTCAGAAACACATTGTCAACTTTCACTGCTATGCAGACGACACACAACTGTACATTTCGATGAAACATGGTGAAGCCCCAAACTTGCCTACCCTGGAAGCCTGTGTTTCAGACATAAGGAAGTGGATGGCAGCAAATGTTTTACTTTTAAATTCGGACAAAACAGAGATGCTAGTTCTAGGTCCCAAAATATAAAGAGATCTGCTGTCGGATCTGACAATGAATCTCGATGGTTGTACAGTAGTCTCAAATAAAACTGTGAAGAACCTGGCGTTAATCTGGACCCTGATCTCTCTTTTGACGTACATATACAAATATTTCAAGAGACTATTTTTTCCCCATCTTCGTAACATTGCAAAAATCTGAAACTTTTTGTCCCAAATTGATGCAGAAAAGCTAATCCATGCTTTTGTCACTTCAAGGTTAGACTACTGCTATGGTCTACTCTCCGGCTACCTGGATAAGGCACTAAATAAACTTCAGCTAGTGAAAAATACAGCCACTAGAACCTTGACTAGAACCCCAAAGAAGTATCATATTACTCCAGCCTCTACTGGCTTCCTGATTTGAAGGTTTTACTGTTAACCTACAAAGCATTACGTGGACTTGCTCCTACCTATCTCTCCGATATGGTTCTGCCATACATACCTACACATACGCTATGGTCACAAGAAGCAGGCCTCCTTATTGTTCCTAGAATTTCTAAGCAAACAGCTGGAGGCAGGGCTTTCTCCTATAGAGCTGCATTTTTATGGAATGGTCTGCCTATCCATGTGAGAGATGAAGACTCGGTCTCAACCTTTATGTTTTTACTGAAGACTCATCTCTTCAGTAGGTCCTATGATTGAGTGTAGTCTGATCCAAGGGTGCAATGGTGAATGACAAGGCACTGGAGTGACGAACCACCCTTGATGTCTTTTTCCTGGCCGGCTCCCCTCTCTCCACTGGGATTCTCAGTATCTATGCTGCAATAGTCTATATGCCAGTGGGCTAGGGTCAGTCTATCCCATCTGGTGTAATTTTCCTGTCTTATCTGGTGTCCTATGTGATCTTAGGTATGCTCCCTCTAATTATTCTCTCTCTCTCTCTCTCTCTCTCTCTCTCTCTCTCTCTCTCTCTCTCTCTCTCTCTCTCTCTCTCTCTCTCTCTCTCTCTCTCTCTCTCTCTCTCTCTCTCTGTCTTTCTATCTCTCAATTCAATTCAATTTCAATTTAAGGGCTTTATTGGCATGGGAAACGTATGTTAACATTGCCAAATCAAGTGAAGTAACTAATAAACAAAAGTGAAATAAACAATAAATATTAACAGTAAACATTACACTCAGAAGTTCCAAAAGAATAAAGACATTTCAAATGTCATAATATGTATATATACAGTGTTGTAACAATGTGCAAATAGTTAAAGTACAAATGGGAAAATAAATAAACATAAATATGGGTTGTATTTACAATGGTGTTTGTTCTTCACTGGTTGCCCTTTTCTTGTGGCAACAGGTCACAAATCTTGCTGCTGTGATGGCACACTGTGGTTTTTCACCCAGTAGATAAGGGAGTTTATCAAAATTGGATTTGTTTTTGAAATCTTTGTGGATCTCTGTAATCTGAGGGAAATATGTGCCTCTAATATGGTCACACATTTGGCAGGAGGTTAGGAAGTGCAGCTCAGTTTCCACCTCATTTTGTGGGCAGTGTGCACATAGCCTGTCTTCTCTTGAGAGTCTCTCTCTCACACACACTCTCTCTCTCTCACTCTCTCTCATTTACTCCTGGGGTGCTGATCTGTTGCACCCTCTATAAACACTGTGATTATTATTTGACCCTGCTGCTCATCTATGAACGTTTGAACATCTTGAAGAATGATCTGGCCTTAATGGCCAAGTACTCTTATAAACTCCACCCAGCACAGCCAGAAGAGGACTCTCCCTGGTTCCTCTCTAGATTTCTTCCTAGATTCCTGTCTTTCTAGGGAGTTTTTCCTAGCCACTGTGCTTCAACATCTGCATTGTTTGCTCTTTGTGGTTTTAGGCTGAGTATCTGTTTAAGCACTTTGTGACAACTGCTGATGTAAAAATGTCTTTATTAATTGATAGAGTACAGAACAGCATAGAAATGTAAAAGTAGAATTAAGTACAGTACAGTAGAGTACAGTAAAGTAGATATGTTCAGTACAGGAGAGTACAGTACAATACAGTACATTATACTGTACTTTACTCTACTGTGCTATACTGTACTGTTCTGTGCTGTCCAAACTTGTGAAACATAGACGTCTATGATTGATAAAAATCTGGTCCGGCCAGGGCGTGAATGACCAAATTTCAACTACTTTTCAATATCCATGGACGTCCAATGTTGGTCGGTGCGCAGTGGTTGAAGATGCTTGTTACAGTAAATGGAAAGAGGGTAGGTGGTAGATGTCATGGTAGGTGTCAGTAAGAACCGGGAAAGGTGACATTAACTGGAGAGAGAGAGAGAGCGGCAGAGAGAAAGAGAGAGAGAGAGAGAGAGAGAGTGAGAGGGAGGGGTTGTCCAGACTGTTTTCACAGCTTGCGTTGACCACCAGACAACAGAAAGACAAAAAAAACTCTTATGAGCTGAACATAACAGTATGCAAGTGGAAGGGAGGACAGTAGCAGGTGACCCAACTGTGGTTTGTGACTACTATGATTTTCCATTGTAGCCAATTCAATTGCAGTAATTCTGTTACAGAGTTTTCTGTAATTCCGTTACCAAGTTTTAATCATGTAATAATTCATAAACAAACTTGATATCAGTAAAAACACTAGAACTAATTGGTAAGTCTACCTTTACTTGTTACTTCTGTGATCTTTCATTATCGTCCTTCCTCATGAGGGAGAGACATTTTAAAATATATTAAAGATATATGGGTTTTTGGTAACGGAAGGCAATGTTTCTTAAACTTACAGAAGGCAAATAATTTCTACAAAACAAAATATAAGTGTTGATATTAGTTGGCAGATGTCTTTAATTCAACATCATTGTGTTTTGATGTATACTCTAATACGTTTTAAGACTTTTTCTGGTAGATGTTGTCTAAGACCCCTTTTTCATCTGTTTGACCAGAAATCAAAGCCTTTGCGTATTCCACATTTTTTGGATGGAAAATGGTTGAATAATGTATGTATGCCTTCAATTTGACATGCTCCTATGAACTTCACATGTTGGTGCTCATGGGTCCTTTTAGATGGAAATGCCCTCCCACTGGTCAACGGTGTACAACCGCCCACTGACGTACCAAATCCCTCCTTCTCTCTCTCTACCACAGCCTCTTAGTCTCACTCCATTCACTATGAACACACAATAGTCTGTTGTACTCTACAGCCACGTCCAACAGAGCCCTTTCTCAGTTGCTATAATATATTATGACAGCCATGTCTGTAATTGTGCCCTCTTCCAAAGGATTTGATTGTCCCATGATAATGTCTCACACTTCACCACTAGTGTTACTGCACAAATACAATACAGTGCATTCGGAAAGTATTCATAGCCCTTGACTTTTTCCACATTTTGTTACGTTACAGCCTTATTCTAAAATGACAAAGCAAAGTCTTGGTGGTTCCAAACGTCTTCCATTTAAAGAATGATGGAGCCACTGTGTTCTTGGGGACCTGCAATGCTGCAGAAATGTTTAGGTACCCTTCCCCAGATCTGTGCCTCGACACAATCCTGTCTTGGAGCTCTACAGACAATTCCTTCGACCTCATGGCTTGGTTTTTGCTCTGACATGCACTGTCAACTGTGGGACCTTATATAGACAGGTGTTTGCCTTTTCAAATAGTTTCCAATCAATTGAATTTACCACAGGTGTATACCAATCAAGTTGTAGAAACATCTCAAGGATGATCAATGGAAACAGGATGCACCTGAGCTCAATTTTGAGTCTCATAGCAAAGGGTCTGAATACTTATGTAAATAAGGTATTTCTGTTTTTTATTTTTAAAACATTTGCTTACATTTCTAAATACCTATTTTCGCTTTGTCATTATTGTGTCTTGTGTGTAGATTAATGAGGGGGGAAAAACAATTTAATCAATTTTAGAATAAGGGAAGGGGTCTGAATACTTTCCGAATGCACTGTATATCACTTGAACCAATCACCAATATCGCAAAAAACACAGTTATACTGAACACATAGTATACGGATGGTTTCAGCATTTCACTATGTTTGCGTCCTGTATCATATTTTACAGTACATGCATGACCAGGCTGGCCTCTTATCCCATTAAGACTAACAACAGCCCCCATATCATACTGTAGTAGTATATCAGGCAACACATGAATTGTTCAAATGAAGGTAAAACCGCCTGTGTGTGCTTCACGTCATTAGATAAGCGGCGGCAGGTAGTTTAGTGGTTAAGAGCGTTGTGCCAGTAACCGAAAGGTTGCTGGTTCTAATCCCCAAGCTGGCTAGGTGAAAAATCTGTCTGTGCCCTTAAGCAAGGCACTTAACCCTAATTGCTCCTATAAGTCGCTCTGGATAAGAGCGTCTGCTAAATGATTAAAAAAAGATTAAAAAAATAATAATAATAAGTGCCTCCTGGTCTCTGCTAAAGAAAGCATTTAGCAACGTGCTGCATGAATAGGTTTGCAGGCAATGGACTTTGATTTGGAACTCGCTCAGAAGTATCAGAGAATGTATGCCTTGCTAAAATGCCAAGGTTTTTCAGAATTGACAGTTTTGGTGACATCTTTATAACACAGCTGAATATACAGTAGATTAGGCCTAGATTAGGCAGTAGATTAGGCCAAGATGGCATAGCAGTGCGGTCGTGTTTTCTGTAGTGTCCTTTATGTAAATAGCCAGTTTTTAGTTTTTCTTTGTCTTTTTCATATATTTTTCTCAATCTCACTTTCCATCCTTTAACTAAATATACTTTCCTGCAACCCGCCTCACCCAATGTGGAACGGATTCTGTTGTTTCTTCATACATTTTTATCCAGAACCTCTGGCTGAAACTAGCCAGCTAGCCAGCTAACTAGCTACTTGCTATTAGCCACCGTTAGCGGTCTTCACCATTGTCCGTGGCCGTGGCCAGCACTTCCTACCAGCCAGCTCTAGCCTGGACAATTGTCGGCCAGTCTGCACATCGCACTATCGAGCCAGAGCATATCAGATTTTCTGCCGGAACCACTGGACCTTAACACCGGATCATCGCTAGCCAGCTAACTAGTTACTTGCTATTAGCCACCGTTAGCGGTCCTCACCATTGTCCGTGGCCGTGGCCTGCACTACATACCAGCCAGCTCTAGCCTGGACTATTATTCGGCCAGTCTGCACTGCCTGCGCAGCGCGTTATCGACCCTGAACACATCGGTTTTTCTGCCGGAATCACTGAACCATTAACACCGGATTCATCGCTACTAGCTAGCTGCAACCAAGTGGACGTTTTGTGGTTGGCTAATCAGCCCTGAGTTAGCCTTGAGCCAGGCCCATCTCCCGGCTATCTACCTCTCTGTCAACCGGACGGGACCTCCTGGTGTCGACACGGAGCCCCGCCGATCCAACACGACTGGTCTGCCGACAAAATTGTCTGATGTGGTTACAACAGGCTTCCCGTTACGACGTCGACCATGAAGATCCATCTGCTAGCCCCGGCCCGCTAGCACACGCTAGCCGTGGCCTCTTGCTAGCTAGTGCTGTAGCAGCCCCCGAACTACCTCCGAACTATCCTATTGCTGTTCACCGGACCTTATGATAACTCAGCTATACAGCTGATGCCTGCTGGACTGTTCCATTTTACGGTACTGCATCCTGTTTATGTTTAGCCTCAGCCCAAACTTTGTCGCCATTACCAGCTGTTGTCTTAGCTCTCTCGAATTACACCTGTGATTGCTTTATGCCTTTCTCCCATGTCAATATTGCCTTGCTTATTGCTGTTTCGCTTATTTCTTATTGTACTATTTCACTGTAGATCCCCCAGCCCAGCTAAACCTGTCTTAGATAGCTCCTTTGTCCCACCCCCCATACACACGGAGACCGACTCAATCAGTGCCTCCAGTGATGCTATCTCCTTCATCGTTATCCAACGCTTAGGTTTACCTCCACTGTACTCCTATCCTTCCATATCCTTTTCTGTACATAATGCCCTGAATCTATTCTACAATGCCCAGAAACCTGCCCCTTTTTTTCTCTGTACCCAACGCACTAGAAGACCAGTACTTAAAGCCTTTAGCCATATCCTTATTCTACTCCTCCTCTGTTCCTCTGGTGATGTAGAGGTTAACCCAGGCCCTGTGGCCCCCAGTATCACTCCAACTCCCCAGGCGTTATCATTTGTTGACTTCTGTAATCGTAAAAGCCTTGGTTTCTTGCACGTTAATATCCGAAGCCTCCTCCCTAAGTTTGAGTTATTCACTGCGTTAGCACACTCCGCCAACCCTGATGTTCTAGCAGTGTCTGAATCCTGGCTTAGGAAGGCCACCAAAAATTCAGAAATGTCCATCCCCAACTACAACATTTTCCGTCTCGATAGAACTGCCAAAGGGGGTGAGGTTGCAATCTACTGTAGAGATAGCCTGCAGAGCTTTATCGTACTATCCAGGTCTGTGCCCAAACAGTTTGAGCTTCTACTTCTAAAAATCCACCTTTCCAGAAATAAGTCTCTCACTGTTGTCGCTTGCTACAGACCCCCCTCAGCCCCGAGCTGTGCCCTGGACTCCATATGTGAACTGATTGCCCCCCATCTATCCTCAGAGTTCGTACTGCTTGGTGACCTAAACTGGGATATGCTTAACACCCCGGCCGTCCTACAATCCAAACTAGATGCCCTCAATCTCACACAAATTATCAACGAACCTACCAGGTACAACCCTAAATCTGTAAACATGGGCACCTTCATAGATATCATCCTGACAAATGTACCCTCTAAATACACCTCCGCTGTCTTCAACCAGGATCTCAGCGATCACAGCCTTATTGCCTGCGTCCGTAATGGGTCCGCGATCAAACGACCACCCCTCATCACTGTCAAACGCTCCCTAAAACACTTTAGCGAGCAGGCCTTTCTAATTGACCTGGCCCGGGTATCCTGGATGGATATTGACCTCATTCCGTCAGTAGAGGATGCCTGGTTGTTCTTTAAAAGTGCTTTCCTCTCAATCTTAAATAATCATGCCCCATTAAAAAAATTCAGAACTAAGAACAGATATAGCCCCTGGTTCTCCTCAGACTTGACTGCCCTTGACCAGCACAAAAACACCTCCTCCCAACTGCCCACTGCACTGAGGCTAGGAAACACTGTCACCACCGATAAATCTACAATAATCAAGAATTTCATTAAGCATTTTGCTACGGCTGGCCATGCTTTCCACCTGGCTACCACTACCCCGGCCACCAGCTCTGCACCCTCCGCTGCAAGTTGCCCCCCGCCCCGCTTCTCCTTCACACAAATTCAGACAGCTGATGTTCTGAAAGAGCTAAAAAATCTGGACCCCTACAAATCAGCTGGGCTAGACAATCTGGACCCTTTCTTTCTAAAATTAGCCGCCAAAATTGTCACAACACCTATTACTAGCCTGTTCAAACTCTCTTTCGTAACGTCTGAGATTCCCAGAGATTGGAAAGCTGCCGTGGTCATCACCCTCTTCAAAGGGGGTGACACTCTAGATCCAAACTGTTATAGACCTATATCCATCCTGCCCTGCCTTTCGAAAGTATTTGAAAGCCAAGTTAACAAACAGATCACCGACCATTTAGAATCCCACCGTACCTTCTCCGCTATGCAATCCGGTTTCCGAGCTGGTCATGGGTGAACCTCAGCCACGTTCAAGGTCCTAAACTATATTATAAACGCGATCGATAAAAGACAGTACTGCGCAGCCGTCTTCATCGACTCTGTCAACCACCACATTCTTATTGGCAGACTAAATAGCCTTGGTTTCTCTAATGACTGCCTCGCCTGGTTCACCAACTACTTCTCAGATAGAGTTCAATGTGTCAAATCGGAGGGCCTGTTGTCTGGACCTCTGGCCGTCTCTATGGGCGTGCCACAGGGTTCAATTCTTGGGCCGACTCTATTCTCTGTGTATATCAATGATGTCGCTCTTGCTGCTGGTGAAGCTCGGATCCACCTCTATGCGGACGACACTATTTTGTATACATCTGGCCCTTCATTGGACACTGTGTTAACAAACCTCCAAACGAGCTTCAACGCCATACAACACTCCTTCCGTAGCCTCCAACTGGTCTTAAACACTAGTAAAACTAAATGCATGCTCTTCAACCGAACGCTGCTTGCACCCGCCCACCTGACTAGAATCACTACTCTCGGCGGGTCTGACCTAGAGTATGTGGACAACTACAAATACCTAGGTGTCTGGTTAGACTGTAAACTCTCCTTCCAGACTCACATTAAGCATCTCCAATCAAAAGTTAGATCTAGAATCGGCTTCCTATTTCGCAACAAAGCCTCCTTCACTCATGCTGCCAAACATGCCCTCGTAAAACGGACTATCCTACCGATCCTTGACTTCGGCGATGTCATTTACAAAATAGCCTCCAACACCCTACTCAGCAAATTGGATGTAGTCTATCACAGTGCCATCCGTTTTTTCACCAAAGCCCCATATACTACCCACCATTGTGACCTGTACGCTCTTGTTGGCTGGCCCTCACTACATATTCGTCGCCAAACCCACTGGCTCCAGGTCATCTATAAATCACTGCTAGGCAAATCCCTGTCTTATCTTAGCTCACTGGTCACCATGGCAACACCCACCCGTAGTCTGCGCTTCAACAGGTATGTCTCACTGGTCATGCCCAAAGCCAACACCTCCTTTGGCCGTAATTCCTTCCAGTTCTCTGCTGCCAATGACTGGAACGAACTGCAAAAATCTCTGAAGCTGGAGACTCTTATCTCCCTCACTAACTTTAAGCGTCAGTTGTCAGAGCAGCATACCGATCACTGCACCTGTACACAGCCTTTCTGAAATTAGCCCACCCAACTACCTCATCCCCATATTGTTATTTAATTTGCTAATTTGCACCCCAGTATCTCTATTTGCACATCATCTTTTGCACATCTATCATTCCAGTGTTATACGAAATTGTAACTATTTTGCACTATGGCCTATTTATTGCCTTACCTCCATAACTTACTACATTCGCACACACTGTATATATATTTTCTGTTGTATTTTTGACTTTATGTTTTGTTTACCCCATATGTAACTCTGTGTTGTTGTTTTTATCGCACTGCTTTGCTTATCTTGGCCAGGTCGCAGTTGTAAATGAGAACTTGTTCTCAACTGGCTTACCTGGTTAAATAAAGGTGAAAAAAAAATTTAAAAAAATATTGAGTGTCACCAATCCACTTGTCTTATGTTATAAATGCAACTCATGCATGAGTAGACAAACTATAGTTCTGCCTGTGTCTCTATTTGTCAAATATTTATGTGTTATAGCTTTTATTGAGATATGGAAAAAGTTAAAATTCAGTAGATTCCCTTATGTTTCAGTGTGTGTGTGTGTGTGTGTGTGTATGTATGATGGTGTGTGAGTGAGAAATGACAGAGACAATACCACGGCACGTGTGACACAATTTTGCTACGTTTCTATTTATGGTAAGTTGTTCATTGTCATTCCTTTCACTTTAAAATAACTTGACTTCAGGATGACTTTGTTGTGTCTGAAACAACAACCAAATGATATAACTCAAGAGGGTGTCTATATAGAAAGTATGATGTGGTTATTACTCACATATAACTCTAGTACAGTTGCTTTCCAGGAGCACACACACACCAAGTATGGAGGTGAATTGAGGGTGCAGTTAAAGTGTATTGCTTTTGAATGATCCTACAAGGTTTAGGCCTAGGGGAAAGGGGGGCACTCCATCTCAAAGAAGGCAGGAAATTGAACAGGCGACTGCGATCGAGGCCACCACCAATATCTATTGTCGAAGAAGAGCTCAGGATCAGATGTCAGTGTATTTTCCTATACACCCCCTTCACCAGTGTAGTCTCAAGTGACCTACAGGTACTTTCCTATAGAGTAGCTCACATCTTAACCATGGTACAGTACTGTACAGTATCTGCCATGGGCAATTCCATGGAAAGTTAGTTACCACATTGTATGCATTGGACAATATAATAATGTAGTGAACATAAAAATAGAAATATTATTATTCATTCTATTTCTATCACAGTGACCTTTATTCAAGATGAACAGTTTGACAGGATTTGACCATGGCAATGGAAAGGTCACCTTTGATAAAGTCAGTCATTTTCTTTATCAGTATGTGTCTCTAAAGATAACAGACAAACCGATGAGTCACTGAGTGGGATAATATGTTGTGTTTCAGATGCCATCTGAAGTTATTGTTCAGCTGGAACCAAAGAGATAAGCTTGCGCGTGTTTGTGTTTATGCAAGGCGTATCATAATCATTAATTGCTTTAGGGCAGATCTGTGTTCTATTTGTCACCGTTTCATTTTGTTTAATAATCATCCATCGTCTCGTCTATTTATGTTATACTGGACAAGACAAGCTGGCTGAATATCTCCTGTGGTCAGTTTTTTTATCCATCTGTATTCTCTTGATCAATTAAGTGATTACAGGTCAATCCCACTAGGGGGCACTTGCACTTAGTATGTGATTTGATGTTCTATTCACTGAGAGAACCACTGAGTACGTTTTAAAATATAAAATATAAACTTTATTATAGATTTACATCTGTATTTCACTTAGTGCAACTTGCTGTGCAGGCCAGGAGTAATAATACAACTCTGAAATGTCCTGAAGTACTCTGAATTTTAAGTGCTATTTAAAATGAGTTTGAACACATATTCAAATATAAAATCAAGTATGTAAAATGACTTCATTTATTCAGTACAATCTAATGGTGTGACTTATGAATGTAACATGAAGCTAAGGTTTGTGGTGTGCTGGTGTGCTATTGAGATGACAGGCCGGTAGGATGTGGTCATTTATCCATCTGGGAAACAGAGCCCTGCTGTACATCAACTTAATAATAATAATAATAATAATAATAATAATAATAATAATAATTAATAATATAATTAATAATAAAACTTGAATGCTCTTGGTATTTTAAACTCTTTGGTTGTATCTTGAGTACAGTACTTTTGGGAGATACAGTCAGATAATACAGCCTTCCTATGGATTTAATTAATGACAGCTGTCAGCTGGACAAAGCTCCATATATTATCAAGGGTAAAATGCATGCATTATCCAAAATGAACTGCTTTCATTTTCGGGATTATAAAAAATTGCTCTTTTATGCTCAGTTGAATATTCAAGTATATCTACTTTTTATCCGTTCAGAAAATCTGAAGTGCGAATCATGCCAAAAACTCCTGTCACGAATACAGCTAGTGGTCCTCAATCATTATGTTCTGATAATGGATCTATCTCAGAGAATGATGTATAGTCAGTGGACTTTGGTACTCAGACATTTGCTTATAATTATGAGGATAGAATATGTGTAGAATGTGTGAGACTGCGACATATTTCTTTTATGTAGAACTGTCTGGAACAGGTATAAGCTAAGCATCATACAGTCATATCTCATACAGCCGTAGACGTGACGTGATACTGCATGCAAGTGTCAGGAGGATCATATACACCTCAGATACTGTGCTGTTAATGAGGAAAGCTTCGCTATATCGACTCGAAGAGTTGCCTTCTCTCTTACACAGCAGCATACCTGTACTATAGGGATTTAAATTGGACAAGATAAGGGACATTGTGTTTACAATTACACTAAACCCAATAACGTTATTGCTGTCCCAACCAATGATGAGGAAAAAGCATTTGATAAAAGAGAAGCATCAAACTTGATGTGAAGTTTGAATAGTTCCTTTCTTACCTTATATTATCCACCTGTTTTTTCTTCTCCCCCCACGTTAAAGCTGAAACACAGTATCCTCCTGGCCCATATCCCAGCTAGCCAAACTGAAGCATCATTCTTCCCTCTGAGTTTAAGCCACCAGAGCTGGTCTCTCTCTGTCTGTGATTCCTAAGGGTAGAACCACTCCATCCTTTTTAAGCCACAGGCACAGAAACCCTTTGAATTTCTTCATTGTTGATCTCTATCTCTGCTTTCTATCCTTCCTGTGTTGTTGTCAGTCAGGGAGTTTTCCCGACATACATTGCAAATACATGAAATGGACCTGTGGTTAGACCTAAACCATGAAAAATGGGTGTGTTTTATTTTCTTTGACTGAATCACTCAGTCCTCAGTTTGTCCTCCGCTGTTGGGCGTAGAAAAGGTATCTAAGAACTTCCCAATGTGAAAAAAAGGCTTTGTTTCCCCATCTTATGAACTCCTTCGGCACTTCTGTTCAGTCACAATCTTTATACACATTGAAGTCCCTCGCCACATTTCCCATAAAACTGGAGAATTAAAGAGAGAAAATTACCTCTGCTTATTAGCTGAACAGTCCCTCTATCAATCTTTGCAATCTGATCTAGTTCTCCTTGCTGCAGTGCTCTCTCTTTTTCTCTCACTCTCTCACTGTTTCTTTCTCACTCACTCGCTCCCTGCCTCTCTTCTCTCACTCCCCCTCTTCCGTTGTGTCACAGAAGCTGCCATTTGCAGCCACCGTGTGGTCGGCTCTCCTCCCTCCTCCCTCTCTCTTTATCTCTCTCTCTCCCTTCCTCCCAAAGCATGGCACAGTCAGTGGACAGCAACTTGATAACACTTGAGTAAATGAGGGATACAAACTATATTGAAAGCAGATGCTTCCACACACGTGTGGTTCCTGAGTTAATTAAGCAATTAACATCCCATCATGCTTAGGGTCATGCATAAAAATGCACAGTTATCCATTATTTTGGCTCCCATGGCTAAAATATCTCAGTGACTTTGAAAGAGGGGTCTCAAAGGAGCATAGGGGGTTTACAGGGGTGTGTGTATGTATGTGTCAGTGGAGGCTGCTGAGGGGAGGATGGCTCATAATAATGGCTAGAATGAAGTGTAATGGCCAGAATGGTATCAAACACTCCATTCTGGCCATTATTATGAGCCATCCTCCCCTCAGCAGCCTCCACTGATGTGTGTGTGTGTTTGCCTCAGTCATCAGATCTCAACCCAATTGAACACTTATGGGAGATTCTGGAGCGACATCTGAGACAGCATTTTCTACCACCATCAACAAAACACCAAATGATGGAATTTCCCATGGAAGAATGGTGTCGCATCCCGCCAATAGAGTTCCAGACACTTGTTGAATCCATGCCAAGGTGCATTGAATCTGTTCTTGGGGCTCGTGGTGGCCCAACTCCCTATTAAGACACTTTATGTTGGTGTTTCCTTTATTTTGGCAGTTACCTGTAGGTCTACATTCACCATGGCGATATCAGTTGAGTTTATTTTGATGCTTTATGACAGTTGTATATTTTTGTGTGTGAAGGCCTCATATGTTGTGAAAACAACACCTGTGTTCCCAGGTTACTGCACTGGCCCTTTCAGTCAGGGGTGAGGATGGTGAGGATGTTGAGTGTTTTCAACATGCGTGCCTGCCTTAAATATATCCCATGCATTGTTTGGTGCTCTGTGGGAGTGTGTCGCTGTGCCGATGGAGTGGATACAGTGTATTGATAGACCACACTGCTGAGCTGGGTGACTTGGTGTGGAGAGACGCCCTTCACACTTGTCCAGTGTGTAATCAGTATTGACCCAGGGTGTGTGTGTGTGTCTGTCTGCGGACAGGGTGAAGGTTTTGGCATCCTCGCAACAGGTATGACATCCTAGCTGTACCAGTACTCTCCTGAAAGTGGAATTTAAGTAAAAACATGGCAGTCATTTCCTTCTGTGTTGAACTCTATTTATAATGTTTTACAAGGAGATCAACAGCCTAATTTCTTGTTTGCTTCTCTTCTGTCTCCGGAACAAAGAAAAACAGTGAGTCATCAGTAAGAGCCTTTCAATTTCAAATGCCTCTATCAAAGCACTCTTTCTGAGGTCTGTCTGGAGGTTACATACATTACCATAAATTATTTTATTTTCTATCCTTATTCAAAAGCAGAAGAATGAAGCAGCTCCTTGTTTGGTCTCAAGGTGTTTAAGAACCATTTGAACAAGTGGCGTAGCGCAGTTTCGCGGGCCCCCCCCGCATGGTCCGAGTAAGGCCCCCACCTTCCCTGCAGGTGATTTAGAGCTCAGGGATTCTTGAAAGACGGGACAATCTCAACTTTTTTCCCACAAATATTTGTTTTAATATTAACACATTTGAAATATATATTTTCATAGACCAAAGTATCAGCTATCACACCATGTAAAGGAAAAAACTTTTCATGAAGTGCAATTAACTGGATTTGTCAACTCCGTCAGACACCATAAAAGGCATTTCATTTTTACAATTATTGTCCAACAAGTCTTTAATTCTAACATTAGATTATTCAAATGTGTAAACTTATTTTTGTTTTGTTTTATAGCATTATTAAATGCTCCAGGGCTAATTTCATTAGCATTTTGGCCAGTTTTTCTAGATTTAGAACATTAAACAACATTTATAAAGCAAACATTATCCCTTAGGTCTAGCACAGCAAATACTTCAGTTGTTTAAGCATATGTTGCAGAACAGTGATAAAAATATTTGTTCAGAATATTGACAAACAAATATTGACTCCATCAGTGACGGAGTTGACAAGCCACTGACGGAGTTGACTAAAAATACTCAAAACAGACATATTTGTGCCTCTAAAAATAGAAGTTCAATACAAATATAGAAAATAATTCATTTGAAAATCCCCAATAAAAACATAACCATTCTATCAGATCTTTCAGCACTCTGACGGAATTGACATTATTCTTTTTCATTCAAGTGGTATACACAGTAGCAATTTAGTTTTTCCTTTATGCCTCTAAAACCTAATTAAATGTAACATATTTTAACCAAAATGTATATTCTATCGTAATCTATCAGGCAGATGGATTTTACAGTTCATGGTTGTAACCATGGTGATTCCAATATTGTTTGTTTAAAAGTAGAGAACTTAACAGACCATTGGTTGTTGCACTACATGTAATGAGGAAATGAATAAGGGGTCCTTGTGGTATACAGTGGGGAAAAAAAGTATTTAGTCAGCCACCAATTGTGCAAGTTCTCCCACTTAAAAAGATGAGAGAGGCCTGTAATTTTCATCATAGGTACACGTCAACTATGACAGACAAATTAAGAAAAAAAAATCCAGAAAATCACACTGTAGGATTTTTAATGAATTTATTTGCAAATTATGGTGGAAAATAAGTATTTGGTCACCTACAAAGAAGCAAGATTTCTGGCTCTCACAGACCTGTAACTTCTTCTTTAAGAGGCTCCTCTGTCCTCCACTCGTTACCTGTATTAATAGCACCTGTTTGAACTTGTTATCAGTATAAAAGACACCTGTCCACAACCTCAAACAGTCACACTCCAAACTCCACTATGGCCAAGACCAAAGAGCTGTCAAAGGACACCAGAAACAAAATTGTAGACCTGCACCAGGCTGGGAAGACAGAATCTGCAATATGTGAGCAGCTTGGTTTGAAGAAATCAACTGTGGGAGCAATTATTAGGAAATGGTAGACATACAAGGCCACTGATAATCTCCCTCGATCTGGGGCTCCACGCAAGATCTCACCCTGTGGGGTCAAAATTATCACAAGAATGGTGAGCAAAAATCCCAGAACCACACAGGGGGACCTAGTGAATGACCTGCAGAGAGCTGGGACCAAAGTAACAAAGCCTACCATCAGTAACACACTACGCCGCCAGGGACTCAAATCCTGCAGTTCCAGACGTGTCCCCCTGCTTAAGCCAGTACATGTCCAGGCCCGTCTGAAGTTTGCTAGAGTGCATTTGGATGATCCAGAAGAGGATTGGGAGAATGTCATATGGTCAGATGAAACCAAAATAGAACTTTTTTGGTAAAAACTCAACTCGTCGTGTTTGGAGGACAAAGAATGCTGAGTTGCATCCAAAGAACACCATACCTACTGTGAAGCATGGGGGTGTAAACATCATGCTTTGGGGCTGTTTTTCTGCAAAGGGACCAGGACGACTGATCCATGTAAAGGAAAGAATGAATGGGGCCATGTATCGTGAGATTTTGAGTGAAAACCTCCTTCCATCAGCAAGGGCATTGAAGATGAAACGTGGCTGGGTCTTTCAGCATGACAATGATCCCAAACACACTGCCCGGGCAACGAAGGAGTGGCTTCGTAAGAAGCATTTCAAGGTCCTGGAGTGGCCTAGCCAGTCTCCAGATCTCAACCCCATAGAAAATCTTTGGAGGGAGTTGAAAGTCCGTGTTGCCCAGCGACAGCCCCAAAACATCACTGCTCTAGAGGAGATCTGCATGAAGGAATGGGCCAAAATAGTGTGTGAAAACCTTGTGAAGACTTACAGAAAACGTCTGACCTGTGTCATTGCCAACAAAGGGTATATAACAAAGTATTGAGAAACTTTTCTTATTGACCAAATACTTATTTTCCACCATAATTTGCAAATAAATTCATACAAAATCCTACAATGTGATATTCTGGATTTTTTTTTCTTATTTTGTCTGTCATAGTTGACGTGTACCTATGATGAAAGTTAAAGGCCTCTCTCATCTTTTTAAGTGGGAGAACTTGCACAATTGGTGGCTGACTAAATACTTTTTTTCCCCACTGTAGCTGACCCTGCTCATTCCTGATTAATTTAGGATTTTAGATTAATCTGACAGAGTTTACCAAATCTCCGGACACAGTTTTGGGGGCTAGTGGTTTCAACCTGTAGCTCTTCTGACTATTGATGCGTTACCCTTGACAACTCCAAGCAGTGACATTATCATCTTTGATGATGCTCTGCGAGACTAGCACGCTCTCCTTTTCTCACATTGATCAGTCAAATGCTAAAAGAGATGACAATTACTCAGGGGGAGGAAGAGAGTGAGAAGATTCTAAATACAGCCTGACTGGGCTCCGGCCCACCTTTATCACTTATGAATCATCAGCACAGTGACAATTTTTTTGGTGCTCGTTCACTCTCTTTTCTTTCTTTTTTTAATGTTTCTCTTTTTGGGGGGTGTTCTTTCTTTCCCCCAAAACTCAGCTTATCCTCTAATTGTATCTTTCAATGTGATCAGGAAAAGCCTGCTTCTTCTTAATGGTCATCTAGCCTCATTGCATTGAGATGATGCTGTCAATTAGCTAGAGGTCTAGAGGACATAGTGTTCTTCAATGTGCCATTGCGTTAGTTTGCATTAGACTTCACTGTATTGTTGCTTCAATTCAGTGTGAGTAAAGAACACAAGAAGAACACCAATAAAATACAGGTGATATATCCACTCCTCACACATCCTTTGCATGACAGGGTTTGGTGTACTAAGGAGACATATAAGCCCTGTTATTCTGCCTGGTGCCATTCTGGAGAATATCACCACGGTGAAAACGAGGAGAGCGCTCCAGCAGCCCCGCACTCACCTAAACAGAGAC
Source organism: Coregonus clupeaformis (assembly GCF_020615455.1). NCBI lineage: Eukaryota > Metazoa > Chordata > Actinopteri > Salmoniformes > Salmonidae > Coregonus > Coregonus clupeaformis. The sequence continues at coordinate 20,183,999 of NC_059222.1, forward strand.
CCACTGTGACCATGACTCTTCATCAGAGAGAGAAGAGAGAGAGAGAGAGGACAGGAGAAGAGAGAGATAGATAGAGAAAAAGAGGAGAGAGAGGGCACAAGAGACAAGAGAGAGACTATGAGAGACTATGAGAGAGGGAGAACACAAGGAAGGAAAGAGAGAGATACCCACTCCTAGCCAGCCAGCTGTACTCAGCAGCAAGGTCTAATTTGCATTAATCACCAGGCTCCTATGAATAAACATTTTATTATAATAATGATGATGGAGATTGTGTCATGTCATCCTTTTACCCAGAGTCAACAGTCTGTCTGCATCCCAAATGGAACCCTATTCCATTTATAGTATAGTACCTTTGACCAGCGCCCACAGGGCTCTTGTCAAAGTAGTGCATTATATAATAGGATGCCATTTGGGACGCATTCTCTGTCTGTCATTCTACTAAGGGCTATTCATTTATTGTGGCTGATGGATCTATTCCACTCCATCATAGTCAGGGAATCTCATTTAGGGCCTATGACACAGACACGGAAAGGTGGACAAGTTAGCCCTTTAATTCAAAATGTAATCAAGATGTATTTGTCCATCCAGGTGTAGGTGTAATTGTGATAACTGCTTTATGCAGTACAGGGAGCTCCTACAGGGAAGTAGAGGTCAGTCCTCCTTAAAATAAAAACTAGAACAAATATTCAGAAGTCCTCCTTGTAAATGAAACTATACATCTTTTACACAACTCACTGGACAAAACCTGGTTGAATCAATGTTGTTTCCACATCATTCATCAATTGAATCAACGTCCAAAACGGATTGGTTTGCAAAAAGTCCTCAATGTAAGTGAATTTCACAAAAATTCCAACCAACTTTTAACCTAAATTCATTGTATGGTTGATTTCAAATTGAATTCACGTTAGCTGACAACTCAAACAAATGTAATTCAAAAATAGACGTTGAAATGACATCTGTGTCCAGTGGGAAGCGTTACAAATTATTTCAAATTTCTAAGTAAACAAAGGAACAAAAGTGACCACAGTGGAAGCCGTGGAGGTGTGTGTAGCCATCAGAACTCTTTAACCACTAAGGGGTATCCTCAGTTTGGAATTGTGGATGACTAGACACTAATACTGTATCGTCCTTTCTCTATCTCTCCTTCTCTTCCTCTTCCACTCCTCGACAGCTACACTGCTGAACTCTTACAACACCTAACACTGCCCCCTTTACCTTTCATCTGAGCTGAGTAGCCTGCTACAAATGACGAAAGGAAAGTAAAAAAAACTGATCATCTCCTTTTCCCACACCTGGGTATAGCTCTATTGTGTAAAAGCCCAGGAGAGTGCTGAACTGTCCCCTCCTTCTCAATCCTCGCATGCTCTGAATGTCACTAAGCACCCCATTTAATTACATTACTCTCTGTTCCTCCCATCTGACAGTGCTATTTCAGGCTTGGGGGGGGTATTTCATTTCTGCTCCCTTCATTTCATTTCAGCCGTTATTGTATTATGGCTGTGTGAATTAAACATGATTAGTGATGTGATATCACCGTTGTTATCATTCATGGTACTGCCAGGATACATCTGGGACGTACTGCTGAGAGAATCTATTTACCAAACTTTGTAGTTTGTACTCTGCATTATTAAAGTCAAATGAGCCATGCATGTGAGGCAAGAGACGGTTAAAGCTTTTGCATAATGACATCAAGCCTCCTCCTCCCCACCTCCCTCTCTCTCTCTGTTTGCTCTACTTTGTTTCTAAAAAGAGGAAAATGATCAAGGTTTGATCCGATAGTCATTTATCTGCTATAGCTAACCCTCGCACATCGCCCGTCCTTCACTGGCACGGCCATTGGATTTTCACTGACCTCTTATGCAACCTCTTCCCATTCAACTCTAAATTATGTCTAAAAGATATTATCTTGCTTCGTCAACTCCATAAACACTGATCTGAGTCCTGCCCAGGACTAATACTGCAGCCACGATAGAATCTTCCATCCAACTAATTATGTCTCTTTGGTATGGCATTTGAATTTATATGACAGCTCTTAATGTACCACAGTTTCTGAATGTTCATTGAAAAAGTCTCTGTCAACAATTTATGCACTATTTCTAAGCAGTTTCCTAGCTTTGAGATTGTGAATTCCTCACATCTGTGAATGTGTAAACTTGATGAATTGACTAAAGCTTGTTAATGAAAAAAGGACAAAAATTGGTTTATTAGACGAAAAGACACTAAAGCTGTCTTTAGTGATATGAAAATACTAAAGTCTGAAGGACAGAATTAGTTAACAAAATATCATATTATTAAACTTATTGGAAGCCATATCATTGACTTAGTAGAATTGAGCTTCAATTGAGAATTAGACCAGCATGGGACCATTATGAGCCCTATAATGATGGTATTTTCAGAAGATCAATGTGGGAAGATGGTGAAGGAAACACTCCCTTGGTGATGGATTAGCCACTTTTCATAAAAGGACCTCAAGACATTTTTCGCAAGAGAAACTAGCCTCATCAAGCTGAACATTGTGACTGAAATGCTCGATTAGACAGGATACAGCCTAAGGTTCACCTGTTCTGCACACAATTAGGTCTACCTAGCATACTGTAAACAACCAACTCAAAGTGTTGTTATCGTAGCATTTAGCATTAGCATAGTTCCTAGCATAAACATCCTGAAAGTTTTGTTACTTTAGCATTGGTATAGTTCTTGGCTCTTTCTGACCTCTACGAGCCTGTGATATAAACAATGTCACTTCTATTCACTACGTATCTATTGCTAACGCTAATGTTAATTATATGGCAACTGAGCTAGCGAGGCGAGAGGGGGAGATGTTATTTAGGAAGTTGCTGTGGTGGGATAAAGCCTAGAGTGCTCTCATGATGAGAAGCGTGGTGCGGCTCCCAACTCCCACGCGTTCCTGTGTTCTGGCCAGTCTATGAGGGACCAGGGATGGGGAATTGTAATAATGTATTGTCCGTTGGGGCAGAAAGGCAACCCTATTGTAATACGCAGTTCCAGTCGCTAGTGAAAGTCTACACACCCCTTGCACAATTTTGCCTTAAAATAAAATCTCAAAAGAGAATACTTTCGTTTTTTTTCTCCTATCAATCTACACAACCTACTCCACATTTTCTAAGTGAAATAAACATTATAGAACATTTTCCAAATTAATAAACAATAAAATAAAATAAAAAATACACACACAAAAATATGTCTTGAGTGCGTATATCTTCACACCCCAGAGTTCGGTGGAAGCACCTTTGTCAGCAATTACAGCTGTGAATCATTTTGAATAAGATTCTACCAACTTTGCTAGTCAGTTGCACAACTGAATGCATTCAAACCGAAATGTTTCTTCCACATTTAGCCCAACCCCTCTGAATCAGAGAGGTGCGGGGGGCTGCCTTAATCGACGTCCACGGTGCCCGGGGAGCAGTTGTTGTCGGGGGTTAACTGCCTTGCTCAAGGGCAGAACGGCAGATTTTTCCACCTTGCCGGCTCAGGGATTCAAACCAGCGACCTTTCGGTTCCTAGCCCAACACTCTTAACCACTACGCTACCTGCCGCCCCAATATCATCCCTTATAGTGATAATGTACAGGTAACATTACAACAGCATTCTGACAATGTTCCATCTAACCCTGTGTCCTTTACCTCCACATGTATTCAGAGCTTCCTAATTATCTAATGGGCTGTGATATGATAGGCTGGGTCTATGGGTTCACTCTGGCCCCCAGGGACCCGATACTGTCTGTCCACAGCCAGCCACCCCCAGGGGTGTGAAAAATAATCGTCTCAGGATCCTGTGTCCCCTCTAGCACCCTTCCACCCTGGCGCCTTTCCTACTCTCCTGACCCTGACCTCTGACCCTGGCAGGCTGAAGGATGCACTTTCCTCCTCCTGCTCTTAAATCCTCCTGATGGAACTGATGCCTTAAAAGTCTCAGTTGAACAACAGTAGATGAGTTGTGCTGTATGTATGGAACAGGATTATATCAATCACAGTTAAAATATTTTGCCCCACATACAGCAGGGACGTTACCAGGAACTGGCGAATGATTTCGGGTCAGCCCCGAATCTTTTGCACTGCTGCGATTGTGTAAAAAAAAATGTGTTGATTAAATGCGCCACTTAGTTCATAGAGATGTGGTTACGTGAAACTCCAGAAGTCATCCAACCGTTATAATCGGGTGTAGTGCTGCTGGTGCACAGCGGATCGACGCTCGGCTACTTCTCAAAATGTTGCCATGTCTCGCAAGATCACTTAATGATTAATTAGTATTCTACATAACAAACACCACGTACAGTGGGGAAAAAAGTATTTAGTCAGCCACCAATTGTGCAAGTTCTCCGACTTAAAAAGATGAGAGAGGCCTGTAATTTTCATCATAGGTACACGTCAACTATGACAGACAAATTGAGGGAAAAAAATCCAGAAAATCACATTGTAGGATTTTTTATGAATTTATTTGCAAATTATGGTAGAAAATAAGTATTTGGTCACCTACAAACAAGCAAGATTTCTGGCTCTCACAGACCTGTAACTTCTTCTTTAAGAGGCTCTTCTGTCCTCCACTCGTTACCTGTATTAATGGCACCTGTTTGAATTTGTTATCAGTATAAAAGACACCTGTCCACAACCTCAAACAGTCACACTCCAAACTCCACTATGGCCAAGACCAAAGAGCTGTCAAAGGACACCAGAAACAAAATTGTAGACCTGCACCAGGCTGGGAAGACTGAATCTGCAATAGGTAAGCAGCTTGGTTTGAAGAAATCAACAGTGGGAGCAATTATTAGGAAATGGAAGACATACAAGACCACTGATAATCTCCCTCGATCTGGGGCTCCATGCAAGATCTCACCCCGTGGGGTCAAAATGATCACATCCCAGAACCACACATTTTACATTTACATTTTAGTCATTTAGCAGACGCTCTTATCCAGAGCGACTTACAGTTAGTGAATACATAATTATTTTTTTTTACTGGCCCCCCGTGGGAATCGAACCCACAACCCTGGCGTTGCAAACGCCATGCTCTATCAACTGAGCTACATCCCTGCCGGCTATTCCCTCCCCTACCCTGGGCCAATTGTGTGCCGCCCATGAGTCTCCCTGTCGCGGCCGGCTGCGACAGAGCCTGGATTCGAACCAGGATCTCTAGTGGCACAGTTAGCACTGCGATGCAGTGCCTTAGACCACTGCGCCACACGGGCCGGGCAACGAAGGAGTGGCTTCGTAAGAAGCATTTCAAGGTCCTGGAGTGGCCTAGCCAGTCTCCAGATCTCAACCCCATAGAAAATCTTTGGAGGGAGTTGAAAGTCCGTGTTGCCCAGCGACAGCCCCAAAACATCACTGCTCTAGAGGATATCTGCATGGAGGAATGGGCCAAAATACCAGCAACAGTGTGTGAAAACCTTGTGAAGACTTACAGAAAACGTTTGACCTGTGTCATTGCCAACAAAGTATATAGGTATATAACAAAGTATTGAGAAACTTTTGTTATTGACCAAATACTTATTTTCCACCATAATTTGCAAATAAATTCATAAAAAATCCTACAATGTGATTTTCTGGAAAAGAAATTCTCATTTTGTCTGTCATAGTTGACGTGTACCTATGATGAAAATTACAGGCCTCTCTCATCTTTTTAAGTGGGAGAACTTGCACAATTGGTGGCTGACTAAATACTTTTTTTCCCCACTGTAATTTCTTTTGAAAATGTTGGATAATTGTGCTGAAATGTTGAATTTTTTTCTCATGCGGACAGAAGTCAACAACACCCGCTATTGGCTAAAATATGCTTTGATTGAAACAAAATAATGTTTAACTCCATCTGCTCTAAAATTAGATTAAAACAGTAGTTAGGCTACTTAACCTACATCATCCAAGAAGATCAAAGTGCATATTTCCATGAAACTGATTGGGATCAAATGGTTGGCAAGCATTCAGCATGGACGTTTCACCTGTAAAACTTGAAGAATTATCATTCACGATTGACAGTAATGATGGCCTAATTAATAATATGGTAGGCCTAATTTGATGTTTTAAGATTTTAAAAATAGAACATTTTCATTAAGCCACTTATGTGTAGGCATAGGCAATTGTGCGATTTGGATGATGCATTGTATGTAAGGGATAATCAACAAGAGGCTATGTTACAACACGCTAGTGGAGTCGCATTATTTTCCAGTGTCACGTTCGTTTAAGGACTGGTCGAACCAAGGCGCAGCGTGATATGCATACATGTTTATTGAACCGAATAAACAACTACAAAACAACAAACGACATACCTCAGCAGAACAAGATCCCACAACCCACTAGTGCCAATAGGCTGCCTAAGTATGGTCCCCAATCAGAGACAACGAGCGACAGCTGCCTCTGATTGGGAACCACACCGGCCAACACAGAAATACACATACTAGAATATAAACATAGAACTACACAACATAGAATATACACACCCTGACTCCACAAATAGGAGTCCCCAGAGTCAGGGCGTGACATCCAGAGAACGCATAGAGCCACGAGTTGATTATCCCTTTTATACCATGGCTATAATTTAACACATTTGCCACTAGAAATGTGTTAATTTGCAGCTAGAAATGTGTTCAACATCCACTGAAGTAGCTAGCAAGTTTACTAAATAGCGACAGTAGTTGCCTTGGTAACCAAACAAACAGACTTGCTAGTTTAGCTAACAAAACCGTCAGTCCTTTGTGAATGTTGACCTGTTTAAAGTTCTTGCTAACATCGGCTACCGAGAGCGTGATCACACAGTCGTCCGGAACAGCTGGTGCTCTCATGCATGTTTCAGTGTTGCTTGCCTCGAAGCGAGCATGAAAGGCATTTAGCTCATCTGGTAGGCTCGCATCACTGGGCAGCTCACGGCTGGGTTTCCCTTTGTAGTCCGTAATAGTTTTCAAGCCCTGCCACATCCGACGGGCATCAGAGCCGGTGTAGTAGGATTCAATCTTAATCCTGTATTGACGCTATGCCTGTTTGATGGTTCGTTTGAGGGCATAGCGGGATTTCTTATAAGTGTCCAGATTAGTGTCCCGCTCCTTGAAAGCGATAGCTCTAGCCTTTAGCTCGATGCGGATGTTGCCTGTAATCCATGGCTTCTGGTTGGGATATGTACGTACGGTCACTGTGGGGACGACGTCATCGATGCACTTATTGATGAAGCTGGTGACTGAGGTGGTATACTCCTCAATGCCATTGGATGAATCCCAGAACATATTCCAGTCTGTGCTAGCAAAACAGTCCTCTAGCGTAGCATCCATGTCATTTGACCACTTCCGTATTGAGCGAGTCACTAGTACTTCCTGCTTTAGTTTTTGCTTGTAAGCAGGAATCAGGAGGATAGAATTATGGTCAGATTTGCCAAATGGAGGGTGAGGGAGAGCTTTGTATGCGTCTCTGTGTGTGGAGTAAAGGTGGTCTAGAGTTTTTTCCCTCTGGTTGCACATGTGACATGCTGATAGAAATGAGGTAAAACGGATTTAAGTTTGCCTGCATTAAAGTCCCCGGCCACTAGGATCGCCGCTTCTGGAGGAGCATTTTCTTGTTTGCTTATGGCCTTATACAGCTCGTTGAGTTCGTTCTTAGTGCGAGCATCGGTTTGTGGTGGTAAATAGATGGCTACGAATAATATAGATGAGAATTCTCTTGGTAGATAGTGTGGTCTACAGCTTATCATGAGGTACTCTAGCTCAGGCGAGCAATACCTCGAGACTTAATTAATATTTGACATCGCGCACCAGCTGTTATTGACAATTAGACACACACCCCTGCCCCTCGTCTTACCAGAAGTAGCTTCTCTGTCCTGCCGAAGCACAGAAAACCCAGCCAGCTCTATATTATCTGTGTCGTTGTTCAGCCAATATATTACAGTTTTTAATGTCCCGGTGGTAGGATAGTCTTAATCGTAGATCATCCATTTTGTTTTCCAATGATTACATGTTGGCCAGTAGAACGGATGGTGGTGGAGGTTTACTCACTCGCCTACGAATTTTCAGAAGGCAGCCCGACTTCCACCCACTTTTTCTCTGTCTTTTCTTCACGCAAATGACGGGGATTTGGGCCTGTTCTCAAGAAAGCAGTATATGGTTTGCGTCGGACTTGTTAAATAAAACATATTTGTCCAGTTCGAGGTGAGTAATCGCTGTTCTGATGTCCAGAAGCTCTTTTCGGTCATAAGAGACGGTAGCAGCAACATTATGTACAAAATACGTTTTAAAATAAGTTACAAACAACGTGAAAAAAACAAACAAAATAGCACAGTTCTACAGTTGGTTAGGAGCCCATAAAACGGCAGCCAAATTTACACCGGCTGGAATGCGGTTTTAACCAATCAGCATTCAGGATTAGACCCACCCATTGTATAATTAAGCTATAAGGCACAAAGTGGAGTATTCATAGGTTGCACCTCCATCACTTGGTCCCGTCATGCCATTTTTATGAGTGTTCTCAAGCCGCCCTCTACCGGCGGCGCCATAGTGGTGTCCTAAAGTGGTGATAAGCCCAGTCATTCTGGACGGAGGCTAACTACTGTTTCGTCTAAATTACACTATAGTGCCTGGAAATACGATGACGTTGCTAAAGTAGTCAAATATTTAGTAGAAAATAACTTTGCTAGCATTATCATGTCGTCAAATTTACTTTAGACAGATGGCAATGTTGTCATTAGCTAGCAAAGTTAGAAGAAGAAAAAAAGCTAGCAATTCTAACATTAGCTAGCTAAAATCTGGTAGCCTCCCCTTAATCTTAGCTAGCTAGCTAACTTTAAACTGCTAAATCTAAAATCAATCTGGCGACATCAAAATGATGACTAAAAGTTTTCCTACTAATTATTTGCCTCCTTTTGAATGTCATTGTATTTCCAAGCCACTGTAATGCACTTTTGATTAAACTTCATCAGCACTCATTGACGATCCATTGAGTATGAACGTTCAAAACAATATTGTGACGAAACATGCAATCCATGAATATGGCCAATATACCAAGGCTAAGGGCTGTTCATAAGCACGACACAACGCGAAGTGCCTGGATACAGCCCTTAGCTGTGGTACATTGGCCATATACCACAAACCCCCAAGGTGCCTTATTGTTATTATAAACTGGTTACCAACGTAATTAGAACAGTAAAAATACGTGTTTTTTCATACCCGTGGTATACGGTCTGATATACAGTGAGGGAAAAAAGTATTTGATCCCCTGCTGATTTTGTACGTTTGCCCACTGACAAAGAAATTATCAGTCTATAATTTTAATGGTAGGTTTATTTGAACAGTGAGAGACAGAATAACAACAAATAAATCCAGAAAAACGCATGTCAAAAATGTTATAAATTGATTTGCATTTTGAATGAGGGAAATAAGTATTTGACCCCCTCTCAATCAGAAAGATTTCTGGTTCCCAGGTGTCTTTTATACAGGTAACGAGCTGAGATTAGGAGCACACTCTTAAAGGGAGTGCTCCTAATCTCAGCTTGTTACCTGTATAAAAGACACCTGTCCACAGAAGCAATCAATCAATCAGATTCCAAACTCTCCACCATGGCCAAGACCAAAGAGCTCTCCAAGGATGTCAGGGACAAGATTGTAGACCTACACAAGGCTGGAATGGGCTACAAGACCATCGCCAAGCAGCTTGGTGAGAAGGTGACAACAGTTGACCTGTCAATCTCCCTTGGCCTGGGGCTCCATGCAAGATCTCACCTCGTGGAGTTGCAATGATCATGAGAACGGTGAGGAATCAGCCCAGAACTACACATGAGGATCTTGTCAATGATCTCAAGGCAGCTGGGACCATAGTCACAAAGAAAACAATTGGTAACACACTACGCCATGAAGGACTGAAATCCTGCAGCACCCGCTAGGTCCCCCTGCTCAAGAAAGCACATATACATGCCCGTCTGAAGTTTGCCAATGAACATCTGAATGATTCAGAGGAGAACTGGGTGAAAGTGTTGTGGTCAGATGAGACCAAAATTGAGCTCTTTTGCATCAACTCAACTCGCCGTGTTTGGAGGAGGAGGAATGCTGCCTATGACCTCAAGAACACCATCTCCACCGTCAAACATGGAGGTGGAAACATTATGCTTTGGGGGTGTTTTTCTGCTAAGGGGACAGGACAACTTCACTGCATCAAAGGGACGATGGACGGGGCCATGTACCGTCAAATCTTGGGTGAGAACGTCCTTCCTTCAGCCAGGGCATTGAAAATGGGTCGTGGATGGGTATTCCAGCATGACAATGACCAAAACACACGGCCAAGGCAACAAAGGAGTGGCTCAAGAAGAAGCACATTAAGGTCCTGGAGTGGCCTAGCCAGTCTCCAGACCTTAATCCCATAGAAAATCTGTGGAGGGAGCTGAAGGTTCGAGTTGCCAAACGTCAGCCTCGAAACCTTAATGACTTGGAGAAGATCTGCAAAGAGGAGTGGGACAAAATCCCTCCTGAGATGTGTGCAAACCTGGTGGCCAACTACAAGAAAGTATCTGACCTCTGTGATTGCCAACAAGGGTTTTGCCACCAAGTACTAAGTCATATTTTGCAGAGAGGTCAAATACTTATTTCCCTCATTAAAATGCAAATCAATTTATAACATTTTTGACATGCGTTTTTCTGGATTTCTTTGTTGTTATTCTGTCTCTCACTGTTCAAATAAACCTACCATTAAAATTATAGACTGATAATTTCTTTGTCAGTGGGCAAACGTACAAAATCAGCAGGGGATCAAATACTTTTTTCCCTCACTGTACCATGGCTTTCAGACAATCAGCATTCAGGGCTCGAACCGCCCAGTTTATAATCTAAAATGACTTTATACAATAGGCTACATGTCGGTAGCAACTTTCATTCAGAAATGATGACGTAATAATAAATTAAAAAATAGCACTACACCACTGGTTATAATAAATGTAAAGCAATTGAAATGTGTGGTCTACTGATAATTCCAGCACCATACGATTGGGACAGCATCATTGTGCCGCTTTGAGACAAGCTTGGGAACTCGTCTTGATAAATCAATCAATGTCAGATATTTGTTTTGACATTTGGATATTTGGTTACAATTAGGCTTGGAAATGTTAGCTATGTTGAGGTGAGTGGTCATGATCATTTGTCTAGCAATTAAAAGCAAAGCAGATCTTCTGTACACACACACATTAGGCCTATAGCCTACCTGATGAGCTTCACTGATCTTTTCTTGAACTTTCCAATACCTTTCTGATGCATTTCAGTCACTTAGCCTACTGATGCAAATACACATTTTTACACTTTTCCCATAGGCTATTCAAGACATTTGATATATTTTCTAATTGGTTACAAAGGTCATAAGGCCTACATCGTTTCAATAACAATATAGCTGAAACCACTAGCCTATTGGCTTCAGTGACTTACTGAATTTATTTTCTTGTAACAGTAGGCCTACCTCATACACAATTACCTCATATGGGGTTACAGACCATCATCCATTGAATTAATAATAAGAATAAGACCCATGGGGCTGCGCACAATTGGCCCAGCGTCGTCCAGGGTAGGGGAGGGAATGGCCGGCAGGGATGTAGCTCAGTTGGTTGAGCATGGTGTTTGCAACGCCAGGGTTGTGGGTTCGATTCCCACGGGGGGCCAGTATGAAAACAAATTAAATAATGTATGCACTCACTAACTGTAAGTCGCTCTGGATAAGAGCGTCTGCTAAAATGACTAAAATGTAAGAAGTGTTGATTATTTGGCCTTGGGGAGAGTACAGCACAAGAAAACATAGTGCCGCAGGAAGGTGTGCTGGAAGTGCTGCAGATAAATTGAAATACATTTATCTAATTACTCCTGTCTCTATAGAAATAAATGAAATCATTGAAAATACTACACCAGAGAGCATATGTTACACCCCTGAAAAAGGGGAGAAATAATCACGAACGTGACGCAGTTATGTTTCCTCACTGACAAATTTAGTGTAATTATTTTACAAAAATACCACATTTTACAGAACAACAGATCTACAGGAACCAGAGATTTGTAGGGTACAAAGCTTATTCAAGTCACAACAGCATAAACTGTAATTCACTAAAACATATACAAATGTTTCAATATAACTGTCAAACACAAAGTAATTTTAGCTCAGTAACCCATAACTACATTTATCAACCATGTCAACAAAGTATTCGAAACACATTATACAAATAACCCCAAATATTATATTAACAACGCACATATTCATTCACAATTAGCATAAAATGGCAGCTACTCTCAGTACGGAAGCTATCGCTGCAACCAAGCAGATTACAGTCACACACGCACCTAATAACTCTCTTCAACTTAACTCTAACTTCCTCAAGATGTTACTAACACATACCTTAAACTCTCTTCACAGGTTAGCAAGTTATTACATTCAAATTAACTCGTTTCATATCAATAACGTACCTGAAAAAAGGGGAGAAATAATCACGAACGTGACGCAGTTATGTTTCCTCACTGACAAATTTAGTGTAATGAGAAAAAGACCGCGATTCCCCAGGAAGTTGGGTGGAGACCAGAGCAATCGATCTCAGGCTCATAGATTAAGAGCATTAAGTAGATCACAGATGAACACTTTTACCCTTAAATTAGGCACCACAAACTAAAGTAGTCAATATAACATTTACACATTCCTCTTACAATATTAACCCTTTGACTCTTGACGGATTTTAAACACATTTATGCATTTTATCAATCTCTATGAACTAGTACTGGATGCATTATCTTTTTAACCTTAGATATTTTAAGATCCTTACATACCATGAACTTACTAATACTTTTTAGTGTATAACAGGCTATGAATATGTCCTTTAACCTGTCACACATATATATAATTATTTTTTTTTGGGGGGTAGAACAGCTTAATATTGCAGATAGATTGTAACTTCTATCAATGTAATTGTCTGCATCACTTCCAATCCCCCATGTTTTTTATATATATACTCCCCTTTATTACTTTTCAACCCCGCCATCCTTTCCCTACTTGGGGTAAATTAGTGAACAACAATGCCCAGGCCTCTACTTCCAGCCTATACTTACTATCTACACCTTATGGACACAGTCAATTTTACAATAATTATATTTTATTTGTTTTTTTTTGTTTTTGCTCCTGAACTTCTACTCTCAACATCTCCGATCATTTTCATGATGTCCATCCAGTTTGCTTCTATATGCCATATCTTTATAACTGTGCTCTTTCCCAAAAGCTCCCAACATACAACCTATATACTTATTATGGACACAGTATGCTTACATTATTAGTTATCTTGTTATTATTTGTTGTTATTTGTTATTAGTCCCATCCTTCAACTCCATTCAATACCTCCCATCTATCTCTTAACTCCATCCATATAGGATTTTTATTTGCCATATATATTTCAACCGTACTGTGATGTTTTACAAAAGTTCTGAACCTTTCTATTCTCATTGCTTCTACAGATTGTGAATTAAAAATTAACATTTTTGCTAAAAGTATTATTACATTATTGATTGATTGACTATGACTTTTCAGATCACCCAGTAATGCTATCTGCAAGGTTAGCTCCAGGTAAATATTGCAATCCTTTAGCCATTCCTGGACCTGTGTCCAAAAACAAGCTACAAATGGACAGAACCAAAACAAATGATCTAATGATTCTGTCTCTTCACAGCAAAATCTACAGAGCTGGAAAGATTGTATCCCCCATATAAATAACATTATATTGGTAGCAAGAATTTTATATAATAATTTAAATTGAAAGATTCTAAGTTTTGAATCCGGTGTCGTTTTGCGTGTCAGTTCATAAACACTATGCCATGGGATCGGTACGTCAAAAATCTCTTCCCAACTATTTTGCAATCTATATGGGACGGCTGTCAATCCTTTGGTCCTTAAGTGAAACTGATATACTTTTTTATTTATCACAGTTTTCCTTAACCAATTTTGTTCTTTAATGCAAGGCCGACAGACAAGTTCCTTACTTTCTCCCCCTTCCACTTTCCTCTTCCACTTTTGCGGTAAGGCTGCAATTATTTGGTTGTAATTTTGGGTAGAGCAGACATTTCCATATGTTTTTGTTAGCTGCATGTGCGACATAACTCCACCAGTCCTACCGATTATTTACGAAGATTATACCTTTTTTAAACATTCTGTCAAAAAATAAAGGTTTTTTGTCAATTAGTATATTTGAATTTAACCACAATATTTGTTGCATTATTTGTTCTGTCGATTCTGGAGGATTAAATTGAAATTGCAACCAACTTTCTATGGCTTGTTTTAGAAATAGTGATATTTGGGAGATTATTTCCTTTTCAATTAACTGAAAATGAGTTGTTGTAATCTGAATAAAGGGAAAAAGGCCTTTCTTGAACATTGGGTGAGACAATCTTACTAATTTGCTTGAGAACCAGTTCGGATTTAAGTATAACTTTTGTATGACTAAAGCTTTTAGTGATAGGTCTAATGCTTTAATATTTAATCATTTCTGTTCTCCGAATTCATATTCATTATATAAATAGGCCCTTTTAATTTAGTCTGGCTTGCCGTTCCAAATAAAATTGACTATTTTTTTCTCAAATAATATAAAAAACTGTTCGCTAGGCGTAGGCAAGACCATAAGCAAATAGGTAAACTGGGATAATACTAAAGAGTTAATCAGGGTGATTTTTCCACAAATTGACAGGTATTTTCCTTTCCATGGTAGTAAGATCTTATCTATTTTTGCTAACTTTCTATTAAAATGTATTGAAGTGAGATCATTTATTTCCTTTGGGATATGTATTCCGAGTATATCCACATCACCATCAGACCATTTTATTAGTAAACTACATGGTAATGTAAACATTGTATTTTTTAGTGATCCAATACGTAATATAGTACATTTGTCATAATTTGGTTGTAAACCAGAGAGGTTAGAAAATGTATCTAGATCCTCTATGAGGCTGTGGAGGGATTCTAGTTGTGGATTTAAAAGAAAACATGAATCATCAGCATACAATGACACCTTTGTTTTTAAGCCCTGGATTTCTAATCCTCTGATATTATTATTGGATCTGATTTTAATAGCTAACATCTCGATGGCCACAATAAATAGATATGCCGATAGTGGACAACCTTGTTTCACTCCTCTTGACAGTTTAAAACTTTCTGAGAAATAGCCATTATTTACTATTTTACACCTAGAGTTACTATACATGATTTTGACCCATTTTATAAGAGATTCTCCAAAATTGAAATGCTCCAGGCATTTATATATATAAACCCCAGTCGTACTTTATCAAATGCCTTTTCGAAGTCTGCTATGAATGGCAGGCCTGGTTTCCCATATTTTCCATAGTGTTCTATTGTTTCCAATACTTGCCTTATATTATCTCCAATGTATCTTCCATGTAAAAAACCTGTCTGATTAGAATGAATAATATCTGACAATACCTTTTTAATTCTATGTGCTATACATTTTGCTAGAATTTTTGCATCACAACACTGAAGCGTAAGGGGCCTCCAATTTCTTAAATGGACTGGATCTTTATATTTTCCACTTGTATCCTGTTTCAGTAATAATGAGATCAGACCTTCTTCTTGAGTGTCAGATAATCTACCATTTACATAGGAGTGGTTACAACATGCTAATAACGGTCCTCTTAGTATATCAAAAAAGGTTTGGTATACCTCGACTGGTATGCCATCCAACCCTGGAGTTTTCCCAGACTTAAAGTCTTTAATTTCATCCAGAAGTTCCTCCTCTGTAATTTCACCTTCACATGAGTCTTTCTGTATGGCTGTTAATTTGACATTATCAATAGAAAAAAAATCACTACAATTAGCTTCAGTTAGAGGAGATGGAGGCGACTGAAAAGAAAACATATGCTTAAAGTACTTTGTTTCCTCCTTCAAAATATAATTTGGTGAATCATGGGTGACTCCGTCAATTGTAACCAGTTTCATTAAGTTATTTTTGGTAGCATTCCTATGTTGAAGATAAAAAACTAATTTTGTGCATTTTTCCCCATATTCCATCCAGGTTGCTTTATTTTTATAATATATTACACTTGATCTTTCTTGAATAAGTTTCTCCATTTCTTTTAGTTTTTTCTCTAATTTATTATGTGCCTCTATGTTACAGTTTTTATTGCCATCTATCTGTTCTGTTAGACTTTCTATTTCCTTTGTTAGTATAAACTCTTTTGACCTAAATTGCTTTTGTTTTCGAGATGAGTACTGAATTGCATGGCCTCTCAAGGCACATTTAAAGGTGTCCCATACAATAAGGGGATTTGCTGTACCTATGTTATGTCGGAAAAAAGTCTATTATAAATTCCTTTGTTCTAAGTATAAATAAATTATCATCCAATAGGCTTTGATTAAATGTCCAATATCCTCGCCCATGTGGGAATTCAGTAAGAGTAATGTATATGCCAATTATATGATGTTCCGACCGCATTCTGTCCCCTATCAACACTTTTTTTTACTTTTGGTGCCAACGAGAATGAGATAAGAAAGAAGTCAAGACGACTAGCTTGATTCAGTCTCCGCCATGTATATCTCACTAGATCAGTATATTTAAGCCTCCATATATCTACTAGTTCTAATGTATCCATGACATTCACAATTTCCTTAAGAGCATGTGGGTGATTGTTTGTGGTGTGATTTCCTTTACGGTCCATTGAGCTATTTAAAACAGTATTATAATCCCCCACCATAATAATATTGTCTTGAATTGCTTGCAGGGTTGATAATTTATTATATATATTGTCAAAGAATTGTGGATCATCATTATTTGGTCCGTAAAGGTTAATGAGCCATATCTGTTTATGGTCCAATAACGTATTTAAAATAATCCATCTACCTTGCGTATCTATTTGGACAATTTGCACATTCGGATCGAAATTACTATTAATTAATATCATCACCCCTTTTGAATTTCTTTGCCCATATTCCCCCCACCCCCCATTCCTTTTTCCACGCAACTTCATCTCGAATTGTTGAATGAGTTTCCTGTATACAATAGATATTATATTCCTTCTCTTTGAGCCATGTAAATATTGTTCTTCTTTTGTTATTATCAGCTAAGCCATTACAATTATAACTGGCTATACTTATTTCACCATACACCATAATGAGATACTAGTTTCAAGTCTATTTATCATTATATATGTTTGTAAATTTACCAATAAAAAATACCGTAATGATTGAGTGTCCATATAGCTGTACCGTGATATTTGCATTGCTACGGAGTAACCCTTCAATTGTTCTCCACTAATTCCCCCGCTAAAGCCCCTCCCCATCCCAAGTTGAGCCGTCATCCCAGCGATCAGCATCCCACCCACGTCCCTCCGGATCCCTAAGGCCCCGAGAGGCCAGGACCCATCCATCGAAAACAGCACACAGTGCCACCCACAAAACAGAATCAGATTAACCGCCAAAAGCATTTCCAATGCTGTCACCTCTATATACAGTGGGGGAAAATAGTATTTAGTCAACCACCAATTGTGCAAGTTCTCCCACTTAAAAAGATGAGAGAGGCCTGTAATTTTCATCATGGGTACACGTCAACTATGACAGACAAATTGAGAAAGAAAAATCCAGAAAATCACATTGTAGGATTGTTAATGAATTTATTTGCAAATTATGGTGGAAAATAAGTATTTGGTCACCTACAAACAAGCAAGATTTCTGGCTCTCACAGACCTGTAACTTCTTCTTTAAGAGGCTCCTCTGTCCTCCACTCGTTACCTGTATTAATGGTACCTGTTTGAACATGTTATCAGTATAAAAGACACCTGTCCACAACCTCAAACAGTCACACTCCAAACTCCACTATGGCCAAGACCAACGAGCTGTCAAAGGACACCAGAAACACAATTGTAGACCTGCACCAGGCTGGGAAGACTGAATCTGCAATAGATAAGCAGCTTGGTTTGAAGAAATCAACAGTGGGAGCAATTATTAGGAAATGGAAGACATACAAGACCACTGATAATCTCCCTCGATCTGGGGCTCCACGCAAGATCTCACCCCGTGGGGTCAAAATGATCACAAGAACGGTGAGCAAAAATCCCAGAACCACATGGGGGGAACTAGTGAATGACCTGCAGAGAGCTGGGACCAAAGTAACAAAGCCTACCATCAGTAACACACTACGCCGCCAGGGACTCAAATCCTGCAGTGCCAGACGTGTCCCCCTGCTTAAGCCAGTACATGTCCAGGCCCGTCTGAAGTTTGCTAGAGTGCATTTGGATGATCCAGAAGAGGATTGGGAGAATGTCATATGGTCAGATGAAACCAAAATAGAACTTTTTGGTAAGAACTCAACTCGTCATGTTTGGAGGACAAAGAATGCTGAGTTGCATCCAAAAAACACATTTACATTTCAGTCATTTAGCAGACGCTCTTATCCAGAGCGACTTACAGTTAGTGAGTGCATACATTATTAATTTTTTATACTGGCCCCCCGTGGGAATCGAACCCACAACCCTGGCGTTGCAAACGCCATGCTCTACCAACTGAGCTACATCCCTGCCGGCCATTCCCTCCCCTACCCTGGACGACGCTGGGCCAATTGTGCGCCGCCCCATGGGTCTCCCGGTCGCGGTCGGCTACGACAGAGCCTGGATTCGTACCAGGATCTCTAGTGGCACAGCTAGCACTGCGATGCAGTGCCTTAGACCACTGCGCCACTCGGGAGACTGTCACAGCGCCAGCCTCAGGAAATCAGGCAAAACCAGGCCAGGTCTGTTTGAACACCATACCTACTGTGAAGCATGGGGGTGGAAACATCATGCTTTGGGGCTGTTTTTCTGCAAAGGGACCAGGACGACTGATCCGTGCAAAGGAAAGAATGAATGGGGCCATGTATCGTGAGATTTTGAGTGAAAACCTCCTTCCATCAGCAAGGGCATTGTAGATGAAACATGGCTGGGTCTTTCAGCATGACAATGATCCCAAACACACCGCCCGGGCAACGAAGGAGTGGCTTCGTATGAAGCATTTCAAGGTCCTGGAGTGGCCTAGCCAGTCTCCAGATCTCAACCGCATAGAAAATCTTTGGAGGGAGTTGAAAGTCCGTGTTGCCCAGCAACAGCCCCAAAACATCACTGCTCTAGAGGAGATCAGCATGGAGGAATGGGCCAAAATACCAGCAACAGTGTGTGAAAACCTTGTGAAGACTTACAGAAAACGTTTGACCTGTGTCATTGCCAACAAAGGGTATATAACAAAGTATTGAGAAACTTTTATTATTGACCAAATACTTATTTTCCACCATAATTTGCAAATAAATTCATTAAAAATCCTACAATGTGATTTTCTAGAAAAAATTATCTCATTTTGTCTGTCATAGTTGACGTGTACCTATGATGAAAATTACAGGCCTCTCTCATCTTTTTAAGTGGGAGAACTTGCACAATTGGTGGCTGACTAAATACATTTTTCCCCCACTGTATATAACTATTTAAAAAAAATTATGCATATCCTATTTTCCATCATTATCAATTAATATGCGTAATAATGTCGTCAGTTCATGCGTAGGATTTTAACATATAACCCGGATTGCCATTGTATTACATTTAATTTATTGACAAGCAATTATTATCCTAGCAAATAATTCCCGTGGTCCATCCCATACCCCCCTCCCCAGAGAGCATAATTTAGCCACAGAGGATCAATAGCATCTTTTTTTTTTAATCTGTAGATTGTGTTTTGTCACATTACGAACACATAGGCCTACTGTCAGGAATCCCACAATTGGGCAGCCCTCATGGCAAATATCAAAGCTGATTTTTTTGTTGTGGCTGTCAATGTGGCTGTCAATAAACAGCAGGCAGCAGCTAAAAGGTCTTTCGCAATATTTCAAAATACAATTGTGGGAAAAAACTGTTTGGATAAGTGAGTGTCACTGGAAAGTGGGTTGACTATAATTTCCTCCTCATATTGTAGGCCTAAGATCTGTGTATCTACTCTTTTCATTGGCCTATGCTATTGTTTGCATTTAAAACATGGGTTGTTCGTTTTATTGATCTCAGTATGTCAATGTCAGAGTAGCTTGTCGTTTTGTGTAGTATAAAAAATATTTGTCTCCAGTCATGTAGAATGATGTAGAATTGCAAGAAATTATTTTAGAAAAGGCAATTTTTTCTCAGACCTGCAAACCCCTCAGCCCCTGGTATCAGGACTGAGCCCCAAATGTTAGGAAACTCTGGTGACGGCCCTGACATACAGTACTTAGTTTAGAGCTTGCAAGTTAAGCATTTCACTGTACTTGATCATGTGACAATAAAACCTGAAATTTACAGTGACTTTTGAAGTAAAGGTTTAACATGTATCTCGTCTCAAATCAAATCCACAATTAAGCTAAAGTAGTCTGAGGCAGGCAGCTCTTGCTGTATGTAAGGACTGAGACAGTTACCTGAATGCACACATGACAGTATCATTTACAGTAATACAGTGTATAACCAGAAAGTATAAATACAGTACCATTTGACCTTGTTTCCCCTCTGTGGCTTGGTGGCCTCTCCTGTTCATTATAATAGATGTTGTCACTCATGACATGCATTAGACCTCTCGCTACTGACTCTCCCTTTAGGCATTTCGGCCTGCTATTAATAGAGCATAATTCAACAGAAACATGCTCATTTCAGTGTTTTCTCACCCAACCACGTGTTTCCCACCTCTTCCGACGAACAAGTGCTGTATCATCCTTCTAAAACTGTCTCTACCGACGACTGAGGAGTGAAGCATGAAGGTGTGACAATGTACAATGTATTTCTGGTCAAAATGTTGAGAACGAATTGATCCACTTACTCAATGGAAATTGTAAACAAACTGTAGGACTTCAGCATATCAGCCCAATGTTCGTGTTATAACCAGGACAGGGGAACGAGTCGGAGTGTCGTGAGGCCGCCAGAGTTCTGTGTTCCTCCTGTCTCTCTGCCCTAACCTTGACGGCTTAGCTGTGATATGATTGGACAGCTCCTGTGGCGCCCCTAGCACTGGGCTCAGGAAGAGGGACTGTCACAGCGCCAGCCTCAGGAAATCAGGCAAAACCAGGCCAGGTCTGTTTGAGTCCAGGAAGTTATCTGATTCTGCTTTAAATGTATACTAATAGTCTTTTCTCTAGCTGCCAATGGAAGCAGTGATATTCAGATAACACGCTGAGTTTGTGATTGTGACAGGAGAGGCAGCTATAGACTGCCTGTTGTCTTCTGCTTAGGTACCATTGTGTGTGTGCGTGTGTGCTTGCATGTGTCTGTGTGTGTGCTTGCATATGTGTAGAGCTATTTGTGACAGGTCTGGGCTCTCTGGGAACCGTTTCTCCATCTGTCGGTTCCACAGAGCCTAGCCAAGTGCAGAGTACAGGCCTAATTTTACCATCAACTGACCCCGTTTCACACTGGCACTATGGAGCCTGCATACTATTGTGTGTTAGTATCTAACCGGCCCGTTCTCTCTCTCTCTTTCTTGCTCTCTCTAGCTCTCTCTTGCTCTCTCTCTCATTCTATCTATCTTATAAGCACACACCACACACACACATGAATGCATGCACACACACGCACTGTCAGTAATGAGACTAGAGAAAGTGCAGGGATTTACAAATGTAATTACACAGGGCATTTTTATTTAATTAACCTTATAGATTTAGTGACATTGAGAGACTCAAGAGGATGGAATATAACTTTTATATTATGATTTATACAAGACAGGATGAAATTATAACTATTTTATCACACCTAACTGAGTTTAGACTGTTGTAGTCGTGCACTGTTTAGTTTATTATGCACTGGTTTGACATTGTGAAACATTATGATATGATGAAAAAGAAAACAGACACATTGCCTAAAAAGAGTTGAATTAACCAGTGAGGCATATGGCCGTTTCGTTCAGGCATATGGTGGTGTGCCACACGCCTCTCTTGCTCAGGGCCTTTCTGGAGCAGGAGAACAGGGGCCATTCATAAGGCTGGGCTAACAAGCCTTGGCATAGGACAGCCAGAGAACAACTGACAATGACTGGGAATGACCCGTTTCCCTCTCCAAGATACTGTAGGTCTACCAATGCAGAACTTAATAAAATATTATATATATTTTTCTCACTTTTTCAATGGATCTTAATCACAGAACTTATGCTAAGATGCTAATGCTACAACAATGTTACATACAAGGCATATAATTTTTTCCCTAAATAAATGAATCCATTATTTTACTCACAAACTGCTAAAACGCTCCAACACCAAGTCTGTATGGACCTTCTAAGTACAATATTATTTAATCAGTCCTTTTACCATATTATTACATCACATTCTCTCTATGCACCCTCTAGATGACAACACACACTCATATCACTTATCCTCTCCTTTATATGACCTTTATCCTATATCCATATGGATCCACAACAGGGGACCAGTGGAGTGGTGATTTTCAGGTTGGGTCGAGCCATGTTGCGTGGCAGTTAGCTGAAACCACAGCAGGGGCCATAGCTGACAGTTGTGTCAGCCCTTTTCTCTCTGAGGCTTTACACTAATTCACTGCATCCGATCCCGTAGTGGGGCCGCTCAATGGCTCCAATCACTGGCCCCAAAGTCCAAATATGTCCCCCATTGTTCCAGGGAGAGAAGCCGGATTTAAAGAATGGTCCGGGAATTGGTGAGGATGCTCAGCAATTTTTTGGGCCTGCTAGTATTTACATGGAGGCGAGGAGGCGCAATTAACTTTTTTGTGAATTGCGTTTGCAGTGAGTTGCGAATAATTGTGAGGTGTGCGTGTCAATGCTTTGGTAATGTGCTAGTGCGCCACTACAATCAGATCTAACATAGATGCCAATGACCCAGGGTAAACCCATAGACTCACTTTCCAAGTCAGGACTTGAGTTCCATCGGAACAGTCATTAGTTCACTGCCTTCTGTTTGTGGATGTCACAGCATGAGGCAACAAAGCTTCAACATAAATGAACAGTAGGCAAACACTTGGGAGAGAAAGAAATATGCCTTGTCACTAATTTAACATCAGTAAGTATAATCTCCAGTGCTCATCTTGATCAAGTGATTAAAAGAGTTATCAGCTACCATTGTGTCGTGAGGTGACTTACTTTAATGTATGACTGTTATTTATCGAATCACCTATCTATGTTTAATTGTCACTCGATTAAATTAATCATGTAACAATTAACTCATTAGGAATTTGGGGCACTGCGGAAGTTTAACGAGTTACCATCTCCCGAATTAAACTCTTAGAAGATATATATGTTATATATCGATAACAGTCACTTATTAAATAATTACCTCTTATCAGTCTCATTCTGAACGTAGCATTCTTGAACCTGCAAGAACCCTAACTTTGTTGATGATTCAGCAATACACAAATTGGCTTAATTATTTAATTACTAACTAACTAAATAATAAAACAATACAAACACACATAGGTTATTGATTACTAACGTAATACAATGAAAACAGGTCCCTAGTGGACTGGACTAACATTAGCATGAATGCTTGGGTAGTGGAGGGGTCAGATTTGAAGGGAGAGACAGAGATTCAAACTATCGTAGTTACTTTGGAAACTACACTCAAAGTAATCATAATACTTATGTACCCTAATAATCGCTCATTCGGATTAGAAATGCAACATGTATTTACGTGTTGCTGTCCTCGATAGTTGAGTTGATGATGTAGGGCTCTGGTTTACCCACCAGAGATCTCAATGTCCTTGGTAGAGTTTCTGGTCGTAGTGGTGGTTAGAATGGATACTTCAGATGTACCAGCGGTTGTCGGAGAGGGATTGTCCTTCCCACTTCGTGTCTTTAGTGAAAGTTCTCTAGACGACTATACATGCCAGCTGCAGACTGAGATGATAAGGTCTGGTGCATTGTCTTCTTCTTCACCTCGTGTAGAGGTTGAGAGTTTCAGAGTTTCTCCATTTCAAACATGTGGACTAACGTCTCACGTTTTCTGGTCTTTCTGAAATTCAACCATTTGCAACGTTTAGCTCACGCCTCACGTCTGCTGGTCTAAAGAGTTTCAACCATTTTAAGCCATGGGGCTTGCTGGTCTGGTAGAAATTCATTTGGCTCACACTTCACGTCTGCTGGTCTGAGGTGAATTTCGTCACAAGGCTTTTTTGCATTCGGGGTAAAAGGGGCATTCCATCATGTTTGTGCTCATATGGGCGTGGCCACTGAATGAGAACAAATCAATATGGAAAACAATCATCTCATCTAGAATGCTAAAATCACATTGTTATCTTCACAAAATTAGTATTATACTTAATCATTCATTTTATACAACAATTAGATGCAAACCTCATAACTGGGAAGTGTAGCCCCCCAGAGATACAGTTATGTTGTTCCACCGTCTTTATTGACGTCACAACATAGTAACGAATTTGACATGACTATTCTTTAAGTCCCCACCAACCATTTCCCACATTCTTTTAAGTAGGAATATTGTTTCATTATCCACTTTTGGATGTTGGAGTCTTGGCGGGAAGACTTAGTTTGTTAACAAAGGGGTCCTTTCTCCCAATACTTCATGGCAAGGAAGAGAAAGTCTGCACAGTATTTATGACCGGTCATAAAACTGGCCCCCAGGAAAGGGGGTGTTCAAACCTTGGCATGTTTGATCCTCAACCCATGAGGGCAAGTCATGACAATTGTCTATTTGAACTAACTATCAAGACTCCCAACACATTGTCTTCTGTGCCAAGTTAAAACATGTATTCAGAAGGCCTACACTGTAATAGTGGGGAGGTGCTTAGCGGAATCTCTGAAATGCTGTCTGTGACTTTGGTCAGTGAATCTGACCCCTGGGTTAGTGTTAGTGACATTACCCTCTGAGCAGGATTAGGGCAGTGTCACACTCTGGCTCCGGGACTGTTTATGTTGAGTCAGGGTGTGTAGATTTCCGTGTGTTTTGTACTGTGTTTAGTGTCTAGGTGTTCTCGTTCTATGTTTGGTCAAGTGACTCCCAATCGGAGGTAACGAGTGTCAGCTGTCGGCTCGTTATCTCTGATTGGGAGCCATATTTAAACTGTCTGTGTTCACCTTGTGGTTGTGGGTTTTTGTTCTATGTTCAGTCGGTGTAACTGAGGACGTCACGGATCGTGTTTTGTTTTGTCGTGTGTTTCTACATTAAAATCATCATGTTCACTCCCAACGCTGCGCTTTGGTCGTACTTCATTGGCGTCCGTGACAGAAAAACCCACCATAACCAGACCAAGCAGCATGTCCAGGAGTTGGATGACGAGTGGTGGAGACAGAGGAGCGAAAGTTGGGCGAGGACGATAGAGGCCTGGTCCACGGGGAGGAGAGACCCCCAGAAAATTTTTAGGGGGGGGCTCACGACGTGGACGACGGGGCAGCAGGAGGCCGCGATGGAGCGGTCCAGCGGCTGTGAAGAGGAGGCCGACAGGTTAAGGGGGCCACTGGTCACGAAGGGGAAGGAAGGTGTGGAGGCAGGGCGAAAGGTACTGGGGTGTGTTGCCAGTCCGGTCCGGCCCGTTCCTGATCCCCGTGGAGGGCCAGGGGTGTGTGTCCCCAGTGCGGTCCGGCCCGTGCCTGCTCCCCGCACCAAGCCAATGATGCGCGTCGCCAGCCCGGCCCGGCCTGTTCCTGTTTCACGCACCAAGCCTACGGTGTGCGTCGCCAGCCCAGCCCGGCCTGTTCCTGCTCCCCGCACCAAGTCTGTGGTGCGTTTCGTCGGCCCTGTCCGGCCCGTGCCTGCTCTCCGCACCAAGTCTGTGGTGCGCGTCGCCGGCCCGGCCCGGCCTGTTCCTTCTCCCCGCACCAAACCTGTGGTGCGCGTCGCCGGCCCGGTCCGGCCTGTTCCTGCTCCCCGCCCTAAGTCTGTGGTGCGTCTCGTCAGCCCTGTCCGGCCTGTTCCTGCTCCACGCACCAAGCCTGCGGTGTGCGTCGCCAGTCCAGCCCGGCCTGTCCCTGCTCCACGCACCAAACCAAGGGTGCGTTTCGTCAGCCCTGTCCGGCTCGTTCCTGCTCTCCGCGCCAGGTCTGTGGTGCGCGTCGCCGGCCCATTCCGGTCCGTTCCTGCTCCACGCACCAAGCCGGGGGTGTGTATCGTCAGCCCGGTCCGGTCCGTTCCTGTTCCACGCACCAAGCCAGGGGCGCGTGTCGTCAGTCCGGTTCCGGCCAGCGGGGCTAGACAGGACCAGGGGTACTTTGGGGGGTTGGAGAGGAAGTGGGGATCTAGCCCGGAGCCGGAGCCGCCGCCGAGGAGGAATGCCCACCCAGCCCTCCCCTGTTTTTGCTCGTATTTAGGCGCGGTCGCAGTCCGCGCCTTTAGGGGGGGGTACTGTCACACTCTGGCTCCGGGACTGTTTATGTTGAGTCAGGGTGTGTAGATTTCCGTGTGTTTTGTACTGTGTTTAGTGTCTAGGTGTTCTCGTTCTATGTTTGGTCAAGTGACTCCCAATCGGAGGTAACGAGTGTCAGCTGTCGGCTCGTTATCTCTGATTGGGAGCCATATTTAAACTGTCTGTGTTCACCTTGTGGTTGTGGGTTTTTGTTCTATGTTCAGTCGGTGTAACTGAGGACGTCACGGATCGTGTTTTGTTTTGTCGTGTGTTTCTACATTAAAATCATCATGTTCACTCCCAACGCTGCGCTTTGGTCGTACTTCATTGGCGTCCGTGACAGGCAGAAGGTAGCCTAGCGATCAAGAGCGTTGGGCCAGTAACCGAAAGGTTGCTGGTTTGAATCCCCGAGCCGAGTAAGTGAAAATCAAATTTCTCCTGTAAGTCTCTCTGGATAAGAACATCTTCTAAATGACAAAAATAAAAACAATTGCTACATAAGCAAAATGAGATAACTCCCTTCATATGGAAGAGAATGGCTGCTTAGTGAGATATCAGAAAAAGTATGTTTTCCTTGCATCTGGACATGTTGTTAGATTTGTAAGAAGTCTGCTATTTTAATTCACAGTGACATCTTAATATCCCCAACTACAACAGTGGACCTGAACTAAACACACGTATTATGTAAACCATCACACTTCCCTCCAAAATACTTCTAATTTCTTCTTCCCCTACAGTGCCTTTCCCCACCAAATAAAAACTCCTAATCTGTTTCACAATATATTTTTTTACGGTATCACCTGCCTCTACAGCCATTGAGGTCTGGGTGTGTGCAGTGCACCTTTAACCCAATCCAACACAGCAGGAGACATTGGGGTGGACCAGTATGGTGGTGCTCATTACCAAATTGAGCCCTGGGTTAGTCCTCATGTCACCATTAGGTTTAGTCCTTAAGAGGTATGAAAGAGGAGGTGCCAACGGATAGTGGACAGTGAGCTCCATTACACACTAAATGGAAGAGGATGCCATTAAAGCCACAATATATGGTGGATAAGAGCCAGGTAACAGAACACCCTCGGAGGTTTGTCTCACCTCTAACACCTCTGACCCTTTGTAACCCCCTTAATTGAATTGCTGCTAAGCGTACAAATTGATGTTGTCCCCAAAATGGGTAGGTTTTAGGGCCCTGAGTTTTTCCTGACTGAATAGACCTGACCAGGAAGAACTTAGGGCCCTAGTAATGAGACAGTTGGAGTAATGTTGCATTGGTACACTCTAAGAAAAAAGGGTTCCAAAAGGTTTCTTCGGCTGTCCCCATAGGAGAGCCGTTTTTGGTTCCATGTGAAACCCTTTTTAGTTCCAGGTAGAACTCTTTTGGGTTCCATGTAGAACCCTCTGTGGAAAGGGTTTTTACATGGAACACAAAAGGGTTCTACCTGGAACAAAAGGGTTCCATCTGGAACCGAAAAGGGCTCTTCAAAGGGTTCTCTTATGGCGATAGCAAAAAAAATTCTAAGAGTTTATGGACTAATGTAATCTGACCATTGGTAACTTACTGTAACTAATAATTATGAGCCTGACACATCCTTGGATGAACAGCTCAATACAATGCAATAGAATACTGGACAGTAGATCTCTATGGCAATATTAGAGAGCGGTTTCATCCTGGTTTTCCATTATAATGTTTCACCAAATGTGCACTTCAAAGTATTAGTTGGTAGAATCATTGCCATTCCTTGCACCCACCTGTGTCTTCTACCCCAGGTCCCTCTGTTAACCTCAGGTGCAGACCTCATTGGAAACCTCTACTCTATCCACTATGTCTATCATCCTACTACCACATCACCTCTCCTCTCTGTTGGGGTCACTCGCTCACTAATGGGCCTTCCTCTCCCCAGGTGTCAGCTGATTTAATGTATCTGTACCACAGTCTCATTCCATCCATCTGGACAGTATTCCGTTTTGAGCTCCTGTTTCTAGAACATGTACAGTCCGAGCCTGTTCCCTGTTATGTTTATGCTGCCTTGCCAACTAATATGGTCTTTGTGACGCCAAGGCTAGTACACAGTTTGGGAGAAATGTGCAGTACCAGCTTTGTTCCAGGATTATTATCCATCCCTTCCATTGTTGCATCAGAACCTTTCGATACAAGCCAATAACACTGTAGGACAGAAAGAGCCCCAGCGACTTTGCTCCATGCTCACGTGGGTTTTGCTTTATTTTTGGCTTTGTCCACCATGTACAAAAGCACTCAAGTGCCCATACAGATCGCACTATACAGCGAGCGACCTCATTGGTCCAGTCATTAAGGCGTGACAGATGGGGGCTCACTATACCATGAAGTATCATGCCTCATTTTGGGACGCACAGCGTATTCTAACTGCCGAGAAGTCTAAGTACTGTAAGTACTGACACCAGTTACACTAAAGGACAATGAAAGTGGTTATAGGTATACTGTACATTATTGTTTTCATGCAGAAAATAATGGAAATAATTGCACAACTGTATTGTTAATAAGTTATGTCGAGTTTCATGCATGCTAATTTTAAAAGACCGTAATGTTACAGCACTGTACAGTACTGTATCTATATTCCTCACATAACACCTTATGTCATAACAATGTTACATCATATATGTTAAGATATAACAATACAACCTACTGTTATAACAACATTATTACAAAGTCACTACAAAACAGAAAAACCTGCAAGGCCACTCTGAACGTGAAGCGGCATGAACCAACAGAGTCAGGCCACGGCATTTAATAGCGCTTCATCCCTCAGCGGCTACAAAGTATCCTCTAATTAGTCTAATTGCAGTGAGAGGAAGGAGAGGGCTGAGGTGGCACCCCTAGTCCCAGACACTCCATCCACCACTCCATCCCCCACTCCATCCACCATCATCACCTCCACAGCTTTGTCAGAGCCGTGTCAGCAAGTACCAACTCTATCCATTAGATCTTCTTTCCTAAAAGCCATCTCCTCTCTCCCGCTGCGCTCGTGGCTTAACCCCACTTGAAGTCCCCATAGTGAGGGTTTAGTGGGATAGTGGGTATGTGTAGTTTCAGCAGCAACTGCCTGAATGATGATATTGATAACTACTGGTCGGTGTCCAAACCCTTTCAGTTATGTCAGAATCTTTTATCACGTTTGCTCGTACTGGTTTTAAGCTAAATTAACACATCATCTTTCTCTTTCACTGTCCCATTCACTGACTACTTGAATAAGGCACATAACTTTCATTAGTGAAATGGATATTACCATGGAGTAGCAACACAAGGAAATACAAAACATATAACTAGCCTATATTAGCCTATAACTGTTCCAATTATTGTCCACTTTTGCAGTTCAAGACTGATAAATAAAACCGTGCATTGATTTCAGAGTCCATGCACACCCAAAGAGTCAGAGAGGAAACATACCCAAATCTAAACCATGAGTTCATCAATGAATCAATAGTAATTAGTACTACTGTTTCCCCCTCTTCTCTAATGTGCTCTGTCAATAAATATGGGAAGGATCTTCACTGTTAAAAACAGCCCAAATCATAATTCTGAGTCCCCATATAGGATCTGCCCTAGTCACGTGACAGACGATTGAGCAGGTTAGTGTTTTTCATCATGGATCTTGTTCTGGAGGCAGCTCTGCAGAGTGGTCACTAACTGGCACAGCTACAAAGTAATGAAATCTGATTTTAAACCTAACCCTAATCTTAACCTTAACCCTAACCACACTGCTAACCCTAATTCCTAACCTTAACCTTAAATTAAGACCAAAAAGCTCATTTATATTTTCATAAAGTTTTACTATATAGTCAATATTGACTTTGCAGCTGGCCCATCTAAGGGGAAATTGCTCAGTTCTGCCTCCAGGACAAGACTCCTGACAATAAACGTCAACCTGCAACCATTTACAGTGCCTTCGGAAAGTATTGAGACCCCTTGACTTTTTCCATATTTTGTTACGTTACAGCCTTATTCTAAAATGGATTAAATAAACAAATGTCCTCAGCAATCTACACATAATACCCCATAATGACAAAGACAAAAACAGGTTTTTAGAAATTTTTGCAAATTTATAAAACAGCGAAACACAGAAATACCTTAATTACATAAGTATTCAGACCCTTTGCTTTGAGACTCGAAAATTTAGCTCAGGTGCATCCTGTTTCCATTGATCATCCTTGAGATGTTTCTACAACTTGATTGGAGTCCACCTGTGGTAAATTCAATTGATTGGACATGATTTGTAAAGGCACAAACCTGTCTATATAGGGTCCCACAGTTGACAGTGCATGTCAGAGCAAAAAGCAAGCCATGAGGTCGAAGGAATTGTCCGTAGAGCTCCGAGACAGGATTGTGTCGAGGCACAGATCTGGGGAAGGGTACCAAAAACTTTCTGCAGCATTGAATGTCCCCAAGAACACAGTGGCCTCCATCATTCTTAAATAGAAGAAGTTTGGAACCACCAAGATTCTTCCGAGAGCTGGCCGCCTGGCCAAACTGAGCAATCAGGGGAGAAGGGCCTTGGTCAGGGAGGTGACCATGAACCCGATGGTCACTCTGACAGAGCTCTAGAGTTCCTCTGTGGAAATGGGAGAACCTTCCAAAAGGACAACCATCTCTGTAGCACTCCAACAATCAGGCCTTTATGGTAGAGTGGCCAGATGGAAGACACTCCTCAGTAAAAGGCACATGTCAGCCCGCTTGGAATTTGCCAAAAGGCACCTAAAAGACTCTCAGACCATGAGAAACAAGATTCTCTGGTCTGATGAAACCAAGATTGAACTCTTTGGCCTGAATGCCAAGCCTCACGTCTGGAGGAAACCTGGCACCATCCCTACGGTGAAGTATGGTGGAGGCAGCATCATGCTGTGGGGATGTTTTTCAGCAGCAGGGACTGGGTGACTAGTCAGGATCGAGCAAAAGATGAACGGAGCAAAGTACAGAGAGATCCTGGATGAAAACCTGCTCCAGAGCGCTCAGGACCTCAGACTGGGGTGAAGGTTCACCTTCCAACAGGACAATGACCCTAAGCACACAGCCAAGACAACGCAGGAGTGGCTTCGGGACAAGTCTCTGAATATCCTTGAGTGGCCCAGCCAGAGCCCGGACTTGAACCCGATCTAACATCTCTGAAGAGACGTGAAAATAGTTGTGCAGCAACGCTCCCCATCCAACCTAACAGAGCTTGAGAGGATCTGCAGAGAAGAATGGGAGAAACTCCCCCAATACAGGTGTGCCAAGCTTGTAGCGTCATACCCAAGAAGACTCGAGGCTGTAATTGCTGCCAAAGGTGCTTCAACAAAGTACTGAGTAAAGGGTCTGAATGCTTATGTCAATGTGATATTGTTATATTTTATTTTTAATAAATTAGATAAAATATCTAAAAAGCTGTTTTTGCTTTGTCATTATGGGGTATTGTGTGTAGATTGATGAGGGGAAAAAACAAGGGGTCTGAATACTTTCTGAAGGCACCGTATATCAGATGTCAACATTAGCGTAGTGTATGATGAATTATGACTTTGCTAATGTTTTCAAGTGGAACCTGAGAGGAGGTTTATTCAGTGTTAGAGGGAGTAGTTTTGTGGTGACACACCATAGAACAGAGGAAGTCTGGTGTGTGGACTCCTGGGATTGGTCTGTAGGGGAACACCCATATCAGATTACATAGCATATATACCACAGTTGGGACAAAAGAGGTCAGAATAATCATATTAGAGATGGGACGATTATTCTCCGGGTATCTGCAGGTATCTGTAAATCGACGCTGTAAATCGACGCTGTAACCCTTTGTTATGAATAAACCTTATGATGAAAATACAGCGTCAGCGGGTCCTCCTTGGTCATCACAGCATAATTAGCAACGTTAACTCGACACTACAAAATGGCGACGAGGAATTTGGGACGGTATTGCGTTTTTTCTCAGCGTGTCATTCATGGGCGCCGAGCTGACTCTGGCTCCAGAGGCAGATGAGGGTGAGTTTGTCACTACTTTGGGCTCTGGTCAGTTCGTGTGTCTGTGTGTGTGCGTTGAAAAAATGCACCGTTAAAGAGCTTGCGTGTGTGCGTTGCTGATGTGCTGTGAGATAGGAGTCCATTCTAAATTTGTTTGCGCTGGTAAACAACGCAAAAAGGGGGGAGTGTCTATAGAGATATTTTGCTTGAATAAGAATTCAAGAACAATCGATTGAGAGGAATAAGGCCTAGGCATATGTGTGTAACTTAGAACCGCTGTGAATCTACGGAAGCCCTTTTGTAAAGGCGACCTCTAAGGTGGGCCGAAATCCTAGAAGCACATTAGGTGACTCAGGTGAGTTCTGGAAACTTGTGGCTGTGGTATATATTTAATTGTGTGTTCCCTCTCAGCTGGTGGTTGACGAATCACCTAATTGATGTGACCGCTCATTACATTTCCGGCAGACCTCGTGGTAGCACAAATTTAGCTAACAAAGAAATTTTACGACACGGCGGAGGGAGAAATGCTAAATGTAGCCTGCTAATAATGCTTCATGCTACATGCTAATGCTAATGCTACATGCTAATTTATTCATGCTACATGCCAAATTTGATGCGGGTTATGTTCGATATTTTTTCCTTGGTGGTCCATTGGAATGGGTTGAGCCACCAATATCGTGTTTAGATAGTTTGGGTTTGGTGCCTGATGTTTTGTGAGCTCTGTTAAGTGTTATTGTTTGTCTATTAGGGGTAAAAGAGAGGAAATACAGCGGGACTGTTAACTTTCTGTTGCCTAGCGTTGAGAGAGCTGGGAGAGAGCTCCTTCCACTGTGAAATCGTAGTGATGAATGTACTGCGCATGCGTGTGATTTTACGACACTAGAGTGACGTAGGGGTAAATATGCCACTCCTCTGCTACACTGTGCTGCGGGGAGACGCAGACGAACGAAGGAACAAAGAGAAGGGAACATTTAGAGGCTAATGGTGTATTCTGGTTGTTACATCGGCGGTTGTTTGAAGATGAAACTGTTTTCTTGAGACCTATTGAATTGATAAATGAGAGAGAGATGTTGACGGATTAAAAATAAAAAAATAATTAAATAAAAAAATAAAAAAATAAAATGTTATTGAGCTATTTATACGATTCCTGAGTTAATTCGTAGCGCGAATGTGACTAGAGGAATATTGAATGGTTGAAATAACTCAGTGACTGCATAAACTACTAAATTCTTGTCTGTTTCTTTGTTCTTTTGTGATATGAGAGACATAAGAGGAACGAGGAGAGAGAGAGAGAGAGCGGAAGTGCTGATGTGTACATCATGTGACAGGGTGTGACGCGACAGTCTGCTGCGACAGGATCAAGTCAAAAAAAAAAATCAAGGCTAGTATTGTTTTATTTACAAAAACCTTGCCTTCCCATAAAGGATAATTTGTGTGCCTAGCTTAAATGATGTTATGACAATTTGACAAGGACTTGGCAAAAGACTGATCAATTGATGAAAATAAAAATTGCATTTTGGAGTTTTTGTGCATGAGTGGGTTTGATTAGAGTTGTGTGGGGGAATCAAGTACTGACATTATTCTGTAAAATTAAGATAATTGGATGCTTATTAAGCAATGAGTTTATGAGTATTGTAGTGTTGTAGGATTAGAAGTCTTTATTTTTTGGATTGCTCTGAAGTTGACTACTTTCATTTACTTTCCTGATTGGATGTGGTAAGATTGCCATTAATCAATAATTTGGTAAAATAAAATAAAATGAATAGATAACTAAATGGATGAATAAATTAATTGATTAATTAATTAATTTGGGGAAGAAGAAAAAAAATAGAAAGAGAGAAAAAATAGGGAGGAAACTATAGGCTATATAGTCTAAAATAGAAATAATTCACAATAAAGGAATATAAAATAGTTGTTACAAGGGGGAAAAAGGATATAAGAACTATGAAAGTAATTACACCTGTTGATATAGTTGAAAATAGTAAACATTGCAATACCATTAACTAAAGGTTATCTGGAAAAGGGAATAAAAGTTGGCCTGACATTGAACAACCATAGCCAGTGGAGGGAATTTTAATCCTGACGTTATCAACATGATGAAAGTGATTGAATAATAGAGAGAGGGGAAGCAGAAAGGACCATAAAGATGAATCCAAAACTCCAGAAGTAAGAAAAAACCGAGATGTCTGGAAACTAAGAGAAGAATGAGGTTCGGAAAGATGAAGACAAAGATGAAGACTTGGAGATTAAAGGTGCTTCATATTCAAGAGGATTTTATTCAACAATGATTAGCAAAGAAGAAATAGAAAGAGATATAGACTGAAGTGTATTATGGCTGGATAAGGGGAATCATTTAGAAGAGACAACGAGAACTGGAACAACAACTCAATAAGCTGAAGATACAGAAGAGAAGAAAAAACTGCTGAGAAAAGGATCCCAAGAATTGGAGGAGCAAACTGTTTATACCGGGGCAGAGCAAATAGGTCAAGCAAGTGCAGCCAGTCCGGATGAGCTACTTTGTTTTGCCCGCGATATTTATTACGGCTTCTACTTTTAACATTATGTGCTTTGGCACCCTCATGGCCCCAATATGTCTCTGTCAAAAAAGAGAAAAGTGGACGCAGAGTGCAGAGTGTTCCAAGAAAAATTGTCATCCTATTTATTCACGGAATTGAATGGGAAAGCTGTATGTTTGGTGTGTTCACAGCATGTTGCAGTGCTGAAAGAATATAACCTTCGTCGCCACTATGTGAGTCTTCATGCCGACAAATATGACAACTTTCAAGGACAGCGGAGAAGAGAGAAGGTGAATGAACTGTTGGTGGGTCTGAAGAAACAGCAGTCTGTGTTTACTCACAGCCGAGACATCAGTGACGCTGCAGTGAAAGCTAGCTACCTCATTGCTAATGGAATCGCAGTGGCTTCAAAACCATTTAGTGAGGGTGAATTTGTATAAACATGCATGATGAAGGCAGCAGAGATTGGGTGCCCTGAAAAGCACCAGGCTTTTGCAAATATCAGCCTGACAAGATTCACAGTTGCAGACAGGATTTCCAATCTTTCAGTGGATTTGGACAGCCAGTTGAAGCAAAAAGTAAAGTCATTTATTGCGTTTTCGGTTGCAATTGATGAAAGCACGGACATTACAGATGTTGCACAACTGGCCATTTTCATCCGCGGAGTTGATGACACATTGACCGTCACCGAGGAGTTCGTGGAGTTGGTGCCGATGACAGATACAACGACAGCAGCTGATATTTTCACTGCACTCGTCGGCGCGCTGGACAGGGTCGGAGTGGACTGGTCCCGCGCTGTCAGCCTGGCTACAGATGGTGCACCCTCAATTATCGGGAAAAAAGCAGGCGTTGTGACAAAGTTCAGAGAGAAAGTGCAATCTGCAAATGGAGGACGTGATTTTTGGACTTTTCACTGTATTTTGCACCAGGAGGCTTTGTGTTGCAAGTCATTAAAGATGGATAACGTCATGAAGGTGGTCATCCAAACTGTTAATTTCATCCGATCCAGAAGCCTGAATCACCGTCAGTTTGACAGCCTTCTCAGAGAGAAAGACCACATCTATGGCCTGCCATACCACAATGAGGTGAGATGGTTAAGCCGAGGTGCTGTGCTGAGGCGTTTCTTTGATTTACGAGAAGAAATTGAACAGTTCATGGAAGAAAAGGGCAAACCAGTGTTAGAATTTAATTCCGCAGAATGGATGCAGGACCTTGCATTTATGGTGGATGTTACAGAGCACCTGAATAACTTGAACAAACAGCTGCAAGGGCGCAACAAAGTTGCCACGCAGTATTATGACAGCATACGTTCTTTCAAGTTGAAGCTGTCATTGTGGGAGACGCAACTCGCCGGTGGTGATGCAGCTCACTTCCCCTGTCTGAAAAATGTGTGCGCGACCCAACATGTGGCAGACATGAAGCGGTTCAAAGATAAAATAACGGGACTGTTAAGGGAGTTTGAGCAACGCTTTCAGATTTTTGGTGAACTGGAGAAAGACTTCAAAGTTTTTTGTTCGCCATTCACCGTGAATCCCTCGGATTTGAAGGGCAAATTTGCCGCAGCTGGCTTGGACACATTTTATCAGAATCTCTTGCCAGGTTACCCCAACTTGACAGCCCTCGCTGCAAAACTGTTGTGCATGTTTGGAACCACATATCTTTGTGAGCAAGTTCTCTTTAATGAGCATAAATAAAACAAAGCTGCGCTCAAGGCTCACGCACAAGCACTTGAATCACATCCTGAAGTTGGCTGCCACTCAGGATGTGACGCCTGATATTGATGCGCTGGTGAAAGCTAAAAGTTGCCAGGTATCAGGAGTCAAATAAACTATGCAACCCCACTTAAAGTGCTGCATGAGACACCCTGATATAGTTCTGTGATCTGTGATATACTTCTGTGAATCACTGAGGCATTGTGTGTTTGTGTGTTGTTTGTCCTCAGAATTTCAAATAACTTGAGGTGTTTTATGATTAATAGTGATGTTGTGCTTTTGGACACACTGTCCTCAGGCTCCAGCTTTATGTTTATATGTTTTTATGTTGATGTGCTATTGTTTTTAATTGATTTTATTTTATTTTGTATATTTAACCTATTCTTGACTCTGTGGTTCTTGCACTTGTTTGGGGAACAGGATTTCATTATTTGTATCTACATTTCTACCTGAGAAATGACACCCTGATATAGTTCTGTGATCTGTGAAACAGTTCTGTGAATCACTGAGGCATTGTGTGTTTGTGTGTTCTTTTTCTTTAGAATTTTCAAATAAACTTGAGGTGTTTTATGATTAATAGTGATGTTGTGCTTGTACTATTTTGGACACACTGTCCTCAGGCTCCAGCTTTATGTTTTATGTTGATAGTATTAAAACAAAGAAAACAATCTGAAGTTGTTGTTTTTAAGTTATATATACCATGATTTTACCGGTCCGGCCCACTTGGGAATAGATTTTCCTCCATGTGGCCCCTGAGCTAAAATGAGTTTGACACCCCTGGCCTAGAAGATCCGAAGGGGGGTGTCAGCTGGTAACACCAATTAGGGGAAACAAATATCCAACAATTCAAGTGAAAACAAAGGACTATGAGAAGTGATAGTGGAAAAGCTTTTATCTGTGTTCAGCCTGAAGAGGTTACACATCTCACTATGTAAAATTAACTAATTAGGATAGGGATTCGAGAGAGTAAAACAGCTGATTACTCTTAAGGAACCAATTGAGCTCTGCTATAAAAATCAAGAAAATTAAAATACCCATACTGGTATCAGAAAATATACCTATTGCATTGTTGGGAAGAGAAGCATTGTGTAAGTTGAACTGTACAATAAGATGTACACCAGACGGCTGTCTGGTAGAAGATTTTAAAAGAGTAGGGTTTTTGGGAACCATATTTGCTTGAACAGATAGATTGTCCTCCTGCCTATTATACAATCTGTTTGAAAAATAATGTTAAAAGGGTGACTGTTATTCTTGGTTACATTCCTACACCAAGAGATTTCAAACTAGGCTAAAAGATGTTCAATCGTTTGCCAAGTCTGTGTGTAAAGAAATCATAAGCAGGTGGGGACTTCCCGATCACATATTGAAAAATTAGTGGTAAGGGATTTTGTGAATAAATCAGTGAAATGATTTTTTTTTTAAGTTAGGAGAAAAGTCAGATTAAAAAGTTAGGAAAACTAGGGTTGAAGGAACTCTAGGACAGTTAGCTAAGCTTCAATGTTAGTTAGTAGTAAGAGAGAGAGAAAAGTTTGAAAGTGAGGGATTAGAGTTAGGACTGAGAGTGAATGTAGTGACACTAGTGGTGATATATGGAAGTACAAGTAAAGAGTTCAAAGCTTAGGGGAAACTAGATGAAACAACAACAATGACATCAACACTTTAGTATATTATAACAACAGTGAGAAGCAATTTAACTATTTCAACATTGACAGTTATTAAAGCTATAACTATATCACATTTGATTACAAGGGAGCAAATAGCTCTAGCACCAATTTTAGAGGAAAAGACTGTTATTAGGGTTAGGATGGGTGATACAGCTCATTTTCCTTGTAGTTGTGGAAACATTTGTTTAGGCCTAGGTTTAAGTGTTATTGGTTAAATGCATTAACCTAGGTGAATTTGTTAGATAGGAAGGAAAATCAGTTAACAGCGCTTCATGAAGCATTGGAGAGGAAACCAGTGAAGGCTAAAAGCTGTTTTTGTTCTAATAAAACATATGATGGATAGGAGTTATTTAGGGGTTTGTGGTGAGAGTATATATTCTTACCTATGGATGGATAGGATGTTGTTTTTGTTAGAAGTTGAAGCTTCCATATGAGGTTTAAAATTAAAATAGGGGAAGCACAGGGAC
The DNA here is from genome assembly GCF_020615455.1 of Coregonus clupeaformis. Lineage (NCBI taxonomy): Eukaryota > Metazoa > Chordata > Actinopteri > Salmoniformes > Salmonidae > Coregonus > Coregonus clupeaformis. The sequence goes on from NC_059222.1 coordinate 20,222,601, forward strand.
AGAGATAAATCTGATTCTGAAAGAGAGAAGTTTCATAGTCTGGGAAGCCTATCATTGGAGGATAAGTCTAAGAGAGAAGTGGGGATTTTTCCATGGTATGGTGTAAAATTTTGGGAAGATAACATAGATAATATTAACTATAATTTGAAGGGTTTTGCAAATGAAACGATAAGAGGGTTTAACCTTCTGTCAAGACTCAAAGGAGTATTGATAGATAGATTTAAGAGGTTTCAATATTAGTGTGATTTTAGTATTTTGTTATGAATCAAAGGGGGGAATAGAATGTGATTCATTTAGATTCATTTTATATATCATTTTTATATTCTTAGTTGATATTGATGTTTTAATTTGAATGTGTTGTTTTGCAAAATATACTGTTTGGTCTTTTCTTTTCTTCCAGAAGCATTTGGGGGAATATGTAGAGATTGAAATACTCAAACAAGGACAATATGAAGGGACAATATGAAAGGAGAATATGAAGGGACTGGAGGAAATGGAACAAGGAAGGTGTGGAAATGTTCCGATTCCATCATCGAAGATGCATTGGAAGTCGACACTGCTGAGGAGATGAAGTGTAGTGGACTACATTCCAGTGTCTGCAATGATATATAGACATATTTGCATGTGTAATACATAATTTGTGTCATATTCTTTCTGTATTAGGTATTAACTTTTGTAGAATGATATTTGCTGTTATTAGATACATGTGGGGATCTCAGATGTTTTTGTTTATTTCTAGGCAGGGATAGAGATAATCCACAGTAGGGTCCGATGGGTTGACCAGCCTGAGTGTGGACATTTTGGATAGTATTTTGTTTGCTGGGGCTTTCATGTGTATTTAGTTGCAACATAGTTTCAAATGCATTGATAAAGATTTATGAATTGATCTGGAGTACTTAAGTGGTTGCCTGGGGCAGAGGGGCCGTGAGAGAATTTTACTGTCTTGATTGATATGGATGGATATTTGGAAAGAAGGCTGCCAGACAGGTTTTTCGCTCTCACACTCCATAGAGATTTGTTCATATTTCATAGAAATGTATTCACACTTCATAAAGATTTGTTCATATTTCATAGAAAGGTATTTACACTCCAGAGAAAAGTGTTTTGGGTTTATTGTTAAAAATAATCAATAATAGAGATTGTTACTTGTCATAATCCTATTCTTTTTGTTTCGAGACTTTTAGTTAGTCTCGAAGGGGGGAATATGTAGTGTATGATAAATTATGACTTTGCTAATGTTTTCAAGTGGAACCTGAGAGGAGGTTTATTCAGAGTTAGAGGGAGTAGTTTTGTGGTGACACAACATAGAACAGAGGAAGTCTGGTGTGTGGACTCCTGGGATTGGTCTGTAGGGGAACACCCATATCAGATTACATAGCATATATACCACAGTTGGGACAAAAGAGGTCAGAATAATCATATTAGAGATGGGGCGATTATTCTCCGGGTATCTGCAGGTATCTGTAAATCGATGCTGTAAATCGACGCTGTAACCCTTTGTTATGAATAAACCTTATGATGAAAATACAGCGTCAGCGGGTCCTCCTTGGTCATCACAGCATAATTAGCAACGTTAACTCGACACTACAGTAGCATATATTATCTACAGAAACATATGTACCATTATTAAATGAACATGAATGGCGGACAATGCATTCAGTGCAAAATGTATTCAGTGTTAAAATACTGTAAAGAGAGACCTCAAGAGAAACCACACATATGATTCACTGTTCTATATTTCTTCTGTTTGTATATGTGTATTTTTTATATATATTTTTTTATCAATCTTACCAATTCCTTTTTATCTGAGCATGAAATCCCTCAAAAGCAAACTAGGTAAGATATAGAAAGAGAGGAGATTAAATGAAAACAGATATGAAGTCTAAAAGAAACTGTAAATAACTTTCATCCTCAACTTCATCCAAAATTCTTATGATTCATTGGGACAGTTCCTTTTAAGCTTAAAGCAGTCTAGAGAGTCTGGACGAAGTTAGAGAGAGAGAGGGAGAAAGACAGAGAGAGGGGAGAGAGAGCAGAGAGAGAGAGATGGCAATATATGGTGCTGTCACTGAGGCTTAGTGTCTCTGTGTTGTGTGCTGTGCGGACGGAGCCTCGTGTCACGTTGAGTCTCTGAGGCAGCAGGACACCAGCATGGAGCCTGGGGATTGGCCGAGCACCCACTGATAGACCACTGTCTCTACTGACCACTCAGGACATGTGACCTTTAGCAAGAGTTACTGTTTTGAAAGAATATCAATATGACTTTTAAAGGGATAATTTGAGATTTTTGCAATCTACTTCCCCAGAGCTAGATGAACTCGTGTATACCATTTTTCTGTCTCTGTGTGCAGTTTGAAAGAACTTGGCTAGCAAAACTACCTATAACTTCCTTTGTACTGGATGTAGAGACATGATTCTGTGGAAGTAGATTAAGGGCTTAATTGCCAAAATCCCATAGTATCCCTTTAATGTTGTTATGGATTGTTACTCATCATTAATCCAGTGATTATTCTCATGAGACTTCTTTAATAGTATATTTTACAATGGGGAATACCATTTATCCTGCCTTTGATAGTGATCTTTACAAAGCTTGATTGACAGAATAATCTGTATGGCCAAAAATGATGTTTACAATGAGATATAAATCTCCTTGCCAGTAGGCACGGCGATGCTGCAAGACAACATTGGTAAGTATTTATTTTTAAAAATGCATCCTGCAAGGTCAAATCTCTGTGAGACACACACAAAGACCCAGACAACCCAGACAGACGTGTCGGTCAAAGGCAAACATCTTTTTTAACACGCTAAACATGAACTTTTATGCTGAAACTTTACTATCTTTACTGCTGTAGCTTTTGGGTTTCCTGTTCCTCTCCTTTTCACTCCAGGGAACATTGTGTGATCTCCTGGGTAATTGGAGCTCTGCTGAGGAGATGATCTGTAGGCGTGGGTGCTCAGGTCTAATCACACACACAATGTCAACACGCTGGGAGTCTAGTGAGGGCAATTATGACTTCAACAGCAGCAGCGCCCAAACTTGCCTCAGAGCTTAGTTTCAACTTTGCCTCAAATCTCTCCACCTTTAGGTAAATGCATATTCTGTGCTTGTATTGACAAAGTCTCACTCAGAGCAGAAGTGCCGATCTGGGATCAGTTTAGCTTTTTAGATCATAATGAATAAGATCATATAGGGGGAACCTTCTCCTAGATCAGCACTTTTTTAATGGCAGATTTTGTGTAAATCTAGGCAACATAAATGCTTGGTAGTACTCTTTCTGGTCAGGGTTCAGCCTCCTTATCTATAAAGAGGCTTCGTAACAACTTCAAACGCACATGATGCTGCAGCACATTCTCAGAAAGAAAAATTGTGCTATTTAGAATCATCCCACTGGGCACAAACTGGTTGAATCAATGTTGTTTCAACGTAATATGTCAACGTATTGCGATGTGGAATCTACCTGGAAAATACATTGGATTTGCAAAAAGTCATCAAAGTATATTTCAACCACAGGATTACAGTGTCATCTTGGTAACCCAATTTCAACATAGACAAACCAAGTTAAAATATGTTGAATTTGTTGTACCTTTAAAACAACATCAGATCTTCAACATTATATCCACTATCAGAAAAAAAAACTATAGGCTGGGCAGCACCTCCTACTGGAGAGTTGCTCTATCTACAGCTACCCTTTGGTCTCCCATCTGGGGTTTTAACCAAGACTAGCCCAGCTTAGATATTTGTCACTGACTACTACCAATGTGCTATCGTGGGAATGATTGTTGAGTCATTCCAAAGGGTAGGTTTAACAGAGCAAATGAAATGACCATACATTATCACTCATATATAATCAATGATGCTATTTAGGCCTATGTAGCATTTGGAAAGTCATCAACATCTATTGTTTAAATTCAAACCAGGATTCAACTAAAAATAGACAATACAAATAGGCCTAGGGTGTCAAGCTTTGGTTGATATCAAATGTAATCTTCAGGTTAATAATTAATATGTTGAATTTATGTCTCCATCTCAACCAAAAATCAACTAAATCAAATCAAACTTTATTTATAGTGCATTTCAAGTTTAGTTTGATTTGATTTAGTCCTATTCTTTAACTTAGATTTTTGGTTGAGATAGAAACGTATTTAGGCTCTGCCCTAATGTATGTATTGAATGGAAACCTGGAGCTGCATGGCAAATTGTCCAGGAACACAAGGAAAGCACAAAGGACAATGCCCAAGGACTAGTCAGCCCTTCCCCCACTGAGGGGCCAAAATGTATCTCTGTTACAGTATCCAGAGGACTGACTATTGTGACAGAATAATGCTATAGTATCCATGTTTGGTATCTATCTGAAACTTGTTCAATGAGGATAACTCTGATGCTATCTATATGGATGTATTATCTCTGTGGTTACCTGTATCTGTACAGGGTGAACGCTGAATTACTCTATGCAAAGAGGTTTTATGGTCTTCTTACATTGGTCTCATCTCCCACACAAGCTCTTAGATGCTGTGACATCCTGTGGAGATTGGGCCTGGGAGTGTTTAGGTTACTGTAAACTTGGTATCGTATCATTTGGTTGGTCAATGGTGGTTGGTTTTGGGTTGAACGGTTACACCTTCAGATGTTATAAATGGAATTGAAAGCCTTTGTTCTCTCTCTTCTCCTGTATCCAGTCCATGGAGGAAGGTTTTATGATCAATTCTCATTTCCTAGGCTTCTAGGCCTCTGGCCTAGTAGGTATCTCTTTGTCAATGCTTTGTCTTCTAAGTTCACCTTAGAATCTATATGCCTAGAAGTATGCTTTCAAATGCTTGTTAATCCAGGCTCTGTCGTAGCCGGCCGCGACCGGGAGACCCATGGGGCGGCGCACAATTGGCCCAGTGTCGTCCAGGGTAGGGGAGGGAATGGCCAGCAGGGATGTAGCTCAGTTGGTAGAGCAATGGCGTTTGCAATGCCAGGGTTGTGGGTTCGATTCCCACGGGGGGCCAGTATGAAAAATAAAAACAATTATGTATGCACTCACTAACTGTAAGTCGCTTTGGATAAGAGCGTCTGCTAAATGACTAAAATGTAAATGTAATGCTTTGTAACTTAAGCTTTATGCCTTGTATGTGAATCCATTCATTGTACAATGTTAATTAAATATCTGCCTTTGATATAGACAATTCTCAGACCTGTTCTTGCTAGTCAACGTCAACTCATTGCCTAATGCTTGCTTGAATATTTTAATTATCTTTATGGAGTAAGAAAAACATTTTAATAGGCTAATTGCTTAGTCTTATTACGAGTCACATGTGATATATATATACTATACTGTATATACACATATCAAATATTACTGCCCACTACACGTAAATCTACAATTATTATTTTGTAGAAAAACTGGATATTGAATTGTGTTTGGTAGACAATTTTACCAAATATCAACATTTGAAGGAGATGTATCTTCCATCTGAGCCACTGGCTTTAATTCCAGTTTGTCTACAAATGAATAATTTATATGTTTGATTCACGTCTCCGTCTCAAGCAGAAAAAATCTAAGTTAAAGAAAAGGACTAAATCAAATAAAACTTTACATGCACTATAATCAAGTTTGATTGGATTTAGTCCTATTCTGTAACTTAGATTTTGTTCAACACTTTTATAAGCCATAAAATACTTGTTCTCCCTACTTCCACTCACGCTACAACCAGCACTGCAGCTACAATGAATGACTATGGCAAAGTGTTCCGATAAGCTTGCGTTGTTATTATTAGCGGCTTGTGTCTTTTTCAATATCAAGGAATATTTCACTTTCTCTGGTCATAGGAGTAACAACATGAATTGGTGCATGAGGCAGAAATAATGCAGTGCGACTTGAGTTTTGCCATCAGCTGGAAGTCTGTGTCCCCTTTTCTCAGCAGAGGGAGGGAGAGCAGAGAGACGGTGAGTCGGGTGAGAGGCAGCCTCACCGCTGCTCCCTCCCTCCTCTCAGACTGACCATCAGATGCAGGCCACCAGTCCAGTTTAAATATGCTCACTCAGCTATGTTTCACAAGTCATACAACAAATGATCTATTACCAGTGTGATCATATACCTAATTTAAATATATATCTAATTTCAAAATGGTCTGAAAAGAACAACCTTTGCAGGGCATTTCAAGCATAGCCAATTCAAGCATAGCCAGTGATATAATGCATTGGGCCTATAGCCTACTGCACAAATCTCATTGCTACAGAACTGTTTTCAAAATTGGTTGATGTTGCATAGGTTTACTTTTTTTAAGTCATGTTTAAAAGAAATCTGATCTTGGCTTGCATTTTGACTCAGAAAGTGATCTTGACTCAGAAATGGTTGGTGACCACTGCTCTACTATATACCCATTTGATGTTGCTACCTTTATGATGACTAATCTACACTCATTTACAGCCTGTGTGTGAAATACAAAGGGAGGAAGATGTACATACTGTAGTTACAGTACACGTGAAAGCTATATAGACTTATATAATGAACGGGCAGTATTCATCTCCTGTCTCTCCTCTCCTCCAGACTCCACAGTCCACTCCTCTCCAATCACGCTGTGTAATCTAGTTACCTCACTAATTATGCGCCAGATATATTTTTAGCAACTAGGTCGTCGTCGCCATGCAGTCCTATGACCCGTATAGACTGACTGATTGTAATGTCCAGCCTATAGCTATTAGTTTAGTTCATTTAAGTCCAACATACTAGCTAGTGCAAAGTATCCAGACACTGTCTGTAGAGTCATGTAATGAGGGTTTCACTGCAGTTTGATGGTGCACAGCACATTCATTCTTACATTCATATTCATGTACAATAAATCAAACTCACACGGTTATCAACAAAGATTAGATTCAAAGATCCAATTTCTTATTCTGATTCATTTGATTCAGAGATGGCACATTTTCAGGAAGCTAGCATTGGAATGACTATTAATTCTAGAGCAGGGGTATTCCACTCGTACGCTACAATGTCCAGAGCCTGCTGGTTTTCTGTTCTACCTGATACTTAGTTGCACTTACCTGGTGTCCCAGGTCTAAATCAGTCCCTGATTAGAGGGGAACAATGAAAAATGCATTGGAACTGGCTTCAAGGTCCAGAGTTGAGTTTGAGGGATCTAGAGTGTTCATTCTAACCCGCTCCTCTTTGGGCTCTGCAATCACAGACACTAACCAAACGAATCATCCTCTGCTGGTTGAGTGCCTTGTCCCTGACCAGGGTGCCCAGGCCACCCACAGCAGTAGTCATGGAACCTTACCAACCTTTCTCCGTACATACAGGAGTAATAAAGGCCTAGTTCACTAATTTGGGGGGGATTTTTAAAAATTAATTTGTATTATTATATATTTATTTATTTATCAGCACCCTCAGCTGCAGCACCCTCAGCACCCCTACTTCCTGCAGCTATGGATAGGATGGTGACCGATGGTGATTGAGTAGAGCAAAATCACCAAAGCGGATGAGGTTCTGTCTGAAATGTTCAAAGGCCTGCAATGAAAAGACAGATTAGCATTCCCAATGAGTGGGCCGCAATGGAAAGTGAGATGTCTTTTGTTAGTTAGAATGCATAATGAGTAGCTAAACTCTATCAAAAGCTTCCTCAACATCAGACCTTGCCATGAACAACGTGAGAGATAGAGGGAGGAGGACATTGTCTATATAAGATGCTAATATCAGAATCTTATAGACAATGTCCTCCTCCCTCTATCCATCATATATTATGACATAAATGGGAAAGAAAAGCAAGATAGCATTATCATAGCCTGGTCCCGTATCTGTTTGTGCGGTCTTGCCAACTCCAGATCTGGGACCAAGGTAGCATCATGATTTCTGAATCCTGACTTTGTGAAAGGAGATATTTAGGTGTGTCTTGGTTCTTTATTCTGTTCATCATAGTTTGTGATTTGAACTTTGGCTTGACCAGCTGCTGCTGTGTGACACCCTAGCCCGGTGAAACCATGGCTTGACAATGATCCTGTGTGGTGGTAACAAACAATGACAATGTGAACATGCTATTGATCTTTGCCTAAATTACAGTTGAGTTTCAGTGAATCTGAAACAGGTATCTCTTATGCCAACTTTCATGTCATTGAGGCCATTCAGATAGAGGAGGACCAGTCAAGTTTCCATTTTGAGGATAGACTCCAGCAACAGTTACATTTCTGACAATGTGAGGCTTGTCACCTAAGACAGGGCACTAGCTGGCACCATGTGACCACTCTGTGTCACATGTCACTTTCGCCATTCCGCAAGGTGGACAGGTTAGGTGCTTTCGAGATGACAAGTGTCTTATCAAACATTTGAAAGGTATAGCTAATTAAGAACTTGGTGAATTGTATTTCATCAGCACACAAGTTTTGTTTGCACCATCATGGAGCATAGGATTACAATAAATGACGTTTTTGGTCAGCTGTATCTTTTTCAATACTTTCACAAAAAACTAATAAAAAAAACATTAGCCTTTATCAAAATTGTATTTTAAGACCGCATTCACGTTCATAATCAGGTTTCTACATCACCTCTCGAGTTGCAGTAAGCACTACTACGTTTTTCTCTCTCGCTCAAATACAGGACTACAAAGAGGGTAGGTTGTGTTTCCGCTAATGGCTGCTGGTGGTCACGGTTCCCTTGCAGACCCTGTGTTTTGGCTCAGTATCTACCTGTCTAGCCAAGCCTTTTTTCCATTTTAGCCTGATGAGCCTAGCGCTGGCTGGGCCTATCAGCACGGCCCTCTCCTCACTTTCACCTGGGGTGCTGAGCTGATATGGCCCTCTGCCTACCCTTCTCCCTTCCTCGCTATGTCACCGTCTGCCCCCATGCCACCTCCCCGCCTCTCCGCCCCCCCATGAGAGCCAAAACAGGGTCGGGTCCAACGAAGATGTAAACCAAGCTACCACAAAACCAGCTCCCTCTAATTCATTATTCATTACCCAACTTAATGAGTTTTCCATCCACTACACACCACTATCGCCTGCAATTAATGGCAAATAATGTGGTTATTCTGTCCAATTGCTTTTATTTAGTTGTGGCCCTCATATTGTAATGTATGAAGTAGAGGAAAGAGGAGGAAGTGCATAACGGACCAGGATGTACAACTTGAGGTGACATTTTTCAACAGAGGGATGGCCATAGAAATGGGAAATGAAGAAACATGAGCAGGCAAAGTAAAGGTATAAATAGGTATATATATAAATATAAATGATATATAATATGTAAATATATAAAGGTCTAAATTCACGTTTAGCTCCTCTTTCTTTGTCACTTTGAGTCATGTACTGTCATAAAATGGAAGCAACTCAGCAATCAGATAATGGCTTACCTTACTGATAAAGAAGAGTGGCTTGGTATGGGACAATGTATAATACTGTTACTATAATAGTTCACTTCTCCCCATGACATACTGTAGGTACACCCTTAAGAATAATGGTTCTATATAGTGCCAAATAAGGGTTATTTGGCTCGTAACAATAGCGGAACTCTTTTTGGTGCACTATAAAAAATATATATGTTGATTCAAAGTACAATTGTTAGGCAACCAGCTGCAATAGGATTCTGAGTTTGCTCAACATTTGGGCATATAGCTGAACCTACCACCATAAAGTGGGGTTCGGAATTATTGGATACTTTGATAAAGAGGATCAAAAAAGAATAGTATAAAATAAATAGAAATTAAGAGTTGATTTCCAAAACGCTATATCCACCAATTTTTCACCATTGTGTTTTTTCATCAGAAATAATTGCTTATGGGTACCTTTATGTGTGTAAAATGTTACTGTTTTAATTCATAGATTTTAAATGTGTATTACAATTGGTTTTGTTGCAAAAAATGCTATTCAGTGCCTTCAGAAAGTATTCACACCCCTTGACTTTTTCCACATTTTGTTGTGTTAAAATGGATTAAATTGAGATTTTTTGTCACTGGCCTACACACACACACATACACACAATACCCCATAATGTCAAAGTGGAATTATGTTTTTCGAAATGTTTACAAATTAATAAAAAATGAAAAGCTGAAATGTCTTGAGTCAATAAGTATTCAACCCCTTTGTTATGGCAAGCCTAAATAAGTTCAGGAGTAAAAATGTGCTTAAGTCACTTAATTAGTTGCATGGACAGTGCAATAATAGTGTTTAACATGATTTTTTAATGACTACCTCATCTCTGTACCCCACACATACAATTATCTGTAAGGTCCCTCGGCGAAGCAGTGAATTTCAAACACAGATTCAACCACAAAGACCAGGGAGGTTTTCCAATGCCTCGCAAAGAAGGGTAACTATCAGCAGATGGGTAAATCTTTTTAAAAAGCAGACATTGAATATCCCTTTGAGCATGGTGAAGTTATAAATTACACTATGGATGCCTTATCAATACACCCAGTCACTACAAAATTACAGGTGTCCTTCCTAACTCAGTTGCAGGAGAGGAAGGAAAGTGCTCAGGGATTTCACCATGAGGCCAATGGTGACTTTAAAACAGTTACAGAGTTTAATGGCTGTGATAGGAGAAAACTGAGGATGGCTCAACAACATTGTAGTTACTTTGCAATACTAACCTAATTGACAGAGTGAGAAAAAGGAAGCCTGTACAGAATACAAATATTCCAAAACATGCACCCTGTTTGCAACAAGGCACAAAAGTAATACTGCAAAAATTTGGCAAAGAAATAACTTTATGTCCTGAATACAAAGTGTTATGTTTGGGGCAAATCCAATACAACATATTACTGAGTACCACTCTCCATATTTTCAAGCATAATGGTGGCTGCATCAGGTTATGGGTATGCTTGTAATTATTAAGGACTGGGTAGTTTTTCAGGATAAAAAGGTAACAGAATGGAGCTAAGCACAGGCAAAATCCTAGAGGAAACCCTGGTTCAGTCTGCTTTCCAACAGACACTGGGAGATTAATTCACCTTCAGCAGGACAATAACCTAAAACACAAGGCCAAATCTACACTGGAGTTGCTTACCAAGAAGACAGTGAATGTTCCTGAGTGGCTGAGTTACAGTTTTGACTGAAATCTAATTGAAAATCTATGGCAAGACCTGAAAATGGTTGTCTGGCAATGATGATCAACAACCAATTTGACAGAGCTTGAAGAATTTTGAAAAGAATGATGGGCAAATGTTGCACAATCCAGGTGTGGAAAGCTCTTAGAGACTTACCCAGAAAGACTCACAGCTGTAATCACTGCCAAAGGTGCTTCTACAAAGTATTGACTCAGGGGTGTGAATACTTATGTAATTGAGATATTTCTGCATTTCATTTTCAATACATTTGCAAAAAATTCTAAAAACATGTTTTCACTTTGTCATTATGGGGTATTGTGTGTAGATTGAGGAAAAAACTATTTTATCAATTTTAGAAAAGGGCTGTAACGTAACAAAATGTGGAAAAAGTTGAGTGCACTGTACATTACACAAACCAGATGGCACCATTTGTTTTTGTTTTTACAGATAGCCAGGGGCACACTCCAATACTCAGATATATTTTATAAACAAAGAATGTGTGTTTAGTGAGTCCACCAGATCAGAGGCAGTAGGGATGACCAGGTATGTTCTCTTGATAAGTGTGTGAATTGGACTATTTTCCTGTGCTGCTAAATTAGTGTATTCACCTTAAGATAGCTAGGTAGGACAACCACCTAATCACAGGTATAGCAAGTACACTTTCCCCAATAAAGTAGCTAAGCACAGCAAGGTCAGAGCTGGGGGGGGGGGGCATTGGGGTTGAGATGAAGAGTTGGATTATTTAACATTTACATTTACGTCATTTAGCAGACGCTCTTATCCAGAGCGACTTACAGTTAGTGCATACATTATTCTTTTTTATTTTCATACTGGCCCCCCGTGGGAATCGAACCCACAACCCTGGCGTCGCAAACGCCATGCTCTACCAACTGAGCTACCTCCCTGCCGGCCATTCCCTCCCCTACCCTGGGCCAATTGTGCGCCGCCCCATTGGTCTCCCGGTTGCGGCCGGCTACAGCAGAGCCTGGATTTGAACCAGGATCTCTAGTGGCACAGCTAGCACTGCGATGCAGTGCCTTAGACCACTGCGCCACTCGGGAACCCCTACTCTTTGAAGAGGTAGGGTTAGAGGTAGGGTTAGATAGACAGGGACTCTGCTGTCCTAGCTTCATTGGGAAGCTGGTTCCACCATTGGGGTGCCAGGACAGAGAAGAGCTTGGACTGGGCTGAGTGGGAGGGTCAAGAGACCAGAGGTGGCAGAACTGAGTGGGAGGGTTTGAGCATAGCCTGAAGGTAGGGAAGGACAGTACCTCTTGCTGCACCATACGCAAGCACCATGGTCTTGTAGTGGATGCGAGCTTTGACTGGAAGCCAGTGGAGTGTGCGGAGGCGCGGGTTGACATGGGAGAACTTGGGAAGGTTGAAAACCAGGCGGGCTGCAGCGTTCTGTATGTTGCAGGGGTTTGATGGCACAAGCGTGGGGCCCAGCCAACAGAGTTGCAGTAGTCCAGACGGGAGACGACAAGTGCCTGGATTAGGACCTGCACCGCTTTCTGTGTGTGGTAGGGTCGTACGCCACAGATGTTGTAGTGCATGAACCTGCAGGACCAAGTCACTGCTTTGTATGTTTGCAGAGAACGACAGGGTGTTGTCCACAGTCACGGCAAGGTTCTTTGCACTCTGGGAGGGCGGAACAGTGGAGTTATCAACCATTATGGAGAGGTCTTTGAGCGGGCAAGTCTTCCCCAGGAGGAAGAGCAGCTCAGTCTTGTCAAGATAAGAGTTTGAGGTGGTGGGCCGATATCCAAGCTGAGATACCTGCATGTCGCCACCTGGATGTCAGAAAGTGGGTGGGGGGGGGGGGTGCAGCGCCTGAGATACAGCCCTGAGAGGGTGGAGAAGAGGATCTGATGGTTCATGGTGTCGAAGGCAGCTGATAGATCTAAGAGGATGAGAACAGAGGAGAGAGTCATCTTTGGCAGTGCAGAGAGCCTTCGTGACACAGAGAAGAGCAGTCTCGGTTGAGTGACCCATCTCGAAGCCTGACTGGTTAGGGTCAAGAATATCGTTCTGAGAGATAATGAGAGTTGATCAGAGACAGCACGCTCAAGTGTTTTGGAAAGAAAAGAAAGGGATACAGGTCTATGGTTTTTGACATCAGAGGAGTCGAGTGTTGGTCCCTTGAAGGGAGCGACTCAGGCTATTTTGAAGTCAGAGGGGACGTAGCCAGTGTTCAGGAATGAGTTGATGAGGGAAGTGAAGAATGGCAGGCAGGTTGTCACTGGCCAGACCTCACTAGTCACAGGATTTCATCTGGAGAGAGAGGGGAGAAAGAGGTCAGGGGTAGTTCTTTGAGTGGGACCAGTGGCCTCAATAGCCTGAGTGAATGAGGAGCAGATGTCGACAACGTTTTTCTGAAAAGGAGTTGTCAAAGTCGTCTGCAGAGGGGGGGATTAAGGAAAGAGGGGAGGTGGGAAAGCGTTTCCTAGGTGTAGAAGCTTGACATTTAGAGTTATAGAAAGTAGCTTTAGCAGCAGTTACAGAGGAAGAGAAGGTAGAGAGGGAGTGAAAGGATGAGGATTCTCCTGGAGTTTAGTTTCCCTCAATTTTCGCTCATCTGTCCGCAGCCCTGTTCTGTAAACTCACAATGAGTCACTCAGCCACGGAGCAGGAGGGGAGGGCTGAGCCGGCCGGGAGGAAAGGGGACAGTGCAAGTTATAGGATGGGGAAAGGGAGGAGAGTCAGGTCGAAGAGGCAGGATCAGGAGACAGGAGGGAGAAGGATTGAAGAGATGATAGGATAGAAGAGGAGAGAGTAGTGGGAGAGAGAGCGAAGATTGCGATGGCGCATGACCATCTGGGTAGGGGCTGAATGGCTAGGGTTGGAGGAAAGGGAGACAGAAAAGCAAACAAACTAGTGATCAGAGACCTGGAGGGGGGTTGTAGTGAGATTAGTAGGCAAACACAGCCTCTAATAAAGATGAGGTCAAGCATATTGCCTGCCTTGTGAGTTGGAGGGGATTGGGAAAGGGTAAGGTCAAGAGGCAAGGAGGGGAAAGAGAGTTGGAAAGAAATGAATCAAAGGCATATGTCGGGAGGTTGAAGTCGCCAAGTACAAAGTGGTGAGCCATCAGGAAGTAAGCTTATCAAGGTGTCAAGCTCATTGAGGAACTCTCCAAGGGCACCTGGTGAGTGACAGATGGCAATGTCCACTCAAGCTTAACAAGTGACAGTGACAGCATGGAATTCAAATGAGGAAATGGACAGGTGAGAGAGGGAGAAAAGAGAAAATCTCCAGTTAGGAGAAATGAATAGCCCTGTGCCGCCACCGCGATGACCAGATGCTCTTGGACTATGAGAGAAAACAGTCAGATAAAGAGAGCAGCAGTGTTCTCTGGGGTGATCCAAGTCTCCGTCAGGGCTAAAAAGTCAAGGGACTGAAGGGCAGCATAGGCTGAGATGAACTCTGCATTCTTGACTGCAGATTGACAGTTCCAAATGCTGCCAGAGACCCAGAATTCCACATGGGTGATGCGTGCAGGGTACACTAAATTAAAAAGGTTGCAGCCAAGGAGTGGGAAGGGTCTGTAAAGCCTACAGGGAGAGGAGCAAACAGGTATAGAAAACGCACACATAGTTGCCAAAGCTACAAAAGAGCAAAATGAGATCATCAGAAATTAACTAGGTATTTTCTGTACCCCATCAGAACCCAAAATGTAAGTTTGTTTTACTCAAATGTTTGTAAACAAAGTACATGTAAATAATGACTGTATAGCCTAAAAACATGGTTAAAACTATGTATAATTTTGATATAATGGATGGTCAGTCTTTGCATCAATAGCGTACTCTATGGATTTGACAGTGGTTGCATTTCTCCAGCCCCATCCCTCAGCTTTTTACTGAAACTGTGGTGGGGAAAACACTTTGTTAATGTTTAAATTAAGGATTGCCACTTTAAACACCTTTTAATAGAGTAATAGTGTGATTATATGGCGCAATCCTCTAGTGAGTTACTTTTGTGCCATTAATATCAAGCAACACTTCTGAAGTCGAGAACAACATTCTTAGAATTGCAAACAAAAATAATGATATTGAAAGCAAAACATTAACCCAAAAGTATTGATAGCAAAACAAAATATTGCAAGGAAATTATTTTGAAATGCGTGAACAAATTAATGTAAATACATTTTTTATAAGACAATTAAATAAAACGCCTTCCTCTTTCCTGCAATTTTCCCTATCTTTGGTTATGTTACCCTGCCGTTTGCTTTCGCTGCCTTTTTTCCAATTGCAAGTTTTGGCACATTCATTCCAACAACATAGCACCCTGCATCCCACTGCTGGTTCGCCTCTGAATCTAAGCCTGGTCGGCCCTTGGATGGGAGACCAGATGTAGCTGGAAGTGGTGAAAATACACATGTAGAAGGGACTATTCAGAGGCACTATTCAGATGATGAGACTCTGTATAATACAAGTGTCATGTTCGTTCAATGCCCCCTAAAATGTTCTTGGGGCTGCTTCTCGGGCTTCCTCCTCGACCGGCCTCCTCCGTGTTGCCATTGCACCTCTCCTGCCTGGGCATCTACCTTAGCCCTTGGTCCTCTCCCCGCAAATATCTCTTCCCATGACCACAAATTGCCCACCTGTGACATGGCTATTCGCTCCGCCTGGGCACGCTGCTTGGTCCTCGTTTGGTGGGATCTTCTGTCACATTCGTTCAATGACGGGTCAGACCAAGGCGCAGCGTGATATACATCCATGTTTATTAACACCACGACAAAACAACAAACGAAACGTGAAGTCCAAGGTAGAAACAACAAACCTTAAGCGGAACAAGATCCCACAAAACTAGTGCCAATAGGCTGCCTAAGTATGGCCCCCAATCAGAGACAACGAGCGACAGCTGCCTCTGATTGGGAACCACACCGGCCAACATAGAACTATACATACTAGATCCCACATAGAAAATACTACATAACAAAGAATATACACACCCTGACTCAACATATACGAGTCCCCTGAGTCAGGGCGTGACAACAAGTAAAACAAAGAAGAGAGTAGGAGGGAGAGGAGAGGTTCATCTAAATGTTGCTTCAGAGGGAGGGTAATACATGCTTAGTCATGGGACAGCAGCTCTGGGTTTTTGTGTTACATTTGCTATTGTGTCACTGTCACTTGAGAAAGAACACTTAAAAGAGGAAACCAGCATAAAACCATCCCTACTTATAATGGCCCATTCTATTTTGACAGGACTATTCTTGTTGGTTCGAATTATTAAAGTGTCACTTTTTTTTAAAGAAATGTTGATACGTTTCTGATTTAAGTCAAGAGATTATAATGTTTATACTAGCACTATTAGGACTAGCATTTGTCTTATCCTGATGTTTTGACTGCTTTGCAGGAACAATAAGCAACCACAACAAGGAAAACAAATCACCTTGTTACTGTCAGTTCAAGTCAGGACATCTGATAACCTGATCTTCATTGAGCCACTAGCAAGTTGATCAGGGTAAGAGGAGATGTATTGCCTTATTTAGAAGCCTCTAATTGCCAAGTATATCCTTCTTATATACAGACAGCCTTGTTTATGGGATACTATATCAAGAAGGTCATTCATAGACCTTAGATCAGGGTACTCAAATACTATTTGAGAAGGTCCAGTCACACAAATGTCCTAGGTGGAAAAGGTCCCACACACACACAAACTGTCCATGGCACAAACAGTTCACACACCTATTGCGGTTTTAAAGCTTATTTCCTGCAATTCTACACTTTATCCCATATCATATGATATCTGAGTGACTCAAACATTACAACCAAATCAATGGGGGCCTGTCATGGCAAATACTGTCCGCTTGCCAGTAAGTGTCCGCCCCTGTTCACAATGGGATTCGATTAGCTTTTAGCGTCCATTGCTATGTCAACTTAATTTATAAAAGTCAGGACCCGCGGTCCGTATTGACCCCATTCTGGGTCCGGACCATGGTCTGCCAACTGAGTATGGATGCCCTAGAACATGCAGTCATTCATAGGCCATAGTGAAAGAGGAAAACCACAAAGCATATTACCAATGGGGTATTGATGGGGTTCTTCTAAGAAAACTTCTAAGAAAACTCTCTCTCGTTCTCTCTCTCTCTCTCCAAAACGACAGTTTCCTTATCTTTCATTCCCCGCTCCCTCTTTTTTTTTGTATTCTTTCCCTCATTCATTCCCACAGGGTTTCTCTGAAATCCCTTAAATTTACACACAGTGAAGGGCTTTGGGAGGCGTGTGATGGATCACCCTCCTTCTCTTTCCAGGCCGGTTATATTCTTGTTGTGCTAATACTTATTCATCATCCCTGTAATGCCACATTGCTCTCAGGTGAGAGTGTCTAAACAACTATATTTACACCAAACGAGCCTGAAAATGACACCTTTTTCCTTTTGTTTATGGTACATCCCATTGAAAATGGGTCATAGACCTGCTCAGGGACTTTTATTTGGAACATCTCAAATGCCCTGGGGTGTCATCTATCATGTATGTGCATAAAAGCCATTCCCCAACAGACCAGAGAATAGCTACACATGCTCATGTATGGCTCAGTAGTTGAACTTGAATAAACTCCCAAAGGATTATCTGTAAATTATATGGCCTGAAACAGAACTTTACATGTAAAAGTCACACTCTCAAGGTAAAGCTGAGGTATACTGTAACCAGCACTTATTGGCCTCATTGGTAACTCATAATAATGGAAAAGTAATGGAGAAATAGTAGTTACTCTTGCTAATATGAATATAATGACTGTGTACCGGTAATTTTAAAAGAAAATATGCTCCAAGCCTTTCTTTAAAAGAGTTTACAAAGCCCAAGTCCTCTGGGTTTCAATCAGTAGTCAATTACAGTGAATACAGTTATTTATCATTGAGGTAATGATGCCCCCAGAGAGAACAGAGAACAGAGTAGAGTACATTAAGCAGTAACACCACTGCTCTTTAACTGATCTGTCACAGACAAAACACAGACAACTCCAATATCCCTAAATGAAAACATAAGAACACAGAATGTCATGTTCACAAAACCTGCTTTTATAACTGTGTTCACTAAGTTGTTGTTTATTATTTTCCTCACGTCATCACAAAGTGGCAATCAAATGTTAATCAAAAGTCTAATTGGCTGCCCTTATGGAAAAACCACGAGACAGTTGCCCTTAGCTGCCCTTACGGAAAAACAACAGAGACAGTTTCTATCTACAAGCCATCAGACTGCTAAACACTTGAACTAGACTGGCCACCTGCACTGAATCTACGCATCTTAGCACACACACACTCACATACACACACACCCACACCGATATACACTCATCCACACACACAGAGATACATATACATATACCGTATATTCATGCTACACACACATCACAAGTGCTGCTACCAGACTCTTATTATGATTGCTAAATATTGCACAATTTAAACACTTGCCCCCCCATCCCTCCTTCCCTGATACATGTGTAAATATTGGACTATAAATGGTTCCTTCCTGTGTTATACTTAAGCTTTAATGTTTATTCTATTCTACTGAGCCATTTACTTTATGTTCGTATTCTTATCTTACATTATTTCTTATTGTTGTTGCATTGTTGAGAAGGAACCTGCAAGTAAGCATTTTGTGTATCCCATACATATGATTAATAAAACTTGAACCTTGAAACATGAATTTCACATATGAACACGAGAAGTATTCCAAAAACAGGTTTTTGTGACCACGTGATCTTATGTGAAGTTAATGTGATAATGTGACAACATGTAAAGCGACATGTGATAACACGTGAAAGCATGTGATCACATGTGAAGTGTTCCAAAAACACCTTTTCACATAATCTCACATTTCTGTAAGGGTGCCTAGCTCTGAGTGAATCTGATTATGAACACAATTGAAATTACCCTGGGTCCAGTTGGGTAGCGTTTTACCTAAGCTGCTTGCACCATGTTGGTTGTTGAAGGTGATTTTTGTTTTGTTTTATAATAAACAGACTGAACTATAATTTCTCTCTCGACCAGAGAGGAGTCAGAACAACATACAAAATAAAAGACAATTGGGAGATATTGCAGTCGCTGTAGTTTCATCACTATGGTAATTCAGCAATAGCTGGCATAAGAAAAACCAGAACATTAGCAAAAGCAGGCATCAGTTGACCTATGCCTACCTGAAATATAGGACGAGAAGTCCTTTTAAGTCTACTCTCTCACTTATGTCACTTAAGTGCAAACTTGAGGCAACAATATTCACTTTCAAATATCCAAAAGCTTGCTTTCTTTTAAATCTCAGAGAATAGTTGAATAAGCATGTCCTCTGTTTGTCACATTAGAGCAACCAAACCCTCACTGACCTCACTGTGGACGAGTAACTAGTCTGTTGTGACCCCTGGTGGGCATGCGAAAAGTTTTGTACGTCAATATTCATTCCACAGCTGTACTGATTTTATGCATGGGCATCCCCTTTGCAGGTTAGCGTTTTTCATCATGAATCATGTCCTGGAGGCAGTGGTCACTAGCTGGCATTGTCAAAAAGTAATAACATCTGATTTTAAACCTAACCCTGATCTTAACCCTACCCGTAACACACTGCTAACCCTAATGCCTAACCTTAAATTAAAACCAAAAAGCACATTTTTGTTTTCATGAATTCTTACAATATAGCCAATTTTGACTTTGCAGCTGGCCCATCTAGCCGAAATAGCTCAGTTCTGCCTCAAGGACAAGACTCATCCCAATAAACGTCAACCTGCATCCCCTTTGTCCATCTCCATATCAACAATCAGCTCATGTTGAAGCATGATATGATTATGATTATGGATGACTGCATGCACAAATGAATCTTCAAATCACCTATGTATAATAATAAAAAATAGTATTACAAATAATGCACTGTCTCTGTCACAGATTCTCTCAGTCAGATACAAATCTTATGATAGGCTAAGAACTGTCTCTAATGTCCAGCCTAAGCAGAAAATGTGGTACTATTCTAATAACTATTTTTTTATTGAAGTGTCTTCCTCCAAATTGTCGTGCATCACGTTGCTAAGTAACGACTGCTGTTGCCATGGCATAGAAGACCCTGAATACTGATGGAGACTTTGAGTATGCCCACTGGGCATTGTGACGTGGAATCTATGTGGAAAATACATTGGATTTACAAATAGACATCAACATAAACTGTTCTTTTGAGGGTGAAATTTCAACCACAGAATTATGTCTTCATGATAACCAATTTTCACCATAGACAAACCTAGTATAAAATATGTTGAATTTGTACCTTTGAAACAACATCAAATCTCAAATGTTATATCCACTATCAGAAAAAAAAACTATAGTCTGGGCAGCACCTCCTACTGGAGAGTTGATCTATCTACAGCTGTCCACTTGGTCTCCTATCCAGGGTTATAACCAAGCCCAGCTTTGATATTTGTCAACGACAACTACCAATGTGGTATCGAGAGAATGTTTATTGAGAGATCTCTAAATAACTAAATAGATTCACTTTTGCTATCGAAGTCATTCCAAAGGTTTTAACAGGGCAAATGAAATGTAACCATACTCTTTCTATAAGTCATATATCAGCAATGATACTATTTAGGCCTGTATAACATTTGCGAAGTCATCAACATCTATTGTTTCAATTCAATCGAGGGTTGAACAAAAAATAGACAATATTAACAATATTCAAGTTAATAATGAATATGTTGGATTCACAGCTCCATTTCAACCAAAAATCTAAGTTAAAGAATAGAACTAAATCAAACTTAATTTAAAGCGCATTTATAACGACTGCCTCTAGCATTTACAACCACATCCACTAGAACAGGGATGCAGTTCGGGTGATACAAGTTAACCCTTATGTCTCTCTTTCTTTCTCTCTCCTCCTTTCAGTTTCTCCTCCTTGAGGTTTGTAAGGCTGGGGGACCTTTTCTCTGCCAACCTCCCCCTGCTGCCCACAGTTTGAGGATCTGGTTCAGAGACAGTGCCAAATCACTAGGGACGTCCTGGGCTGGCCAATACGTTAGTAGTAGCCTACTGTCTTCTGCCAGACAGACAGAGACAGACATGCAGACAGACAGACAGACAGGCAGACAGACGGGTAGACAGTGAGCCACTCAGTAGTCAGTCAAGTCAATCAGGTAGACAGACAGTCAGAGCCTGTAAGACAGTCAGGCAGCCAGGTAGACAGACAGGCAGGTTGACATTCAGGAAGCAGTTAGGTCAAGGTCTGCATGGCTAATTCCAGTGTTGTAGTGAGAGGCTCATGTTTTCCACTTGTCCACTGTGTTAAGCCCGTGTCACACCCCATGTCATGTCTTTGTGTAGATTAGCTGACCATCTTCTTACTTAAGGATTCCATTGCAACCCGCTGTGTTTAGAGCAAGGGACCGGTAAATGTGATTTGTGGCTGAAATATAAACCATTGTAATTTTGCAAAATTGGCTATTTGTAGATTTTTTCCTGTGTTTGTGCCCGCTTGAAAACCATTGTTCTCTGATAGCTCAGTCTCATTTGCCAACCACAGTATGGCCAAAATACATAATGTTCTGGTGTGGCACCAGTTGCTAGGTTTCGTCCTTTTTCTCTAGCAAGAAACTACATGTCATACAATAACATACATACAGGGGTATACAGTTGAAGTCGGAAGTTTACATACACCTTAGCCAAATACAATTAAACTCAGTTTTTCACAATTCCTGACATTTAATCCTAGTAAAATGTCCCTGTCTTAGGTCAGTTAGGATCACCACTTTATTTTAAGAATGTGAAATGTCAGAGTAATAGTAGAGAGAATTATTTATTTCAGCTTTTATTTATTTCATCACATTCCCAGTGGGTCAGGAGTTTACATACACTCAATTAGTATTTGGTAGCATTGCCTTTAAATTGTTTAACTTGGGTCAAACGTTTCGGGTAGCCTTCCAGAAGCTTTCCACAATAAGTTGGGTGAATTTTGGCCCATTCCTCCTGACAGAGCTGGTGTAACTGAATCAGGTTTGTAGGCCTCCTTGCTCGCACACACTTTTTCAGTTCTGCCCACATATTTTCTATAGGATTGAGGTCAGGGCTTTGTGATGGCCACTCCAATACCTTGACTTTGTTGTCCTTAAGCCATTTTGCCACAACTTTGGAAGTATGCTTGGGGTCAAGACCCATTTGCGACCAAGCTTTAACTTCCTGACTGATGTTTTGAGATGTTGCTTCAACATATCCACATAATTTTCCTTCCTCATGATGCCATCTATTTTGTGAAGTGCACCAGTCCCTCTTGCAGCAAAGCACCCCCACATTATGATGCTGCCACCCCCGTGCTTCACGGTTGGGATGGTGTTCTTCGGCTTGCAAGCAACCCCCTTTTTCCTCCAAACATAATGATGATCATTATGGGCAAACAGTTCTATTTTTGTTTCATCAGACAAGAGGACATTTCTCCAAAAAGTATGATTTTTGTCCCCATGTGCAGTTGCAAACCGTAGTCTGGCTTTTTTATGGCGGTTTTGGAGCAGTGGCTTCTTCCTTGCTGAGTGGCCTTTCAGGTTATGTTGATATAGGACTCGTTTTACTGTGGATATAGATACTTTTGTAGCTGTTTCCTCCAGCATCTTCACAAGGTCCTTTGCTGTTGTTCTGGGATTGATTTGCACTTTTCGCACCAAAGTACGTTCATCTCTAGGAGACAGCACGCATCTCCTTCCTGAGCGGTATGACGGCTGCATGGTCCCATGGTGTTTATACTTGCGTACTATTGTTTGTACAGATGAACGTGGTACCTTCAGGCGTTTGGAAATTGCTCCCAAGGATGAACCAGACTTGTGGAGGTCTACAAAAAATTTTCTGAGGTCTTGGCTGATTTCTTTTGATTTTCCCATGATGTCAAGCAAAGAGGCACTGAGTTTGAAGGTAGGCCTTGAAATACATCCACAGGTACACCTCCAATTGACTGAAATTATGTCAATTAGCCTATCAGAAGCTTCTAAAGCCCTGACATCATTTTCTGGAATTTTCCAAGTTGTTTAAAGGCACCGTCAACTTAGTGTATATAGACTTCTGACCCACTGGAATTGTGATACAGTGAATTATAAGTGAAATAATCTGTCTGTAAATAATTGTTGGAAAAATTACTTGTGTCATGCACAAAGTAGATGTCCTAACCGACTTTCCAAAACTATAGTTTGTTAACAAAAAATGTGTGGAGTGGTTGAAAAACGAGTTTTAATGACTCCAACCTAAGTGTATGTAAACTTCCGACTTCAACTGTATGTGTCACGGCAATATTACACACATACAGGGGTCCAGCAAGCAAGCACCTACTATACCAGACCACTGTCGGCAGCAGAACGCTGGTGGTAACCCTCCTATCAACTGGTGGCAAAATGGCGTCACATCGCTGCAAACAAGCCTCTATTCAACCACTGGAGGCATATAAGTCACAACAATCCCTTATTTGGACTGTAGGAGACCCCAGTGTCTGTTTTGCATGTGTCCTTATTTGTCACCTCCAAGGACCTGTGGCTGCCCCTGGTGCCCCAGAGTGAGTGTGTGGCCTCAGTCAGTGCCCAGGACTTCTTTTCCTGTGTGGCCGCCCTCATGTCCATGCAGATCCACAGCCTTGTCATTGCCTCCCTGCAGAACCTGCTCCAGTTCTTCGCCCTGCACCAGGTCTGTCTGACCACTCAACTCTGTCATGGTTCAACCACTGTAGAATAACTATCTTCAAAGTAATGACTTGAGATGTCGGATGTGAGATGAAGGCTTATTTTTAGTAATAATAATTGTTCACATTACATTTTACCACTTTAGATTCTACAAAACATAAAAGAAAGTTGCTAGCGAAAGCCAGGATAATCACTTGTCACTTGTACATAACTGCCGCGTTCTCGTTTTTCTTACTTCCTGTCGCAAGGCATGCTGGTACTTGCAGTCAATAGCATAATCCAATACTAACCAATACAACAGAAATACACTACCGGTCAAAAGTTTTAGAACACCTACTCATTCAAGGGTTTTTCTTTATTTTTACTATTTTCTACATTGTAGAATAATAGTGAAGACATCAAAACTATGAAATAACACATTTGGAAACATGTAGTAACCAAAAAAGTGTTAAACAAATCAAAATATATTTGAGATTCTTCAAATAGCCACCCTTTGCCTTGATGACAGCTTTGCACACTCTTGGCATTCTCTCAACCAGCTTCACCTGGAATGCTTTTCCAACAGTCTTGAAGGAGTTACCACATATGCTGAGCACTTGTTGGCTGCTTTTCCTTCACTCTGTGGTCCGACTCATCCTAAACCATCTCAATTTGGTTGAGGTCCGGGGATTGTGGAGGCCAGGTCATCTGATGTAGCACTCCATCACTCTCCTTTTTGGTAAAATAGCCCTTACACATCCTGGAGGTATGTTGGGTCATTGTCCTGTTGAAAAACAAATGATAGTCCCACTAAGCCCAAACCAGATGGGATGGCGTATCGCTGCAGAATGCTGTGGTAGCCATGCTGGTTAAGTGTGCCTTGAATTCTAAATAAATCACAGACAGTGTCACCAGCAAAGCACCCCCACACCATAAGATCTCCTCCTCCATGCTTTACGGTGGGAAATACACATGCAGAGATCATCCGTTCACCCACACCACGTCTCACAAAGACACAGCGGTTGGAACCAAAAATCTCAAATTTGGACTCCAGACCAAAGGATACATTTCCACCGGTCGAATATCCATTGCTCGTGTTTCTTGGCCCAAGGAAGTCTCTTCTTCATATTGGTGTCCTTTAGTAGTGGTTTCTTTGCAGCAATTCGACCATGAAGGCCTGATTCACACAGTCTCCTCCGAACAGTTGATGTTGAGATGTGTCTGTTACTTAAACTCTGTGAAGCATTTATTTGGGCTGCAATTTCGGAGGCTGGTAACTCTAATGAACTTATCCTCTGCAGCAGAGGTAAATCTGCGTCTTCCATTCCTGTGGTGGTCCTCATGAGAGCCAGTTTAATCACAGTGCTTGATGGTTTTTGCGAGTGCACTTGAATAAACTTTCAAAGGTCTTGAAATGTTCTGTGTTGACTGACCTTCATGTCTTAAAGTAATGACGGACTGTCGTTTCTCTTTGCTTATTTGAGCTGTTCTTGCCACAATATGGACTTGGTCTTTTACCAAATAGGGCTATCTTCTCTATACCCCCCCACCTTATCACAACACAACTGATTGGCTCAAACGCATTAAGAAGGAAATTAATTAAGAAGGCACACCTGTTAATTGAAATGCATTCCAGGTGACTACCTCATGAAGCTGGTTGAGAGAATGCCAAGAGTGTGCAAAGCTGTCAACAAGGCAAAGGGTGGTTAAAATTTGTTTAACACTTTTTTGGTTACTACATGATTCCATATGTGTTATTTCATAGTTTTGATGTCTTCACTATTGTGATGAGTCCTGAGGATACGAAGAGGCAGGACGCAGACGCAGGAATCATCAATGTAAAGGTTTACTTAAGCAAGAGAACCACAAAGAGCGAGTACACGACATGACACTAACAATCACACACACAACACAACACTGAACAGTCCAGGGCTATATAGGGGTGGTGATGAGGTTCAGGTGCGCTGGAGGTGATTAGGGTGCGTTGGGTTTCCATTCCGGTGTTGCTGAGGTGGTGCGCTCAGACCGGTGGCTCAGTAGACCAGCAACAGAGCGCCGGAGGGGAGTAACGGGAGGAGACGTTACAGTACCCCGGCTCCCGCCGCAGGATGTCGCCAACCAGGAGGACAACCCTGAGGACGAGGAGCGGGCCGGGCGGCAACGGTGGAAGTCCCGAATTAGGTTGGGGTCCAGAACGTCTTCAGCCGGAACCCAGCTCCTCTCCTCAGGACCATACCCCTCCCAGACCACCAGGTAATGGAGCCGTCCCCCACGGAACCTGCATGTCCCTCACCGCATACGCCGGACTCCCATCAATGACCAGGGGCGGAGTCGGGGGGGGCGTACCCCGGGGGCAGGCATCCGCCAGAGGACCAGGAACCATCGGCCTGAGGAGAGACACATGAAAAGTGGGTGAGACACGGTAGTGAGGGGGAAGGAGCAGCCGGTACGGTACCTCATTTATCCACTGGAGGACCTTAAACGGCCCCACAATCCCTGGGGCTCAGTTCTTGCAGGGCAGGTGGAGAGGGAGGTTTTTAGTGGACAGCCAGACACGATCGCCAGGCTGGAATACGGGGGCCTCACTGCGGTGGCAGTCGGCTTGCTCCTTCTGCCGACGAATGGCCCTCTGGAGATGGACATGGGCGGCGTCCCAGACCTGTCCGGCCATGCGGAACCACTCGTCGACAACGGGCGCATCGGTCTGGCTGGGTGTCCAAGGGGCCAGGGCCGGCTGGTACCCCAGGACGCACTGGAAGGGAGTGAGCCCCGTGGAGGAGTGAACAAGGGAGTTCTGGGCATATTCTGCCCAAGGAAGAAACCTTGCCCACTCACCCTGCCGGTCCTGACAGTGGCAACAAAGAAACCTCCCAGCTCCTGGTTCATGCGCTCCACCTGCCCATTCAACTGAGGCCTATACCCGGAAGTGAGGCTGGCCGTGGCCCCGATTTCTCCAAGAAAGCCTTCCACACTCGGGAGGTGAATTGGGGGCTACGGTCCGAGACGATGTCCTCCGGAAGTCCATAATGCCGGAAGACCTGTTGGAACAGGACCTCAGCGACCTGGAGAGCAGAAGGAAAACCAGTTAGTGGCAAAAAACGGAGTGCCCTGCCGTAAGGGTGGTGCGCGCCCAGATCAGCAGGCAGTCACGGACCCTGTTGGGTACATACACGCGCCCCGGAGGGGCGTTGGCAGGCGCTGGGTCCTCCTGAGCCACCAGGCGGATGTCTTTGTCCACATCCCAAATGACAGGTGCCACGATGAGAGACTGAGGCAGGATAGGACCCCCCAGATCCTTCCTTTCTCCGGTATGGTGCATCCTGGAGAGTGCGTTGGCTTTCACATTCTGGGATTCTGGGCAGTAGGACAGAATAAACTGAAAGAGAGTAAGAAATTGGGCCCACCTGGCTTGACGAGAGTTCATCCGTTTCGCGGCCCGTATATGCTCCAAATTCCAGTGGTCAGTGAGAATCCGGAATGGATGGACTGCGCTCTCCAGCCAGTGTCTCCATTCCTCCAGAGCGAGGACCACCGCCAACAGCTCCCTGTCTCCAACTCCATAGTTCTTCTCTGTGGGGGTAAGCTTTTTCGAGAGCCTCAGGGTTCCAGGCCAGCTTCTGAGGCCCACCATTAAGGAGAGAGGTGAGCGGGGCGGCTATGGAGCTGAAGAACTTGATGAAACGCCGGTAGAAATTTGCGAAGCCCAGGAAGCGCTGTAGGCCCTTGATGGTGGTGGGGACTGGCCATGACCTGACGGCGTCCATCTTCGCTCTTTCCATGAACACCCCCTGACGACTGATCCTGTATACCAGGAAGGAGATGGCCTGTTGGTGGAATTCGCATTTCTCCCCCTTCACCAACAGGCTGTGTTCCCGGAGGCGGAGTAGGACCGCTCGGACGTCCCTGACGTGCTCCTCGAACGTAGCCGAGTAGATCAGGATATCGTCGATGTACACCACCACCTGTCTACTCAGCATGTCTCAGAACACATCATTGACGAAGGACTGGAACACGGAAGGTGCATTGGCGAGGCCGTAGGGCATGACGCAGTATTCATAGTGGCCTGAGGTAGTGCTGAATGCAGTCTTCCACTTGTCTCCTTCCCGGATTCGGATCAGGTTGTAGGCACTCCTCAGGTCCAACTTGGTAAAGTACCGGGCCCCTCGCAGCTGCTCGATGGCCGACGGAACCAGAGGGAGGGGATACCGGTACTTGGTGGTGACTGCGTTCAGCCCCCGGTAGTCAATGCACGCCTCAGTCCCCAGTCTTATTTGGCCACGAAGAAGAAGCTGGCGGAGGCAGGAGAGGTAGAGCGTCTGATGAACCCCTATTTCAGGGTCTCCGCCACATACTTCACCATGGCCTCCGCTATGGAGAGGGAGTAAATGCGACTCTTCGGGGGGTGTTATCCCTCCAGCAGGTCAATGGCGCAGTCCCAGGGCCTGTGAGGAGGGAGACACTTAGCCTTGGAGGCAGAGAAGATATCGGAGAGATCTGCGTACTCACATGGAATGTTGGGCTGGAGGGCGGACTCCGGACTCTCCACTGACGTGGAACAACAAACCACCGGCAGGCAGGTCCTCCGGAATGAGGGGGACCAGGCTGTGATCCTCTTGGTGATCCAATTGATGGTGGGGTTGTTTAGTCTGAGCCAGGGCAATCCCAAGACGATCCGGTGAAGGGGTGACATGACGATGTGGAAGGACAGCTCCTCGTGGTGCTCCGGTAGTGTGGGAATGGTGATG
Organism: Coregonus clupeaformis; assembly: GCF_020615455.1. Lineage (NCBI taxonomy): Eukaryota > Metazoa > Chordata > Actinopteri > Salmoniformes > Salmonidae > Coregonus > Coregonus clupeaformis. The sequence goes on from NC_059222.1 coordinate 20,250,977, forward strand.
GTGATGGGGAGAGTGATGTGCGTAATGGTGCCTGATCCAAGTGGTTTATTGTCCAGCGAGGTGACGTGTAGCGGAGAAGGCAGTGGCACGGTGGGAGTGAGCGCCGAGGCTCCGTGTGGTGTTGGGAACGCCGTCAGTCTCTCAACATATCGTCAAGACGAATGGACATGGCGATGAGAGTTTCAAGGTCCATCTCGTCGTCCCGACATGCAAGTTCCGTCGTGATGTCCTCCCGTAAGCCTCTCCTGAAGGTCGAGTGCAGAGCACGCTCATTCCAGCCGGAAGGCACCGCCACCGTGCGAAAGCTCAGGGCGTACTCATACGCGGCCTCCTCTCCCTGTTGTAGCCATCCCTCCGTGGGATGATCGAACACCGCCCTGAACTGAGCGAGGAAGATGGAGAAGGGAAGCGCCGCGGCCTTACCTCCTTCCCAGACTGCCATGGCCCAATCCAGCGCCTTTCCCTTCAGTAGCGAAATCACCAGCGCTATCCTGGCTTGGTCCGATGGAGATGCCCCATGCTGACACGCCAGATACAGTGAGACCTGTAGCAGGAAGCCTCTACATTTTGTTGTTTCCCGTCATAGCGCTCCGGCAGGGTGAGGGGTCCCTCAGACATTGGTGATAGCACGGGAGGAGGTGGACTGGGTGCACTCGCCGCTCCCTGAGGTGGAACCGGAGTGATGCTCAGTTTATTCAGCGTTTGGAGCACTTGCTGCATGGCGGCATTCAGCTAGGCAATCTGCTGCTGGTGCTGGTTGAGGCGCTGGGAAACTCCAGGAGGATTACCTGCTGCATCCATCTTCATGATTGGTGTGTGATTCTTTGACGAGTACTGAGGATACGAAGAGGCAGGACACAGACGCAGTAATCAACAATGTAAAGGTTTACTTAACACTGAGCAAGAGCACAACAAAGAGCGAGGACATGACACTAACAATCACACACAACACAACACTGAACAGTCCAGGGCTATATAGGGGTGGTGATGACATGATGTGGTGCAGGTGCGCTGGAGGTGATTAGGGTGCGTTGGGTTTCCATTCCGGTGTTGCCGAGGTGGTGCGCTCAGACCGGTGGCTCAGTAGACCGGCGAATCAGAGCGCCAGAGGGGAGCAACGGGAGGAGACGTGACAACTATTATTCTACAATGTAGAAAATAGTAAAAATAAATAAAAACCCTTGAATGAGTAGGTGTTCTAAAACTTTTGACCGGTAGTGTATGTACATAGTTCTCTCAATCTCAATAACATGAATTCTAATACAATTACTCTTACATATGTAAATAACTGTAAAATAAAATGTATTTAGATACAGCTCAATGAATTAACTGTAAACATTAACTCTGTAACCCATTAAAGTTACAACATCCTCCCCCCTGATGAACAACTGTGTTCATCTAAATCTCTAAGCAGTATCAACTGAATAGGTCTTCTCAACAAAGTCCCTGAGGCAGTACGAACTGAACATGACCTAACTAGGCCATCTCAGCCTGGAAACAGTTCTTCAATCTTCCTTAGTTTCCAGGTTTGTCTGGGTGTGTTGTCTTCTCCGATGAGTGCAACGTCACCCACTTTCAGTGGGGTGGGCTGTGGTGTGTCACAGCGGTGTGCTGACTTTAGATCCAGCAAGTAGTCTCTTCGCCAGCTGTTCCAGAAGCTGGTCGCAAGTCTCTGCCTGTACTTCCATCTGCGTGTCATTTCCTTCTTGTTGAGTGTTGGGTGCTGAGTGTCAGCCGGAAATGGCTTGGGCCCACCAGGAGGTGTACCCACCAGGAAGTGTGCTGGTGTCAGGGGTTGTGGTTCATCCACTTCATTGTGCACGAAGGTCAAAGGCCTAGAATTTAGGATAGCTTCAACCTCTGTTAGGACTGTGCACATCTCTTCAAAGTTGAGCAAAGCTCTCCCGAGAACCTTTCTCAGGCCTGTTTTCACTGACCTGACGTGTCTTTCCCAGAATTCGCCCCACCAGGCTGCTCGCTCGGCGATGAACCTCCAGGTGATGCCCCTTTCTGAGAAGAACGCCAAGAGTTGGGGCTCTTTGATTCCCTTCCACAGCTCTTTCAAGTCCTGATCAGCTCTCTTGAACGTTTTTGCATTGTCCGAATAGATTACCTTGCAAAATTAGTTATTCTGTCTTTTGGTAAAGGCGCAGTGACCCTTGCCTTGAATATCTTGCAGACTATACATCTTGCCACTGTGCTCTTGACTAGCTGCCTAGCACGCAAGATCCAGTATCGCTCTCTGATTTGTACTGGAGTGTATCTTACTCCAGAATCCATCACCTTCTCATGATGGTACTGTATCAGCATTTCTGAGTATCTGTGCTTGTTAGGCAGAACCCATGGGTGCTGCTCTCTGAATGTGAAGTTGGACTGTTGCAGTCTTCCTCCTACACTGAGTAGTTCATGATCGTCCAGGAACGGTTTCAGTTCTCTGATTTTACAGTCATTGTTTAGGCTTTTTCCTGCCTTCAGTAGTTTGATCTCCTGACTGAAAGTCTATTGTTGTGCTACCTTGATCCAGTACTTTTCTGCCTCGAACAGTTCGTTAGCAGTCAGTTCAACTTGCATCTTTGTTTGTACGAGCATTGGCTATGAATCTCTTTATCCAGGCGGTCACTCTGAACAATCTTTTCAGTTTGCTGTACCTTTCAAGCTCCAACACGGGTTCAGTGATGTCTGTGCTGTTTGCTGTGAACTGTACAGTGACCTGGCGACTGGACTTGAGTTCTGTATTCACCTCTTCTGGAACCTTGTTGTCATCAGTCTCCTCCAACTGATTTGGTGATGTCAGAATGCTGGGTCCGTTCCATCGTAGCTGGCTCTGTTTCAAGTTTCGAACAGTTTGTCCTCTTTTAGGGAGGTCGGCTGGATTTGTTTTTCCTTCAATATGTGACCATGACTCTGGATTGGATCTCTGTCACTCTGTTTGCGACAAACTGTTTCCATTTCTGAGCTGAGCTGCAAATCCAATGCAGCACGATCATCGAGTCTGTCCACATTTTGATCTGTTTTTGTTCCATTTTCAGTGTGGTCATCAGGTTGTTTGCTAGTCTCACTCCAATCACAGCTCCCATTAGCGCCAGGCGTGGCAGCATCATTTTCTTGAGTGGGGATACCATGGACTTGGATGCGACTAGACTTGTTGTTGTTTCCCCGTCTTGTGATTCACCTTGCAGGTAAGCTACTGCACCGTAAGCCCTTTCACTTGCATCACAGAACACGTGTAGTTTCAGTGTGTGGCTGTTCTGTGGCTGCATGTCTGTTCTGTACCACTTTGGTATGGCGGCTGGTGTAGCTGGGGTAGTTCTGAACACCACTGTTGCCATTCTCGTGTCAGATCATGTGGTAACTCTTCATCCCAGCTGAGTCCCCTCTCCCACATTACCTGGAACATGCACTTGATCCTGGTGGTGAAGGGGGTCAGGAAGCCAAGAGGGTCGAAGATGTGTGCAGACGACTGCAGAACACTTCTCTTTGTGTTTTCCTTTTGCTTTAGAATGCTCAGTAGCGGCCTGAGGTAAAACACAAAGTAATCTGTTCCCGGTCTCCACACTAAACCTAAAACTTTCAGCACTACTCCTTGTTTCTAGCGCCAACGGGTGATCAGTTGTCGTACTCTCCTCCCATTTAGTTTTCAGTTCAGGAGAATTGGTCATCCCCTTGCAGAGGTCCATGCCTGCAGTCGACAGCATTCACTTTGCAGTTGTTGTCACAAAGTAAGCCTCTTCAACATCCATGTATGGAAAATGTGTATGGAAAATGTGTATGGAAAATGTATGTATATGTAGCAGAAAAGCAATATATATATTTGTCCTCCAAAGAGGATGGGTTAATAATAAAACATAAATTCAATATAAATTGAACATATAATAATAACAAATTAGTGAAAGTGATCAGGCCTCACCAGAAAGTCAGAAAAAAGTGCAAATAGTCCGGGTAGCCATGATTAGCTGTTCAGGAGTCTTATGGCTTGGGGGTAGAAGCTGTTGAGAAGCCTTTTGGACCTAGACTTGGCTCTCCGGTACCGCTTGCCGTGCGGTAGCAGAGAAAACAGTCTATGACTAGGGTGGCTGGAGTCTTTGACACTTTTTAGGGCCTCCCTCTGACACCGCCTGGTATAGAGGTCCTGGATGGCAGGAAGCTTGACCACAGTGATGTACTGGGCCGTACGCACTACCCTCTGTAGTGCCTTGCGGTTGGAGGCCGAGCAGTTGCCATACCAGGCGGTGATGCAACCAGTCAGAATGCTCTCGATGGTGCAGCTGTAGAACTTTTTGAGGATCTGAGGACCCATGCCAAATCTTTTCAGTCTCCTGAGGGGGAATAGGTTTTGTCGTGCCCTCTTCACGACTGTCTTGGTGTGTTTGGACCATGATAGTTCGTTGGTAATGTGGACACCAAGGAACTTGAAGCTCTCAACCTGTTCCACTACAGCCCCGTTGATGAGAATGGGGGTGTGCTCAGTCCTCTTTTTTTTCCTGTAGTCCACAATCATCTCCTTTGTCTTGATCACGTTGAGGGAGAAGTTGTTATCCTGGCACCACATGGCCAGGTCTCTGACCTCCTCCCTATAGGCTGTCTCATCGTTGTCGGTGATCAGGCCTAACACTGTTGTGTCGTCGGCAAAGTTAATGATGGTGTTGGAGTCGTGCCTGGCCATGCAGTCATGGGTGAACAGGGAGTACAGGAGGGGACTGAGCACGCACCCCTGAGGGGCCCCCGTGTTGAGGATCAGCGTGGCAGATGTGTTGTTGCCTACCCTTACCACCTGGGGGTGGCCCATCAGGAAGTCCAGGATCCAGTTGCAGAGGGAGGTGTTTACTCCCAGGATCCTTAGTTTAGTGATGAGCTTTGAGGGCACTATGGTGTTGAACGCTGAGCTGTAGTCAATGAATAGCATTCTCATGTAGGTGTTCCTCTTGTCCAGGTGGGAAAGGGCAGTGTGGAGTGCAATAGAGATTGCATCATCTGTGGATCTGTTGGGGTGGTATGCAAATTGGAGTGGGTCTAGTGTTTCTGGGATAATGGTGTTGATGTGAGCCATGACCAGCCTTTCAAAGCACTTCATGTCTACAGACGTGAGTGCTACGGGTCGGTAGTCATTTAGGCAGGTTATCTTAGTGTCCTTGGAAAATGTCTGCACAGCCGCACTGAACCGGTACAGAGGGCTCAGGCACCACCGTACAGTCTGTCACCTAATTGCCAAATGCTCCGCATTGGTGACATGGTTCGGTGGCTTTTCGCTGCCTAATGTATTTGTTGTCATATTTACCTCTCCACTTGATTTGATTTTTCTTACACTTGAATCCATTACCAGTACCTGGAGTATGTTTAGGAGCGACTACACGCACTGCAAAGTGAGCGGAATTAGATTCCACTCTCAATGCGGCTTGAACTATCTCCACCCATGTGTAGTGTTGGTCCACCACCCCTGCAATAGCAGTTTTGACAGAGGGTTTCAACCCTGCCATCAAAGCGGAGGTACAAATTCCTGCATTTTCATTAAAATGATCTGCTAGTGCCAGATTAGTGCACAACGCGTCTTCCATCCTATCAACGTACTCACGTACCCCCTCATTTTGACCCTGAGTGCATCTGCTAATTTTGTTAATGTCAGGGCGGAACAAAAGATTTCCAATAGCTGTCACAAATAGTTCAATTTGTTCCAGAGAATTTGCTGGGTCACATGCCTCACGAGTGGATGACCAGGCGGGAGTACAATAGTTTCCGATTAATTGTGCCTACATTGCTCTTGGCAATAGGGAACGGACAACATTATCATAATCACCAGCGTGGAATCCAAAAATGTGGCCCTTTAACCGGGTCAGCCGCTTCCTTCATTATGCTACGCATTTCACCAATACTCAGCGGCTGGTGTTGGTGTTGAATTTTGAGTCGTGTTATAGGTTGGCCATCTAGCAGTATGGGGTTCCCTCCCTCTGGGAGTCTCTGCCCGGGATAATAAGTCATCGCAACTGCATGAAGTACGAACTGGGTGCACCTCTCTATGGTTTTCGGGGTCCCTCGGATCTATGATCCAGTCCGGGACTACTTTGTCTGGACTGGTGATACGTCCCTCCTCTGCCTCTCTCAACCCGTAATGCTCTTCTTCCTCTATAAGAGAGGGATATAGTGGAGAGATGATCTGTTTAGCCTGGGATACATGATATCCCGGGGCGAACGGTGGGGAAGTGGTGAGAAAATATACCCCCCCACAGGTGTTCTGATACTGCTGGAGGGTAGCCGTAAGTTGTTGGACTTCATTTTAATTATTTTCCAGAGCCCTTGCGAGGTCCTGGTTCTGTTCATCCCTTTTGCTATTTCTAATTTTTCATTAGTTGCCTCATACTTGTCAGTCGCCTGGACAAGGTGACTCTGCATTTCTTTAATTGGAGCTTTATCGGTTCTACTCTTCTGTTGATAAAACGCCGACATCAAAACGCTTGTATATTGAGCTTGTGATTTCTCATTGATGTCATTGTGCCATGCCACAACAGCATCTCTGAGTTCTTTATTTGATTGAAATGTTCCGTCAGCAGGGAAATGCTGACCAATTTGATCCACTTTGGTCAATTTTCCCCATGCTTAAGCCGAATTGGTAGATTTCTTGTGCGCTTCTTTTAGCGCATCCATGGCTTTGCTATAGTTTTCCTCTTCTATTCCCTCTTTTACGGGAGTGTCAGAAGCCACGGATGTTATTTCTGCGCCTCTCTCAACGGTGTCTAGGGTGTCTAGATTTCCTCACTCATGGCTCTAATACACGCCCTCTATTAACAATTTCCAGGGTAGTGATACCCACTTCCCCGGAGAGTAGTTATGGTACCTATCTATTATCACGGCACCTGATACCTTCTTAGAACCAATACTGAAGCGTCTGCCAATTTACTACTGGAGAATACAGGGAGACCTAATGTCTTATACCAGTGTCACGCTTCAAATATCACTGTTGTTGACAACACACATTACCAAAATTATTCCACATAGTCTGTCATGGTTCCCCGCCTCAACAGGGCCGAAACCAACCTCTCTCCTTATTGCTACTGCTAATACATTCCACTCATGTTCAAACAACATTCCAATAATTTTTTGCTTTTCTAACCACAGCTCTCCTCCAGAACTTGTAGGCAACCTTCTATCGCCATCCACATTCCCACTCACTGACAATGTTTCATCTTTAAGCACAGATATTCTCGGATATCTCCTATTCTCCACCGAACGCACTTCCTGTCTTTGTCCCTCTACATGGACTACTTCTCTATAACCTATCATACTAGTACATGGATGTGCCAACATCTCCATATACCATATAGACTACAGACACTTAAACAGACTCCAACCCCTAATCTAACCTATTAGGGGGGGCTAATTCCTCCTAAACACGCTGTGCCCGCATTGTCTAGTCTAACCTATTAGGGGCTAAACCCTCCTAGGCACGCAGTGCCCGCAGTGCTCCAGTCTAACCTTCTGGTGGCTAAACTCCCCTAGGGGCCCCAACCCCTAGGTCTACCGGTAGTATATACAGTGGGCCTACTGAATAAACTCAGGCTTTCCAGATCCGTATCCTGTCATTTGTATTCAGCCTACGACTCTAGTCTCCCCAAGATGTCAGAATGAGTAGTAACAGGTGTAGGAACTTTGCCTACCTTATTTTTATCTGTTCCACTGATTCAGACTCTCCAGTTCGACTATAAATCGTGATGAATCCTGCTGGCAAAGCAAACTGTTAGGTTCTAAACAAACAGAGTAAAAACTAAAACGGATGACTAGGAAAAGCTCAAAACAAGTTTATTCCTCACTGGGTCAAACAGCTGAAAAGACAAAGACATGTTTCCACCAGCACAAGTATTTATACCCTCCTATTAGGCGGAGTCTCCTCCTTGCACATCTAGACAGCCAATACATCTGTTGCTAGGCAGGAAGTTAAGTGATGTGTGTAATAAAACTGTTCCTTCTCACTTCATCTGACTTCACCTGGGCCCACATTCCTCACTCCTCCCTAATCCACGGCTATCCAACCTTATCAGTGACCGCAACCAAGTGATTGCCTTTTCCCTCACTCAGTAACTTCCATAACACTAGTTCTTATCCACACTCCATTGACCTCACCATATACATTCTTTATACATGTAATCTTTAACTTCTATAGCAAGTATTTCAAGCTAGAATCCAACAATGGCCATGTAAATTAATATGAGCCCATGTTTTCCAATACTCCTGTACTGCACGTTTGTATTGTACCTTCATTCTAAGGGCTTATACCTCTCTCACTTTCTTTCTCCTTTTCACTAAAATCTCAAATCTCAATTTTCCCTTTTCCCCCATTCTCCTCTTCTCTCCTCCCTCTCTCAGCAAAGGGAGGATACGTTGCTGATGATGCAGGACATCTTGGACTTGAAGTGTCAGGCTACCTGGTTCTATCTGGAGCCCATCTTCAGCTCTGAGGACATCATCGCCCAGATGCCCGAGGAGGGACGCAAGTTTGCCATTCTGGACTGATACTGGAAGGATATCATTGCCGAGGCTTTGACACACACACCACTAAATTACTGTGTGTGTGCATACATAAGTACAGTACGTGTGGGGATTTCTTTATCTTGACCAATACCCTGTGTGTGTGTGTGTGTGTGTGTGTGTGTGTGTGTGTGTGTGTGTGTGTGTGTGTGTGTGTGTGTGTGTGTGTTCAGATGAAGAACACGCCTGTGCTGGTGACCACAGCCCAGCCTAACATGCTGGGCCGTCTCAAGGAGGCCAATGTGTTTCTGGAGGACATCCAGAGAGACCTCAACACCTACCTGGAGAAGAATGCACACCACTTCCCCAGGTAACTCTTAACAACCATTAACATTCTCTCAGAAATAGCCTTTTTGACTTTGACGTAGGCTGTATGTCAATGCTCATATGAAATTTGTGCAAGCAACTTGATCATTTGTGTCAATTATGTATTCATGTCAATGGGATACCTGTGAGTTAAGAATGTGCAGCCTATGTAGCCCTTGAAGAGTTGGGTACTTGGAGAACTGTCAGTGTAACTGAATTAGTAAGTATCTTTCCTGCATTCAAATGTCTTAGTGTCCTCATGGGTGAAAGTTATTCATATTTTTCATAATTTCATAATTAATAAACATTGTTTTTGTTTTTTTACGCCGAAAGTCCGTTTTTGTATGTCAAACAGTTTTGTTATATTTCAGTCTTCTGTGATGTATATAAAGTGTAATATTGGGATGAAAACTCATAATTGAATACATTTCAACTCTATATATGACATGGTACAGGTGTCTTCTTTTTTGTAAGCCCATAATCATGTGTGTGAGGTGTATACTTTTGTTTCAAAGTAGATTTGTTTGACTTCCAAGAAATACACTGTGTGACCATGATTTAGCCCACTGCAGTACATCTCAATTCAATCACAATGAATGGCTTATCCTCAATCCAAAATGCAATGAGTCTGAGGGTCTGTCCGAAAGGGCACCCTATTCCCTATATAGTGCACTACATAGGGAATAAGGTGCCACCTCGGAAGCACCTCTGACTGAATGTGATCCACAGGTTCTTCTTCCTGTCCGATGATGAGATGCTGGAGATCCTGTCAGAGACCAAGGACCTGAGGTGCATCCAGCCCCACCCGAAGAAGTGCTTTGAGAGGATCACCAAGATGGAGTTCACTGAGGATATAAAGATCACTGGCATGATCAGCTCTGAAAAGGAGATAGTGCCCTTTAGCACCAAGCTCTACCCTGCCAAAGCCAAGGTACTATAGTAAGACACACACACACACATGCTGATGTGATTGTGTGATGGTGGAGAAGTGGCTATTGCAGGTGGAGGGCATGATGATGACCAGCATTGCGATGTCATCCACAAAGGAGTGGACCAGTACGTCGAGGTACAGTAATTCAAAGGTTTTCTGGACAATGACAATGACACTTAAAATGTTTTAGTGATTATTTTGCAGGTCCCCAGGAAGAACTGGGTGTTGCAGTGGCCTGGGAAAGTTGTCATGTGCGCCTCATCCATTTTCTGGACCAGTCTGTGAGTCACTTAATACATAGTATTACTCTAACCATTCATCCATATTTACCTTATGTAGCCCTGCCCACTTGACCCAGTTGCTGCTCGAACACGGTTGTCTTTCAACTTCCGGCCCATTGACAGCAAGCAAAACCATAGTTAAAGCTACAATCCTTATTTGCTACATTCATTTTTGGACTTATAAATTAATTATATACAGTGGGGAGAACAAGTATTTGATACACTGCCGATTTTGCAGGTTTTCCTACTTACAAAGCATGTAGAGGTCTGTAACTTTTATCATAGGTACACTTCAACTGTGAGAGACGGAATCTAAAACAAAAATCCAGAAAATCACATTGTATGATTTTTAAGTAATTAATTTGCATTTTATTGCATGACATAAGTATTTGATCACCTACCAACCAGTAAGAATTCCGGCTCTCAAAGACCTGTTAGTTTTTCTTTAAGAAGCCCTCCTGTTCTCCACTCATTACCTGTATTAACTGCACCTGTTTGAACTCGTTACCTGTATTAAAGACACCTGTCCACACACTCAATCAGACTCCAACCTCTCCACAAATGGCCAAGACCAGAGAGCTGTGTAAGGACATCAGGGATGAAAGTGTAGACCTGCACAAGGCTGGGATGGGCTACAGGACAACAGGCAAGCAGCTTGGTGAGAAGGCAACAACTGTTGGCGCAATTATTAGAAAATGGAATAAGTTAAAGATGACGGTCAATCACCCTCGGTCTGGGGCTCCATGCAAGATCTCACCTCGTGGGGCATCAACGATCATGAGGAAGGTGAGGGATCAGCCCAGAACTACACGGCAGGACCTGGTCAATGACCTGAAGAGAGCTGGGACCACAGTCTCAAAGAAAACCATTAGTAACACATTACGCCATCATGGATTAAAATGCTGCAGCGCACGCAAGGTCCCCCTGCTCAAGCCAGCGCATGTCCAGGCCCGTCTGAAGTTTGCCAATGACCATCTGGATGATCCAGAGGAGGAATGGGAGAAGGTCATGTGGTCTGATGAGACAAAAATATAGCTTTTTGGTCTAAACTCCACTCGCCGTGTTTGGAGGAACAAGAAGGATGAGTACAACCCCAAGAACACCATCCCAACCGTGAAGCATGGAGGTGGAAACATCATTCTTTGGGGATGCTTTTCTGCAAAGGGGACAGGACGACTGCACCGTATTGAGGGGAGGATGGATGGGGCCATGTATCGCGAGATCTTGGCCAACAAACCTCCTTCCCTCAGTAAGAGCATTGAAGATGGGTCGTGGCTGGGTCTTCCAGCATAACAACGACCCGAAACACACAGCCAGGGCAACTAAGGAGTGGCTCCGTAAGAAGCATCTCAAGATCCTGGAGTGGCCTAGCCAGTCTCCAGACCTGAACCCAATAGAAAATCTTTGGAGGGAGCTGAAAGTCCGTATTGCCCAGCGACAGCCCCAAAACCTGAAGGATCTGGAGAAGGTCTGTATGGAGGAGTGGGCCAAAATCCCTGCTGCAGTGTGTGCAAACTTGGTCAAGACCTACAGGAAACATATGATCTCTGTAATTGCAAACAAAGGTTTCTGTACCAAATATTAAGTTCTGCTTTTCTGATGTATCAAATAATTATGTCATGCAATAAAATGCAAATTAATTACTTAAACATCATACAATGTGATATTCTGGATTTTTGTTTTAGATTCCGTCTCTCACAGTTGAAGTGTACCTATGATAACAATTACAGACCTCTACATGCTTTGTAAGTAGGAAAACCTGCAAAATCGGCAGTGTATCAAATACTTGTTCTCCCCACTGTATACAGTGGAGGAAAAAAGTATTTAGTCAGCCACCGATTGTGCAAGTTCTCCCACTTACAAAGATGAGAGAGGCCTGTAATTTTCATCATAGGTACACGTCAACTATGACAGACAAATTGAGGGAAAAAAATCCAGAAAATCACATTGTAGGATTTTTAATGAATTTATTTGCAAATTATGGTGGAAAATAAGTATTTGGTCACCTACAAACGAGCAAGAATTCTGGCTCTCACAGACCTGTAACTTCTTCTTTAAGAGGCTCCTCTGTCCTCCACTCGTTACCTGTATTAATGGCACCTGTTTGAACTTGTTATCAGTATAAAAGACACCTGTCCATAACCTCAAACAGTCACACTCCAAACTCCACTATGGCCAAGACCAAAGAGCTGTCAAAGGACACCAGAAACAAAATTGTAGACTTGCACCAGGATGGGAAGACTGAATCTGCAATAGGTAAGCAGCTTGGTTTGAAGAAATCAACTGTGGGAGCAATTATTAGGAAATGGAAGACACAACACTGATAATCTCCCCTCGATCTGGGAGCTCCACGCAAGATCTCAACCCCGTGGGGTCAAAATGATCACAAGAACGGTGAGCAAAAATCCCAGAACCACACGGGGGGACCTAGTGAATGACCTGCAGAGAGCTGGGAACAAAGTAACAAAGCCTACCATCAGTAACACACTACGCCGCCAGGGACTCAAATCCTGCAGTGCCAGACGTGTCCCCCTGCTTAAGCCAGTACATGTCCAGGCCCGTCTGAAGTTTGCTAGAGTGCATTTGGATGATCCAGAAGAGGATTGGGAGAATGTCATATGGTCAGATGAAACCAAAATATAACTTTTTGGTAAAAACTCAACTAGTCGTGTTTGGAGGACAAAGAATGCTGAGTTGCATCCAAAGAACACCATACCTACTGTGAAGTATGGGGGTGGAAACATCATGCTTTGGGGCTTTTTTCTGCAAAGGGACCAGGACGACTGATCCGTGTAAAGGAAAGAATGAATGGGGCCATGTGTCGTGAGATTTTGAGTGAAAACCTCCTTCCATCAGCAAGGGCATTGAAGATGAAACGTGGCTGGGTCTTTCAGCATGACAATGATCCCAAACACACCGCCCGGGCAACGAAGGAGTGGCTTCGTAAGAAGCATTTCAAGGTCCTGGAGTGGCCTAGCCAGTCTCCAGATCTCAACCCCATAGAAAATCTTTGGAGGGAGTTGAAAGTCCATGTTGCCCAGCGACAGCCCCAAAACATCACTGTTCTAGAGGAGATCTGCATGGAGGAATGGGCCAAAATACCAGCAACAGTGTGTGAAAACCTTGTGAAGACTTACAGAAAACGTTTGACCTGTGTCATTGCCAACAAAGGGTATATAACAAAGTATTGAGAAACTTTTGTTATTGACCAAATACTTATTTTCCACCATAATTTGCAAATAAATTCATTAAAAATCCTACAATGTGATTTTCTGGATTTCTTTTTCTTCATTTTGTCTGTCATAGTTGACGTGTACCTATGATGAAAATTACAGGCCTCTCTCATCTTTTTAAGTGGGAGAACTTGCACAATTGGTGGCTGACTAAATACTTTTTTCCCCCACTGTATACCCATTGATTCTTGAAGAATATAACTTATAAAGGCTTGAGCTTAAATTGTCATACCCCATCAGAACCCAAAATATAAGCTTGTTGGACAAACCTAGGTGGTTTTCCCAATAATTTACTGCGAGCTTATACATGAAGTGTGCAACCCTCTTTACTTTTTTATAGCCTACAGTTTACTCTCCATTAGTAAGCACCTCTACTAACTATTTGGGGTGTGTGCCAGCTCATGCTTTTTACTTCATGTAGTATGACTCCAACGTTAGCGCAGTTAGCATTCCCATAGAATCAACATGGATGGTTAGCTAGCTAGCATACTTAAGACTGTATCTAATGATCGTTATCCACACAGGCAATTTCCCTTTTCAATCAAGCAGCAATACTTGAAACGACGATGTTGTTAGACACAGAATACCATTGACAAAGGAAAGAAACGATGCTGAGATGTTTTTATGTAGATAACATTAGGATATTTGCAATCTGTTGTGCCACATAGCTAGCTAGCTAACCATCCATGGGAATGCTAACTGAGATAATGTCGGCATCCTGTATGAAAACAAACATTTACATTTTCTACAGAGAAATAACATATCTTTCAGATTCTGTGCACTTTATTTACTAGTTTTGACTAATTTAATTTATATTTAGCGACATGTCCTCCTTTGGTTTTCTTTGTTTCAATGGGCCGGAAGTTGGAAGACAACCGCAACAAATTGGCTGTGCCCTTGTTGCCAGGATACTTAAGGTGGATATCCTCTAATTAATTAATACATTATATTGTCACCATCTGTTGTAATTGAATGTATACTGTATGTTGATCCATTCTAAGGCTTATGTGGATAAGAGCAATGCCCAAATAGCTGACATTGTGGAGCTGGTGCGTGGGAAGCTGAATGGAGTGGCCAGAATGACCCTGCTACAGTTGAAGTCGGAAGTTTACATACACTTAGGTTGGAGTCATTAAAACTCGTTTTCCAACCACTCCACAAATGTCTTGTTAACAAACTATAGTTTTGGCAAGTCGGTTAGGACATCTACTTTGTGCATGACACAAGTAATTTTTACAACAATTGTTTACAGACAGATTATTTCACTTATAATTCACTGTATCACAATTCCAGTGGGTCAGAAGTTTACATACACTAAGTTGACTGTGCCTTTAAACAGCTTGGAAAATTCCAGAAAATGATGTCATGGCTTTAGAAGCTTCTGGGCTAGCATCATTTGAGTCAATTGGAGGTGTACCTGTGGATGTATTTCAAGACCTACCTTCAAACTAAGTGCCTCTTTGCTTGACATCATGGGAAAATCAAAAGAAATCAGCCAAGACCTCAGAAAAAAAATTGTAGACCTGCACAAGTCTGGTTCATTCTTGGGAGCAATTTCCAAACGCCTGAAGGTACCACGTTCATCTGTACAAACAATAGTACGCAAGTATAAACGCCATGGTACCACGCAGCCGTCATACCGCTCAGGAAGGAGACGCGTTCTGTCTCCTAGAGATGAACGTACTTTAGTGCGAAAAGTGCAAATCAATCCCAGAACAGAAAAGGACCTTGTGAAGATGCTGGAGGAAACAGGTACAAAAGTATCTATATCCACAGTAAAACGAGTCCTATATCGACATAACCTGAAAGGCCCTCAGCAAGGAAGAAGCCACTGCTCCAAAACTGCCATAAAAAAAGCCAGACCACGGTTTGCAACTGCACATGGGGACAAAGATCATACTTTTTGGAGAAATGTCCTCTGGTCTGATGAAACAAAAATAGAACTGTTTGCCCATAATGACCATCATTATGTTTGGAGGAAAAAGGGGGTTGCTTGCAAGCCGAAGAACACTGTGAAGCACGGGGGTGGCAGCATCATGCTGTGGGGGTGCTTTGCTGCAGGAGGGACTGCTGCACTTCACAAAATAGATGGCATCATGAGGAAGGAAAATTATGTGGATATATTGAAGCAACATCTCAAGACATCAGTCAGGAAGTTAAAGCTTAGTCGCAAATGGGTTTTCCAAATGGACAATGACCCCAAGCATACTTCCAAAGTTGTGGCAAAATGGCTTAAGGACAACAAAGTCAAGGTATTGGAGTGGCCATCACAAAGCCCTGACCTCAATCCTATAGAAAAAGCGTGTGCGAGCAAGGAGGCCTACAAACCTGACTCAGTTACACCAGCTCTGTCAGGAGGAATGGGCCAGAATTCACCCAAGTTATTGTGGGAAGCTTGTGGAAGGCTACCCGAAACGTTTGACCCAAGTTAAACAATTTAAAGGCAATGCTACCAAATACTAATTGAGTGTATGTAAACTTCTGACCCACTGGGAATGTGATTAAATAAATAAAATCTGAAATAAATAATTCTCTCTACTATTATTCTGACATTTCACATTCTTCAAATAAAGTGGTGATCCTAACTGACCTAAGACAGGGAATATTTACTAGGATTAAATGTCAGGAATTGTGAAAAACTGAGTTTAAATGTATTTGGCTAAGATGTACATTTCCGACTTCAACTGTACACAATCCATGTCTCAAGGCTTAAAAATCCTGCTTTAACATGTATCCTATATCTACACTGATTGAAGTGAATTTAACAAGTGACATCAATAAGGCTATTGCTTTCACCTGGATTCACCTGGTCAGTCTTTGTCATGGGAAAAGCAGTTGTTCCTAATGTTTTGTACACTCAGTGTAATAGCTTAATAATAGCCACACCACACCAAACCTTCAAAGTTTCTCAACTTTATTAGGGTAATATCAAAAGTAAGTCAAGCCATTGTTTATAAGGGAAATGCAAGCAGGATATTATATTGTGGCAAACACATTACAGATGGAACTTAATTTCACCAAAGAAAATGTCTCAACAGAATGAAACAAAACAATTGTTTAAACCTTCACAAAAGTTTTGAACAGGCTATTTTGCCTACCATACCAGTACCTAAAATACCCAACAAATGTAAGCAATAGGCTAGTGACATTTATTTTACAAAAGGCCTACTTATAACCTATCTTAAAATAAATACAGAGCACACAATTAAAAAGACAGATCAAACTTAATTTAGCCAACGGAAATGTCTCAACAGAATTAAACAAAACATGTTTAGCATATTTAAAGAACTGGTTTAGATTAATGAATAGGCCTACAATAACAACAATGATATACAATGATAATGATCAAACAAATTATTATAAATACGAAAAATAAATAAAGATTCCTAAATTGCATCCTGCCTGAATAGGGAGTTGCACAGCAGCCTGCATTTGGCCCTTTGTGTGGTATTAAAAAATACTCTGCTAATGTCTTCTCTCATGTAAATCACATAGAATTGCATGAAATGTTTTTATAAAAGGCCTATTTTAGACAAATACTAGGCCTATATATACAGTGCCTTCAGAAAGTATTCATACCCCTTGACTTAATCCACATTTTGTTGTGTTACAGCCTGAATTCAAAATGGATTAAGTATATGTTTTTTTCTCACCCATCTACACACAATACCCCATAATGACAAAGTGAAAACATGTTTTTAGACATTTCTGTACATTTATTGAAAGTGTAATACAAAAATATATCATTTAAATAATGATTCACACCCGAGTCAATACTTTGTAGAAGCACCTTTGGCAACGATTACAGCTGTGAGTCTCTGGCTAAATCCAAACATTTTGTGCAACATTTGCACATTATTCTTTTCATAATTATTCAAGCTCTGTCAAATTGGTTGTTGGTTATTACTAGACAACCATTTTCAGGTCTTGCAATAGATTTAAGTCAAAACTAACTCGGCCACTCAGGAACTTTCACTGTCTTCTTGGTAATCAAATCCTGTGTAGATTGTGTTTTAGGTTATTGTACTGCTGAAAGGTGAATTCATCTCCCAGTGTCTGGTGGAAAGCAGACTGAACCAGGTTTTCCCTCTAGGATTTTGCCTGTGCTTAGCTCCATTCCATTTATTTTTTATCCTGAAAAACTCCCCAGTCCTTAACAATTACAAGCATACCCATAACATGATGCAGCCACGACTATACTTGAAAATTTGGAGAGTGGTACTCAGTAATGTCTTGTATTGGATTTGCCCCAAAACATTACACTTTGTATTCAGGACAAAAACGTAATCACTTTGCCAAATTTTTTGCAGTATTACTTTAGTGCCTTGTTGCAAACTGGGTGCATGTTTTGGAATATTTTTATTCTGTAGAGGCTTCCTTCTTTTCATTCTGTCAATTAGGTTAGTATTGTGGAGTAACTACAATGTTGTTGATCCGTCCTCATTTTTCTCCTATCACAGCCATTAAACTCTGTAACTCTTTTAAAGTCACCATTGGCCTCATGGTGAAATCCGTAAGCGGTTTCCTTCCTCTCCAGCAAATTAGGTTAGGAAGGACGCCTGTATCTTTGTAGTGTCTGGGTGTATTGGCACACCATCCAAAGTGTAATTAATAACTTCACCATGCTCAAAGGGATATTCAATGTCTGCTCTTTTTTTCCCCGTCTACCAATAGGTGCCCTTCTTTGC
The DNA here is from genome assembly GCF_020615455.1 of Coregonus clupeaformis. NCBI lineage: Eukaryota > Metazoa > Chordata > Actinopteri > Salmoniformes > Salmonidae > Coregonus > Coregonus clupeaformis. The sequence goes on from NC_059222.1 coordinate 20,268,930, forward strand.
AAGGCATTGGAATACATCTCTGGTCTTTGTGGTTGAATCTGTGTTTGAAATTGACTGCTCGACTGAGGGACCTTACAGATAATTGTATGTGTGGGGTACAGAGATGAGGTAGTCATTCAAAAATCATGATAAACACTATTATTGCATACAGATTGAGTCCATGCAACTTGTGAAGCACATTTTTACTGCTGAACTTATTTAAGCTTGCCATAACAAAGGGGTTGAATACTTAATGACAAGACATTTCAGCTTTTCATTTTTAATTAATTTGTAAAAATGTCGAAAAACATAATTCCACTTTGACATTATGGGGTATTGTGTGTAGTGTCAAAAACATCTCAATTTAATCCATTTTAAATTCAGGCTGTAACAACAAAATGTGGAAAAAGTCAAGAGGTGTGAAAACTTTGAAGGATAGGTCATTTGATGCAAACGTACTGTAAGTAGGTTATAACTTTTCCATTGTATAAATTACATTATCACAATTGCTTGCTTGCCGTACCAGTCTGTACAACAAAGGGAATTAGCCAGAACCAAGCATGAGGGACAATGTTGATTGGCAGGTGGAATGATGTCCAATGAGGTGGCAAGGTTAAACTGGGACGCGGGGTCCGATCGGCACTGCATTGTTCAATGAGGTTGTGGGGTGAAGCCATGCATGTGCACAGCTCATGAACACCACAGGGTTTAAATTATCTTTGTGTGTGCTAGAGGCTCGAGAACAATGACGTGATGACGCAGTACAACATTTTCGTTACCACTTTTGGCTCGAGAGTGCTACATTCAGAACTACTGGCTAAAAAGTATACAAAAGTACAGAGGAATCTCTGAAGTATTTTTCTACCTGACAGATTTCACCTGACTTTTTTTTTTCTTTCTTGAAAGCATGAATGCAGAGGAGTGGCATTTATCAAAACTCAATTTATTGATAGAATAAATAAATTCCAAACAATATCATACATCTTTATGGCTGCCTATCTTACAGGACAGACAATTCTGACATTTACATAAGAGCTTTTGTCAGGAAATGCATGCATAAATATACTTGGTACAGTATACTGTTGCACAGACATGATGGATTGGATGCTGCAGTGCACAATGAAAATGTGCTTGATGAACATTGAAAATAAATGACTTTTTTGGATTTTTGTCATCTACAGTTGAGTGGTCATTTGAACTCAACTCCTCCTGAGATCAGCCAGTGACTGTCTTCCTGTCCTTGGTAACATGAGTTAATCTAGTCTCAACTGTCTTCGTCATGTGACTGTAAGTAAACCGGCTTGGCCTGCTTCCTCATGCGTTGCTGTGCTTTCAGCTTCCTGCCTTTCTGGGTTGCCAGTCCCATTATAGGCAGGTATATCTGCAATGGAGTGTATAGAACCAAAATAAAAACATTACATTAGACAATAGTGAAATTACACAATAGTGCCTGAGAGATAAACACATTTGTTCTGGTTTAGAGGTCTGTCACTTACAGGTCTTGGATAGGGGTTCCTGTAATGAAGACCTGCAAATCAGAGTGGGGAAAAATGTCACTCACATTCTCACACCAAAGCATTTAAGTGTGAACAGTGTATGTTAACTTTCCAGATACATTACTAAATGAAATCATTAAAGGCTGTTGTTGACACTTACCAATTTCTATCCTTGCCTCACATTCGTCTATGCACTTCTTTATTGATTCCTGATCTGTCAACTAAAAGGGATACACAGAACAGATAAAGATGATTTTGACCTACACCAGACAACCTTTAGGTTTATCTTTTAGGGATGAGCATGAATAATAGAGTACTCGAACGGACGCCAAATCTCAATCTTTAACCAAAGATCAATTTTTTTTTAATACTGTAAAACTATTTGGTGGAATGTGCTTTGTGGCTGCCCGAAGAGGCAAGTTAAATTTGGTCTTGAAGACAAAATTAATTTGCTTTGACTCTAGTGTTCTATTTGTACATGTGCATTTGCGGGGAACAACAAAAAATAAACCAAGCATCACACTGTTCTTCTCCCTAAATTCCCTTTCCCCTCTGTGTCTTATTCACTCAATTGCGTTCTTCCCTCCACACACACACACGTGTGCCGAGTGCGCACACATGTTCCCGTTAGGCCTACAGAAATAAATGCCTATAAAAACGTATAACTGATGGGATACACTAGCTACATTCCTTGCCAAATGACAGTAGTTTTATCACAAATTCAAAATAGTCTGGTTGATTGAAACAGGAAAATGTTTTCCAACAAAGAGCTGCAGTTCTGGAATAATTGCATCCCATATATTTTCAGCTTAAGCTACTTTGAGAACTGCTAGTGCCATTTAGAATTGGTTAGCCTAGGCTATAACCCCCCTCTAAATATAGACAGGTTCCACACTGAAAATATGCAAAAACATTAGTTTGATAAAGACAAAGAGTGTATTTTCATCAGAATCATTAAGCATATGCCTGTACTCCAAACCGATGTAATGTCCGTAATTCATCACCATGCAGTGTTCAATGTGGAATTGTTTATTAATTTTGAAAATGTCAAAGAACAAGCAGAATAAACTACACTGAACAAAAATATAAATGCAACATGTAAAGTGTTGGTCCCATGTTTCATGAGCTAAAATAAAAAGAGCACAGAAATGTTCCATCCGCACAGAAAGCTTATTTCTCTCAAATGTTGTGCACAAATTTGTTTACATCCCTGTTAGTGAGCCAAGATAATCCATCCACCTGACAGGTGTGGCATTGCAAAAAGCTGATTAAACAGCATGATGATTGCACTAGTGCACCTTGTGCTGGGGACAATAAAAAGCCACTAAAACGTGCAGTTCTGTCACACAACACAATGCCACAGATGTCTCAAGTTGAGGGAGCGTGCGTTTGGCACGCTGACTGCAGGAATGTCCACCAGAGCTGTTGCCAGAGAAATGAACGTTCATTTCTCTACCATAAGCCGACTCCAATGTCGTTTTAGAGAATTTGGCAGTACGTCCAACCGGCCTCACAACCGCAGACCACGTATAACCACACCAGCCCAGGACCTCCACATCTGGCTTCTTTGCCTGCGGGATAGTCTGAGACCAGCCACCTGGATAGCTGATGAAACTGAGGAGTATTTCTGTCTGTAATAAAGCCCTTTTGTGGGGAAAAACTCATTCTGATTGGCTGGGCCTTGCTCCCCAGTGGGTGGACCTATGCCCTCCCAGGCCCACCCATGGTTGCGCCCCTGACCAGTCATGTGAAGTCCATAGATTAGGGCCTATTGAATATATTTCAATTGACTGACTTCCGTATAAGAATTGTAACTCAGTAAAATCATTCAAATTGTTGCATGTTGTGTTTATATTTTTGTTCAGTATAAATCGAACATCTGTATATTGAAAAGATAATGATTTTGGTTTGTTACCCTGAAAAAAAAAAAATTTCAACTCGCCACATTGAGCAACGTTTCAAATGATCAATCTTTGAGAAAAACTGTTCCAGGCACGAGATATGCATCACTTCGCACTGGCAACTTTTTTCCTTGGAAATATATTTGGGGCAATTTAGCAATTACGATTTGTTATCGGTAATGGTTATGATAAATTAGGGATTGTTGCGATCAGTTGGCATATTTTTTCCAATGCGGTCCTTCTGTGTGATTTTGGGGGGATTTCTTAGGCCGATATTCAATATCATTATGTTGATGACAAAATTACCCAGAGACACTCATGTATGCATTAATGCATCTGTATATACAGTACCAGTCAAAAGTTGACACACCTTCTCTTTTCTTTATTTTAACTATTTTCTACATTGTAGAATGGTGAACACATCAAAAATATGAAAACACACATGGAATCATGTAGTAACCAAAAAAAGTGTTAAACAAATATATTTTATATTTGAGATTCTTCAAAGTAGCCACCCTTTTCCTCGATGACAGCTTTGCACACTCTTGGCATTCTCTCAACCAGCTTCACCTGGAATGCTTTTCCAACAGTCTTGAAGGAGTTCCCACATATGCTGAGCACTTGTTGGCTGCTTTTCCTTCACTCTGCAGTCCAACTCATCCCAAACCATCTCAATTGGGTTGAGGTCTCAACCTGTTCCACTACAGCCCCGTCAATGAGAATGCTGTTTGACAGCAGTCAAGCATTTTCATCCCATTTTCAACTCAACTGACATTTTTGTCACAAAAAGTGTTGAGTTTAATGTACCTACTCTGGTTTTTGCAGGTGCGCTCTAACCAACAACTTGCAGATACAGTGTGGGTAGGCTGTGCGGGTACTGGGTAGGCTAGTCTACATGAGATTTTTATGGACAAAAGCGAGAACATTTTTCTTTGTCGAATAGCAGTCAAGCATCGATCATCATGTCACCAGAATAAGACCCTCGATATTTATTGGAAAGTTGCATCAAGCTCATCATTTTACATTTACATTTTAGTCATTTAGCAGACGCTCTTATCCAGAGCAACTTACAGGAGCAATTAGGGCACATCGACAGATTTTTCACCTAGTCGGCTCGGGGATTAGAACCAGCGACCTTTCAGTTACTGGCACAACGCTCTTAACAACTAAGCTACCTGCTGCCCCGTGCACTTTCACCGCCCTGTGAAGTTCATCATGATTTATTTAACCAACCTGTAGCCCAATAAACTGCATGGTTTCGAGTCGTGGGAGGGCCACACACCATATCATCGCGTGACTCCAAGTTTATTTCAATATGATGTTATTATATCAATATTTGCGCATAAAGGTGTTTCCACTGCCATTTCTTGCATAATACATTTTACTGACACAACAAGATCCATGTTGAACAAACAAATAATATGTCTGCATTTATAAAACTGTACCCTAACTTTCTGTTTCCATCACAGCTGTCGGGATTTTTAATTTATATGGTATGACTTTACTCACATCAAAACTGTGGACACCCGCTGACCTACATATTTCTTGGTCCATAAACATGCAGGAACATTCTTAGGTAGCTACACCTATTGTCAACCTTAATTTAGGCATTTTAAAAACACTTCCTTCTTTCCCTAATACGACAATCATCTAATCCGACTATCAACTGTCAATTTACGGATATGATTGCGGCTGGTCAGATAAACACACCAGTAAATAGCTAAAGTTACACCGCAAGTCAGATGGCTCATTGCCGAAAATGGTGCATGTTCAAAATGATAACCAGCTAACGTTATTTAGCTCACATTGGCTAATAGCTTCTATCTGATATCTTAGCACCATGTTTATCTAGCCAGCAAGCTAACATAGTAGCCAATATAGCTACAGTGAGGGAAAAAGTATTTGATCCCCTGCTGATTTTGTACGTTTGCCCACTGACAAAGACATGATCAGTCTATAATTTTAATGGTAGGTTTATTTGAACAGTGAGAGACAGAATAACAACAAAAGAATCCAGAAAAACGCATGTCAAAAATGTTATAAATTGATTTGCATTTTAATGAGGGAAATAAGTATTTGACCCCTCTGCAAAACATGACTTAGTACTTGGTGGCAAAACCCTTTGTGGCAATCACAGAGGTCAGACGTTTCTTGTAGTTGGCCACCAGGTTTGCACACATCTCAGGAGGGGTTTTGTCCCACTCCTCTTTGCAGATCTTCTCCAAGTCATTAAGGTTTCGAATCCTTGTGCCTTGGCCGGTTTTGGGTCATTGTCATGCTGGAATACCCATCCACGACCCATTTTCAATGCCCTGGCTGAGGGAAGGAGGTTCTCACCCAAGATTTGACGGTACATGGCCCCGTCCATCGTCTCTTTGATGCGGTGAAGTTGTCCTGTCCCCTTAGCAGAAAAACACCCCCAAAGCATAATGTTTCCCACCTCCATGTTTGACGGTGGGGATGGTGTTCTTGGGGTCATTGGCAGCATTCCTCCTCCTCCAAACACGGCGAGTTGAGTTGATGCCAAAGAGCTCGATTTTGGTCTCATCTGACCACAACACTTTCACCCAGTTCTCCTCTGAATCATTCAGATGTTCATTGGCAAACTTCAGACGGGCCTGTATATGTGCTTTCTTGAGCAGGGGGACCTTGCGGGCACTGCAGGATTTCAGTCCTTCACGGCGTAGTGTGTTACCAATGGTTTTCTTGGTGACTATGGTCCCAGCTGCCTTGAGATCATTGACAAGATCCTCCCGTGTAGTTCTGGGCTGATTCCTCACCGTTCTCATGATCATTGCAACTCCACGAGGTGAGATCTTGCATGGAGCCCCAGGCCGAGGGAGATTGACAGTTCTTTTGTGTTTCTTCCATTTGCGAATAATCGCACCAACTGTTGTCACCTTCTCATCAAGCTGCTTGGCGACGTTCTTGTAGCCCATTCCAGCCTTGTGTAGGTCTACAATCTTGTCCCTGACATCCTTGGAGAGCTCTTTGGTCTTGGCCATGGTGGAGAGTTTAGAATCTGATTGATTGATTGCTTCTGTGGACAGGTGTCTTTTATACAGGTAACAAGCTGAGATTAGGAGCACTCCCTTTAAGAGTGTGCTCCTAATCTCAGCTCGTTACCTGTATAAAAGACACCTGGGAGCCAGAAATCTTTCTGATTGAGAGGGGGTCAAATACTTATTTCCCTCATTAAAATGCAAATCAATTTATAACATTTTTGAGATGCGTTTTTCTGGATTTTTTTGTTGTTATTCTGTCTTTCACTGTTCAAATAAACCTACCATTAAAATTATAGACTGATCATTTCTTTGTCAGTGGGCAAACGTACAAAATCAGCAGGGGATAAAATACTTTTTTCCCTCACTGTAGCTAGCTAACACTACAGATGAGATGGTTAGTTATCGTAATCTTTGCTAACAGATCACCAGTGGTGTAAAGTACTAAAGTAAAAATACTTTAAAGTACTACTTAAGAAGTTTTTTTTGGTATCTGTACTTTACTATTTATATTTTGGACAACTTTTACTTTTACTTCACTACATTCCTAAAGAAAATAATTTACTTTTTACTCTATACATTTTCCCTGACATCTAAAAGTACTTATTACATTTTGAATGCATAGCAGGACAGGAAAATGGTCCATTCACACACTTATCAAGAGAACATCCCTGGTCATCCCTACTGCCTCTGATCTGGCGGACTCACTAAACACACATGCTTCATTTGTAAATTATGTCTGAGTGTTGGAGTGTGTCCCTGGCTATCCATTTATTTCAAAAAAAGAAGAAAATCATGCTGTCTGGTTTGCTTAACAATTTATAAGAAATTTGAAATGATTTATACTTTTAATACTTAAGTATATTTTAGGACTCAATTTTACTTTTGATACTTAAGTATTGTAATGAAACAGGCAGGGAGCAGGTCTCGAACCCTCAACCTTCTGGCCCTAAATCCAGCGCGCCATCGACTGTGCCCCAAAAGCATGCTCACGTGGCAGAGTCGATATCCGCGTTTATAAACCCAGGGTCGTTTCACAACTCCCTCCATTCAAAGTGCGCGTCCTCGCGCTAGCCTACAACTCAACGTCTTACAGGAACGCGATCACCGGCCAAGCACACGCACGTTCGTGGATGCAAGGTCTGATCACTTCTGACACCAATGTAATGAAACAGGCAGGGAGCAGGTCTCGATCCCTCAACCTTCTGGCCCTAAATCCAGCGCGCCATCGACTGTGCCCCAAAAGCATGCTCGCGTAGCAGAGTCGATATCCGCGCTTATAAACCCAGAGTCGTTACAGTATATTTAAAAACAAATACTTTTAGATTTACTCAAGTAGTATTTTACTGGGTGACTTTTATGAGAGTTATTTTCTATAAAGGTATCTGTACTTTTACTCAAGTATGACAATTGGGTACTTTTTCCACCACTGCAGGTCACATATTTATCTGCGTAGCTAGCCATTAACAGGAGTTTAATTTTGGTCACTGTCTCAATTAATCAATTTCTCAATACTGCACCTTTCTGTTGGAGAATGAGCTAGCTTGCTGTTGCTGCTGATTTTCCCAGCTAGACATTCCTCAGCATTGTGCAGTGCTCAGGCGGTGAGTGGCGGCTGGCATAGCAGCAGATTTGCTATGTAGAGGGATAGACTAGAAAATGCCTATCTCGGCTCTATTGTCTCGGACAATTATTGGTCGTTCTCTACTAAAAATATGTTTTTTCCATTCGAGTACTCGGACAGTCATAAAATGTCAAATGCCCATCCCTTCTATCTTTACCTGTTGGTTCTGTCTGAAGAGGGTCTGGGCCTCCTGGACAATGTACCGTCTCTCGCTCTCCGTGTCTTGTGGGAGTGTGGACTGCCAGCCCCGGGCGATCCGAAATACCCTCATATACAGTGACAGGACCTGATTACGTGTGGCTGACGTCATTTGGTCTAAAAACAATACAAAACAGGGAATATAAAGAATATATGCTGGGAGTAAAAGACTGGGACCCTGTTTGAATTTATATAACCACTGATCAAACATAATTGGATAGGTGAAAACATATATTTAGAATATATATGGCCGTGGGTTAAGGTTCCATTACATTGCTTTGAATGATTACTGAAACAGAAGTAGGTTTAGTCCTGGGAAAGTGTGGGAAAATAATACATGTACATGCATGTTGAAATAAACCACTTGGTGGCAATATAACATCGGAACATTTGTTTTTTAATTGTAGCAGGGACTATAATCACTAGATAGCTATCAGCTTAGTACAGTTCTTCACCTACAGCCCATCCCTGGTGACTGGTTAAAAGCCATTGATCGTATGTAGACTATAATTAAATGAGCTGATTTTCTGAAAAGTGTACTTTACATAACTATATTTAATTTTGATTCAGTAGCTAGCTGGGCTCTGCGTCACGCTGATGAACATGGGCTAACGTGAGCTAGCAGGGTGACAAGCCAATGTACCTGGCTAATGATGACATGCTTATCTTTAATATAATTGGAACATCTAGGACAGTAATATCTAACGGTGTATGTCTACAATACAATAACATCAAGTCATTATGCGGACTTACAGAATAGTCGTATTATTTATTACTTGACCTACCTGCTATGCTGTTAGCTTTTTTGACAACATGTCGCATAGACATGACGTAATTTGATAGGCGTGTTCGCAGCAATCAGTGTGTTGCAAAGTCGATACGAAACAATGAAATAGTCCAAATGTAATTCGCTTTTCAAAGCCCTTCAAGTTCAACCCCAAAGAAGACAATTTCACCAGATATTACATTAATGTTGATTCCTGTTCGATTGATTTTTTTGCCAGCCACTTCAATGTTGAACAAAATATAAACAGGGGACATCCTTATCCATGTAGATCAGTGGTTATCATAGCTTACTAGCTGTCTCGCTTGTATGATGCTCTGCGGGGAGGAAGTGATGCAGGGAAAATTCCCTTAATGTCCACATAAAGGCGAAACACAAAGAAACTGTAAGCCTTTCGTACTGGTTCATATGACTTGTTTGATTTAGCAGTCAATTTAAAGTAGAAGTCAGTCGTTTAGGGCGGTTGTTGGCAAACCTGGTGCGTTCTTATCAGGCAAACGTCAGCTGAAACGCTCGGTTTTGTTTATGATACTGACTAGCTATCGTTAGCTACTAGCATTAGCTTAGCTGGCTAGCTTTGTAGCTAAGTGGGGCTGTTTGTTTGTGTCGTTTCCTAAGCTAGTTAGCTAACGATATTTGTTTTACTAGCTAATGTTATTGGAGTGATGTACGCGATTTCCTAGACAATCAACTGTTTTTAAAAGGTACGTTTCTTGTTCACTATCTAAACAAGTTTAAAGCTATGGCATGCTAGTTAGATAGAAAACGTTATCTGTAAAGTTAGCGCTCTAGCTACATGGTGGCTGGCTAACTAGCACTAGCTAGGGTATGATGATGGCGAAGTATAGCTAGCCACAAACAAGGCTGTATTTTGTCAGAAAACTTAGTTACTGTAGTTGTTAGACAGTCATGTTGATTAGGTTACCATGTTGTTAGCTGGTCAAACTAAAAGACGCAACTAGCCAACGCGTTCAGATGAGTTAACTAGACTAGCTAGTTTAGATTCTTTCTGGCAGTGTTATTTTGATAAATGGGTTGCTAGCTAAATAGTTACGTAGATAGCTAGCTATGTTAGCTAGATATTCCCCTTAGTATTGAAATGGCAGATGTGTTCCTAGTCAGTTAGCTACTACAACAAACTCAATTTGCCATAATAGAATGGGGTGAACATATTTGAAAGCACTGCAGGCTTTCCAGGAGGTGTTTTACCTGTACATGTCCATGAGGAACTAGATCGGAAGTTTCATTCCTCATGAATAGTTTCAATAGCTAAATGTGATCAGGGGAGGTTCTCTTGTAGTTAAGTGTTTCATCATCATAGCATGAGAAAGACAGGCAAAAAATTAGAAAAAAATAGCTGGTTGGCTTATGAATCTTGCGACAGCTGGAAGCTATCATGAATTTCTCATGAGTCACAGAATATTTCAAATGTGTATATAATTAAAAGCTCTCTCACAAAGGAGAAGGCTGAGACATATTTATCGCTATAGTTTTCTGTGGGAATACTCTGCAACGTAGTAACTGACTGCTTTCTTGATATCAAATTACAAATTCACAGCAAGTTAACAAACTGAATCTACATGTGGGGGAACAACACCGCTGTATGACATTATGTTTATGGTGACAAGATGGTGTGTGTCTTTCAGCATTGCAGATGTCAAGGTCACCACAATGGAGCATAAAAAGATGACACCTTCATCTAGAGTGGTCAATGCAGTCTGAGGAAGTGTCTGTAAGTATTTATCAGAACCAACCCATTCTTGCTCTATCTCCGAACTTTTCTGGTAGGGTATTGTGTAGGCTAGTAGTATGTATGATCCGGACCACTTCTAAGTGTTTTATCTTGTGGTTTCTATGGTTTAAAACATATTGTTGTCTCTGAGTAGTTGTCTGTGTTTCTATGGTAACCCATGCTGTATAAGGCTCCTCTCTATAAGTGTTTTGTACTTACACAGCCATCCAGTTTGATTTGAACCCTCCTCCTCTCCATGGTACAGTACCAGCTTCTATGGTACCAGGGCCAGGCTTCAAAAATCTGCCAGGCACTCCACCCTTCTTCGTTGGTGGTGATGTAGCCTACTGTATGATCTTCATATGTTTTTCTAACTTTAGCATTTAGCGGTCGTTTTCTCTAGTAATTATTACCTCAGTGTTTTACCTTTTGACCCTTTGTGACTCACAACTTTGTTGATTCAGTGACTCATTGTCACTGTTGTTGTTGACCCTGTGTGACTGTGTTGCACTCCTCCTCTGTCCCAGGGCCCGAGGGCATGTTGAGACATCTCACCAGGCCAGAGCAGAGGTGTCTAGGTGGGGCAGACGGGGCCTGAAGGAGGGGAGGACAGACCGGGAGGACCAGAGAGAGAGAGATGGGCCAGTGTGTCACCAAGTGTAAGAACCCATCGTCCTCGCTCGGCAGCAAGAGTGGCGACAAGGAGCCTGGGTCCAAGTCCCACCACAAGAAAGGCGGGGGCACGGGAGGCAGTGGCGGAGGAGGGCACAAGGAGGAGCCCAGCGCCCTGTGCAACAAGGCCTCCAGCGAGCTCATGTTCAACGGCACCAAGAACGCCTTGGAGGTTACCGTGGAGACCACGGTGATCCCCGCATCGGCCATGATGGGGGACCTGAGGAATGAGGAGCGCTCGGTGGCAGACAGGGAGGGGCCGTCCTTGCTGCGCATCGAGGAGCTTTTCTGCTGCTACAAGGACCCACAGGAGGAGTCTATCTTGGAGGAGGGCATGGAGAGGTTCTGCAACGACCTGTACGTGGACCCCGCCGAGTTCCGCGTGCTGGTCCTCGCCTGGAAGTTTCAGGCGGCCACCATGTGCAAGTTTACAAGGTGAGAGATGGGTTGGGAAGGGGTAGGGATAAGACAAAGAAAATGCTACATCAATGTGTTCTTGCCTGTTATTCAGAGAACATGTTCTGTGAAGATTCCTCAAGTCAAGTATTGGTCCAAAAGAGACCATATTAGCTCATAATGTCTGGTGCTTGATCTCTGACCAAATTCTAAAATGGCTACTTCTGTCCTGCACTGTCTGTTTTAGGCTAGCTTCCTCTCACTGTGCAGTGTTTTGTTTAACATTGTTCTGGCTGGCCACCCCACTCCACCTCCACTCTTTTCATCAGCTCTGTAGCTCACACTTGCTAGTTGACAGGTAGAGGGCATACAGGAAATAGAATCAGTCTCTGGCTCTGACACTGCACTCTGTAATGAGTGGCTAAGATTAGTATGGAGTGGACAGTGTGTCTTTCTCTGATTGTCTATTGCTCAGATGATTCTGTCTCATCAATTGTCATGTAATGTTGTACCTAGTCTGAAGATTGGACCTATTACCATCATTTTACCTATTAGAAATGTTTCTAATCTGAGATGCCTATAGCCAGAAACTTTAAAAGGTTTACTGTCGCTTTGCTGTTCACACCAGGTCTGATTTAATGTCTGCTGTATAAAAGGGGGTGGAAAAACAAGGCATATCAGGGGACATATCTGGCCAGGGTGAAATGCTGAAGCGACAGAAGCACAATGTGGCAGGGTGAGAGGATGTGGCAGGGTGACAGGATGTGGTCAAGTTAATCTCAGGGGGCATCTTGCCCATTCTCTCCCTGTGCTGTAAAGTGTCTGGGTCTGTTTCACTTTGTTATACTGATAAAGAGTTGAGAGACCTAGAAGGCACAGTTATTTCCTTGCTTACTTTACCTGACTTGTGTATGTTGAGGCCTTGGTGATGTTTATCAGAGTTTGATGGTAAGAGTTTCTCAACTGAGCTGTTGACTTGAAATTGCCCAGGTTCTCAATGTTGCCAAAAATGTAAGAAACTGACAGGTTTTTCTCCATAAGGCTCATTGCCCTGAGTTGATATTATGTTGCGGCAAGGTTATTATAGATTTGTGTTTTTATATTGGTTTTATTTCTAATCATTTTTTTTCAATTTTTATTTTAAATTCAGTTTAGTTTCAGTTCGTTTTCAGACCTGATTTGCTAGTTTTTATTTAGTAAAAATATTTCTATATAGTTTTTATTTAGTTGTAGTTTTAGTGTTGGACAGAAAGCATGTGTGGGAGGCTAGGAACCGTTTGTGTTGGATAGTTTATTTTGTGGTGTTTTTTGGGATCTTACTACATAGTGCCATGGCTACATGGAACTATATTCCACATCAGGTAAGATTTTTTTAATTTTTACTGATGATAATACACCTTATGGAACAGCGGGGACTGTGAAGAGACAGACACACATACACATGATAAGACATGCACATGGATTTTGTATTGTAGATATGTGGTAGTACAGTAGTGGCCTGAGTGAACACACCTAATGTGTTATGAAATATAATGTCATGTAATATTTTAAATTGTATGTAACTGCTTTAATGTTGCTGGACCCCAGGAAGAGTAGCTGCTGCCTTGGCAGCAGCTAATGGGGATCCTTAATAAATACAAATAACACTGAGAGGGCAGTAATACATAAGGTGATGGATCAGGTCATAGGTTAGGTTGAAATGATAAAGTAAATCTCAATGTGACTTGGATTCAAAAGAAATAGCACCAAGACTGGTGCAAAAAATATGATGGAAGCAAACTCTCGCCCATGTTTACACCAATCCAATGCTAGCAATAGTGATGCACTAAGTAGGCCTATTTGAAACAACACCATCTTCTGGCAGCATTTACCAGCCAGATTCTGTAGCTTGAAAACACCCCAAAATCTCTTAAACTCTGTTAGATTTTTTGCCAAAGTTTTTAGAATAAAACTAAACAATTCATGATGATTTGTATTATATTTAGTTTTGGAGTCAAATATAGTTTCAGTATTGTTAATTATTTTATTTAAGTTTACTAAATAGTTTTTTGAAGAATCAGAAAAAAAAAAATATAATAACCTTTTGTTGTGGTCTATAACGCAGCCCTGTTTCTCTCCGCCTGTCTGTAGGACGGAGTTTGTAGACGGATGCAGGGCGATCCAAGCGGACAGTCTGGAGGGCATCTGCTCCCGGTTCCCCTGCATGCTGCTGGAGGCACAGGGCGAGGAGAACTTCAAGGACCTGTACCGCTTCACCTTCCAGTTCGGCCTGGACGCCGAGGAGGGCCAGCGCTCGCTGCAGCGTGACATCGCCATCGCCCTGTGGCGCCTGGTCTTCACGCAGGACACGCCGGCCATCCTCGAGCACTGGCTGGACTTCCTGGGCGAGAACCCATCGGGCGTGCGGGGCATCTCGCGGGACACCTGGAACATGTTCCTCAACTTCACGCAGGCCATCGGGCCGGACCTGAGCAACTACAGCGAGGACGAGGCCTGGCCCAGCCTCTTCGACACCTTTGTGGAGTGGGAGATGGAGCGCCGGAAAAAGGACGAGCTGTTAAAGAGGTCAGAGGAGGAGGACAGGGGATGCACTGAGACTGATGAGAGCTCTCCCTCCAGCACAGACAGACTTGAAACAGAGGGCGGACGGGGCTCACAGACCTGGGGGGGGCACTGACTATAGGACGATAGAATTCTGTGGAGGGAGGTCGGGGTGGGTGGAGTCTGACTTATAAGTGAACTGTACATCTGTGAATCATTGGATGACATATTAGTATTACCATTACTGTTATTCCTCTCTCTCTCTCCTTTTCTGTTGGAGTGGGCTGGGATTCGCCTACACCCTGCTTTATTTCTGGTTAATGAAAGGGCTCTAAGAACTATTAATGTTTTAAGCACTTCTATTTAAGGTCATTATTTTTCTTGAATGTGTTTTTTTGGTAATTTGGACATGTGGTCCATTTGAATCTTTCCCCACCCTCCCTAAACTCACAAAGAAAGTTCAGTATATAAGGTTGCTTTAAAAGCCAGGTGCCAGAAAGCCATACCCGTTCCCAGGTCTCATTTTTACAGCACACATTGACCTGGAAACACTGGTGATTGGACCTCTCACCCAAAGACAGGCCTATTAAATTCTCATATTACATTAAGAAGAAGGGAAATTGGGACAATCTATTTGTCTGCAAATATAACACATTATTACCAGAGCCTGAGCTTGACCTTTTGGGGTCAGTGATCAACTTGATTTTAAATTATTTGTTATTTTGGAACAGTGTTTGAGTGTGGATAAATTGGGTTGCATTTTGAAATGTGGACTATTTAAAGGGTTATATTCTTGGCCTATCTATCTATTGCCTATAGTTGTGATGGCCAACCATGATTTGTTCAAAGATGTGGTCGTACTTGAGTGTGCATAGTGTCCTAAGACGGCGTAATGTCTTTAAAGTAAAAATTGAAGTGACCACCAATAACTTACTACAATTAGTATTCTGTTTATCTAAATTAAAAAATGTGTTTAGGGTATATACAGTGCATTCGGAAAGTATTCAGACCCCTTCACTTTTTCCACATTTTGTTACATTACAGCCTTATTCTAACATGGATTAAGTAAACATTTTTCCTCATCAATCTACACACAATACCCCATAATGACAAAGCGAAAACAGGTTTTTAGAAATGTTGGCAATTTTGTTACAAATAAACATACCTTATTTACATAAGTATTCATACCCTTTACTATGAGACTCAATTTAGCTCAGGTGCATCCTGTTTCCATTGATCATCCTTGATGTTTCTACAACTTGATTGGAGTCCACCTGTGGTAACTTCAATTGATTGGACATGATTTGGAAAGGCACACACCTGTCTATATAAGGTCCCACAGTTGACAGTGCATGTCAGAGCAAAAACCAAGCCATGAGGTCGAAGGAATCCGAGACAGGATTGTGTCGAGGCACAGATCTGGGGAAGGGTACCAAAAAATGATTCTAGCATTTGAAGGTCCCCGAGTACACAGTGGCCTCCATCATTCTTAAATGGAAGAAGTTTGTAACCACCAAGACTCTTCCTAGAGCTGGCCGCCCGGCCAAACTGAGCAATCGGGGGAGAAGGGCCTTGGTCAGGGAGGTGACCAAGAACCAGATGGTCACTTTGACAGAGCTCCAGTGTTCCTCTGTGGAGATGGGATAACCTTCCAGAAGGACAACCATCTCTCCAGCACTCCACCAATCAGGCCTTTATGGTAGTGGCCAGACAGAAACCACTCCTCAGTAAAAGGCACATGACAGCCCGCTTGGAGTTTGCAAAAGGCACCTAGAGGACTCTCAGACCATGAGAAACAAGATTCTCTGGTCTGATGAAACCAAGATTGAACTCTTTGGCCTGAATGCCAAGTGTCAAATCTGGAGAAAATGTGGCACCATCCCTACGGTGAAGCATGGTGGTGGCAGCATAATGCTGTGGGGATGTTTTTCAGCGGCAGGGACTGGGAGACTTGTCAGGATCGAGGGAAAGATGAACGGAGCAAAGTACAGAGATCCTTGATGAAAACCTGCTCCAGAGTGCTCAGAACCTCAGACTGGGGCGAATGTTCACCTTCCAACAGGACAACGACCCTAAGCACACAGCCAAGACAACGCAGGAGTGGCTTCGGGACAAGTCTCTGAATGTCCTTGAGTGGCCCAGCCAGAGCCTGGACTTGAATCCGAGCTAACATCTCTGGAGAGACCTGAAAATGGCTGTGCAGCGACGCTCCCCAGCCAACCTGACAGAGCTTGAGAGGATCTGCAGAGAAGAATGGGAGAAACTCCCCAAATACAGGTGTGCCAAGCTTGTAGCATCATAACCAAGAAGACTTGAGGCTGTAATCGCTGCCAAAGGTGCTTCAACAAAGTTAAAGAGTAAATAGTCTGAATACTTAAGTAAATGGGATTTTTCAGATTTAATTTATTTATAAATTAGCAAACATTTAAACTTTTTTTGCTTTGTCATTATGGGGTATTGTGTGGAGATTGGTGAGGATTTTTTATTTTTTTACATTCATTTTAGAATAAGGCTTGAATGTAACAATGTGTAAAAGTCAAGAGGTCTGAATATTTATAAGTCCTTTTAAATGTCAAGTTGATTCCTTTGAAAATGATCCCACCCTTTTTTGCTCTCTTCTGCAGTGTAATTTACGAAATATTTTTTGACTGCTCTAGTGTCTTAGCTTATTCGAACTAACATCCAGGGCTTGGTTCCATTTTCGTCCATAGCCCCTGTCCCTTTAGTGCTCAGAGATTCCAAAGGACTGGACACATGTAAGCAATATGGTATTGGCCTGTGGACTTATGCCTATAGCTTTCACATCTAGTTCTTTCAGATCTGTGAACACCCTGGGGTAGGTAGGGGTTAAGGTTAGGCCCTGGTCTTGTGCAGACAGAAGGTGACTGTACCTGGGCTACATTCAGGACTGTTACATTGGGACATTACACAAAGCTTTTGTCTCATTTACCTTACGAAGTTCACAACAATCTTACACCATTGGACAGTTATTCACTTTAGTTTTGTGAGCATGTCAAGAATGTGTGTTGGCTGCTAGTGACGGTTGTGTTAAGTGCACAAAACACAATAGTCCTCCTAGTCGCCATGATTGTAATGCTCTCATGCATTTATGTCTGCAGCACTCGGTTCTAAACCATTCACAACTGTTGAATGAACTTGGACATAGCCCAGGCCTTTTTAGTGACAGTGGATTGTTAACCAGGTTTATTGGCTCATTGAGTGTCTGTAACTAGGTCCAGTGTGGTCAGGTGGTGCCCTTCTTGTGAGGTTTACATTTACAATGGTTTCATTTCAGATCCCTTTGCCCTTTTTTTAAATAAAAGGCATTGATTTATAATGAATAAAACAGTGTTCAACTTTCGACAGTCGAACACAAAATGCATTTGGGGAGTTTCATTTAGTTTTTGTGGTGTCATTGTCCCGCTCTGATTGAGGGTTGCTGTATGGCTTTTGGGGACATTTGGACACAACTGGGCATCTAATCTAACAAACCTCTTCTCTAATATGTCCCAGTCTGCTCCCTGCCCTGGTTCTTAATTTTCAAGCTAAATATTAGCAATTTCATTAGAAATATAGCATTTTATTGCTACCCTTGTGAAGTTTGAGACATTTTCACAAATTGTAGCTCTCAAATGGCCATAATATAATATATTATTATGGTTACTAAGGGTAGGCAAAGTATTCCTCCCTCTGCTGTAGTAGGCCTTGGCTGTGTAGGCAGGCAGTGTACACAAAACATGGTGCTCCTCCTCATGGGTGTGTCCAACACAGAGGGGCTTTCGCTACTGGTGGATGTTTCTCCTGGTAACTAGCAACAACTGTTACCAACACACAGGACACATGAAAATCGGACTTCATCTGAATATCGAAAAACTGCTTTATAACACCTGTGAATAGAGCTATGAATTGTGAGTATTTAAAAAAAAACATTTAACGAAAATGTATCTTATGTCTAAAAACAGCAAGTTAATGGAAAATGGTGAGAAGCCTAGCCATTCGTTAGCGTAGCTGGCTAGTTTAGCCACACAGCTACATTATCCAGTTGTTCTCGTGCAGCCAGCAACATCAGCTAGCGCCGACTTGCTAAAAATCCTGCACAAATAAAGCTGATTATCTATACTAATTCATTCACCGAGTGCGCTAACTTCAACGAATGGAGTGCGTAGTTGAAACTTAGCTATGTGAAATGTAAAAGACTGACATTGTAACAATGACGGAGAATGTAGCCATAGCAGCAGCGTGCAGTTATTCCTTATGCGGGAAAAAGAGAATCCGGATGCGGGCAACGCTCACATCCAGCACCGCCAACATCTGCAGACGGATGGTCCTCATAAAAAAGTTCATCTCGGTCCATTTCTATTTTCTTGCTACAGAGCTGAATTCAAACATCATGGAATGACATCTTCTCAAATGTGGAGTTAGGGCTATGTGAAAACCAGTGTCTTGGATACACAATGGATAAAGAGGTAAGCTAATTTATATTCTTTCTCATTCAAATATTTGCAGAACACAGTAGCTGAGGTCATGTGAATGGACGTCCACTACAAAAAGGGATGGCCTTGCGTCTCCCTGCCATGAAGCCTGATTTATGTGCCCACTCCTCACCTCTCAGGTTGAGGGTGCTGTTGCATCTCGGCCAGGGTGCTTTGTAAAGGAGATGCACAATCCTGACAACGATTAAAAGGATCACAAAAAATACAACGTTTTTAGGCTTGTTAATGTCATAATAATAATAAATAATAATATGCCATTTAGCAGACGCTTTTATCCAAAGCGACTTACAGTCATGTGTGCATACATTTTTACGTATGGGTGGTCCCGGGGATCGAACCCACTACCCTGGCGTTACAAGCGCCATGCTCTACCAATTGAGCTACAGACTCTTTTCCACATTATTTTGATGATTGGATTACGGATGTACATTGTGAAAATAAACTCTATGGGTCCAATGTTTGGTGCATACAAGTATGCAACTAAGTTTATTTTTTACAATATTCCGTTTTTTATTGCATCTGGAATGACATTAGGTGTGCGAATAACACTATTTTCAATAGATTGCCTACATGGCCATTGGCCAAAGTCAGTATTGCACCTCCTATAACATAATATTACAGTGCATCTATGCTGCTGTTCTTCTGTCTTCTCCCTCTTTCATTGTTTTTCTCCTCTTTTCTTCCTCCTCCTCCTCCTCCTCCTCCTCCTCCAGTGTTCCTGCAGATGTTGAAGCATAGTTGGCTGCTAGACTTATGTAAGAGAGCTAGTGATTTCATTCTCTTTCCACAACCTGCATGGGCCTGTGAATTTGCTAGCTAGGCTATATTGAATGTCTTGCTGTTGTCAATACTCAAACCAGAATAATCCTCATAGTCTATCCATTATCTTCATTTCGAAGATGCAGTCTGATGCTAACACTCCATTCAAAATTGTTGAAGTTATCTTATCATTTGACACGATCTGGTTTTGTTTTTTCGTCACATTTGAACTTCAGTAGACTGAGAAGAAGACTATGAAGTTCACTCAATATTTAGTAGCAGAACATCCATTCCGTCTTTCAATGTTATGTCTATGCTAAGTGTATTGCTGCATGTTAGCGTTTCTTGTGTAATGCATGAGTCTTATAATAAACCAATTGAATAAAGGACCTATCTGTTCTTAATGAATGCCATGCTGATGATAAGGAATATAAAGTAATTTGTATGGACTTTTCCTTTTAATCAAAATAAGAATTTGTGGATTTTCATGCATATCTCTATTCCCAGTCATGTGAAATCCATAGATTAGGGCCTAATGAATTTAGTTCAATTGACTGATTTCCTTATATGAACTGTAATTCAGTAAAATCTTTGAAGTTGTTGCATGTTGCGTTTATATTTTTGTTCAGTAAATAAGGTGCTTTTTTAAGCTCTCCTAACTGTGCCATTGAGGAACTAGACCAAGCATACTTGTAGTTGTTTTGTTTGGAACACAACCCTGCATACCTGCCCTCACACAAATACTGTTGTTGTTTACACAATCCAAAAGTGGTCCATTATAAATCGCAATCTGGGTCAGGTGAGAATCATTTGAAAGTCTGTTCTATTGCCAACATGACTAGCTAAGTTATAAAATACGATATTACAGTGTTAGGCTTTCAAATGCAATTCAGGGAAACAGATAATAATTTTTGTGCGCTTAGAATGGAGTCATGATTGCATTCAGGTGCGTGTGCCGAGGCACATTTTCTTCACAATAGACAAACATAGGCTCATTCTTTTCAGAACATCCAAGGGTATGACGCCATGTCATTTTGTAACTGTACATCAAACATAGTGATCATAAACGTTGACACTGTATATGACATGAGTTTTATGATATGGAACTGTGAAGTGCACATTTGGACTCATGGGTGTTTGGCATGCTTGTACGACATCAGAGCAGTATTTATTGTCATCCTCAACGTCTCATCTTTCAAAATGCCTAGTCCTCTTAATTTACAGCATTTCTCTCACTCAGACAACAAGTGGTCCTCTGTAGCTCAATTGGTAGAGTACGGCGCTTGTAACGCCAGGGTAGTGGGTTCGATCCCCGGGACCACCCATACGTAAAAATGTATGCACACATGACTGTAAATCGCTTTGGATAAAAGCGTCTGCTAAATGGCATATTATATTATTATTATTAACAAAAAATCTGCAAAAGTTGCCCAGTGAGCGGGAAGGATGGGGCAACCTCTTTTCGCGCAAGGTGCTCAAGTTCAGAACGGCTGTTAGTCAAAACCCATACAGCGCTGTGAAGCGCAGAGCCAGAGCTCTGACGTTATGTATCTGACTGTACAGCCACTGTCACGATCGTCTACCAATGAGGAGGACCAAGGCGCAGCGTTGAATGCGAACATTTTATTTGATCAAGATGATCACACGATCAAAACAACAAAAACGAAACGTGACGTCCCTGGTTACATAAACCAACAAACACGGAACAAGAAACCACAAACACAAAGTGAAAAGACCGACAGTTAAATATGGCTCCCAATCAGAGACAACCAGCTGACCCTCGTTGCCTCTGATTGGGAGTCACTCAGGCCAACATAGATATACAAACATAGACTTACACACCCTGGCTCAACATAACATAGTCCCCAGAGCCAGGGCGTGACAGTACCCCCTCCCCAAAGGCGCGGACTCCGACCGCGCCAAACAACCACAACAGGGGAGGGACCGGGTGGGCACTCCGCCTCGGCGGCGGATCCGGCTCCGGACATGACCCAGGCACGGGTTGTGCTGGACTGACGACGCGCACCCCTGGCTTGGTGCGTGGAGCAGGGACAGGCCGGACTGGGCTGACGAAGCACACCCCTGACTTGGTGCGGGGAGCAGGAATGAGCCGGACCGGGCTGACGAAGCGCACCCCTGACTTGGTGCGGGGAGCAGGAATGAGCCGGACCGGGCTGACGACGCGCACCACTGACTTGGTGCGGGGAGCTTGGATGGGCCGGACTGGGCTGGCGACGCGCACCACCGACTTGGTGCGGAGAGCAGGAACGGGCCGGACAGGGCTGACGAAACGCATCACAGACTTGGTGCGGGGAGCAGGAATGGGCCGGACTGGGCTGGCGACGCCGCACCACAGACTTGGTGCGCGGAGAGCAGGAACGGGCCGGACAGGGCTGGTGACGCGCACCACCGACTTGGTGCGGGGAGCAGGAATGAGCCGGACCGGGCTGACGACGCGCACCACTGACTTGGTGTGGGGAGCTTGGATGGGCCGGACTGGGCTGGCGACGCGCACCACAGACTTGGTGGGAGTGGCAGGAACAGGCCGGCCCGTACTGGGAACACACACCACTGGCCCTACGTGGGGATCAGGAACAGGCCGGACCGGACTGGCAACACACGCCAGTACCTCTCGCCGTGCCTCTACAACCTCCTTTCCCCTGGTGACCAGTGACTCCCGTAACCTGGCGGCCTCCTCTGCCAACCCGCTGGACCGCTCTGTCGCGGCCTCCTGCTGCCCCGACGTCGTGAGCCCCCCTAAAAAATTTTCTGGGGGTCTCTCCTCCCCGTGGGCCAGGCCTCCATCGTTCTCGCCAGACTCTCACCCCACTGCTCCAAAGTCCAACCTCTCTCCTCTTCTCTTGGCTTGGCCCAGTCGAGACTCCTACTCCACTGCTCCCAAGTCCATCCTCTCTCTTCTTCACGCTGCTTGGTCCTGTTATGGTGGTTTCTTCTGTCAAGGTAGATGTAGGTGGGTGTGGTGGTGGAAACAGGCGCAGGACGCAGAACGTTAGTCCAAAAGACTTTAGTAGAGCACAACAAAACAATCACGAATAAATGCCCTGAGGCAAAACTCCGCACGTAGGCGAAAACAACGGGCGCACAAACAGGTGCGCCAAAACACTCCAAACAATATGGAGAAAATGCTCAACCGAGCAAACAGTGGAAATACAGCCTACCGGCACGACAGTAAAACATGGCTCCCAATCAGAGACAACCAGCTGACCCTCGTTGCCTCTGATTGGGAGTCACTCAGGCCAACATAGATATACAAACATAGACTTACACACCCTGGCTCAACATAACATAGTCCCCAGAGCCAGGGCGTGACAGCCACTGTGTTCCAATTTAGGCGTTTTTATCAGTGCCAAATCTGCCATTTTCAACCCGTATATGGGTACTAGTGTAAAGGGCTACTGGAATCACTGGAGCATGACCCAGTGTATTCTGATACTGGACGTGTTCCTGAAATGGCTGACGTGTGGCTTTTCTCTCTGACACTGCTGCTTGTTGTGTCTACCTATCTGTGAAGGAGAGCCAGAGGTGCCAAGGAGGAAAGCTTGGCTCGGCTGCCGAAGAGACACTGGATGAATATTTAATCGCCCTTTAGCACAAAAACTGGTGAAGTGTAGGGCAAATGCCTTTAGGAGAGGCAGCTCCAGTTACACTGAGAGGACACAGTAGCTGCCTGTCAGTAGTCTAATACTTACACTTATAGATAAGGTAGACTTTGATTAGTTCCTTGTGCGGAGAGATTGAGTGACACTAATGATGTATGAGTGACACAGACACGCAAACTGTGTGAGAGCAATTTGGTTTCTAGGGATTAGGCTCTGCTTGTTTGACCTGCTTGC
Source organism: Coregonus clupeaformis (assembly GCF_020615455.1). NCBI lineage: Eukaryota > Metazoa > Chordata > Actinopteri > Salmoniformes > Salmonidae > Coregonus > Coregonus clupeaformis. The sequence goes on from NC_059222.1 coordinate 20,292,361, forward strand.
ATATATAATATTATGCTCTCTCACATGCATACAAAAAACATGAAAACAGACTTAAAACATGTTTTTTCATCTCATTTTCAAAGATTCATAAACCACTTATTATGAAAATGTGTGTATTTCCTAGTGATGATAACCCTTTGACCTTTAACCCATAGGATCTTAAAGAGACTGCAAACTAAAGAGCCCAAGGAGATTGAGCTAGAATGTCTGGAGCAGGGCATCTTCATCTATCTGAATGGGGCTAATGCTAACGCTAGCAAGCAGACCAAGAGACCCAACCAGAAGTCTGTCACTTTGCCACCGCCCACTCTGAGAGCTACACACACGGCTGGTACACAGCATGCAGGACTGAGTATAGACAACAAACCATCTTTGCTACAATACTAAATCCTTGTTAGGCTATTGTAGATGATGTCCCTGTTTGTAAATACTTTATGACTAAACTAATCTTCGTAGCATCCTTGTGGCATATTACCAGCTGAACACCACCTCACCTCTCAGTTAGCGTGATATAATCCTATGCACTCGGGCCGTTGAATAAATGATAGTGACAGTTGTAACCGGTGTCCATTTTTCCCCCTCTGTGTGTTCTGGAACCATTTGTGTCTTCTTCTTCTCTGCTCTTCATTTGAGGGCGGACTTGACTGCTCATGTGCAGTGACTTTGCTCTCTCGCCTCTGACTCATCACCAGATGCCTCCAGAAGGGGTTCACAGCTAGCAGAGGAGGAAATCCGCAATCTGGAGGTGAACAGCAGGAAGAGGAGTCTCATTGGCCCGGGAAAAGTGCAGAGGAGAGAATGGGTTCAGGTACCGCCATTCTAGTCTACACCATAAATATAGAATCTAGTCATTCTATTTCTATAGTATCTAGTCATCCTAACCCTGATGTATGGTTGGATAAATCTAGTGAACAAATCACACGATCATAGACATAGATCACAGACATTTCCACACAAATGGAATAGAATGTAGTGTTTGTGTTGTGAATAATATTGTGTTTTCCTATTTTCATCTTTGCAGAACTCGATCAACATTAGAACAGAACAAGGACCCTGTTTGCGGATATCTCCAGAGAGACGGTACTCTGAAGACTTTGAACCCTACGACAGCAGAGAGATGGAGGTACAGTAGGAAGAAAACAGTGTCCATCAGGCTCGTGTGCGTGGGTGTTTACTGTTCTTTGGCACATTTCGATGGTGTGTGCCAGTATCTGCATGTGTCAAATGCAGCTGTCATTCTGGGTTTGCATGATTGCATCTCACTCTGCTCTGTATTCACCCTGTTCCTCTCCAGCGGTCGAGTCCACGCTCTCCTCATAGTCCCCACTCCCCGCAAGATTCCTGTAAGGTGTCACGTTCGTTTGGCTCCAGGGCTGATGGCCGAGGAGGTAGCCAGGCAGAGCCTGAACATCAAAGCGAACGGGTCCTACTCAACATCGACGAGGTCAAGGTGAGAGGTCAACTGTTTTTCTCTCCTTTTCTCTCCCTCCTCCGCTTCCTCTTCTCTCTCTCCCTCTCCTCTTCTCTCTCTCCCTCTCCTCTTCTCTCTCTCCCTCTCCTCTTCTCTCTCTCCCTCTCCTCTTCTCTCTCTCCCTCTCCTCTTCTCTCTCTCCCTCTCCTCTTCTCTCTTTCCTTGTCCTCTTCTCTCCTCTTCTCTCTCCCTAAGATGGCATGTCCAAGACACTGATCCAGGCTACCAAAGTGCAAGAAATACAGCAATCTTCACCATTTACATATCACCAGATTACATGTCACCGTAAATCATAGATTTCTATCCGGAGTGTGCTGACCTAGTGTTGATTTCCGACTTTTTTCATTTCCTTTTACGCCAAGCAGACACTCCCCTTCAGAGCAATATAAATCAAGGCACATCAAATATATAACTGCCCTGTTTCTTCAACTTAGGTTATAGCTCAGTGTTAACCTTGTTTGTGGTTAGTGTTACATACAATGCAGTGACGTGAGGGTGAGAGCTGAGTAGTGTTCATTTGGTCACCAAACGGGATGAAAAGATTGTGAAACAGAGGAGAAAATGCCTGTACTGATAAAACGTTTTTGTTACCATTTCAACTCAATTGAACATACCCCTGGTGTTTTATGGCGCTCAGGTGCTTCGACGGAGCCTGGAGGCGAGCTTGCGGAGGAGCAGCGGTAGCCGCGGATCGGCGGGGGAGGAGTCGGACGAGGAGTGGGTAGAGGAGCAGATCGAGAGGGAGGAGAGCACGGAGAGCCTGGAAGAGCTGGGTCTGCCTCCTTCCTCCTCCAACAAAACATCTACTCACACAAACCATCCGCGAGCCACTGGGCCCAAAGGCTGCCTTCACGACCCTGCAGATCTCATAGTGCTGGACTTTGGGCCTTCTCCTAAAGGTACTCCAACAATACGGATTACGATATCCTCTAATAATGTTATTCAGCCAGGGGTGCATCTTAACAATCAACTATAGTGGCTACCTTTCCTTGTCCCACCCTTAATTTGCACTGATCTGAAATGAAAGGATAGTGAATGCCTACTGAGGATTTACCCATCCAGATATTTTATATTATTGCAGTTGAAGGGAAGACAAGTAGAGGACAGCACTTTAGAGATTGTCCCTATTCTTTGACCTTTATTGACCTTTTTTCCATTATGTTGCAGGCCGTAAGATCGAGCGTTCGCTGTCGGCCAAGAGGAATGACAACCTGGAGGCCTACATCCCCACCAAGCCTCTGCTGGTAAAGAGCAAAACTCTGGACAGGCCCTCTTCAAAGGAGTGCAGGGATGGCAGAGATACTCAACGTATGTTCTGTTCTGCCCTGTATTCATGTCTTTCATAAACCTAAGAGGCCTTATTAGAAAATAGCTGTCACATAGTAAACAACAGTCAAGTGTACAATGGTCCCTGAACTGGTTTTTTTTTCTCTCTCTCTCTCTCTCTCTCTCTCTCTCTCTCTCTCGCCCTCCCCCTCTCTCTCTCTCGCCCTCTCCCCCTCTCTCTCTCTCTGCCCCCACCCTCTCTCTCAGGGCCGAGGAGTCGTGTAGAGCGTCCCCTGTCTGCAGCAAGGAAGGCCTCCCAAGAGGAGCGCGACTCGGAGGAGACAGCGTGCAGGGTGCTCCAGGCCCTGCAGAGAGAGAACAGCCCATTGCAGAGCCCCAAGCCCAGGGCCTTCAGCCGCACCCCGGTAAGATAGATAACAACCACAGAAGTAGAATGAATGAATTTAATTATATTTCTATGGGCACAACCAGAGTGTGCTGTGCTGGGTCCACTAGTGGGTTGTGTTATCTTCTTGTAACCTGTCTGCTGTAGTAATTCCTGTTTTACATCCTAGCCTAGCCTATCTGTATCTGTTATTTTCTAATCTTTTCTACTTTTAGTTTAATCTAGTTAGGCTACTATCCTCTCTAAGTCTAACTCCATTGTGCTCCTCCATTGTAAATCCACAGGTGAGAGGATACCAGATGATGAACGGCTCGCTGCGTGACGACGATGGCGACATAGATGAAAGTGGGGTGACCAGAGCCATGCAGAGAGTCACCCTCATGGGTCCCAGGTAGTACTGCAACGTTACACACTAGTGTCACTACACACTATGCATATGGGGAGGAATAAGGACAGAAATCTATACTAATCTCTTGACTATCCTTGACTATCACAAAGAAAAAAAACGATGTTCCAATAGGATCCACAATAGCATACTACAGAGAATGAAATCATCTATAAGGTATGCTAGTTTGCATATTGGCGCATGGTCAGACATAGACTTGACTGGTGACAGTTTAGAAGGACACTGGCATAACTAACTCCCTCGTGCTTGTGTACTATGCTGGGATAAGAACGCCATGTACAGACTGTGCAGTACAGTACAAAACTCGTGGTAACTTCATGGGTGGGCGGCGCCAGAGCACCAGCAATTGTATACCTCTAATCGAGGCTCTCTAACAATCAGAAACGTGTAAGTGATAACCTAACCCCTCTGACCTTGAAGCAGGTCTAGTCAACAAAGCTGTAGGGAGTCTTCAATAACTGTCAGTGACCATGTAGACATTTCCATAGATAATCACCTAGAGCAAGGTCAAAGACGATTGATGTGGTGAAGGACAATAGAATTGATGAGTCATTGTTTTCTCTCAGGCAACAGCAGAAACTACTAAAGGCGTTGGAGAAACTGGAGGTAGGCACGAACTTTGACATCCCTCAGACAGCGAAGACGGATAATAGCAAACCACCGGTGAGTAACTAGGTGAGACAGACAGTGAAGGCTAAATAGAGAGAGAGACACACACAAAAACACCACACACAAAGAGAGATATAAAAGTGTTCTAATTCTGTTTCTATGATGCTAAGAATACACTGGATGAAGTGTCGCTTGGATTGACTCGTGAAGTTCTGTTGTTGTCATGGTGGCAGTATAGGCGGGTCTCGGTGGAGGCACCACCCACCGTGTACATCACCATGGAGATCCTGAGTAACTGGGGGAACAGGGGCCAGGTGGGGCTGACGGAGATGCAGTTCTTCGGCCCAGGGAACAGGAAGCTGTATGTGTCGCCGCATGACCTGGACATCCGGAATGCCGACTCCCCTGGGAACCTCGGAGCGCTAGTCAACGGGAAAGCTAAGGTGAGTTGAGTTCTCCCCGGAAGCTTTTCTGATAACACTAATTGAACTATTTAGAAAGGTTTTGGTGCATTGTATTTACTATTTATACATTTTTGGGAGGATGTTTGGTGACACTTTGTAAGGAATTATTATACATTTTATGAAAATTTATTAGCCTATGTCGTGCATGATAAAGGATTATACATAGCACATAAGGTGATATACAGTTCCGTGAAAAAGTATTTGCCCCCTTTCTGACAAATTATACTTATTTTATTTACACTACATTGCCAAGAGTATGTGGACACCTGCTCGTCGAACATCTCATTCCAAAATCATGGGCATTAATATGGAGTTGGTTCCCCCTTTGCTGCTACAACAGCCTCCACTCTTCTGGGAAGGCTTTCCACTAGATGTTGGAACATTGCTGCGGGGACTTGCTTCCATTCAGCCACAAGAGCATTAGTGAGGTCGGGCACTGATGTTGGGTGATTAGGCCTGGCTCGCAGTCGGCGTTCCAATTCATCCCAAAGGTGTTCAATGGGGTTGAGGTGGGGGCTCTTTGCGGCCAGTCAAGTTCTTCCACACCGATCTCGACAAACCATTTCTGTATGAACCTCGCTTTGTGCACGGGGCATTGTCATGCTGAAACAGGAAAGGGCCTTCCCCAAACTGTTGCCACAAAGTTGGAAGCACAGAATCGTCTAGAATGTCATTGTATGCTGTAGCGTTAAGATTTCCCTTCACTGGAACTAAGGGGCCTAGCCCGAACCATGAAAAACAGCCCCAGACCATTATTTCTCCTCCACCAAACTTTACAGTTGGCAATATGCATTGGGGCAGGTAGCGTTCTCCTGGCATCCGCCAAACCCAGATTCATCCGTCGGACTGCCAGATGGTGAAGCGAGATTCATCACTCCAGAGAACGCGAGTTCAATGGCGGCAAGCTTTACACCACTCCAGCCGATGCTTGGCATTGCGCATGGTGATCTTAGGCTTGTGTGCGGCTGCTCGGCCATGGAAACCCATTTCATGAAGCTCCCGATGAACAGTTATTGTGCTGACGTTGATTCCAGAGGCAGTTTGGAACTCTGTAGTGAGTGTTGCAACCAAGGACAGACAATCTTTACACGCTACACGCTTCAGTACTCGGCGGTCCCTTTCTGTGAGCTTGTGTGGCCTACCACTTCGCGTCTGAGACGTTTTTGCTCCTAGACGTTTCCACTTCACAATAACAGCACTTACAGTTTACCGGGGGAGCGCTATCAGGGCAGAAATTTGACGAACTGACTTGTTGGAAAGGTGGCATCCTATGACGGTGCCACGTTGAAAGTCATTGAGCTCATCAGTAAGGCCATTTGCCTATGTTTGTCTATGGAGATTGCATGGCTGTGTGCTCGATTTTATACACCTGTCAGCATCGGGTGTGGCTGAAATAGCCGAATCCACTAGTTTGAAGGGGTTTCCACATACTTTTGTATATATAGTGTATTTAATTAACAAAGTTATGAAACACCTAATTCCCTGGTGTGAAAAAGTAATTGCCCCCTTACACTCAATAACTGGTTGTGCCACCTTTAGCTGCAATGGCTGCAACCAAATGCTTCCTGTAGTTGTTGATCAGTCTCTCACATCGCTGTGGAGGAATTTTGACCCACTCTTGCATGCAGAACTGCTTTAACTCAGCAACATTTGTGGGTTTTCAAGCATGAACTGCTCGTTTCAAGTCCTGACACAACATCTCAATTGGGATTAGGTCTGGACTTTGACTAAGCCATTCCAAAATGTCAAATATATTGCTTTTTAGCAATTTTCATGTAGACTTGATTGTGTGTTTTGGATCATTGTCCTGCTGCATGACCCAGCTGCGCTTCAGCTTCAGCTTCAGCTCACAGACGGACGGCCTGACATTCTCCTTTAGAATTCTCTGATACAGAGCAGAATTCATGGTTCCTTCTATTAAGGCAAGTCGTCCAGGTCCTGAGACAGCAAAGCATCCCCAAACCATCACACTACCACCACCATACTTGACCGTTGGTATGAGGCTCTTACTGTGGAATGCAGTGTTTGGTTTTCGCCAGACAAAATGGGACCCATCTTGTCCAAAGAGTTGACTGAAGTTTGCCAAAAAGCACCTGGAAGCACCTGGATGATCATCAAGACTCTTGGAAGAATGTTCTATCGACAAACAGAGTCAAAACGATAACTTTTTGGACGACATGGGTCCCATAGTCCAAAACGTGTAGGCTTCCGCACAGCAGTGTTCTAGAATATTGGACCGTTTGCTTTCCGAATTCTCAGCGCGGCTTGAGCAATTTCTCCAACCGTCACCTCATTCAAATGAATAGAAGACACGTATGCAGAGTCGTGTTGGTTGGGAATTTGGGGGAGGTGCACGGTCGGGCTGTGCGTCCCCCGCAGACGGTGGTCTCAGAACCGCGTAGTTATGTCACAATGGACTACCAGACTATCGCGTCTCTGCGGCTTTGGACTCTGAATTAAGATTTAGCAATATGGTACTCAGTGTTACCAAATTACAGTATATTGGGTCTCTGGTCATTTTAAAGGCCCAATGCAGCCCTTTTTATCTCAATATCAAATAATTTATGGGTAACAATTAAGTACCTTACTGTGATTGTTTTCAATTAAAATGGTCAAAAATAAACAATAATAGCTTCTTAGCAAGAGCAATTTCTCAAGCAAGAATTTTGCTAGGACTGTCTTAGAGTTGTCTGAGTGGGGAGGGGAAAACTAGCTGTTATTGGCAGAGCGGTTTGGAACTTTCTTTCTTATTGGTCTATTAACTAATTTACCGCCTGGTGATGTCTAGGGCTGTGGCGGTGACAAAATGTATTCAGCCGGTGATTGTCAAGCAAATAACTGTCGGTCTCACGGTAATTGACTGTTAATGAACATAAACACATTTAGCATCTCCTTGCTTCCACACATTGCCTACAAGCCATTTAAGTCTGAGAAATCCATGTAATATAGCCTACACCACAATAAATCCATGATTTATTTTAGACAGGTCTAAAGAAGCATGATATGAAGAAAATGTAGTCTATTTCAGTAGAACAGAATAGCATACTCTGAGTTGTCCTTATGTTAGGTCCTGATGTGGCTATGCCAAATGGCTGTGGGCTACACTAGTTCATTTAGCAGACAAGATTTGCTTATAATTCCGTGGCATTATTTTATATTATTTTATAGTATGATCAATACAATTCAACAAAGCTGAATAAAATATAAATATTTTCTCCAAATGATTTGAGGGAGTGCGCACATGCGGCTGTTCTGTGTTGAGTGGGTAACAAAGAAATAGGTACTCCTATATGCAGTGGTGTAAAGTACTTAAGTAAAACTACTTTAAAGTACTACTTAAGTAGTTTTTTGGGGTATCTGTACTTTACTTTACTATTGATATTTTTGACAAATTTTACTTTTACTTCACTACATTCCTAAAGAAAAGATTGTACTTTTTACTCCATACATTTTCCCTGACAACCAAAAGTACTCGTTACATTTTGAATGCTTATCAGGACAGGAAAATTGTGAAATTCACGCACTTATCAAGAGAACACGTGGTCATCCATACTGCCTCTGGTCTGGCGAACTCCCTAAACACAAATGCATCTTTTGTAAATAATGTCTGAGTATTGGTGTGCCCCTGGCTATCCGTCAATTTTTAAAACAAGAAAATGGAGCCATCTGCTTTGCTTAACATAAGGAATTTGAAATGATTTATACTTTTAATTCTACTTTTGATACTTAAGTATATTTGAGCAATTACATTTACTTTTGAGACTTAAGTATATTTAAAACCAAATACTTTTAGACTTTTACTCAAGTACAATTTTACTGGGTGACTTTCACTTTTACTTAACTTTCTATTAAGGTATCAATACTTTTACTGAAGTTTGACAGTAGGGTACTTTTTCCACCACTGCCTATATGCTTAATTTAGAGTTATTGATGTAACTTTAGTTGTTCTACAAACGTTGGGCTATATGTTTTGATTTTTAATACATTGTAAGGCTGCATGATGAGACTCTAATTATGATTTTTTTAAAGTCACATGAAAGGCATGATCTCTGCTTAGTTTTTTGTGCAGGCTGTACACACTTCATCAGTCTCTCATTCACAATTTGTCAAGCACTTGATAATGCCTCAAATTTCATGGCTGCATCCCTTTGTGGCCGTAATGCACCCTAAAAAAAATCCATGCCTTTTGCAGCCCGGAGTGCTGCGTTGTGCCCTTCTCTGTGAGTGTGCTGCGCAATCCGAAACGTCTCTCACTCACACGGCTCTCTGTCACGTGATCGGGTCTTTCTCACAGTCTACAAGTTAAGACAGTCACATCGGGGACGCAACTGCGCGGGTCCTTATCCAATTCTGAGGTGCATATTGAAGATGTTGGAAGAACTGTCCACATTTACTTTTAGTCAGCCATCCAGATGAGTAGGCCTAATGAACAGCAAAATAACTAGCCTATGTCAATCTACTATCCCCCATAGTACAGAAGTTGACCTATTGTATTCTGTGCGAGAAATAAATATTCCAAACATAGTCTGGGACAGTTGTGGGATGCGATAGATCCCAAATTAATACAACCACATTGCAACAGATCAGCACGTTTAGCTTAAAATGTTGAAACTATTAGGCTATTTCTTCACATTATAAGCGCAGCAATGCGCACATGGTAGTAGGCTATAAGCGCGAATGTTCCATTAGCAGAAAACACCATTATCAAAAGTGACCGCAAATGCAATTATGCATGTAATGCTTTTATTATAAAGGTGCATTTTTATGGAGAAAATTATCTTCCCCAAACTTGAAACTCATGTACTGCTTATAAATGCCAGTTAGGCTCTACACCCCTTGTAAAGCGGATTAATGTGCTTCATTTTAAGTAATTATTTGGCCACTTTAGTTGTGATACAGACCTTATTAAAACATATAGGCCTATGGGCGAGGCTACATGAGGTGTGCGACTATGATTCGAAGTCGCAAAAAAAAGGCATTGTTTCTTATGCTGGGCATCATTCAATACGGTCACCGCAACAGCCCTAGTGATGTCACCAGCCAGGCCAAAACTCAAATCCCACCCTGAAATTTCAGACTGTCTTTTCAAACAGCTCTTACACGAAAAGGGAATTATCATCATTTTCACAATTTCACAATATTATTCCAACCTGGTAGTGTGGAAATATATATAAAATACAGGAAAATGTTGACTGCACTGGGCCTTTAAGTGAATGTATTCATCCATTTTTTTACTTAAACTGACTGCTTATTTCTATATGTTGTTGTGTGTTGGTTTGACCACAAGACCACAAAGGAGCGTCATATGTGGACCTGTCCTTTCCATCTTCCGGTCCAACTCTACTTCATCATCAGGAACACGGAGCGCTCTCCGGACTTTGGGATATCCGAGATCAAGATCTGGAACTACAACAGGAGCCTCAATGTAAGAGACCATTGTAGGGCCAAACTGACAGGTTGTGTCTGAAATGGCACCCTATTCCTTATTTTGTAGTGCACTACTTTTGGCTGGAGCCTTTGCAATACAGGTTGCCAGTTCTAGTAAAAAGGGTTGCATTAGGTGATAAATCAAATGGAATTTGATCGAAATGGTACTTAAGTACATTAAGTTGTTAGCACTTACTGTATGTACAGCCCTTACATATATACAGCCTCTGATTGGTTCATCACACCAGTCCTAGTTCAGGGTTAATTAAGATACACACCATCATTTGTTAACAGTTGCTCATCAATCCAGCTTGCTTCAGCCATTCCAGTCATTCTACAGGGTGACCACCATATTGGCAGAAGGCTTTGGGAGGGTATAACCTTCCAGCAGTGGCTGTGTGAGCTACCAGTCAGTCCAAATGTGGAACAGTAAGAGATTAGCCCTGGGGGATTAGTGAGGGGACGCCCAGGTTAGTTCTCCCGCCTCCCGCCCTGCTGCTGTGACTAAAGGGAAGGATGGGAATCACAAAGCCCAGGCAACCAGGGGGCTGTCTGGAACTATGGATGATATGGGTTGATATTAAGTGTCTCTGTTCATTGAGTCCTATGTTAGGTGCTAGTGGTGTGTTTTAGGCTGCGTGGTAAGGAGCTGTGTGATACTGTGGGATCCAGGGGGTGGAGATACACTGATTTAATGAGCAGGGATCGAGGAGATTTGAGTCTGGTCTTAGCCATTTCGCCATCCACCATGTCTGTCTGTGTGTGTTGGTAAGGAGGCTACCTACAAGTAGCTGTTGACTACGTCTGCACGGTTAGCTTAATTGACTCTGTCTATATACCTGTGGGAAATAACATTGGGGCCTACAACTAGGAAGCTCCTTGGTTAACAGTATGGTGTTATTTTCAGTTTCAGTGTTCTTTGACATTTTCCTTTTTCACCTCTGCATTTTTCATTGAGATGTGTTTGACTTGGAGTTGTTTTGATGTTGCTTTTCTTATACGGTCTACCGATATACATGCATTACCTTAAATATTGCCCTGCTTAGAGCCTGAAATAGCCGTGCTGTTCTTTTTTAGGACCTGGACGTTGGTGCCCGGCATGTGAATCTTTACCTCAACAGCACGCTGGTGTTCGAAGGCGAGCTGGACAAGGGATGTGGCAACCAGATCTTCGATTACAGCACCAGCATCGACCTCCAGGCACTCCAAGTCCCAGAATCCTTCTCTCCCAGCCCCGTGGCGTCCGGACACAGTCTGCGGGGTGCCAGCCCACAGTGCCATGACGAGAGGAGCGTGGGGGGGAACAGCGAAGGGCAGCATCGAGACCCCAACCCCAACCATGGACTCTCTGAGGGGCTAGCCCAGTTCAGGATAGACATGCAGGATAAAACCTACAACCCTCTCCCACCCACATCTACAAACCGCCCCCCCCTACAGAGGGACTCCTTTAACATGGACCCTCCGGACCTGGACCTCCCCCACCCCCCTCTGAAAGAGCAGCTGGAGCAGTCAGGTCAACCCACAGAGTGCACAGTCACCACCCAGCCTTCCTCCTCCAGGACTCCCCAGTGGCTACAACCCCTGGCCCGAAGCGCCCCCGAGGGCTGCGATGCCGGAAGGGAGAGGCCCCTCTGGCTAGTGCCCCAGCAGTCTGTGGAGCCCAAACCTCCCCTCCCCCAATCCACCTCCACCTCGGTGCTCCCGGAGCTGGGCTGTAACCCGGGAAGGGTGTGTCGGGGGGTGGAGAGGACTGTGAACGAGGGCCAGTGGAGTGCAGACTCTCTGGACCTGGGAGGTGACCTGCTGGAGGAGCTGAGTGACCAGCAGCGCCAGGACCGGCCTGTTAGTGGACGTAGGAGCTCAGCCAACAACAACAACACTAGTAGCAGAAAACCAGCAGAGGAGGACAAGCATGGAGCAATTGGACTGACCACAGGTAGGAGAGTATACCCTGTGTGTGTGTGTGTACGCATGGTCCAAGGACCTATGTGAATAATTTCATTTGTACAATACTTTTGCGGCTCCTTTATCTACTCTGCATACTGGGCTGTGCAGTTAATGTAATTTGCTGTAACCGTCTTAAGGTCAGAGACAGAATCATCTCTAGTGGTAGCCTGTTTGTCTACTTGCCTTAGTTTTGCAACTCTATAATGTTTTTCCCCCCAGGATCTGCCATTGGTTTCCCAATGTTGAGGAGATTGAGAAATCTCGTTGTTCTTGTCAACGGCAGACCAGACATATCTTTTTTTTTTTCCTAAATAAGATTATAGAGCAGACAGATTGCTGCATCACACCAAATCTAGGCCTGCATCCTAATATAATCCCTCTTTATCTCCATGACAACAGACTGACTCCCCACCAGACCCTCTAGTAACACAACACACACACACACACACAGGGCACATGCCAGCTGGTTCTGACCATATCTGTTGTGGACGTGTCAGCCGGAAGTTGGCCATAGACTCTTTGACCATTATCACACCAGCTGTCGGAGCTGGGCTATTCAGTGTGAAATTACATAATCATTACCATGAATTGTATCTTCTACATAACTGGAATATGTAAAGTTATTTTAGGATTATAGTAGTAGAAATCTTACTCTCAAAATGAAAACTACAATGTATAAAACGGTCGAAAAATTATTGCTCTTAGCTACTCTTGCATGGTCTTTGAGGTAACATGAGAGTGTGTTGATTCCACAGAGGAGCCAAGTTCAGTGTCAGACAGCAGCAACAAGAGGCAGCGTCATACCCGCCAGGCCACGCTCCACAGCCAGCAGGACCAGGATGACACCCTCATGGAGTCCTGGGACTCCCTCACAAAGTTCAACCAGTGCCAGCGTGGTCGCATCTCCAACATGGGCTTCGAGGGCGACATCTTTGACGAGTTCCTCCAGCGTTCCTCCAGAGCCGCCACTATCACCACAATCCCCTCCTCCGACCCAGGAGGCCCCCCCTGCAGCCCCTTCCCCTCCTCCTCCCACCTCTCTTCCCCCGCCCCTCAAGGGGGCCTCTGCGATGACCCGGAGGATGACCTTTCCACCGAGCCGGAGCGCGAGGAGGAGTTTGAGATTCCGGTCCTCCCACGTGGTCAACATCTGGTCATTAACATCCTGTCCACGTGGGGCGACCGCCACTACGTGGGACTCAACGGTCTCGAAGTCTTCAGCTCCAGCGGTCAGCCCCTCCGGCCCGCCCGCATCCGTGCCGACCCTCCCGATATTAACGTGCTGCCCGCCTACGACAAAGACCCGCGCATTGTCGCCAACCTGATCGACGGAATCAACCGCACACAGGACGACATGCACCTGTGGCTGGCGCCGTTCACCCAGGGGATGAGTCACGTGATCTACCTGGAGTTCGCTGGGCCATGTCAGGTGGCCATGATAAGAGTGTGGAACTACAACAAGTCCAGGATCCACTCGTTCAGGGGGGTGAAGGAGGCTGAGATGCTGCTGGACGGGAGGTGTATCTTCAGGGGAGAGATCGCCAAGGCGTCAGGGACTCTGTCTGGAGGTAGGGGAGCATGAGTAAGGGACAGGCTCTCTCCTTAGACACCCAAATGTAATAATAATAATAATAATAATAATGTATCCCATGCTATAGTTCTACCACAGGTGGCCTATACTCTGTCCTTATTTTAGGAGCTTCATGATATAATAGTTGCCTTGGTTTGCACAATGGACAAGTATGATTTACATTGAAGGTATTACATTAGATCATAGAACTACAGCATTTGTTTGGTGACAAAATACACTGAGTGTACAAAACATTAAGAACACCTTCCTAATATTGAGTTGCACACCCCGCTTTTGCCCTCAGAACAGCCTTAATTCGTCGGGGTATGGACTCTACAAGGTGTCGAAAGCGTTCCACAGGGATGCTGGCCCATGTTGACTCCAATGCTTCCCTCAGTTGTGTCAAGTTGGCTGGATGTCCTTTGGGTGGTGGACCATTCTTGATACACACGGGAAACTGTTGAGCGTGACAAAGGCACTTCAATCTTTTGTCTTGCCCATTCACCCTCTGAATGGCACACGTACACAATCCATGTCTCAATTGTCTCAAGGCTTAGAATACCTTCTTTCACCTGTCTCCTCCCCTTCATCTACACTGATTGAAGTGGATTTAACAAGTGACATCAATAAGGGATCATAGCTTTCAGCTGGATTCACCTGGTCAGTCTATGTAATGGAAAGAGCATGTGTTCTTAATGTTTTGTACACTCAGTGTAGGTTTAATGTCATTTGTTGGCCATGCATTAAAACATGTTTGCCTTTAACATCTTGAATTATACCTCCACCCCTCTCCTCTTAGGTCTGGACCAATTCGGGGACACCATCTTGTTCACCATGGACGATGAGATCCTGGAGGCTATGTCGCGCTACGACGAGACGTTCTTTGGGGAGGCGGAGTGCTTCGAGGGACTGATGGGGTATGAGGAGGAGCTGCAGAGGCCCAGCACGGCCGACGGAGAGGGGGAGGACAGACCCTTCACACAGGCTGGCTTCAGACCCGAGGACGACCTCGCTGTGAGTACCACATGGCTGACTGGGACTATACAGTGAATACATGGAAAGCCTGGATTGATATAAGACGTGCAGGTTTTGCTCCAGCCCAGCACTAACATTTCTGGTTTCTTTTCACTGCCATTTTCAGTTAAAACTTCATCTGAACGCTATTGATGGTCAGTCTGAGGAGACCCTGGAGCAGATCCCAGGAATGTACAATGGAAAGTGTGAGTACTCCCTTCTAAGTTAGTGTTATTCATTATCAATTCATTAATTCCTAATTTTACACACAGGACTGGCTTTTTCTGTCTGTAAAATGTAACTAGCTCAGCTTGTTTCACACTGACTCTCCAAGCTCTCTCTCTCCTCCTCCCCCCCTCTCTCTTCAGGCCTTAGGATAGAGTTGAGTATGACGTGGGGGGACTCCCACTACCTGGGCCTGACAGGGTTAGAGGTGTTGGGGAAGGAGGGGGACAGCCTGCCTCTGGACCTTACCATGGTGGATGCCTCGCCACGGGACCTCAATGACCTGCCTGAGTACGGCCAGGACACACGCACCCTCGACAAGTCAGTACTGTGTGTGTGTGTGTGTGTCTGTGTGTGTGCGTGCGTGTCTCTGACCTCACAACGCTGACAATGTAGATGGATTGAACTGCATACCCTCTGACCACAGGATGTACAGGTAAGGGATACAAACTATATTGAAAGCAGGTGCTTCCACACGTGTGGTTCCTGAGTTAATTAAGCAATTAACATCCCATCATGCTTAGGGTCATGTATAAAAATGCTGGTCAGGCCATTATTTTGGCCATTATTTTAGCTACCATGGCTATACCCGCATAAGATGACAATGCCCCCATCCACAGGGCACTAGTGGTCACTGAATGAAAATGATGCAAACCATATTCCATGGCCGTCTCAGTCACCAGATCTCAATCCAATTGAACACTTAAGGGAGATTTTGGAGCAGCGCCTGAGACAGCGTTTTCCACCACCATCAATAAAACACCAAATTATGGAATTTCTCTTGGAAGAATTGTCACATCCCTCCAATAGTTTAGTTTAGTTTAGTTTATTAGGATCCCCATTAGCTACTGCACGTGCAGCAGTTACTCTTCCTGGAGTCCAATATAGAGTCCACAATTTAGTTCCTATAGTGTCAATGTTTATTATGGCTTTCATTCAATATACAGTGCATTCGGAAAGTATTCAGACCCCTTGACTTTCTTCCACATTTTGTTACATTACAGCGTTATTCTAAAATGGATTAAATAACCAAAAATCCTCATCAATCTACACACAATTTTTTGTTTTTAGAAATGTTGGCAAATGTATTACAAATAAAAAACAAAAATACCTTATTTAAGTATTCATACCCTTTGCTATGAGACTCGAAATTGAGCTCAGGTGCATCCTGTTTCCATTGATCATCCTTGAGATGTTTCTACAACTTGATTGGAGTCCACCTGTGGTAAATTCAATTGATTGGACATGATTTGGAAAGGCACACACCTGTCTATATAAGGTCCCACAGTTGACAGTGCATGTCAGAGCAAAAACCAAGCCATGAGGTCGAAGGAATTGTCCATAGAGCTCCAAGACAGGATTGTGTCAAGGCACAGATCTGGCGATGGGTACCAAAAAGGACAACCATCTCTCCAGCACTCCACCAATCAGGCCTTTATGGTAGAGTGGCCAGATGGAAGCCACTCCTCAGTAAAAGGCACATGACAGCCCACTTGGAGTTTGCCAAAAGGCACCTAAAGGACTCTCAAACCATGAGAAATAAGATTCTCTGGTCTGATGAAACCAAGATTGAACTCTTTGGCCTGAATGCCAAGCGTCACGTCTGGAGAAAATCTGGCACCATCCCTACAGTGAAGCATGGTGGTGGCATCATGCTGTGGTGATGTTTTTCAGCGGCAGGGACTGGGAGACTAGTCAGGATCGAGGGAAAGATGAACGGAGCAATGTACAGAGAGATCCTTGATGAAAACCTGCTCCAGAGCGCTCAGGCCCTCAGACTGGGGCGACGGTTCACCTTCCAACAGGACAATGACCCTAAGCACACAGCCAAGACAACGCAGGAGTGGCTTCGGGACAAGTCTCTCAATGTCCTTGAGTGGCCCAGCCAGAGCCCAGACTTGAACCCGATCGAACATCTCTGGAGAGACCTGAAAATAGCTGTGCAGCGATGCTCCCCATCCAACCTGAAAGAGCTTGAGAGGATCTGCAGAGAAGAATGGGAGAAACTCCCTAAATACAGGTGTGCCAAGCTTGTAGCATCATACCCAAGAAGATTCAAGGCTGTAATCACTGCCAAAGGTGCTTCAACAAAGTACTGAGTAAAGGGTCTGAATACTTATGTAAATGTGATATCAGTTTTTCTTTTAAAATATAAATTTGCAATAAAATCTAAAAACCTGTTTTTGCTTTATCATTATGGGGTTTATTACATTTACATTACATTTACGTCATTTAGCAGACGCTCTTATCCAGAGCGACTTACAAATTGGTGCATTCACCTAATGATAGCCAGTGGGACAACCACTTAAATATATATATATATATTTTATTATTATTATTTTTATACTATCCCAGGTATTCCTTAAAGAGGCAGGGTTTCAAGTGTCTCCGGAAGGTGGTCAGTGACTCCGCTGTCCTGGCGTCATGAGGGAGCTTGTTCCACCATTGGGGTGCCAGAGCAGCGAACAGTTTTGACTGGGCTGAGCGGGGTAGGGGGACCAGCAGGCCAGAGGTGGAAGAACACAATGTCCTCGTTTGGGTGTAGGGACTGATCAGAGCCTGAAGGTAAGGAGGTGCCGTTCCCCTCACAGCTCCATAGGCAAGCACCATGGTCTTGTAGCAGATGCAAGCTTCAACTGGAAGCCAGTGGAGTGTGCGGAGGAGCGGGGTGACGTGAGAGAACTTGGGAAGGTTGAACACCAGACGGGCTGCAGCGTTCTGGATGAGTTGTAGGGGTTTAATGGCACAGGCAGGGAGCCCAGCCAACAGCGAGTTGCAGTAATCCAGACGGGAGATGACAAGTGCCTGGATTAGGACCTATGCCACTTCCGGTGTAAGGTAGGGTCGTACTCTGCGAATGTTGTAGAGCATGAACCTACAGGATCGGGTCACCGCTTTGATGTTAGCAGAGAACGACAGGGTGTTGTCCAGGGTCACGCCAAGGTTCTTTGCACTCTGGGAGGAGGACACAATGGAGTTGTCAACCGTGATGGCGAGATCATGGAGCGGGCAGTCCTTCCCTGGGAGGAAGAGCAGCTCTGTCTTGCCGAGGTTCAGCTTGAGGTGGTGATCCGACATCCACACTGATATGTCTGCCAGACATGCAGAGATGCGATTCGCCACCTGGTTATCAGAAGGGGGAAAGGAGAAGATGAATTGTGTGTCGTCTGCGTAGCAATGATAGGAGAGACCATGTGAGGATATGACAGAGCCAAGTGACTTGGTGTATAGAGAGAATAGGAGAGGGCCTAGAACTGAGCCCTGGGGGACACCAGTGGTGAGAGAACGTGGTGCGGAGACAGATTCTCGCCACGCCACCTGGTAGGAGCGACCTGTCAGGTAGGACGCAATCCAAGAGTGAGCCGCGCCGGAGATGCCCAACTCGGAGAGGGTGGAGAGGAGGATCTGATGGTTCACAGTATCAAAGGCAGCAGATAGGTCTAGAAGGATGAGGAGGAGAGAGAGTTAGCTTTAGCAGTGATTTGAAGTCAAGATATAAAAAATCCAAAGATGTTTCAATAGTTGATTTATTGATTGAAAGATAAAGAAGCTCTGTTTAGCTGTAGGCTTTGGTTTCAAGGGTGTTATGGCTGTGTACATCTGCTGCTGTCCAAGGTTTTGAAATCGAACATTCTGAAATCTGCGTCGCAATAAAGGAGTATGTCATACTTCATAACATTATCAAGCGATTTAAGAAGGGATGTCAACATAACTTGTAGCGACGTAAGAAGCAAAATTCGGTTTTCCATCAAAATAATAATTATTGTGCGCTAACGTGACGTAAAAAATGAATTTGCATATGTCGCAAGATAAAATATAATTTGCCGTTTTTCAACTCGCCAGATCATTTTCCATCAGTGGATGTCGATTTAACTTGTTTGACTCCTATCTATTGTAAATAAATCCCTTTTGCGCATGTGCATAACTATATATAAATCCGACAGGAGAGTTTGAGTGATGAAAGTTGTACAGAGGATCTCGAAATCTCTGTGCAAGAAACACTTGGACGAACTTAAAAAAACTAATATTATTTTCTGGCAATTGTGCCTTATTCTGTGCCAGATGTTAAGACTACAAACCGTTATAAATGGATAATGCAAATAGCTAGCTAGGCCTATTTGCGTGATTGACTTGTCATTTCAATAGGCCTGAGCTACTGAATAAAATCAGGGTTTACGATTGTAATTCAACTTTGCCATGGTTTGCTTAGCTAGATGCAGGTAGCGGATAGCCCCTGATAGGCCTACATCTTATGTCAGATAGCCTACAGTAGCCTAGGCAAAATGTAATATCAACGATTTAGCAGCTTGCTTAGTTCAAATTGACAGACTAATTTATTGAACATAGCGAGGCGATTTCGAAGTAAGAAAGTGCTTGTGTTACCCAATAGCCTATACAGGCTAATGCTTGAATAGGCTACTGAGGATGGGGTCGTAATTTGAATCACTGAATCTAATAATAAAATGGATATTAATATTATTGTCAATAAAAGCCAGTGTTTTTTTTACCAGTAGCCTAATCTGACTGACTGTTACCGTCAATCTAATGCATTCCAACGGCTGATAGGCAATTGCGATAGATCTGACCATGATCACAATTGATAACTTCCAGTTTCATT
This sequence comes from Coregonus clupeaformis, assembly GCF_020615455.1. Lineage (NCBI taxonomy): Eukaryota > Metazoa > Chordata > Actinopteri > Salmoniformes > Salmonidae > Coregonus > Coregonus clupeaformis. Next base: position 20,311,784 of record NC_059222.1, read on the forward strand.
AACTAAACATGTCCATTAATTATTGCATAATAACACAAGTCTACAACAGCAATTAATTGAAATTATATGCTATTTATTAAATCCGTTTGCCAGCTCCAGGTAAGGCTACAGAAGTGGCACAAATTGATTTGCAATGACTCCAGTGATATCGTCATTTCAACATATTTATTGTATCAAATGGTATGCTAGTAGCCTAAAATGGCATATAAATTAATACTTCATGGCCAACAGATGCAAATGTATAATTCTCCACATTTAATGTTAGTTTCATTGTGGACTTATGCCCAAAACAGAAGCACGTGAGGCAGTTCCATAACTTCCATTTCAAATTTCCACTCACGCAGCACTCATTGTTTTTTAGCAGCATATGCCCACGTGGGTGATTGAAAGATGAACTGAGGTCCACACTCCAGTCCAGTTGGTGGTGGTAATGCACCTTAAAGTTGGATGCCGACCGACATATAAAGTCCACAGAAGAAAACTACTACTACTACATTTACATTTACATTATTTAGCAGACGCTCTTATCATCATAAAGTCAAAATTGGCTACATCATAAAAATTCATGAAAACTTAATTTAAGGTAAGGGTAATCTTAATTTAAGGTAAGGGTTGGGTTGTTCATAAGGTTAGCAGTTTGGTTAAAGTTAGGTTTAAATTCAAATTTTAAGAAGAGAAATTGTATAAATAGGGTTTATGACCCAAGGAGCCAAATGTTTCACCTGTGGTTGGAGTCGTAGGAGTCGACTCTTGCTCGACTCCCAAAAACATGCTGAAACGGATGCGCACACACACACACACCATCTCATTGTTGCAGTCCTACTAGGAAGACTACATTTGCGTTCTAGAGGACTGACATGAGCATGATGCTGCCCATTTGCCTATAAAAGGCCTATTTTGTTTTAATATAGAAGGTGATGTGTAGGAACTAGAATATTTCAATGATATTTCTGCTGTGTGCAGCCTTGACGGATCCCATGGGATGATGCGGCGTACGCTGATAAACCTATTCTTTGCCATGTTAGAGCCCTATTCAGACAGGTATTACTAGAGACGTTGGTTATGTAATTATTATCCAAGCATGTGCGTTATTTCAGAGGATGATTCACACAGGATTAGTTTTTCCAAACTGCCCCCTGTAATTCATTTTTTTAAAAATTGAATTTACTCTTATGACGGAAGCCTGGAGGTTTTTATTGTAGGCGTGACGCTATTTCAACGTCATGTCTAGACAATAATAGGCTACACTGATAACTCGTGCTTGGCTGCCAAATGTATAGGTCTCCCCATAATATTTAAATTGATGAAGTGTGATCATAATCATTATTTTAGCAATCCATCCATGGTAGACGTCCTTACTAATAACAATGCCCCACATCCTGCTGATTTGAGCTGCTGAACCGTATTTGCTTTTGACTGTGTTTATGGATGAAAGGGAAAGGGAAAGGTGAACTTGCCATTTCCCAAAAGTTTAGCGGGGATGCTTTGCGATCTATTGCCTAGGACAGGGCTCTCCAACCCTGTTTGTGGAGAGCTACCATCCTGTAGGTTTTCACTCCAACCCTAATCTAGCGCATCTGATTCAATAGCTGGTTGATAAGATGAATCAGGTTAGTTACAACTGGGGTTGGGGCAGAAACCTACAGGAAGGTTGATAGCGCTCCAGGAACAGGGTTGGAGAGCCCTGACATAGGACATCAACAGCCAGCCAGGGTTTCATTAAATAAGCTATAGGCAATACTTTTTATTGCACAAATAGGCCTAATTAAACGGATGCATTTGGCGATGTTCAACTTCAATTCACTGGCACTATGAATAATAGCTTAGCCATACTCATTGGTAGCCTACTTTAATATACTTTTGGTGAATTTACGAGGCATTGCTAGATTACCAAGATATAGCCTATGCGCACGGTTCTCTGTCTCTCTGCCTGCCCCGATCCTCTCTCTCTCTCTCGCTCTCTCACCTGCTCCCCTTTTTCTGTATCACTCTGTGTGCAATAATAGTGTTTAACATGATTTTTGAATGACTACCTCATCTCTGTAGCCCACACATACAATTATCTTTAAGGTCCCTCAGTCGAACAATGAATTTCAAAAACAGATTTAACCACAAAGACCAGGGAGATTTTCCAATGCCTCGCAAAGAAGGGCACCTACTGGTAGATATGTAAAAAAATAAATAAAATAAAAAAACTGACATTGAATATCCCTTTGAGCAAGGTGAAGTTATTAATTACACATTGGATGGTGTATCAATACACCCAGTCACTACAAAGATACAGGCACCCTTCCTAATTCAGTTGCCGGAGAAGAACGAAACCACTCAGGGATTTCACCATGAGGCCAATGGCAATTTAAAACAGTTACAGAGTTTAATGGCTGTGATAGGAGAAAACTGAGGATGGATCAACAACATTGTAGTTACTTCACAATACTAACCTAATTGACAGAGTGAAAAGAAGGAAGCCTGTACAGAATACAAATATTCAAAAAAATGTATTCTGTTTGCAACAAGGCACTAAAGTAATACTGCAAAAAATGTGGCAAAGCAATGAACTTTTTGTCCAGAATACAAAGTGTTATGTTTGGGGCAAATTCAATACAAGACATTACTGAGTACCACTCTCCATATTTTCAAGCATAGTGATAGCTGCATCATGTTATGGGTATGCTTGTAATCGTTAAGGACTGTGGAGTTTTTCCGGATAAAAAATAAACAGAATTGAACTCCTTCATAGGCAAAATTCTAGAGGAAAACCTGGTTCAGTCTGCTCACTGGGAGATTGGGAGATTAATTCACCTTTCAGCAGGACAATAACCTAAAACACAAGGCCAAATCTACACTGGAGTTGCTTACGAAGAAGACAGTGAATGTTCCTGAGTGGCCGAGTTAAAGTTTTTACTTAAATCTGCTTGAAAATCTATGGCATAACCTGAAAATGGTTGTCTAGCAATAATCAACAAAAATGTTGAAAAGAAAAATGGGCAAATGTGGCACAATAAAGGTGTAGAAAGCTCTTAGAGACTTACCCAGAAAGACTCACAGCTGTAATCACTGCCAAAGGTGCTTCTACAAAGTATTGACTCAGGGGTGTGAATACTTATGTAAGTGAGATATTTCTGTATTTAATTTTCAACACATTTGCAAAATTCAAGTTGTCATTGTGTCTAGATGGGTGAGAATTTTTTTTATTTTATCGATTTTGAATTCTGTCTGTAACACAACGAACTGGGGAATAAGTCAAGGGGTATGAATACTTTCTGAAGGCACTGTATGTCCCTCCACTGCAAGGATAAGACACAGTCTAAAGTGTCAATTATAACGAAGTGTCCCAAGTATAATGAAGTGTCCAATAAATAGTAGGTTCCCTTTCAGTCGGTCACTTAGTATAACATACAGTGAGGGAAAAAAGTATTTGATCCCCTGCTGATTTTGTACGTTTGCCCACTGACAAAGAAATGATCAGTCTATAATTTTAATGGTAGGTTTATTTGAACAGTGAGAGACAGAATAACAAAACAAAAATCCAGAAAAACGAATGTCAAAAATGTTATAAATTGATTTGCATTTTAATGAGGGAAATAAGTATTTGACCCCCTCTCAATCAGAAAGATTTCTGGCTCCCAGGTGTCTTTTATACAGGTAACGAGCTGAGATTAGGAGCATACTCTTAAAGGGAGTGCTCCTAATCTCAGTTTGTTACCTGTATAAAAGACACCTGTCCACAGAATCAATCAGATTCCAAACTCTCCACCATGGCCAAGGCCAAAGAGCTCCCCAAGGATGTCAGGGACAAGATTGTAGACCTACACAAGGCTATAATGGGCTACAAGACCATCGCCAAGCAGCTTGGTGAGAAGATGACAACAGTTGGTGCGATTATTCGCAAATGGAAGAAACACAAAATAACTGTCAATCTCCCTCGGCCTGGGGCTCCATGCAAGATCTCACCTCGTGGAGTTGCAATGATCATGAGAACGGTGAGGAATCAGCCCAGAACGACACGGGAGGATCTTGTCAATGATCTCAAGGCAGCTGGGACCATAGTCACCAAGAAAACAATTGGTAACACACTACGCCGTGAAGGACTGAAATCCTGCAGCGCCCGCAAGGTCCCCCTGCTCAAGAAAGCACATATACCTGCCCGTCTGAAGTTTGCCAATGAACATCTGAATGATTCAGAGGAGAACTGGGTGAAAGTGTTGTGGTAAGATGAGACCAAAATCGAGCTCTTTGGCATCAACTCAACTCGCCGTGTTTGGAGGAGGAGGAATGCTGCCTATGACCCCAAGAACACCATCCCCACCGTCAAACATGGAGGTAGAAACATTATGCTTTGGGGGTATTTTTCTGCTAAGGGGACAGGACAACTTCACCGCATCAAAGGGATGATGGACGGGGCCATGTACCATCAAATCTTGGGTGAGAACCTCCTTCCCTCAGCCAGGGCATTGAAAATGGGTCGTGGATGGGTATTCCAGCATGACAATGACCCAAAACACACGGCCAAGGCAACAAAGGAGTGGCTCAAGAAGAAGCACATTAAGGTCCTGGAGTGGCCTAGCCAGTATCCAGACCTTAATCCCATAGAAAATCTGTGGAGGGAGCTGAAGGTTCGAGTTGCCAAACGTCAGCCTCGAAACCTTAATGACTTGGAGAAGATCTGCAAAGAGGAGTAGGACAAAATCCCTCCTGAGATGTGTACAAACCTCATGGCCAACTACAAGAAACATCTGACCTCTGTGATTGCCAACAAGAGTTTTGCCACCAAGTACTAAGTCATGTTTAGCAGAGGGGTCAAAAATGTATTTCCCTCATTAAAATGCAAATCAATTTATAACATTTTTGACATGCGTTTTTCTGGATTATTTTGTAGTTATTCTGTCTCTCACTGTTCAAATAAACCTACCATTAAAATTATAGACTGATAATTTCTTTGTCAGTGGGCAAACGTACAAAATCAGCAGGGGATCAAATACTTTTTTCCCTCACTGTACTATGGGGGGAGTCAACGACCAATCATATTCACCTGAAGAAAGTTAAATCACGCCCAATGGATGCCGAGCCCGCCCTCGCAAGCCCCACTTTCCTGGCTATAATACCGGGGCTCGCATTCATTTAATCAATTCTTCGCTCTTCCACTCGCCGGAAGGAAGAACGTGCCACGCAATTTGCAAACTTTTCAAGCACACAAAGACTACGAGATTCGGCTCCGACTTAGGTGTCTGTTAGTGGGGAGAGGGCACTCGCCCCACTAGATGTTGCAAGTTTGGTCTTGGTATCGGTTTTTGTGTTAGCTAAAAACTCACTACTTTCTGCCCTGCTTGTGTAGCCAGTGCTTCCTTGCTTGAGTAAGATGGCCAGTGGTAAAAGTAAGTTCAAAAAGGCTAACCAGATGAGTTTGAACCTCCAACCGTGCTCTAGGGCATGTGGTTTCACAATGAAAATTAAAGATACTCACGAGTGCTGTCCTGTTTGCCTGGGGTGGAAACACGCTCAGGAGGCTTTGACCAGTTCGTGGGATCATTGTCTCCGGCGGGGGTTCAATTTCTATTGGGCCTCGTGCTGACTTTGTGAGAAGCTGCTAGTGAAGGGTCTTCCGGTGAAGTGACCTCAGGAATGGGATTGACTGAGGCCGGGAGAGAGCAGCAGCTGTGGTCGGAGTTGATAGGGGTGTCATCCCAGCCGAGTGAGGCTCATTCCGGTTTCTCTGGCAGTGTTCAGATTCCGGGGATGATATACTATCCCCGGTTGGCTCTCGAGGATTTTCAGAGTGTGAATCGGATGACATCAGTCCGGGGCAGCCTAAAGCCCCGGTTTTGGATTTGGCGGGGGAGAATTAACCATTGGTGGTTAATGCGCCTTTGATGGAGCTGTGTCGTAGGGCGACAGATCACCTGGGGGTGGATTGGCCGTCTTCTCCCAAGCATTTACTGTGGCAACAGTGCTCCCAAGTGGCTCGGTCAATGGGGGAAAGTTACAGGGTGCCAAAGTCCCTGAACCCGGTGTGGGCCAGGTATCAGAACGCCGATACCATGAAAGCACATTGTTTTACCCAAGGTTTCTCAGTGTTCAGGGGTATTGAGAGTGCAGTATCGTCCAGGTGTGGGCATAATAAACAAAGTTCCTTCCCCACTTTCAGAGTGGTGGATATGAAAAAAACATGACAACAAAACAATACAAATATATCCAGTCCTCAGGGTGGCGCTCTGCCCCTTCAGGAGATAATGTATGGGAGACAGTCAGTGTACTCTGTCCAGTGGCGGGCATGCGCAGTTTCACCATGGGTGATGTGGAAGGTGACGAAGGGGTACGGTCTGCAGTTCGCTGTGCATCCTCCTTTTCGTGGAATCATTACGTCAATGGTCCCCGAGGTCCTAGCGCCTGTCTTGAGAGAGGAGATTTCCTCCCTCCTTTAGAAGCAGGCTATTCGGGTGGTCCCCTTGTCAGAAGTACAGAGCGGTTGGTACAGCCGGTACTTCTTAGTTTCCAAGAGAGATGGAACATTGCGTCCCATCCTAGACTTACGTGTTTTAAACAAGCACCTCAAGGTTCGCAAGTTCAAAATGCTCACACTTCACTGGCTATTGCAGTCGGTGCATCCCAGCGATTGGTTCACTTCCATAGATCTGAAGGATGCGTATTTTCATGTGGCTACACATCCTCCCACAGAAAGCTTTTGAGGTTTAATTTCAAGGGTTTGGCATACGAGTTTCTGGTCCTGCCTTTCGGGCTCTCCCTATTGCCCGCACCTTTTCTATGTTGGTGGAGGCGGCTTTGGCACCTGTGCGGTGCCAGTGGATCAGAGTATAGGCCTATCTGGATGATTGGCTGGTCATAGCGGAGTCGAGGGAACAGGTGGAGCTCCAAACTGCCATGCTGGCTTCCCATAATCAGTCTCTCGGGTTCATAGTGTATCACAAGAACATTTGTTTGACTCCTGCTCAGCGCATTCAGTTTTTGGGTCTCATTCTGGACTCGGTTCTGAATAATGCATTTTTGTCCCAACCGAGGAGGTTCGCATTCCGGCTCTGTCTGGCACGGTTCCTCTGTGATAGCTGTGGTGCCTCTGGGACTTCTGTTTATGCGTCTCGTTTCAGCTCTGGGTGATTGCTATGCGTCTGGACCCATCTCGCCGCTGCCATCGGTTGCTCAAGGTATCTCTGTTCTGCCTAAGGGCGTTGACTCCTTGGAGGGACCCGCGACTGCTGTTGCAGCGGGTTCTCATGGGCCGGGTAGTGTCCCACAGGGTGATCACAACAGATCACAACAGATGCGGAAAGAGGGATTTGGTCAACAGCGCAAAGGGCGCTGCATATCAATTACCTAGAGCTACTGACCGAATGTTGGAGGTCCATCATGCGTTGGTAAGGTCCAACAACAGGACGGAGGTGGCGTACATCAACAGGCAGGGTGGGACGCGGTGTCTCTCTCTCCTAACCCTGGCCCGTTATCTGCTCGTATGGAGCAGTGTGCATTTCCTGTTGCTCAGGGCGATGTATCTTACCGGATCTCTCAGCGTGGGTGCGGATCTACTTTCCAGGGGGGGGTTGGGGGAGTCCTGTCTCTACGGAGTGGAGACTGCACCCCTTGGTGTTTGCCCAGATATGGGACCGGTTCGGCAGGGCCGACGTAGATCTTTGCGCTTCTTGAGAAAACGTGCATTGTTGCCTGTTCTTCTCAATGAGGGATCTGGGCGCTACGTTGGGAATGGGTGCTTTGGCGTATCAGTGGCCTCGTACCCTGCTCTATGCGTTTCCTCCGGTGGACCTGATTCAGGCCACCATGGAGAGGGTCCGTCAGGAGGGTCTGTTGCTGATTATGGTGGCTCCCCGTTGGCCCAGACAACCCTGGTTCCCGGGGATCATCTGCCTGCAGATATGGGATATGTGGGTCTGGCCCATAAAAGTTAGAATTTGACGGCTAAGTTTTTACCCTCGAACATGATTACGACTATGCAGTCGGTGCGTACGCCCTCTACGAGAGAGTTGTTTACATATAAGTGGCGCGCACGTTTGAGGGTTGGTGTCAGGTTAAAGGAGTTTCTCATTTTCAGAGCTCTTTGGTGGACATTTTGATGTTCCCGCAAGAGCTTTTTGAGCAAGGCCTTTCTTTTTCCACATTGAAGGTTTATATGGCAGCCATCTCGGCGTGTCATGTAGGGATTGACGGCTCTACCCCGGGGTCTCATCCTCTGGTGGTGCGGTTCCTGAAAGGCGTGCATTGGCTCAGACCATTGTCTAAGCCTATGGTACCGACCTGCGACCTGGCTTTGGTTCTGGACTCTCTGTTTGAGCCTCCCATTTGAACCATTGGAGTCTGTGGACCTGAAGATCCTTTCCTACAAGACTCCACGCGCTATCATTACACCCTTCCTGTTTTCCCCCAAGGTTATGCCTATGTCTTACAGGTCTCTGGCTTTTGAGCTGTTCCCTTTCTCACCTCCTCCATTTGCTTCCAGTGAACAACGGAGGTTGCATGGCCTGTGTCCGGTGCGCACTTTGCGCACGTATATGGATAGGGCCAAGGATATCCGCATTTGTGACCAGCTTTTTGTTTGTTTCGCTAATCCAACTCGGGGTAGGGCGCTTTCTAAGCAGCGCCTTTCTCATTGGATTGTGGAGGCTATCTCCCAGGTGTGTGCTCACTCCGCTAGGGGTGTGGCGGCTTCTTGGGCATTGTTCAGGGGCATGATGATTTGTGATATCTGTGCTGCAGCAAGTTGGGGTTCACCACATACCTTTGTGAGGTTTTATCGCTTGGATGTAACTGCTCCCAGTGTGGCTCATAGTATTCTTATGGTTGGGTCCGGGAGTGGGAGTTAGGCAGTGCACAGGTTGCGCATTTATCCAGGTTACCACAGTTCCCTGTGGGTTTGAGCCTTGGGCTGCCGTGGTACATCGACTCTCGTCAATGCTATGCAGCGCATATGTGCGCTTTACAAGTCATGACAGGTGTTCTGTTTTTTTGGACTTGCGGTTCCTTGACATTTCAGGCTCACAAGGGACACTACATGGCCAAAAGTATATGGACACCCCTTCAAATTAGTGGATTTGGCTATTTCAGCCACACCCGTAGCTGACAGGTGTATAAAATCGAGAATAATGGTCTGGGGCGTTTTTTCATGGTTCGGGCTAGGCCCCTTAGTTCCAGTGAAGGGAAATCTTAACGCTACGGTGTGGATAAACTTGACTGGCCTGCACAGAGCCTCCACCTCAACCCCATCGAACACCTTTGGAATGAATTGGAACGCTGACTGCGAGCCAGGCCTAATCGCCCAACATCAGTGCTCGACCTCACTAATGCTCTTGTGGCTGAATGGAAGCAAGTCCCCGCAGCACTGTTCCAACATCTAGTGGAAAGCCTTCCCAGAAGAGTGGAGGCTGTTATAGCAGCAAAGGGGAGACCAACTCCATATTAATGCCAATGATTTTGAAATTAGATGTTCGACGAGCAGGTGTCCACATACTTTTAGCCATGTAGTGTAAGTATTGTTCTTGGAACCGTGGGGTCTATGGACTTGGGCTTCTGTGGCATCGTGTCAGTGCGCATAGCCAAGTTAAAGCAGGTTATGGTTCCCTATATAGGGCTTTGACAGTTCAGGCCTCATGAGGCTCTGACAATTCAGGCTTCTCGGATAAGTATTAGGGAAAAAGGTGGCTTCTGTAACCCCTTTTTGGAGCCGGTTAAACCTGTGTGCTTGGTCTGCTGTGTGCATGCTATTTTGGTACCCTCTGAGCTGGTTTGGGGCGTGATTGTATGTCCCCATAGTATGTTAGACCGAGTGACCGACTGAAAGGGAACGTACAGTTATGAATATAACTACTGTTCCCTGAAAAAGGAACGAGGTATAACATATTTTGGCCTGCGTAGTCAGGGGTATTGGGCTCGCTGAAGAGTGGTACTGATTTGAGGAAATGAATGCAAGCCCCGGTATTATAGCCAGGAAGGCGGGGCTTCCGAGGGCTGGCTCTGCATCCATTGGCCCATTGAGAGTGATTTCAGTTTTCTTCAGGTGAATATGATTGGTCATTGACTCCCCCCATAGTATGTTATACCTCATTCCCTCCTTCAGGGAACAGTAGTTATATTCATAACTGTACGTTTTCATTTCCAACATACTCCTGAATGACCAGTGTGGTGTCTCTCTCTCTTCTGTCCAGACTCATTGACGGCCACAACATCACCACTGAGGACCAGCACATGTGGCTGATTCCATTCTCCTTTGGCCAGCACCACACCCTGATGGTGAACTTTGACAAGGCCCAGACGGTGGCTGGCCTCCGCATCTGGAACTACAACAAGACCCCAGAGGACTCCTACAGAGGGGTGAGAGAGAGAGTCACTGGGATGGAGAACTGGCTTTAGTAGCCTGGAGGAAGTGTAAATTCAAATTGAAATATCTGGGCCCTGTAGGTTGCTTTTGTATTTGTGAGTCTTGTCATTAAAGGTGCAGTGCAATGTAGTTGTACAAATCTATACGATGCCCCATAAGGGTGCTTTACACTCTGCCATAGATCCTTAAAGATATCTGAATATTGACTGAGAAAAAGGTTTTTTAAGGGGTGAATACCTATTCCTCACAAAAACACAATTCTAACCATAATACCCATTTCTTAAGATACCCATCTCTTATTATCCCTATTCCTGTGTTCTCCAGGTGAAGGTGATCCATGTGTCTCTGGACAATATGCTCATCTCTCCAGCAGAGGGCTTCCTCATCAGGAAGGGACCAGGGAACTGTCACTTTGACTTTGCTCAGGAGATCCTCTTCATTGACCTCCTCCAGACCCCCACCACAGGCCTGGTCAACAGCAAGAGGACAGCAGAGGACTCGGCCTACACACTCAAGTGACTACTTACTTCTAGGCTAGTCTGGTCCCACATCGGTTTGTGCCGTCTTACTAATGACCATACGAGTTGGCAAGACGGCACAAACAGATCTGGGACCAGGCTAATTGTAGGCCACCTCCCAGTAGGAAGGTGTTTAATGTAATGTCTCTGTTGTGATGCATCAAACTGTTTTAGTGTCTCGTAAAATAGCATTCTATCTATTATCCCCACTGTGCCAAACACCTAGTCATGTATCAAATTAATCATTCATATGATAATTCATATACTCTACTACTGTAATGCAATACAATATGAGATGTCATTTTAAGGTTTGTGCCTTGTGTGGTTTTCAGGGCTGGCTCCAGAAGACAGGAGCAAGCCAGCATGGACTACGAGGCCCCCATCATGCCTTGTGGATGTATCCTTCCTCCTGCTGCTCACAAGACATAGTCCCACAGAATATAAGGCCTACAGCAGGGATCCCCAACTACATTCAGCCACGGGACGATTTTTTTCTTAAGCGGATGGTCGGGGGTCCATAATGATAAATAATTTGTACACAAGAAGCCCAAACAGATATAGTATTTGACAAAAACATAATCAATATCAAACGCTGATTACATTGGGATAAGATCACATATGTCTCTCTATTAATGCTTAGAATACTTGGGAACAGATTTTCTAAATTAAAATCACTTTGAGCTGATTTACTGGTGATTGTATAGTCTTTTATGTCCAACAACGAATATTTTATACAAATACAAAAAATCTTCAGAAATCACACAGATTTGGCCCACTGGCTGCCATTTGGGGAACCCTGGTCTACAGTATGCCTTTACTAACGTAACATGTCACCTTACATAGACATACAGCAATACTGCGACCAGTGGATAACATTTACAAACAAAATATTTCACCTTTTAGTGGATAGAATTGACAATATACAGTATATATTATACCTTTCATAGAAGACATACTGTACATATTCAATGTCATTACAACCAGTTTCGCCTACTTGGGATACTGTGATCACTAAATGACTTGATGACTGTAAAAGTACTGAGTGTGTACACGGCTCCACGTCTCTTCCTTAACCCTTGACCCCATCAGTCATCTTCCAGCTGCAGCTGCTGACCACCTGGGGTGACCCCTACTACATCGGCATGAACGGCCTGGAGTTCTATGACCAAAACAACGAGAAGATACTCCTCAGTGACAACAGTATCCTACCTACAATGTTATCACCACACACACACACACACACACAGAGAGAGAACCACCACTGCTGCAATCTACACTTACACCCAGTGGTCACTAGTCTCACTTGACCTGACTGGCTGAGCTAGCTAGCGTGAGACTTCGAGTCTGGCCTAAGACTGGTCATCAACCCTGGTCCTGGAAATCCACAGGGTGTACAGGCTTTCGTTTTATTCCAGCATTAAAACACATTATTCAGTCAATCAAGGGTGTGCTGATTAGTTGAATCAGGTGTGTTTAGTGCTGGTGTCCCTGTACCGGTCTCCCTGTACCGGTACAGGGACACCAGCCTGCTCTCCCTGTACCGGTCGTCACTATCTGGCCAAGTTGCAAAGTCGGAAGCCCCACCTAGTTCTACAATTTCTGTTCTTAAAATCTGTTTTTAAACTTAACCCTAACCACACTAGTTTTTGTTTTCATATACATTTTTACGAAATTTCGATATAGCCAATTTTGCAGCTTGTTCATATAGTGGGAACCTCTTGTACCTTCCCTGGACCAAGTTTAGTGAAATCCCAAACTATAAATGTACCCTGAAATAGTAAAAGGGTGGCTTCTAGTGGAGGAAATGGAAATGGCAGGAGTAATGACATGGCAGTCAACACAGTTTGGCTGAGTCCATTCTTTAACAGTGCTTCTCCTAGATATCGCTGCGTTCCCAGACAGTGTGAATGTCCTGGACAGTGTGAACGGTGATGTAAGGACTCCAGATAAGCTGGTAGATGGAGTGAACAACACTCATGATGGCAGACACATGTGGCTAGCACCGGTGCTCCCCGGACTGGTGAATCGCGTGTATCTCATATTTGACCAGCCAGTGACCGTGTCCATGATCAAACTGTGGAACTACTCCAAGACACCACAGAGGGGGGTAAAGGAGTTTGGGGTAAGTCAGTCTTCTCTTCTCTCTCCTCCTTAGTACAGTAACACAGACCATATTCATCAGAGAGACCCAGATCTTAGGACTCGGGAGCAAAGCAGAATAAGAATAATTTCAGACTATAATGGTCTAATAAAGTACTATTACTATGAACTCTTCTGTAGATTTTTATTTCACCTTTACTTACACGGATAAGTCAATTAAGGAAAAAAATCGTATTTACGATGACGACCTGTCAAACATCAATAAACAACAATGACACTATACATATCTATATACACATCTATACATATCTATATACACATCTATACATATCTATATACACATTTATACACATCTATACATATCTATATACACATCAATACATATCTATATACACATCTATACATATCTATATACACATTTATACACATCTATACATATCTATATACACATCAATACATATCTATATACACATCAATACATATCTATATACACATCTATACATATCTATATACACATTTATACACATCTATACATATCTATATACACATCAATACATATCTATATACACATCAATACATATCTATATACACATCTATACATATCTATATACACATCAATACATATCTATATACACAACTATACATATCTATATACACATCAATACATATCTATATACACAACTATACATATCTATATACACATTGCTGTAAACAAGAATCTGTTCTCTGTTTAACTTTCTGGGCTAAAATAAGGGGTAATAAATTAATGCCTGCAGTAAGCCTTATTTGTGTACCTTGTGTAGCTGCTAGTGGATGACCTCCTGGTGTATAATGGCATCTTGGACAGTGTGAGCCAGGCGGCGCGGGGCATCCTTCCCACCTGTGACCCGGTGGTGCCCTACCACACCATCCTCTTCACCGACAACGCCCACATTGCCCACCGTGAAAGGAACACTGTCATCAGGTAACCCAGCATGGACTTTGCTGCTGCAGCCTGATATAAGCAAATTATTTCCCTGTCCATCAAAATGTACACATGTGCGGATAGGTTTGGCTGCTTGTCCATCAACTTGCACACATGCTTATTGGTTCTTCTGTCTACATGTTCATAGTGGCAGAGTTTGTGAAGTCATTTACCATATTCACATGATGTGAGTTGTTTCAAATGGCAGGAGACTGTAGCTAGCATAGTGGGAGAAACTCTCCTGTCTTTTCAAGGACAGACGTTCCTATTAGTTATAACGGTGTAATTGGCACTGCAGTCTTCCTCTTTGTGACTCGTGTTAAACGGAGATGTGCTCTCTCTACTCCAGCCCCCGAGGTGGTAGCAGACATCACGATCTGAAACAGTGAGTAACAGAGTGTCTCATTACCCTTGTCAGCCCCCCGGTCGATTCATGTTAAAAGAAGTTGCGTTCATGTCCTCAAGTCACCCCACCTCCAACCCACAGCTTGGTTTGTGATGCCAAGTTCTTCTACAGTAGTTCCAAAAGACCTCCTAGTCCCTTGTCACTCATGTCTCTTGTCTCTCCATCTCTCTGTAACTTCATTGTAAGACATAAGACTTGGACCTGCTCGCGTTAAGCTTTGTTGTCGTCAGTCAGTCCGTCCTTAGTTTTTGTGTTGCTCGCATGCTCCAGCCTTTCATATACCTGGCCAGGTTATGCAGAGACACAAGTGAAACTGGTGTGTTTTCCCCTCCTTGTGTTGTTTTGCAGCAATTATGTGGAGGACCAAGATGTGAAGATGACCAATGAGAATCAGATAGTCCATCACAACAACAAGAAACAAACAGTTGATCCAGGTAGGCAATGCAATTCAGCCAGAATGTCTTTGTTCAGTATATATACATTTAAAAAAGACCAGGTATAATACAATAATCAGTGAGCAGCAAATTAAACTAGAAGCTACATTATTAATATTGGTATTTCAGAGATGAAATTTCCACACTATTATCAACCAAAATGTTTCAGTGTCTTTTAAACATATCAAAGACACCAAAACGTCTGTGTGAATTTCCCCCCTGCTTGCTGAAAAAAGGGGGGAAAATACATTTTAAAAAACAAAAAACTGGAATTTCTGATATTTTGTCTATTTTTGTGTGTGAACCACCTTAATTTTGTCTCTCGTCTCTCCATCTCTCTGTAACTTCATTGTGAATGAACCAAAACCATATTTGGTTTCCAATCTTGCAGCGCTTCGTCCTAAAACCTGCATGACGGACACTGGGAAGCTCGGGAAAAGGAGGTACTGACAGACGGACTGACAGGCAGATGATCGGACAGACGGACGTCGATGGAGTCCCACTGGTCAAATGGAGGGAACAGAAATGAAAGGATGATGGTTTACTGACTGTATCTGCACTATCCCACTCGGGGGACTTTTAACACAAAGCCTTGACCAGCTGAAAAGAAACACATTTCCATTGCCCTCCATTAGTAATTACACTGTAGGGAAGTGTTGCCTAGTGATACTTTAGAAGAGGACAGAGCTTGTACAGAACACATTAGGTTTGTATCCATCTGCCCACAGGATCAGCCTTCCTTTTTCTGGTTGGATTGGTTTTCTTGTCACTCTTTCTCTCTAGACTCCTACAGATGTATAGTACATGTGTAGTAACAACATCAGATATATAGTACTTGTGTAGTACTACAACAGATGTATAGTACCTGTGTAGTACTAACGTTGCATCAGATTAATAGTACCTGTGTAGTATTACTACATCACATAATACCTGTGTAGTACTACATCAGATGAATAGTACTGTACCTGTGTAGTACTACGTCAGTACTACATCACATGTATAGAACCTTTGTAGTAGCTCCTGTTTTGATTGTCCTTTTCACAATGTCAGGGTGAACCTATATAAGGCTGCTATATCAGCCATCTTTGTGCCTAGTTCTATTACTACTCCTATCTGTCGCTGCTTTTCGTGAAGTTGTGCTGCATTCTCCTGCTGCTCCTGATGCACAGATACTCAAAGATGAACTCAGTGGCAACAAGTACACTCTTAGTAGATGGGATCTAGATCCTACATTTATGAATGAGTTGTGTTCATGAAAAGCCTAGTGGGCTATAAGTTTGATAGCCCCTAGCCTAGTGGCATAACACATGACAATTTAGTAATGCACCTGCAATGTGCACCAACACATATGAACGCTATGCAGTAAACCAGTTAAGATTTTTTCACGTCTAATATCTCACAGTCTGTTTTTTCTAGGTGCATTTGGTGGCAGATGGGGTTTTAATACAGAGGGTGGAGAATATGACTGTCTCTTCCATAAAGTAGAATCAGGCAGAGTATTGGTCACATTGAAGCAATAGGTCTGATACAGTTTTGAGCCATGCTAGGCCACTGCATTTGCCTAAAGGCCCAATGCAGATGTTTTTATATCAATATTACATCATTTCTAGGTTTCAATTAAATACCTTACTGTAGTAGATTTCCATTAAAATGGGAAAAAGTAGCTATTTCTCAAGCCAGAATTTTGCTAGGACTGTATGGGAATGGTTTGAGTAGGGAGGGGGAAACTGAAAACTAGCTGTTATTGGCAGAGTGGTTTGGAACTCTCTTTGTTATTGGTCTATTAACCAATTTACCGCATGGTGATGTCATGTCACCATGGAAAGCCGAAACTCCCGCCCATGCAAACCTGCTGATTAGAAGGTCCAATCAGGAAATAACACAGATCACATTTTTTCACACTTTTACAGTGTTAGTTTCATCAACTGTTGTACAATATGATATAAAACACAGGAAAAAAAGTAAATTTGCTTCTTAGATGTACATTTTGCAGCCCTGAATATATTAATATATCATATTTTGGATTAAGTAATATATTGGTGAACATACATATACACATACACACATATATATACACACACATATATATATATATATATATATATACATACACACACACACATACATATATATATATATATATAGTACCAGTCAAAAGTTTGGACACACCTACTCATTCAAGGGATTTTCTTTATTTTTACTATTTTCTACATTGTAGAATAATAGTGAAGAAATCAAAACTGTGTCACCAGCAAAACACCCCCACACCATAACACCTCCTCCTCCATGCTTTACGGTGGGAACTCCACATGCGGAGATCATCCATTCACCCACACCGCGTCTAACAAAGACACGGTGGTTGGAACCAAAAATCTCCAATTTGGACTCCAGACTAAAGGACAAATTTCCACCGGTCTAATGTCCATTGCTCGTGTTTCTTGGCCCAAGCAGGTCTCTTCTTCTTATTGGTGTCCTTTAGTAGTGGTTTCTTTGCAGCAATTCGACCATGAAGGCCTGATTCACACAGTCCCCTCTGAACAGTTGATGTTGGGATGTGTCTGTGACTTGAACTCTGTGAAGCATTTATTTGGGCTGGTAACTCCAATTAACTTATCCTCTGCAGCAGAGGTAACTCTTGTGTCTTCCATTCCTGTGGTGGTCCTCATGAGAGCCAGTTTCATCATAGCGCTTGATGGGTTTTGTGACTGCACTTGAAGCAACTTTCAAAGTTCTTGAAATGTTCCGTATTGACTGACCTTGATGTCTTAAAGTAATGATGGACTGTCATTTCTCTTTGCTTATTTGAGCTGTTCTTGCCATAATATGGACTTGGTCTTTTACCAAATAGGGCTATCTTCTGTATACCCCCCCTACCTTGTCACAACACAACTGATTGGCTCAAACGCATCAAGAAGGAAAGAAATTCCACAAAATAACTTTTAAGAAGGCACACCTGTTAATTGAAATGTATTCCAGGTGACTACCTCATGAAGCTGGTTGAGAGAATGCCAAGAGTGTGCAAAGCTGTCATCAAGGCAAAGGGTGGCTATTTGATTTATATATTTTGATTTGTTTAACACTTTTTTGGTTACTACATGATTCCATTTGTGTTATTTCATAGTTTTGATGTCTTCACTATTACCCTTGAATGAGTAGGTGTGTCCAAACCTTTGACTGGTAGTGTATATATATATATATATATATATATATATATACAGTGGGGAAAAAAAGTATTTAGTCAGCCACCAATTGTGCAAGTTCTCCCACTTAAAAAGATGAGAGAGGCCTGTAATTTTCATCATAGGTACACGTCAACTATGACAGACAAATTGAGAAAAGAAAATCCAGAAAATCACATTGTAGGATTTTTAATGAATTTATTTGCAAATTATGGTGGAAAATAAGTATTTGGTCACCTACAAACAAGCAAGATTTCTGGCTCTCACAGACCTGTAACTTCTTCTTTAAGAGGCTCCTCTGTCCTCCACTCGTTACCTGTATTAATGGCACCTGTTTGAACTTGTTATCAGTATAAAAGACACCTGTCCACAACCTCAAACAGTCACACTCCAAACTCCACTATGGCCAAGACCAAAGAGCTGTCAAAGGACACCAGAAACAAAATTGTAGACCTGCACCAGGCTGGGAAGACTGAATCTGCAATAGGTAAGCAGCTTGGTTTGAAGAAATCAACTGTGGGAGCAATTATTAGGAAATGGAAGACATACAAGACCACTGATAATCTCCCTCGATCTGGGGCTCCACGCAAGATCTCACCCCGTGGGGTCAAAATGATCACAAGAACGGTGAGCAAAAATCCCAGAACCACACGGGGGGACCTAGTGAATGACCTGCAGAGAGCTGGGACCAAAGTAACAAAGCCTACCATCAGTAACACACTACGCCGCCAGGGACTCAAATCCTGCAGTGCTAGACGTGTCCCCCTGCTTAAGCCAGTACATGTCCAGGCCCGTCTGAAGTTTGCTAGAGTGCATCCAGAAGAGGATTGGGAGAAAGTCATATGGTCAGATGAAACCAAAATAGAACTTTTTGGTAAAAACTCAACTTGTCGTGTTTGGAGGACAAAGAATGCTGAGTTGCATCCAAAGAACACCATACCTACTGTGAAGCATGGGAGTGAAAACATCATACTTTGGGGCTGTTTTTCTGCAAAGGGACCAGGACGACTGATCCGTGTAAAGGAAAAATGAATGGGGCCATGTATCGTGAGATTTTGAGTGAAAACCTCCTTCCATCAGCAAGGGCATTGAAGATGAAACGTGGCTGGGTCTTTCAGCATGACAATGATCCCAAACACACCACCCGGGCAACGAAGGAGTGGCTTCGTAAGAAGCATTTCAAGGTCCTGGAGTCTCCAGATCTCAACCCCATAGAAAATCTTTGGAGGGAGTTGAAAGTCCGTGTTGCCCAGCGACAGCCCCAAAACATCACTGCTCTAGAGGAGATCTGCATGGAGGAATGGGCCAAAATACCAGTAACAGTGTGTGAAAACCTTGTGAAGACTTACAGAAAACGTTTGACCTGTGTCATTGCCAACAAAGGGTATATAGCAAAGTATTGAGAAACTTTTGATATTGACCAAATACTTATTTTCCACCATAATTTGCAAATAAATTAATTAAAAATCCTACAATGTGATTTTCTGGAATATTTTTTCTCATTTTGCCTGTCATAGTTGACGTGTACCTATGATGAAAATTACAGGCCTCTCTCATCTTTTTAAGTGGGAGAACTTGCACAATTGGTGGCTGACTAAATACTTTTTTCCCCCACTGTATATATATATATATATATATATATATACGCAACACCAGTTATTAGAAGTACTTATTTGCAAAATAAGTTACCTTTATTGAAGTTGTTTGATATTAAAATTATTTTTTGAGACGCCCATTTGTTTGCGAAAGTTGTCAACTATAGTTATTACCAAAAGTTGAGTTGGAGATATATTACCAAGATATACATTGTTGTGTGAACAACATGTTGGCTTTTGGTTGAAAAACACTTAAAAATATGTAACCAGAAACAACTTTTAATATTTAATATGCAAACACTGAAAACATACCTCAAATAGGGAAGATGTGATCTTTAAAAGGGATGGCAATTTGATGAAATCTTGTTTTATCTTGAATGTTTGAGTATAATCCATAGTTGGCGTTGTATTCCTATACCCAGTAGGATTTTGTTGCATGGACAAGTTACCACGGTTGAGCCACAATATAGCCTATTTCTTACCCTTGTACTGTATATGACAGAGGAGGTGCATAGTTTTTTTGAAATGCTGTTTTATGTACTTGATTTTAAAATGTCAGTCTGCAGGTATAGGCTTCACACTGCACCTCAGTCATGCATTGAGTGGCTATTACTGTATGTGTGACATTTTGTATTTTATTTTTTAAATCTTGTTCAAATACAGTTGAAGTCGGAAGTTTACATACACTTAGGTTGGAGTCATTAAAACTTGTTTTTCAACCACTCCACAAATTTCTTGTTAACAAACTATAGTTTTGGCAAGTCGGTTAGGACATCTACTTTGTGCATGACACAAGTCATTTTTCCAACAATTGTTTACAGACAGATGATTTAACTTATAATTCAGTGTATCACAATTCCAGTGGGTCAGAAATTTACATACACTAAGTTGACTGTGCCTTTAAACAGCTTGGAAAATTCCAGAAAATGATGTCATGGCTTTAGAAGCTTCTGATAGGCTAATTAACATCATTTGAGTCAATTGGAGGTGTACCTGTGGATGTATTTCAAGGCCTACCTTCAAACTCAGTGCCTCTTTGCTTGACATCATGGGAAAATCAAAAGAAATCAGCCAAGACCTCAGAAAAAAATTGTAGACCTCCACAAGTCTGATTCATCCTTGGGAGCAATTTCCAAACACCTGTAGGTACCACGTTCATCTGTACAAACAATAGTACGCAAGTATAAACACCATGGGACCACGCAGCCGTCATACAGCTCAGGAAGGAGACGCGTTCTGTCTCCTAGAGATGAACGTACTTTGGTGCAAAAAGTGCAAATCAATCACAGAACAACAGCAAAGGACCTTGTGAAGATGCTGGAGGAAGCAGGTACAAAAGTATCTATATCCATAGTAAAACGAGTCCTATATCGACATAACCTGAAAGGCCGCTCAGCAAGTAAGAAGCCACTGCTCCAAAACCGCCATAAAAAAGCCAGACTACGGTTTGCAACTGCACATGGGGACAAAGATCGTACTTTTTGGAGAAATGTCCTTTTGTCTGATGAAACAAAAATAGAACTGTTTGGCCATAATGACCATCGTTATGTTTGGAGGAAAAAGAGGGAGCTTGCAAGCCGAAGAACACCATCCCCACCGTGAAGCACGGGGGTGGCAGCATCATGCTATGTGGGTGCTTTGCTGCAGGAGGGACTGGTGCACTTCACAAAATAGATGGCATCATGAGGAAGGAAAATTATGTGGATATATTGAAGCAACATCTCAAGACATCAGTCAGGAAGTTAAAGCTTGGTCATAAAAGGGTCTTCCAAATGGACAATGACCCCCAGCAAACTTCCAAAGTTGTGGCAAAATGGCTTAAGGACAACAAAGTCAAGGTATTGGAGTGGCCATCACAAAGCCCTGACCTCAATCCTATAGAAAATGTGTGGGCAGAACTGAAAAAGCGTGTGCGAGTAAGGAGGCCTACATACCTGACTCAGTTACACCAGCTCTGTCAGGAGGAATGGGCCAAAATTCACCCAATTTATTGCGGGAAGCTTGTGGAAGGCTACCCGAAACGTTTGACCCAAATTAAACAATTTAAAGGCAATGCTACCAAATACTAATTGAGTGTATGTAAACTTCTGACCCACTGGGAATGTGATGAAAGAAATAAAAGCTAAAATAAATCATTTTCTCTACTATTATTCTGACATTTCACATTCTTAAAATAAAGTGGTGATCCTAACTGACCTAAGACAGGGAATTTTTACTAGGATTAAATGTCAGAAATTGTGAAAAACTGAGTTTAAATGTATTTGGCTAAGGTGTATGTAAACTTCTGACTTCAACTGTACGTGTATATTTCATGTAGGTACATTTTAATAAATACAATTAAATACTTTTAAAACCAAGTGACAGAGTTGGTCTTGGTGTCATGATGTCAGACATCTAATACTACTTCTCTTCAATACCCCAAAAAACAAGAGGGACTCTTCAGTTCGATAAATATCACCCGAGGCACTTTAATGCAGAATCTGCAATGCAATTATTCTCTTTGATAAGGAATGACTATGGTATTCAGTTTTACTCTGCACACATTCTAGAGGAGCAGTACTTAGAGAAAGGGTAGCAGAGGACCAACCTGGATTTCTACAACTCATCCAAACATATTGCCGTGAAGATGAGTTCTTTGGAGATGCCTCTCAGATTGTCCCTGGGAAAGTCCCCTCCTCCCTCTGGTCTTCCCATTTCTGAACCTGGGGGCAAACAGGTCAAATAAACATTTACTTGACAGACCATAGTACAGTCCCTGAAAAAATAACTAAATGTTGACGTAGTTGTCACAGACCAATTATCTTGCATGATTTGAATTGGATTTGGATTATGTACAATTTCTAACAGTTTGTCCAATACTAATATCTAATTTTGTAATGGGTCGGACTAGGTCAATAATCTCTAAGAGAAATCTGATGTTTGAATATTAACTCAGCTGACTAAAGAGTTTGCCTTTGTATGGCCACCATGGTCTATTTGCTTGACTAGATAAGGCCGGAGTCATGTATAGCTCAGAATAGGGCAAATGTTTCTCCGCTAATGTCTATTGTACCAGCAATAGTTGAAATTTGATTGAAAACAAACCCCCCTCTAAATGATGTCTTTAACACTTTGAACCCAGTGACCCCTTCAATAAAAAATTTACATACTTGAAATTCAGTTAAGTGTACATGTGTGCAAATCACATTATGTACCTTAATATCCTGTGGTTTTGCTTGTTGAATGCAGAACAATGTGTAACAGGATGGTTGAACAGTGGACACATTACCTCAAATTACCTTATACTGTACTAAACCAGTCAACCCATAGCAAATGTGTTATCAATACTTCTGAAATCCTTTGCAATTAGCTTCAGGATATTTAGCTAATGAAAACGCATATTTGCTTAAAAGCATTTACCCAGGAAATGGGGCACAGTGATTTGTAGACGCTCTTATACCAGTCATACGGGGCAGTGTCGAATCCTTTAACATCCAGGGATTTTTGGCAGCAATGATAATCTATAAATATAGCAACAACAACGGAGATGTTAGGAATAAATGTGTACATCTATGAGTTCGGGGCAAGGGTCGTGGTCATGTAAGTGGTCTTGTGGAAATCTAAAGAAATTGGATTACAGTCCTCTAAAAAGATTGAGGTCGTGGTCTTTAATCACCTTTGGGAGTTGACGCATTCTCAAATAGCAGTTTTCCTTAAAGAGCCTATCTGCAGTTGCTATTTCCATTTTTGGATGTATAAATTAATGTTAAACACTACCGGTCAAAAGTTCTAGAACACCTACTCATTCCAGGGTTTTTCTTTATTTTTACTATTTTCTACATTGTAGAATAATAGTGAAGACATCAAAACTATGAAATAACACATATGGAATCATGTAGTAACCAAAAAAGTGTTTAACAAATCAAAATATATTTTTTATTTGAGATTCTTCCAATAGCCACCTTTGCCTTGATGACAGCTTTGCACACTCTTGGCATTCTTTCAACCAGCTTCATGAGGTAGTCACCTGGAATGCATTTCAATTAGCAGGTGTGCCTTCTTAAAAGTTCATTTGTGGAATTTCTTTCATTCTTGATGCGTTTGAGCCAATCAGTTGTGTTGTGACAAGGTAGGGGGGGTATACAGAAGATAGCCCTATTTGGTAAAAGACCAAGTCCATATTATGGCAAGAACAGCTCAAATAAGCAAAGAGAAATGACAGTCCATCATTACTTTAAGACATCAAGGTCAGTCAATACGGAACATTTCAAGAACTTTGAAAGTTGCTTCAAGTGCAGTCGCAAAAACCATCAAGTGCTATGATGAAACTGGCTCTCATGAGCACCGCCACAGGAATGGAAGACCCAGAGTTACCTCTGCTGCAGAGGATAAGTTCATTAGAGTTACCAGCCTCAGAAATTGCAGCCCAAATAAATGCTTCACAGAGTTCAAGTAACAGACACATCTCAACATCAACTGTTCAGAGGAGACTGTGTGAATCAGGCCTTCATGGTCGAATTGCTGCAAAGAAAACACTACTAAAGGCCACCAATAAGAAGAAGAGACTTGCTTGGGTCAAGAAACATGAGCAATGGACATTAGACAGGTGGAAATGTGTCCTTTGGTCTGGAGTCCAAATGTGAGATTTTTGGTTCCAACCGCCGTGTCTTTGTGAGACGCGGTGTGGGTGAACGGATGATCTCTGCATGTGCATTTCCAACCATAACGCATGGAGCAGGTGTTATGGTGTGGGGGTGCATTGCTAGTGACACCGTCTGTGATTTATTTAGAATTCAAGGCACACTTAACCAGCATGGCTACCACAGCATTCTGCAGCGATACGCCATCCCATCTGGTTTGGGCTTAGTGGAACTATAATTTGTTTTTCAACAGGACAATGACTCTCAGCATCCTCCACTGCTAGTTAAGTTAGAAAATATGACCTTACAGTGTTAGGCAAGTATATTAAGGTTATAATATTGTAGAGAACAATCTAGCTAATGATTAATTCTATGTAATGTATAACGACATAGGGCAAAGAAAACTACTTTTTGACCTTAATTTCGTAGCACCCTCTTGAAGTGCCCCGTTTTTCTCTACATTGTTGTACAGTAGTGAGTGGACACCCTATAAAATGTAAATAATGTTAGCTAGCCTTAATCCCATTGAGAACTTGTGGTCAATCCTCAAGAGGCGGTGGATAAACAAAAACCCACAAATTCTGACAAACTCCAAGCATTGATTATGCAAGAATGGGCTAACATTCCTTGTGCTTTCTAACGTTAGTATAGTAATTAGTCAGCTATATTCAGTGACAATAGTCAATAGTAATAGCTAAGATAATTAATTACCTTCGTCCTTCTTGCGTTGGTTAGCTAACGTAGTGGCAGCTAACGCTTGCTGTTAGCTAGCCGGGCTAACTTAGCTAAAACGAAACAAACTTAATTTTTTTACATTTTTTACAAATACACAAAATACATGCAACACACTCAAATATATATAAGATTGTCCCATTATAATAGGTTTTCGTTAGATTATTTTTGGAAACCTTCAACGAGTTAGTAAACCGACAGTCGAATAGTTCTGGGCCTTGTCAGTGTTCGCAGGCTTGCTTTGATCCCGGTAGTTTTGCGCGCTTGATCCTAGTCCAGTCTCCCCATTTTTTGATGGACATTTCTCCCTTTATCAAGCATCTCTGATAAAACAATTTCCGGCAGACTGCCTTAATGTACTGTTTTATTGATACGTTTGATTTATTTTAAGCAATTGGCTGTTTTATTGATACGTTTCATTTATTCTAAGCAATTGGCATATGTCTCAGCATTATGTGATTCAGATTTGCATGTTAATTAAAAGTGTAGATGAGTGAGTGAGTGAAATGTGCAACTGGTGGGATGTGAACCGTGGTCTCCCACTTATCCAAAGATTGGATGTGGAATTGCATTTTTATGAGACGCCATGTCGATGTATGATCCAAATCATATTCAATAACTTCATTACACAAATCCATGAAGGGAAGTGAACAAATGCACACTTCAGGAGAAAGGACAGATTAATGGGACAAAGGCAGCGGCATTTTGGAGGCGACCCGGACTCATGACTATCAAATTTCATGCAGGCTTTTTCCAAAAGTGCCAGGGTTAGAATACTGTAGCTGGTGTACTTTGTGATCTTGGATATGCTGCCACTAATTACTTTTCTCTCTCGTAAATATTACCTAAGGGACAGAGATATGCTCGGGCCTACCCGGTTGTGTCTGATTCACCAATGCCTCCCTTCCTGTGACCTGAATTAAACTATCTGCCTGCACAGCATCTCCTGCCCTGTCAGCACCACTGACAGCATCTTGACTGGCTGCATCACCGCTTGGTATGACACTTTCTGCTTTTCACCCCTACCTACATGTGCATTGTACTTCAATCACCTAACCAAACCTACATGTACATATTACGTCAATCAACTCAACTACCTCTTACCCCAGTACACTAACTCAGTACCAGTACTCCTTGTATATAGCCTGTATATAGCCTCGTTATTGTTATTTTATTGTGTTACTATTTTTCTTTTTGATCTATTGTTCATTTTCTTACTTTTTAACTGCATTGTTGGGAAAGGGCTGTTCACAGTAGACTCTACATACTTGTTATATTTTCACTCAATTTGTATTCTTCAGTGTTTATTTACTGTCACAGAGGGTAGGTCCTCCTCTTCCGGGTGGAGAGACAGACTGTTGCGGTACGGTTGGGTGGAGAGACAGACTGTTGCGGTACGGTTGGGTGGAGAGACAGACTGTTGCGGTACGGTTGGGTGGAGAGACAGACTGTTGCGGTACGGTTGGGTGGAGAGACAGACTGTTGCGGTACGGTTGGGTGGAGAGACAGACTGTTGCGGTACGGTTGGGTGGAGAGACAGACTGTTGCGGTACGGTTGGGTGGAGAGACAGACTGTTGCGGTACGGTTGGGTGGAGAGACAGACTGTTGCGGTACGGTTGGGTGGAGAGACAGACTGTTGCGGTACAGTTGGGTGGAGAGACAGACTGTTGCGGTACGGTTGGGTGGAGAGACAGACTGTTGCGGTACGGTTGGGTGGAGAGACAGACTGTTGCGGTACGGTTGGGTGGAGAGACAGACTGTTGCGGTACGGTTGGGTGGAGAGACAGACTATTGCGGTACGGTTGGGTGGAGAGATTTCTGTTAACAGACGTGTAATGTTCAAAATAAGGTCTACTGTTTTGATGTGAATGCTTCAATGTTTTTAAATATATGTAGTTACTGAAAGTCATTTACCTCTGCTGTCTTGCAGTATGGTTGGTTGGAGAGATGTCTGAGACAAAATGAATCACATGTTACCATTAACAGATGTCTAATATATGTCAGACTTCATTTGAAAGTTCCGGCTCAAAAGTATGACACTACAAAATAAGGTCCACTGTTTCGATGTGAATGCTTCAATGTTTTTAAATACTATCAAGTTACTGTAGGCCATTTACCTCTGCTCTGTGACACTTCCAGGTGAGCTTATTGGAGAAACTTATGTGAGACAAAATTAATCACGTTAACAGTAACAGACGTATAATGTATGTCACACTTAATTTGAAAGTTCTGATTCCAAAAGTATGGCCCAATTCCAAATCAACCCCTAGACCCCTCAAACTCAACTCTGGACCTCGAAGTCAGTTCCACTGCATTTCTTCATTGTTCCCCTCTAATCAGGGATGGATTTAGACCTGGGAAACAAGGTGTGTACAATTAATTATCAGGTAGAGCAGAAAACCAGCAGGCTCCGACCCTGGTAGGGTAAGAGTTGTATACCCCTGCCCTAGACCCTCCTCCCTATGAATTTGAGGAGATCTGAGAGGATTGGACAGGTGTAAGCAATTTGGAAATAATTCCAATTAGCTCTCTGAAAGGCTAGGTGGAAGTTTCACCATATTGTTTAGGCCCATCAAATCATCTCAGATCTCCACAAGTGCATAGGGTATAGGGGTCCATTTGGGATTGGGCCTATGACAACAACATAAGGTACATTGTTTCGATGTGAATGCTTCAATGCTATTAAGTTACTGTAAACCATTTACCTTAGAGGTTAAGTAGGTGTTCACAAGTGGTGGTGTCCCACAATTGCTCCATCTGTAAAAAAGGGAAAACAGTCGCCAAGAGATTAGATAAGCGGACTAGTAGCTGTAGGAGCAATCCATTTTCGTGAACGAGGTGGTGTACCTAATAAACTGTCCGGTGAGTGTACATTGTAGTAGTAAAGCAAACCTGCTCACTTTTAACTAGTAGACATCTGGACAAAATGGAGCTGCAAATGAGACAAAGAATCAGAAACCGATTAATCACTTAGTAAATGTATTGTTTTCTCATGCACTTATCAACTCTGTAGTGGCCTTCTGTTAAACTGCTTCAAATACAAGGTAGAGAATTACAGTGACTAGAAGATAACTCACATGGTGCAGGTGGAGAAACTGTCCAAGCAAGCTAAAAGTAAAACAGAAAGTGATGTTAAAAGAATCAATTTCTATATAAATTAAACTTTTTATTCAATTGTGACCAATTTAATTAATAACTCATGTGATTCAGTGGAAATAATGTGATATACAATTTTTTTTAAAGCTCTCTTTACTATTTAATTGCAATATCTTTCTTATTTACATGACGGGTCATGTGACTTGGTTACCATCGTCAGGTACTAGCCAAGTAGCCTAGTCATTCAATAAATCAAATCTATCGCCATCCGTTTCAAAATACTCAAAAATTATAACCCAATTTATGACATAGCAAGAGGGTTATCAGACCTCATTTGTCAATATCCATGGAAATACGTTTTTAAAGTTGTTTATGGTCAGACCTAGCTAGCAGCCAATGCAGCTGGAGAACATGCTAGAGCTAAGCTAGCTAACTTACGCATAAAAAAATAATAATCTGCCTACACAACAGGTAAAGAAATACTGTAACTATGCTACCCCCTAACATGTTCATATAAAAACACTGAACCAAAATATAAATGCAACATGTTGGTCCTATGTTTCATGAACTGAAATAAAACATCCCAGAAATCTTCCATACGCACAAAAAGCTTATTTATTTCAATTTTTTGCACAAAAGCATTTCTCCTTTGCCAAGATAATCCATCCACCTGATCATTACACAGGTGCACCTTGTTCTGGGGACAATAAAAAGCCACTCTAAAATGTGCAGTTTTGTCACACAACACAATGCAACAGATGTCTCAAGTTTTGATGGAGCGTGCAATTGGAATGCTGACTGCAGCAATGTCCACAAGAGCTGTTACCAGAGAATTGAATGATAATTTCTCTACCATAAGCTGCCTCCAACATCGTTTTAGAGAATTTGGCATTACCTCCAACCGGCCTCACAACCCCAGACCACGTGTAACCACGCCAGCCCAGGACCTCCACATCCGGCTTCTTTACCTGCGGCATCGTCTGAGGGGGGGGGGGGTGCTGAGGAGTATTTCTGTCTGTAATAAAGCCCTTTTGTGGGGGAAAACACATTCTGATTGGCTGGGCCTGGCTCCCCAGTGGGTGGGCCTGGCTGCCAAGTGGGTGGGCCTATGCTCTTCAAGGCCCACCCATGGCTGCGCCCCTGCCCAGTCATGTGAAATCCATAGATTAGGGCCTAATGAATTTTTTTCAATTGACTGATTTCCTTATATGAACTGTAACTCAGTAAAATCTTTGAAATTGTTGTGTTTATATTTTTTACAGTATAGATGGACAGACAAAGCCTTTGTATAGACACATGCGCTCTGTCGGGTTGTACAATTATTACCTACACATAGCTGAGGAATACAGAAATTCAGAGAGGACATATGAATTTAAAAATCATGACTTCTCTTATAATCACATTAGAGGATCTGGAGGTGTGGCCTTATATTAGCTCGGTTTGGACAGACCGTGGGTAAAAGTGTCATGCCAGTTAATCTATTATGCTGTACTCTATTAATAAAGGTTAGGCATGTCAACTGCTAGTTCTTCAGTCATAATGCAACTGAAATAAGTGTGTGACACCAAAGAGCCAACTAGAGTTCCATTGTTAAGACAGTCAACATTTTGTTACAATATTTAGATTTACAGTGGATGAGCATCGTTCCTGACAGGCTGACCAGATTCAATTTCATCTTTAATAATATATTGGTACAGGTAAGCATTTTCAGAAATGACATTTATACAACTTGTATAAGAGAGCAGAGTTGAGCGTTCCACAGCTACCCTACACAGTACACTATAGGCTAAAGATAATCTCCAAATGAACCCGAACAAACTCAAGAGACCCGTGTCACTGCGCAACAGTCTGCTCTGTCACATAATGTCGAACCGCATTAACCTTAATTTAGGCAGGGTGGAGTCCAATTGAGACCAAGCCCACTGGGCACACACTGGTTGAATCAACGTTGTTTCCACGTCATTTCAATGAAGTTAATTGACGTCTGTGCCAAGTGGGAGGTCTCTTTTACAAGGGAACCCTGTATGACAAACAATATAGGATTCTGTGTAAAACTCCATTTACTATGGGCAATTGGTAGCCAGGTCCCTCCCCTCTGACCTTCTCCTCCAATGGGTTTTGAGGAGGCAAGGAGGGAGGACACGAGGAGTTGCAATTGAGATGCTCCCTATACATTTATAGATCTAGAGATTAAGTAATAACGCTGACCCTAGTGAGACGTGACCGACCCCTCGTCAACCCACGTAGGTAAGTGGGTTTGCTGTAACATACCTGTATGTCCCTTTAATATGCATTATAGACATAAACATTGTCATTGTGTACTTACTAATAATATTTAGCCTTTTTTCAAATTCAATTGAAATTCCAACAATTAAAAATAAATCATAGATAATAGATAGTCAAATGAGAAGGAAAACCAGCTCAAAAGGAAGCCTGTTCTACAGGTTCAATATATTCATGTAAGGCAAACGATAAAAAAAAACAAGAGCATTAATTATTTTATGAACCCCATGAGTATCTTTTAAAGCTTTCTACATCTCTCCTCGTCAACTTGTGCCTGGTTTGAACGTCAACACACAACGCCAAACAGATCACCAGAGACGTTCAACTTTCAAGGCTCGAGTCCCTCATACAGGGCCTACAGTTCTATCAATGTACATTTAATAGACCTTAATTTACAGCAACTTGAAATAGTACAGTACCTGCTACTAGTTTCATCTGGATTGTCATCTAGCACAGTACCCTCTGGCTAAAATATAAGGTTATGACTTTTTATATACTTGCAATAACCAGTGTTGTCCAGCTCTTTAGGGCTATTAGTGCCTCTTTTTGTGGCATATCATCAACACTTAGTCACTTTAACTGTCTTTAAATAGCCTCAAGCTGCAAGAGAAAAGGTTTCTAACAAGTAGTTGTGCATAAATGCATTAAGCTACTTAATAATACCATCCTGCCTGGTTGGTATGCCCTGGCAGTCTTGTGAGTTTTGCAGTTATTAGTTGCATAGACCCCAAGCCAAGTCTGTCTCTACTAAGAGACTTGTCCATTTGTGCGCTAAGAAAACTGAGCTTCGCAGCGATGCTCAAAAGTGCTTAGTTAAGGAGACGAGAAATGTAGACAAAATGTGACCATTTCTCTATAGGAGAAGAGCCGTTTGTAATCTGATTGTCATGACGACAGTCTGAATACATGGTCAGCCGAAGAAGGTTTAGTTGTCAGCAGTAAGGTAACCAGTTTGGTTGATTGTCAGAACTAATGGTTGTCAAAGCTATTGTAATAATGTACACAGCTTAGATACATCAGCAGTAATGTTGTCATGGTAACAGCGGCCTGTCACTCGTCACTGAAGCGCAGTCTCTGGAAGGCCTCTTTGATGTCCTCGTTAGTGTCTTTGCTGCTCATGGAGCCCATTCGGAGGACCCGGCTGTCGGGGACGTCTTGTTTCAGCTTGCGCTTGCTGAGGACCACCGTACCCTCGGCCCCCTCCCCCTCGGGCCCCGTAAGCAGGATGTAGCAGGCGTGACGCCCCCGCTCCAACAGGGTGGCTGGTACAGGCAGGAAACACATAGACAACAAGTCATTTACCACACAGAGAACAGTCATTATCCGGAAGTACAGTAGACTAGGGCCCGGTTTCCCGATGGCAATGGAACTTAGGCTTACGAATGTTTTAACGGATGTGTCGTAAAAGATGACACACCCGTTTCCCAAAACACCACGCAGCACACTCGTTACAAAGTGAAACTTAACTGTGTCGTTACAGGTGCTGTCCAGTGCTGAAAACGATTCCAGAATATATAGGCTAAAGAGCTCCCTGTACCTCTTAAATGTATGTCATCTTTTTTATACAATACAGTTTTCCCATCAAGATAATACATGTTCTGTAGCCTATTATTCATGTGGGTTTTCCATGTGTTATGTATTCTAAGTGTTTTCTAGTGCTATTTTGTATGCAATGTTTATATACATTTTGCATTTCTTCAGTTTGTGTCAACTGTGAGCAAGAATGAATTGAGCCAAAGTCGTTCGCTGTTTAGAAAATATCAAACGTGACCTAAAAATAGGATCATGATTTTCGTAATTGCTCGACAAATCATCGTAGCCTAACGGCAGGCAGGTATTGAGCTTTAAGTAGGCCTATAGATATTCTAAAATTCTATAATTAAACTTGAAGTAGCCTAGCCTACGCTACAAGTTAAGCGACGTTGCCATTTACCCAATATGTTGATCTTTAGGTTATTGGTTAAGCGATAGTGAAATGCGTGAGCTTTGAGATAATAGTAGCCTATAGGCTACAAATATTGAATCGGCTTAGTACTTGGTAGGTCTATCGATTGCACATACATGAAAGTGATGTCAATATGTAGCCTTTTTGAAATGGCGCCGGAGGGAATGGCTGCTGTTTTATGGGCTCTTAACTAACCGTTTCTATTTTGTTTGTTTTTTTCGCATTGTTTACATTTACATTTTAGTCATTTAGCAGACGCTCTTATCCAGAGCGACTTACAGTTAGTGAATACATTTTATTTATTTATACTGGCCCCCCGTGGGAATCGAACCCATAACTTATTTTGTACATAATGTTGCTGCTACCGTCTATTATGACCGAAAATAGCTTCTGGACATCAGAACAGCGATTACTCACCTTAAATAATTTTTCTTTAACGAGTCGGACGACAGGGATTTCCCCCAGACAGGGTCCTCATCCCAGTCATTCACAGGGGGAAGAGACGGAGATATCTCGGAAGGAGATCGGGGTGCCTGATAAGGCTAATCTGCCTTTGCCATCGGTACTATTGGCCAACATAAAATCGCTGGATAATAAAGTGGACAAACTAAAAGCACGTATATCCTACCAACGGGACACTAAAAACTGTAATATCTTATGTTTCACCGAGTCTTGGCACGAAGACATGAATAACATACAGCTGGTGGGTTATACACTGTATCGGCAGGATAGAACAGCAGCCTCTGGTAAGACATGGGGTGAAAGTCTATGTATATTTGTAATCAACAGCTGGTGCACGATATCTAAGGAAGTCTCGAGGTTTTGCTCACCTGAGGTAGAGTATCTCATGATAAGCTGTAGACCACACTATCTACCAAGAGAGTTTTCATCTATATTCTTCGTCGCTGTCTATTTACCACCACAAACCGATGCTGACACTAAGACCGCACTCAATGAACTGTATACGGCCATAAGCAAACAGGAAAACGCTCATCCAGAGGTGGCGTTCCTAATGGCCCGGGGACTTTAATGCAGGGAAACTTAAATCCGTTTTACCTAACTTCTACCAGCATGTTAAATGTGCAACCAGAGGGAAAAAAGGAGTACACCACATCAGTCATTGGCTTCATCAATAACTGCACAGTGACTGTACATACATACCCCAACCAGAAGCCATGGATTACAGGCAACATCCGCACTGAGCTAAAGGGTAGAGCTGCCGCTTTCAAGGAGCGGGACTCTAACCCGGAAGCTTATAAGAAATCCCGCTATGCCCTCCGACGAACCATCAAACAGGCAAAGCATCAATACAGGACTAAGATCGAATCGTACTACACCGGCTCCGATGCTCGTCGGATGTGGTAGGGCTTACAAACTATTGCAGACTACAAACGGGAAGCACAGCCGTGAGCTGCCCAGTGACACGAGCCTACCAGACGAGTTAAATTACTTCTATGCTCGCATCGAGGCAAATAACACTGAAACATGCATGAGAGCATCAGCTGTTCCGGAAGACTGTGTGATCACACTCTCATTAGCCGATGTGAGTAAGACCTTTAAACAGGTCAACATTCACAAGGCCGCAGGGCCAGACGGATTACCAGGACGTGTACTCCGAGCATGCGCTGACCAACTGGAAAGTGTCTTCACTGACATTTTCAACCTCTCCCTGTCTGAGTCTGTAATACCAACATGTTTCAAGCAGACCACCATAGTCCCTGTGCCCAAGAACACTAAGGTAACCTGCCTAAATGACTACCGACCCGTAGCACTCACGTCTGTAGCCATGAAGTGCTTTGAAAGGCTGGTCATGGCTCACATCAACACCATTATCGCAGAAACCCTAGACCCACTCCAAAATTGCATACCGCCCCAACAGAGCCACAGATGATGCAATCTCTATTGCACTCCACACTGCCCTTTCACACCTGGACAAAAGGAACACCTATGTGAGAATGCTATTCATTGACTACAGCTCAGCGTTCAACACCATAGTGCCCTCAAAGCTCACCACCAAGCTAAGGACCCTGGGACTAAACACCTCCCCCTGCAACTGGATCCTGGACTTCCTGACGGGCCGCCCCCAAGTGGTAAGGGTAGGTAACAACACATCCGCCACGCTGATCCTCAACACGGGGCCCCTCAGGGTTGCATGCTCAGTCCCTTCCTGTATAACGACGAGACAGACCTGAGAGACCTGGCCGTGTTGGTGCCAGGACAACAACCTCTCCCTCAACGTGATGAAGACTAAGGAGATGATTGTGGACTACAGGAAAAAGAGGACAGAGCACGCCCCCATTCTCATCGACGGGGCTGTAGTGGAGCAGGTTGAGAGCTTCAAGTTCCTTGGTGTCCACATCACCAACAAACTAACATGGTCCAAGTACACCAAGACTGTCGTGAAGAGGGCACGACAAAACCTATTCCCCCTCAAGAGACTGAAAAGATTTGGCATAGGTCCTCAGATCCTCAAAAGTTTCTACAGCTGCACCATCGAGAGCATCCTGACTGGTTGCATCACTGCCTGGTATGGCAACTGCTCGGCCTCCGACCGCAAGGCACTACAGAGGGTAGTGCGTACGGCCCAGTACATCACTGGGGCCAAGCTTCCTGCCATACAGGGCCTCTATACCAGGCAGTGTCAGAGGAAGGCCCTAAAAATTTTCAAAGACTCCAGCCACCCTAGTCATAGACTGTTCTCTTTGCTACCGTACGGCAAGCGGTACCGGAGCACCAAGTCTAGGTCCAAGAGGCTTCTTAACAGCTTCTACCCCCAAGCCATAAGACTCCAGAAAAGTCACTTTATTAACTCTACCTACATGTACATATTACCTCAATTACCTTGACTAACCGGTGCCCCCGCACATTGACTCTGTGCCGGTACCCCCTGTATATAGCCTCGCTATTGTTATTTTACTGCTGCTCTGTAATTATTTGTTACTTTTATTTCTATTTTTTTGGGGGGGTATTCTTTCTTAAAACTGCATTGTTGGTTAAGGGCTTGTAAGTAAGCATTTCACGGTTGTATTCGGCGCATGTGACAAATAAAATGTTATTTGATTTAATCTAGCCATCATATAATTTGGTTGTAATTTTTTTATGTATCCTTGCTTTGCTTGTTTATAACATTGCAAACTTTTTAGGCTAATTATATTCAACTATTAAGTTTTAGGCGGTCACAGAGAGACATCTTCCTTCTATGTTTATTGGAGATCTTCTGTGTTTAAAGTCAAGCGGGAGGGCAAACGGTGATCTAATGACGCACTTCTACGAGTGGTCTAAGGCAGGCGTTAGATAATGAGCGTTTTCAAGTGCAACGTTAATAAAGACGGTTTTGGGAAACATCTTGGAAGTGTTAAGATGTTCTTACGTAGGTTCTAACAATGAAATTAGCCTTAAGATGCTTTTGGGAAACCGGGCCTAGGGCGGTGTCTGAAAACTTTACTAGCTGTCAAATCCTTGCATCCACAGTCCTTTTTTCCTCAATTCCTCACCTCCCTCTCAAAGAGTATTGGAGTAGAGGATCGAAGGTCCCTCCCTCAGACCTCCTCCAATGAGCATTTGTGAGGGAGGTGAGGTAGTAACGTTGTCAGACAACCTAGATACAGTGGGGGAAAAAAAGTATTTAGTCAGCCACCAATTGTGCAAGTTCTCCCACTTAAAAATATGAGAGAGGCCTGTAATTTTCATCATAGGTACACGTCAACTATGACAGACAAAATGAGGGAAAAAAATCCAGAAAATCACATTGTAGGATTTTTTATGAATTTATTTGCAAATTATGGTGGAAAATAAGTATTTGGTCAATAACAAAAGTTTCTCAATACTTTGTTATATACCCTTTGTTGGCAATGACACAGGTCAAACGTTTTCTGTAAGTCTTCACAAGGTTTTCACACACTGTTGCTGGTATTTTGGCCCATTCCTCCATGCAGATCTCCTCTAGAGCAGTGATGTTTTGGGGCTGTCGCTGGGCAACACAGACTTTCAACTCCCTCCAAAGATTTTCTATGGGGTTGAGATCTGGAGATTGGCTAGGCCACTCCAGGACCTTGAAATGCTTCTCTACGAAGCCACTCCTTCGTTGCCCGGGCGGTGTGTTTGGGATCATTGTCATGCTGAAAGACCCAGCCACGTTTCATCTTCAATGCCCTTGCTGATGGAAGGAGGTTTTCACTCAAAATCTCACGATACATGGCCCCATTCATTCTTTCCTTTACACGGATCAGTCGTCCTGGTCCCTTTGCAGAAAAAACAGCCCCAAAACATGATGTTTCCACCCCCATGCTTCACAGTAGGTATGGTGTTCTTTGGATGCAACTCAGCATTCTTTGTCCTCCAAACACGACGAGTTGAGTTTTTACCAAAAGTTATATTTTGGTTTCATCTGACCATATGACATTCTCCCAATGCTCTTCTGGATCATCCAAATGCACTCTAGCAAACTTCAGACGGGCCTGGACATGTACTGGCTTAAGCAAGGGGACACGTCTGGCACTGCAGGATTTAAGTCCCTGGCGGCGTAGTGTGTTACTGATGGTAGGCTTTGTTACTTTGGTCCCAGCTCTCTGCAGGTCATTCACTAGGTTCCCCCGTGTGGTTCTGGGATTTTTGCTCACCGTTCTTGTGATAATTTTGTACCCCACGGGGTGAGATCTTGCGTGGAGCCCCAGATTGAGGGAGATTATCAGTGGTCTTGTATGTCTTCCATTTCCTAATAATTGCTCCCAGAGTTGATCTACAATTTTGTTTCTGGTGTCCTTTGACAGCTCTTTGGTCTTGGCCATAGTGGAGTTTGGAGTGTGACTGTTTGAGGTTGTGGACAGGTGTCTTTTATACTGATAACAAGTTCAAACAGGTGCCATTAATACAGGTAACGAGTGGAGGACAGAGGAGCCTCTTAAAGAAGAAGTTACAGGTCTGTGAGAGCCAGAAATCTTGCTTGTTTGTAGGTGACCAAATACTTATTTTCCACCATAATTTGCAAATAAATTCATAAAAAATCCTACAATGTGATTTTCTGGATTTTTTCCCTCATTTTGTCTGTCATAGTTGACGTGTACCTATGATGAAAATTACAGGCCTCTCTCATCTTTTTAAGTGGGAGAACTTGCACAATTGGTGGCTGACTAAATACTTTTTTTCCCCACTGTATAGACGGTTAATTTGTTCCCCATAATAATATTGTTTTGCTAAAGCATGTAACTCACCTTTAAATGCGATGATGTGGTCTATGATGTTGCTCTTCTCCAGGAGAACTGTGGAGTAGAGGGGGTGCATCATGTAGGAGTGCCGCTCCTTACTCAAATCGCTCTGGAGGAAAGCATTCATTTAGAAACAGGTCAGAATGTCTAGAGAACAACACTATGACTGATGTGAATGTGATTGACCACGGTTCAAACCCTGCATGCCACAAGACTGTGCTAGCCCACTGAGCTGAAGCCTAGGCATTAGCTCAGGAAGCTAAGACAAGTCTTCAGATTCTCAGTCAAGGTTACATGAACACAGAGTAAGATGTAACGACATGGAGATCAGTAAATTATCTGTTCTCATAAATTCACTGTGAAGTCAATGTACTCACTGTGGAATTGGCCTCTGAAGGCATCACCCCCCAGAACATGAACACAGAGAAGGAGTTGATGGTGTTGACCGAAGCTGGCTTGGGTGAGTTGGGACTGGCCAGTAGGATGACCTCCCATAGCGTTCCCCCAGTGTTTCCATCCAGGATCACCACCTACCATTCACACAGACCATGGATGGATGTCACATTCAATTCAAATACTGCAGGAGTGGAAAAACATGACATACTCAGCAGATAAGCTGAATATATTCCAACGCTTCCAAGCTGGTCCCAACTTACCCTTTTAATGCCGTTACCAATTTCCTCCTCGATCACTATGTCTGGTGTCCCATCTTTGTTAAAGTGGCCAAATGAAGGCTCACTGAGTGGAGAGGAGAAACTTGCTTAAAACCCTCCCATTCAGTAGATGTCATTGGCTCAAATACATTGGTTATCACGGTTGTCATTAGATAAGAAATTTAGAGCGTGGCAATTTACTACAAATGCCAAGGAATACAAGGAGGTTGTTAGTCCTGATAAGCCCATTCAATACTGTGTATCGAGTAAGCTCCCTAACAATGTTAACTAGCTAACCAATCAGTGTGTCGGGTGATGTCGTTTTTTACCTGAGGATTGTGCTGATGTTGACCCTCCACAGTGAGTTGAGACTGTTGCCATCCATCAGCTCCACACTGCCCCCAGTGACCAGTAGCAGGTTGGAGAGACCCTCTGCCTTTCCTGTCATCAACACATGTCTCAATGACCCAGACCTGCAGAGGAGGAATGACCATCAAAGGAAAGCCTCAATGTTAGCATTAGCAATTCATTTCTGTCCATGGTCCAGGTTATTGGACATAGGAAATGATCATTTAACCACTAAACAGTTGCTATATTGGTGTTACGTTTGCCCCCAAGTTGTGATATTCGGAGGCATCGTGAGAATTGTGTATTAGCGTCTACCTGCTGCTCTTACTCATAGATTGGTACAAGGCCAGAGGAGTCATTGGCTTTGCTCTCCCAGTGCTTGTCCTTCTTGAGGCCTTTCTCCATGCCTGCCTTAGCCTGGGCTGCAATCCTCCACAGGGCCAGGCCATACAACCCTGAGTCTGGGGAGAGGGGACAGAGGCAGTGGCAATGGTTATATAACATTACACTAACATCACACTAAGAATGGCGCCGGAGGGGATGGCTGCCATTTTACAGGCTCCTAACCAATTGTGCTATTTTTCCATGTTTTTCCGCATTGTTTGTAACTTATTTTGTACATAATGTTGATGCTACATTCTCTTATGACCGAAAAGAGCTTCTGGATATCAGAACAGCGATTACTCACCTCAAACTGGACGAAGATTTTTTATTTAATGTGTCGGACACGAAGGATATAATGTTGCTCCTAGACAAGGCCCAAATCCAAGTCATTCGCATGAAGAAAATAAGGAAATACAGGGGGCGGAGATCAGGGTGCCTTGTGAGAATTCGTCGGCGAGTGGGTAACCTCTACCGTCCGTTCTATTAGCCAACATGCAAGAATAAACTGGATGAGCTCCGTTCGAGACTATCCTACCAACGGGACATTAAAAACTGTAATATCTTATGTTTCACCGAGTCGTGGCTGAACGACGACACGGATAATATATAGTTGGCTGGGTTTTCCGTGCATCGGCAGGACAGAACAGCTATGTCTGGTCAGAAGAGGGGTGGTGGTGTGTGTCTATTTGTCAATAACAGCTGGTGCGCGATGTCTAATATTAAGGAAGTCTCAAGGTATTGCTCGCCTGAGGTAGAGTACCTCATGATAAGCTGTAGACCACACTATCTATATTTTTCAGAGCCGTCTATTTACCACCACAAAACGACGAAGGCACTAAGACCGCACTCAACGAGCTGTATAAAGCAAACAAGAAAATGCTCATCCAGAAGCGGCGCTCCTAGTGGCCGGGGACTTTAATGCAGGCTAATTTAAATCAGTTTTACCTAATTTCTAACAGCGTGTCACATGTGCAACCAGAGAAAAATAAAACTCTAGACCACCTTTACTCCAAACACAGAGACGCGTACAAAGCTCTCCCTCGCCCTCCATTTGCAAATCTGACCATAATTATATCCTCCTGATTCCTGCTTACAAGCAAAAACTAAAGCAGGAAGTACCAGTTACTCGCTCAATACGGAAGTGGTCAGACAACGCGGATACTACGCTACAGGACTGTTTTGCTAGCACAGACTGGAATATGTTCCGGGATTCATCCAATGGCATTGAGGAGTATACCACCTCAGTCACCGGCTTCATCAATAAGTGCATTGACGACGTCGTCCCCACAGTGACAGTACATACATTTCCCAACCAGAAGCCATGGATTAGAGGCAACATCCGCACCGAGCTAAGTTGCCGCTTTCAAGGAGAAGGACACTAATCCAGACGCTTATAAGAAATCCCGCTATGCGTCAATACAGGACTAAGATTGAATCCTACTACACCGGCTCAGATGCTCGTCGGATGTGGCAGGGCTTGCAAACTATTACGGACTACAAAGTGAAACCCAGCCGCGAGCTGCCCAGTGACGCGAGCCTACCAGACAGGCTAAATGCCTTTTATGCTCGCTTCGAGGCAAGCAACACTGAAGCATGCATAAGAGCACCAGCTGTTCCGGACGACTGTGCGACCACACTCTCCACAGCCGATGTGACCTTTATGAACAGGTCAACATTCACAAGGCTGCGGGGCCAGACGGATTACCAGGATGTGTACTCAGAGCATGCGCGGACCAACTGGCAAATGTCTTCACTGACATTTTCAACCTCTTCCTGACCGAGTCTGTAATACCTACATGTTTCAAGCAGACCACCATAGTCCCTGTGCACAAGAAAGCAAAGGTAACCTGCCTAAATGACTACAGCCCGAAGCACTCACGTCGGTAGCCATGAAGTGAAACCCTAGACCCACTCCAATTCGCATACCGCCCCAACAGATCCACAGATGACGCAATCTCAATCGCACTCAAAGGAACACCTATGTGAGAATGCTGTTCATTGACTACAGCTCAGCGTTCAACACCATAGTGCCCACAAAGCTCATCACTAAGCTAAGGACCTTGGGACTAAACACCTCCCTCTGCAACTAGATCCTAGACATCCTGACGGGCCGCCCCCAGGTGGTAAGGGTAGGCAACAACACATCCGCCACGCTGATCCTAAACACAGGGGCCCCTCAGGGTTGCGTGCTTAGTCTCCTCCTGTACTCCCTGTTCACCCACGACTGCGTGGCCAAGCACGACTCCAACACCATCATTACGTTTGCTGACGACACAACGGTGGTAGGCCTGATCACCGACATCAATGAGACAGCCTATAGGGAGGAGGTCAGAGACCTGGCAGTGTCGTGCCAGGACAACAACCTCTCCCTTAATGTGAGCAAGACAAAGGAGATGATCGTGGACTACAGGAAAAGGAGGGCTGAACACACCCCCATTCACATCGACGGGGCTGTAGTGGAGTGGGTCGAGAGTTTCAAGTTCCTTGGTGTCCACACCAACAAACTATCATGGTCATCACACAAAGAAAGTCTCCCTCAGGAGACTGAAAAGATTTGGCATGGGTCCCCAGAGCCTCAAAAAGCTATACAGCTGCACCAGCGAGAGCATCCTGTCCGGTTGCATCACCACCTGGTATGGCAACTGCTCGGCATCCGACAGTAAGGCGCTACAGAGGGTAGTGCATACAGCCCAGTACATCACTGGGGCCAAGCTTCCTGCCATCCAGGACCTATACACTAGGCGGTGTCACCCAAGTCATAGACTGTCATCTCTGCTACCGCATGGCAAGCGGTACCGGAGCGCCAAGTCTAGGTCAAAAAGGCTCCTTAACAGCTTCTACCCCCAAGCCATAAGACTGCGGAACAATTAATAAAATGGCCACCTGGACTATTTGCATTGACACACCCCCCCTTTGTTTTTACACTGCTGCTACTCGCTGTTTAATATCTATGCATAGTCACTTTACCCCTACCTACATTTACAAATTACCTCGACTAACCTGTACCCCCGCACATTGACTCAGTACCGGTACCCCCTGTATTTAACCTCATTATTGTTATTTTATTGTCGTTTTTTTTTTTTTTACTTTTTTTCGTTTGTTTATTTTGTAAATATTTTCTTAACTCTATTTTCTTAAAACTGCATTGTTGGTTAAGGGCTTGTAAGTAAGCATTTTAGGATAAGGTTGTATTCGGCGCATGTGACAAATACTATTTTATTTTATTTGGATTTGAGATCAATATGCTGTGGGCTGTTGCCAACCTGCCATATAGGACCCTTATATCAATATAGTGGGATAACTCACTGATCGGTGCACTAGGTCACATACAGTAGGACTGAAATCAATGTGTTCTATCACATAGAATGTTATGAGATCAATAGTTTGGTCAGTTAGTTATTGGCTTTTTAAATGATACACTAACAGCAGATCAAGAACTGTGTTCACTAGCATGCTGTGGTAAATGATGGCTTGCTCACCTTTCTGCAGCAGTACATAGTGGGAGCCTTTCCCTGTGGAGTGGAGGAGATGCATGGCACTCTCAGCTGTGTCCAGAACCACCTCTGAGCCAATCTGGACACCCGTCTTTCCTGAGAGGATCGCCAGCTGTGTCTAGAAAGCAAAGCATAATAATAGAACGAACTGACTTGAGGTCTTCTGTTAAAAGGTACTGGCACAGAGATTGCCATTCTATATGT
The DNA here is from genome assembly GCF_020615455.1 of Coregonus clupeaformis. Lineage (NCBI taxonomy): Eukaryota > Metazoa > Chordata > Actinopteri > Salmoniformes > Salmonidae > Coregonus > Coregonus clupeaformis. The sequence continues at coordinate 20,354,282 of NC_059222.1, forward strand.
AAAGCTCACATTTTCTAACATTATTGTACAGTGTTTTAAAGCAGAAATCGAAAACATAAACCTAGTCTGAGCAGGTGTCATAAGGCACACAGCTGGTGAGTGAGTCTATCCTGAGACAACGAGGATGCCCTTCAGGTTTACCTGCGTTGGGCTGGGGGCCACCAGAGCCACGTCGCTGACCCCATCCCCATCCAGGTCTGGGACACTGAGGACTGGTAGGGTGCTGCTCAGGTTGGGAGGCTGGGGCCACGACCACGTCACCACTCCTGTACAGAAATACCAGTTATTCAGAATGCACTCACAGCTACAACCCACCTCCATTAGAAATCATTTTTAAAAAATAGAAAGACAGTTTGTCCCACTTTTCTTTGAAGTGAGTCTGGTTACAAAATAGTGATGAGACACCAACCAAACTATGCAATAGTGGGATATGAAGGCACATATTTGTGCAGTATGAGAGGTGTGAGGAGAGAAAGTATGATTGCTTGAAGTGTGACGTTAGTAGAGATGGAGGTGAGTAAACGAGAGTCTAAGTCACTCACCAGTGTATTTGTCGATAGCAGTGAGCTGGTTGGAATGGGACAGCAGGCAGCCTCTGTCCATCTCTCCCAGCCCGTCCAGACCACAATGGGCCCAGTGGAACTCAGGGGCCAAGGGCCGCTCCCACAGAGTCTCGCCGTTGGTCCCTGCTACCGCCGACACAAACACACAAGGTGTGTCCAGACCTGGAAGACGTAAAAAGCACACCTGAATCTCACAGACACTACAGGTTTTACAATGACACAGCAGACACGATATGGGGTAGAACAATTACAGTAGGTTCATTAGTAGGAAAAAGGTAACAGTATCTTTGTATTGAGGAAACTTGTCTAGCCTGTCTTCTAGAAATATTTGGCTGGCAGCCTCTACTTTAACTGGACTCTCAGTGAAACCATTCTACAAAAGAAGCTACAGCACCTTCAGAAAGTATTCACCCCCCTTGGCATTTTTACTATTTTGTTGCCTTACGACCTGGAATTTAAAATGGATTTTTGGGGGGTTTGTATCATTTGATTTACACAACATGCCTACCACTTCGAAGATGCAAAATATTTTTTTCTTGTGAAACAAACAAGAAATAAGACAAAAAGAAATTACTTGAGCGTGCATTTCTATTCAACCCCCCAAAGTTAATACTTTGTAGAGCCACCTTTTGCAGCAATTACAGCTGCAAGTCTCTTGGGGTATGTCTCTATAGCTTGGCACATCTAGCCACTGGAATTTTTGCCCATTCTTCACGGCAAAACTGCTCTAGCTCCTTCAAGTTGGATGGGTTCCGCTGGTGTACAGCAATCTTTAAGTCATACCACAGATTCTCAATTGGATTGAGGTCTAGGCTTTGACTAGGCCATTCCAAGACATTGAAATGTTTCCCCTTAAACCACTTGAGTGTTGCTTTAGCAGTATGCTTAGGGTCATTGTCCTGCTGGAAGGTGAACCTCTGTCCCAGTCTCAAATCTCTGGAAGACAAACAGGTTTCCCTCAAGAATTTCCCTGTATTTAGCGCCATCCATCATTCCTTCAATTCTGACCAGTTTCTCAGTCCCTGCCGATGAAAAACATCCCCACAGCATGATGCTGCCACCACGCTTCAATGTGGGGATGGTGTTCTCGGGGTGATGAGGTGTTGGGTTTGCGCCAGACTTAGCGTTTTCCTTGATGGCCTAAAAAGCTCAATTTTAGTCTCATCTGACCAGAGTACCTTCTACCATATGCTTGGGGAGTCTCCCACATGCCTTTTGGCAAACACCAAACGTGTTTGCTTATTTTTTTTCTATAAGCAATGGCTTTTTTCTGGCCACTCTTCCGTAAAGCCCAGCTCTGTAGAGTGTACGGCTTAAAGTGGTCCTATGGACATATACTCCAATCTCCGCTGTGGAGCTTTGCAGCTCCTTCAGGGTTATCTTTGGTCTCTTTGTTGCCTCTCTGATTAATGCCCTCCTTGCCTGGTCCGTGAGTTTTGGTGGGCGGCCCTCTCTTGGCAGGTTTGTTGTGGTGCCATATTCTTTCCATTTTTTAATAATGGATTTAATGGTGCTCTGTGGGATGTTAAAAGTTTAGGATATTTTTCTATAACCCAACCCTGATCTGTACTTCTCCACAACTTTGTCCCTGACCTGTTTGGAGAGCTCCTTGGTCTTCATGGTGCCGCTTGCTTGGTGGTGTTGCAGACTCTGGGGCCTTTCAGAACAGGTGTATATATACTGAGATCATGTGACAAATAAAGTTCACCTGTGTGCAATCTAACTAATTATGTGACTTTTGAAGGTAATTGGTTGCACCAGATCTTATTTAGGGGCTTCATAGCAAAGGGGGTTAATACATATGCACACACCACTTTCCCGTTATTTTTTTGGGGGGATTTTTTTAAACAAGTTCTTTTAATTTTTTTTATTATTCACCAATTTGGACTATTTTGTGTATGTCCATTACATGAAATCCAAATAAAAATCAATTACAGGTTGTAATGCAACAAAATAAAATAAAGAAAAACGCCAAGGGGGCTGAATACTTTTGCAAGGCACTGTAAGTATGTAAGTATTGCTGTAAGTATTGCTTTGCTTTATCTTGGCCAGGTCGCAGTTGTAAATGAGAACCTGTTCTCAACTGGCTTACCTGGTTAAAAAAAGGTGAAATAAAAATAAATAAAAAAGTATTCTGTAGCCTCTGTAGCTCAGCTGGTAGAGCACGGCGCTTGTAACGCCAAGGTAGTGGGTTCGATCCCCGGGACCACACATACACGAAAATGTATGCACGCATGACTAAGTCGCTTTGGATAAAAGCGTCTGCTAAATGGCATATTATTATTATTATTATTATTCAACCCCCTGAGTCAATGCATGTTAGAATCACCTTTGGCAGCGATTACAGCTGTGAGTCTTTCTGGGTAAGTCTCTAAGAGCTTTGTACACCTGTATTGGACAATATTTGTACATTATTCTTTAAAAAATTATTCAAGCTCTGTCAAGTTGGTTGTTGATCATTGCTATGAAGCCATTTGAAGTCTTGCCATAGATTTAAGCCGAAGTAACTCAAAACTAACTAGGCCACTCAGGAACATTTAATGTCGTCTTGGTAAGCAACTCCAGATAATATTTGGTCTTGTGTTTTAGGTTATTGTCCTACTGAAAGGTGAATTTGTCTCCCAGTGTCTGTTGGAAAGCAGACTGAACCAGGTTTTCCTCTAGAATTTTGCCTGTGCTTAGCTCTATTCCATTTATTGTTATCCTAAAAACCTCCTTAGTCCTTGCCGATTACAAGCATACCCATAACATGATGCAGCCACCACCATGCTTGAAAATACGAAGAGTGGTAATCAGTGATGTGTTGTGTTGGATTTGCCCCAAACAACACTTTGTATTCTGGACATAAAGTTTTTTCTTTGCCACATTTTTTGCTGTTTTACTTTAGTGCCTTATTGCAAACAGGATGCATGTTTTGGAATATTTTTATTCTGTATGTGTGGGGTACTGAGATGAGGTAGTTATTCAAAAACCATGTTAAGCACTTATTGCACACTGAGTCCATTCAATTTATTATGTGACTTGTTAAGCTAATTTTTACTCCTGAACTTATTTAAGCTTGCCATAACAAAGGGGTTGAATACTTATTGACTCAAGACATTTTAGCTTTTCATTTCCACTGACATTATGGGGTATTGTGTGTAGGACAGTGACAAAAAAATCTGAATTTAATCCATTTTAAATTCATGCTGTAACAACAAAATGTGGAAAAAGTCAAGGGGTGTGAATACTTTCTGAAGGCACTGTAAGACCTGCTTTCCTAGTACCTGCGTCAAAACAGCTGATGTTCTGACTGCCCTCCGAGTCCTTCAGGACAAACAGCACATCCATCACTTTGTCTTTGCTTGCATCCTCTATGGCCAGGAAATCATAGGTGGCTGTGATGGAGAGAAAGGAAGTACATTTAACCTTTTGGGTAAGGAAACAAACATTACATCTAGGGCTGTTTTCCCAGACACAGTTTAAGCCTGGTCATATACTAAAAAGCTATTTCAATTAAACTATTTAGAGACGTTTTAGTTCAGGACTAAGCTTAATCAGTGTCTGGGAAACCGGCCCATAGTGGAAAAAACACAAGCGTTAACACACTTCTTAACTTGCCTTCTCAGGTATAATGTGTTACTGTATCTCTTCCTCACCTGCTTGGGGGAAGGAGCGGTTCCAGAAGGTGAGATATTGTGGCCGGACGGGACAGGGGATGATGAAAGAGAAGGCGAAGACTAGGATGAGGCAGAGGAAGAGGGAGAGGAAGAAGGCAGCCGTCCTCCAGTGGGACAACTTGGCCAGACCCAACTTCTTCTTGGTCTGAGCTGGTGGTGCTGCTCCACCACCCTCAACCTCCCTCTTCAGAGGGTCGGCTTCTGTGGCATGATCTGTTGGCTCCATCATCTCCTCAACAATGCATCACAGTCCAAACAGACCTAAACACAGAGCAAATGTGGTGTAGGGGTTAGAGGAACGGACACAAACCTGCACCGCCCCTAGTTTTGACACAGTACCAAAGATATTCAGGGCTGCCTGTGGGACTCCAGCCATCTCACTCCAAACCTTTTCAAGTTTGCCTCCAGAAATTTCTGAACAGAACAATAATATGCTTAACCCATGACCTAACACGCACTGTTCATATCCTGAGGCAGAATTCCAGTGTTTCACTCTAGCTATTCACTCTGACTCCATATGGCTTTGGATTCACCACTTCCGTAAACAAATAACTATTTGGCTAAATTAATAATCCATAGCATGTACATTTAGCGAGTTCATTTCGTGATCCATTGAAAGCCTATAGGTGTCAAGTTATCAAAACTCAAGTTATCAAAACTCCTAGCTAGCTACCCGCTAACAGTTAACGTTGGCATAGCTAATCTGCCATAGCTACTGGCTACAAAACGTATTCGTCGGCATTCTCTCAGACAAGACTAGCTAGCTAGTAGTGTCACCATTCATTTTCCAGCTCATAAATAAAGAAGTCTCATTTATTTCAATTAGCGGGTTGAATTAATTATTTATCTTACTTTAGATGCTACTTCTGTCCGTGTCTTTGTCTGATCCAGAACTGTCAACACAACGTCACCTGCGTAAACCATTCACACGCACCCTCTACGGGGAAAGTTACAACCGGATGCATCCAGTTTTCAGGAGAATTGGAAAGAGAGCCTGTCTTCTTCGGTGGGGTTTATCGGCGGTTGGCATCCAACATTATGGTGCATTACCGCCACCTACTGTATTGGAGTGTAGGCCAGAGACCGGGAGAAACGAAATCCTACCTGCCAGCCCCGTTGCTCTGAAAGAAAACCAAATATTTGAGACTATATCTAATGACGTTCTACTCAATATACTCTTTAAACTAATTTCCTGTATCCCCTTTTCCCTCATACTATATCTCAGCCTCTCTCTTTCCCTCTGATACTGCCCACACTGTAGCAATACATGCTCCACGGTCTCTGTTTCCTAGAAATAATCACACTTTCCTGTTGGATGCTTTCCTATCACATTTAAGGTCTTATTCAACCGGCTGTGTCCCATCTTTAATCTTGTAAAAATAGCCTCCTCTCTTCTGTCCCTTCCTGCCGTCCTCTGTACTTGAAATAAATTGCTTCCCTTAGTCAAATCAAATGTATTTGTCACATGCGCCGAATACAACAGGTGTAGACCTTCCCGTAAAATGCTTACTTACAAGCCCTTAACCAACAATGCAGTAAACTAAATAGAGTTAAGAAAATATGTACTAAATAAAATAAAGTTATAAATAAAATAAAAAGTAACACAATAAAATAACAATAACGAGGCTATATACAGGGGGTAATGTGCGGGGGTACAGGTTAGTCGAGGTAATTTGCACATGTAGGTAGGATAAAAGTGACTATGCATAGATAATAAACAGCGAGTAAATAGTCCGGGTGGCCATTTGATTAATTGTTCAGCAGTCTTATGGCTTGGGGGTAGACGCTGTTAAGGAGCCTTTTTGACCTAGACTTGGCGCTCCGGTACTGCTTGCCATGAATCAGAGCAAATAACTACTCTGTCTGGCTTGACCTCCTCCACCCACTGCAAGGCCATCAGCTCCGCCATATATACAGCCAAATTATCAGTAATTTCGTTTCCTGACTGCCACCCCACATTCCTGCACTACAAATACTGACCCAGTACGTCCTGTCCTTGGATCTTTTGAACCATCTGTGTAAATGGCCATAAAATCCTGATACACAGTATCCAGACGTCGCTTAAACAAATCAGATGGATCAACATCCTCCCTATCTTTCTTTAATATCGCCAACACTTCTAGATCAACTACTGGAGGCAGGAGTAGCCATGGTCGATTTACAGGAATAGATAGAGAGCCTGTGACGAGTTTTCCGCTTTTGGAAATTGAAGGTGAACTTCTTCCTCTTCTTCTATGGTATATTGGCGATCGCACCATTTAATGCGGGATGAAAATAGGATTCACAAAAATTTAACTAAATACCAAAAAAACTACCAAACTACCAATAAATAAATAAAATAAACTAAATCAAACAACCTTTCTGAACAGATCTGACCCCTACACAGGCTCAAGGGGAACCTGGGAGGGTCGGTCTTCCAGCGCCAGTACGCCTTGCAAGTCTTCAGATGTAAAATCCTTAAGGTCATCCAATTCGGAATTCCAACTCGGGAACTCTGGCCTCTTTCTAGAGGTCCAACTTTCCGACCTGAAGATTACTGACGTCATGATTTTACCTCTATTTTTTCAGAGTTCCCAGTTGTTTTAAACACGGCAATACTGACAAAATAGCCTACATGTCTCGCCGCCCTAACAATGGGAGTCCTTGTCCACAAAGTGGCACGGCCAGCTGTCTAGCTCCAGCCTATCCTTTCTTTGGATTGGTGTTTACATGTCATTATTGTAATCCTTTTTTGAATATTCGATCTATACTTTACTTTACTATTTATATGTTTGACAAATTTACTTTTACTCCACCACATTCCTAAAGAAAATAATGTACTTTTATGTCCACCGGGAGTCCATCGATCCGGAAGACGTTCTGCACCATGAGCTGGGCAGTCTCTTTGGCAGAGGAATTAAATGGGCGGCTTTGGAAAACCGGTCCACCACAGTAAGGATGACGGTGTTGCCATCAGAGGGGGGCAGGGGGGAGACCAGTGACGAAGTCCAGGGATACACTACCAGTCAAAAGTTTGGACACACCTACTCATTCAAGGGTTTTTCTTTATTTTTATTATTTTCTACATTTTAGAATAATAGTGAAGACATCAAAACTATGAAATAGCACATATGGAATCATGTAGTAACCACTTATTTTTTTAAACAAATCGAAATATATTTTATATTTGAGATTCTTCAAATAGCCATTCTTTGCCTTGATGACAGCTTTGCAAACTCTTGGTATTCTGTCAACCAGCTTCATGAGGTAGTCACCTGGAATGCAATTCAATTAACAGGTGTGCCTTCTTAAAAGTTAATTTGTGGAATTTCTTTCCTTCTTAATGTGTTTGAGCCAATCACTTGTGTTGTGACAAGGTACAGTGGGGAAAAAAGTATTTAGTCAGCCACCAATTGTGCAAGTTCTCCCACTTAAAAAGATGAGAGAGGCCTGTAATTTTCATCATAGGTATACGTCAACTATGACAGACAAAATGAGGGAAAAAAATCCAGAAAATCACATTGTAGGATTTTTAGTGAATTTATTTGCAAATTATGGTGGAAAATAAGTATTTGGTCAATAACAAACGTTTCTCAATACTTTGTTATATACCTTTTGTTGGCAATGACACAGGTCAAACGTTTTCTGTAAGTCTTCACAAGGTTTTCACACACTGTTGCTGGTATTTTGGCCCATTCCTCCATGCAGATCTCCTCTAGAGCAGTGATGCTTTGGGGCTGTCGCTGGGCAACACAGACTTTCAACTCCCTCCAAAAATGTTCTATGGGGTTGAGATCTGGAAACTGGCTAGGCCACTCCAGGTCCTTGAAATGCTTCTTACGAAGCCACTCCTTCGTTGCCCGGGCGGTGTGTTTGGGATCATTGTCATGCTGAAAGACCCAGCCACGTTTCATCTTCAATGCCCTTGCTGATGGAAGGAGGTTTTCACTCAAAATCTCACGATACATGGCCCCATTCATTCTTTCCTTTACACGGATCAGTCGTCCTGGTCCCTTTGCAGAAAAACAGCCCCAAAGCATGATGTTTCCACCCCCATGCTTCACAGTAGGTATGGTGTTCTTTGGATGCAACTCAGCATTCTTTGTCCTCCAAACACGACGAGTTGAGTTTTTACCAAAAAGTTATATTTTGGTTTCATCTGACCATATGACATTCTCCCATTCCTCTTCTGGATCATCCAAATGCACTCTAGCAAACTTCAGACGGGCCTGGACATGTACTGGCTTAAGCAGGGGGACACGTCTGGCACTGCAGGATTTGAGTCCCTGGCGGCGTAGTGTGTTACTGATGGTAGGCTTTGTTACTTTGATCCCAGCTCTCTGCAGGTCATTCACTAGGTCCCCCCGTGTGGTTCTGGGATTTTTGCTCACCGTTCTTGTGATCATTTTGACCCCACGGGGTGAGATCTTGCGTGGAGCCCCAGATCGAGGGAGATTATCAGTGGTCTTGTATGTCTTCCATTTCCTAATAATTGCTCCCACAGTTGATTCCTTCAAACCAAGCTGCTTACCTATTGCAGATTCAGTCTTCCCAGCCTGGTGCAGATCTACAATTTTGTCTCTGGTGTCCTTTGACAGCTCTTTGGTCTTGGCCATAGTGGAGTTTGGAGTGTGACTGTTTGAGGTTGTGGACAGGTGTCTTTTATACTGATAACAAGTTTAAACAGGTGCCATTAATACAGGTAACGAGTGGAGGACAGAGGAGCCTCTTAAAGAAGAAGTTGCAGGTCTGTGAGAGCCAGAAATCTTGCTTGTTTGTAGGTGACCAAATACTTATTTTCCACCATAATTTGCAAATAAATTCATTAAAAATCCTACAATGTGATTTTCTGGAATTCAGGGCATTGTATGCAAAGGCCTATGGGCTTAGATGTCCACTGTATGATATTCATATTTAAAAAAAAATATATAGCCTATATAAAGGAAGAGAAGCATAGGCCTAGCCCCAGAGAGATATGCCAGCGGCATGCTACAACACTGACATGCATTTATTTATGTCAGATATCTGCTACACAGATATAGATGTACAGAAAGAGGTTAATTCATAAATGTTCTATCATAATGGTTTGTAAAAAGATAAGCATTATATTGTTAGATTATAGGAGTAACTTTGGTAGGCCTGAAACATTCTTCCGCACCTCAAGTTCAACTGTTGGAGTCAATTGGAGCACCAGTGCACACTGCCTTCATATCATAGGCTTCAGTAGCTAAAGCTTAATAATAGTGACACCAAACCTTCACAAATGTTTCTAAACTTTAGTAGGGTAATATCAAAAGTAAGTCAAGCCAATGTTTATAGGGAACATACAAGCAGGCTGTTATATTGCGGCAAACATAGTATTACAGTTGGAACTTAATTAACAGAATGAAACAAAACACTTGTGAACTGGTTTAAACCTTCACAAAAGTTTTGAACAGGCTATATTGCAGCATTTACCAACAAAGGCAAGTGCCTACCATACCCAACAAACAACAGAAATAGGCTAATGTTAGGCCCTATTTATTTTACAACAGACCTACTTACAGTGGGGGAAAAAAGTATTTAGTCAGCCACCAATTGTGCAAGTTCTCCCACTTAAAAAGATGAGAGAGGCCTGTAATTTTCATCATAGGTACACGTCAACTATGACAGACAAAATGAGAATTTTTTTTCCAGAAAATCACATTGAAGGATTTTTAATGAATTTATTTGCAAATGATGGTGGAAAATAAGTATTTGGTCAATAACAAAAGTTTCTCAATACTTTGTTATATACCCTTTGTTGGCAATGACACAGGTCAAACGTTTTCTGTAAGTCTTCACAAGGTTTTCACACACTGTTGCTGGTATTTTGGCCCATTCCTCCATGCAGATCTCCTCTAGAGCAGTGATGTTTTGGGGCTGTCGCTGGGCAACACAGACTTTCAACTCCCTCCAAAGATTTTCTATGGGGTTGAGATCTGGAGACTGGCTAGGCCACTCCAGGACCTTGAAATGCTTCTTACGAAGCCACTCCTTTGTTGCCCTGGCGGTGTGTTTGGGATCATTGTCATGCTGAAAGACCCAGCCACGTTTCATCTTCAATGCCCTTACTGATGGAAGGAGGTTTTCACTCAAAATCTCACGATACATGGCCCCATTCATTCTTTCCTTTACACGGATCAGTCGTCCTGGTCCCTTTGCAGAAAAACAGCCCCAAAGCATGATGTTTCCACCCCCATGCTTCATAGTAGGTATGGTGTTCTTTGGATGCAACTCAGCATTCTTTGTCCTTCAAACACGACGAGTTGAGTTTTTACCAAAAAGTTATATTTTGGTTTCATCTGACCATATGACATTCTTCCAATCCTCTTCTGGATCATCCAAATGCACTCTAGCAAACTTCAGACGGGCCTGGACATGTACTGTCTTAAGCAGGGGGACACGTCTAGCACTGCAGGATTTGAGTCCCTGGCGGCGTAGTGTGTTACTGATGGTAGGCTTTGTTACTTTGGTCCCAGCTCTCTGCAGGTCATTCACTAGGTCCCCCCGTGTGGTTCTGGGATTTTTGCTCACCGTTCTTGTGATCATTTTGACCCCACAGGGTGAGATCTTGCGTGGAGCCCCAGATCGAGGGAGATTATCAGTGGTCTTGTATGTCTTCCATTTCCTACTAATTGCTCCCACAGTTGATTTCTTCAAACCAAGATGCTTACCTATTGCAGATTCAGTCTTCCCAGCCTGGTGCAGGTCTACTATTTTGTTTCTGGTGTCCTTTGACAGCTCTTTGGTCTTGGCCATAGTGGAGTTTGGAGTGTGACTGTTTGAGGTTGTGGACAGGTGTCTTTTATACTGATAACAAGTTCAAACAGGTGCCATTAATACAGGTAACGAGTGGAGGACCGAGGAGCCTCTTAAAGAAGAAGTTACAGGTCAGTGAGAGCTAGAAATCTTGCTTGTTTGTAGGTGACCAAATACTTATTTTCCACCATAATTTGCTAATAAATTCATTAAAAATCCTACAATGTGATTTTCTGGATTTTTTTTCCTCAATTTGTCTGTCATAGTTGACGTGCACCTATGATGAAAATTACAGGCCTCTCTCATCTTTTTAAGTGGGAGAACTTGCACAATTGGTGGCTGACTAAATATTTTTTTCCCCCACTGTATAACCTCAAACTAAATATGGAGCACACAATTAAAAAGACAGATTACATTTAATTTAGCCAATGAAAAAGTCTCAACAGAATTTAACAAAACAGGTTTTGCATATTTAAAGAACTGGTTTCGATTAATAGTCTTACAATAATAACAATGATATACAATAACAATAATAATGATTTAACAAATTATTATAAATAACTTTAAGTTCCAAAATTGCATCCTACCTGAATAGGGACTGGCACAGTAGCCTACATTCTTCTCATCTTAGTCCACTACAATATAAAAACTTCTATTAAATTCCCCTTGTAGGCGTTTCACTATAGGCATACTCTTTTTCCTCTATCTTTTATTTTACTTAAATGAAAAAGCCCTCCATCTTCCCAATCAACAGTAGCCTAGGCCAAGGCTCCTCTGTTGCTCTCTCTCTCCTCAGCAGCAGGCGCACATGCTCAAGGCTTGAGAGAATGGTGCCGAAGCGTGAATTCAGGGTGTAGGCTATGATAGACAGCCTCTCCTGGACAGTAGGGCCTGGTACAATTTGTTTTATCAGCCAAATGGCGGCAATTACCAGCTAAAGGAAACCCTGGAGCATTTCCCCATCCGTGTTGTTTCCATCAATTGACTTGTTGCAGATACAATTCTGTGGGTAAATACATAGTGCAGATAAAAATACCTTTTGAGGTTAAATAAAAAATACAAGTTAAATGGGTTTCCATCGCATTTTCAACTCTAGGCATACTGATGGTTTTGTCACAAAAAATGTTTCATAGGTATAGCAATGTGCCCACTCCGGTGTTGCAGGTTGAGTATTGGTACGTGCACTCTAGTCAACAGCTTGCAGATATAGTGCAGGTATAAGCTACTACATGATGAGATTATTATGGACAAAAGTACGAGATTATTTTTATTTGTCAAATGCCACCTAAGCATCGATCATCATGTCACCAGAATAAGACCTTCGATATTTATTGAAAGGAGCATCAACCTCATCACTGTGCACTTTCACCACCCTGTGAAGCTCATAATAATGTATTTAAACTGTAGCCTAATAAACTGCATGCTTTCCCATGATGTGGTGGCATTTATTATCAGACATGTAGGCTACTTTACTTGCATAGAAAGGTTGGATGGAAACCTGATTAATGTCAAGACATTTTGAGGATGCTAGAATTATATTTTGAGGAAGTACACCTGCCTACAGGAAACGTTTGAATTAGCCTAATCAGATTAAAATATTGCGACTGGTTGTGTTTATGCCACATATAAAAAAGTTAAATGATACATATTTCGGCTATACTGAAGCGTTAGGTTCTAGGTGAGCGAGAAATAGGCTCTCAGATTGGAGAAGAGGCAGAGTGTGTGTTAAGCTTTCCTGAATAACTGGGCCTGCCGGGAGCAACAGTATGTGACCACATTATTATAGGAAGACTTGGGAGAACGATGATCCGCAACAGACAGCGCATTCAGTATCAGAAGTAAAAATACAGCCAGACTGGCCTGCTACTGTGCCTTTCTAGACCTTATAAACTGTCGAGAGTAGACCCACAACTGATCCAAATCGAATGAAACATTCAAATCACAGGTTTTTTTCGCCATTATTCAAATGCAATTGTTTTCACTGCAGCCTACAGCAGGCTGGAATGTTGTACTCAATTGAAAACAATACTGCAATTATTCATTGCATTGTGGTGTTGTAGGCTTGCTTGTTTAGGTAGGATAATTATATTGTCCCTCAACAAGATCAATAGGGAAGATTTTTGAGCTGTGTGCCTCGTCTTCACTGTTCTTTTATGCGCAATGATGCACCTGGCCTCTCCGCAGCCTTTCAGCTATTCATATTTGTTCATGGCGATTCATATAAAAAAAAATATGCAGATTTGAATGTTTTTATGTGTGGCATGATTGCTAGTTAGCCTATTGCAGATCATGCAAGCAGATGAGGAAATGTGGCTAGGATGGAAGAATTTATATAGTAAAACCTGCAAAAGAGCGAATGTAAACCAGGGGGAAAATGCACCACCCTCCCCTGTGCCCAATAAAAAACCACACAATCCTCCCCAAAGCAAAAAAAAAGGTTGACACCCCCCACGTAAATTGCAATCTGTCCCTAACTGGCTAGTTTTGTCTTGTCTCTCCCTGTCTGCCATTAGATATTTCCCGGGGGACAAATCCCAGAACTAATATCCCTACAGGTGTCGGCTACATGTGGACATTGCACAAACATGGCCAGCTTGAGTGTAGATACATTTATTACAAAAACAAAACATTTTCTGCTGTAAATAGGTTATCATATTGATTTGCTTATAAAGACAGTATGCCTACACTTTACCTAGCAAATGAAAATAAGTTCTGTGTAGAGTACAACCACAGATAGAACAAGGAACATACAAATCTTTGGTACAACTTCAGCTGTCCCAGAACTAACATGGCATTCTGTTCTATTTCTATAGTGTAAGGATTTGGCTGTCTAACCACACACTGACATACACAGCTCTCTAGGTGAGGTTCTGTCTTCAAGTCTCCAGTGGGTGATGAAGTCCCTTCCATCTATGTAATGTATTACAGGTTATGGACAGCAAGCTGGCTAACATTAGGCGACATCCTACCAAACCTTATCAGGTGCAACGTTAGCTATGCAAGTCTTCCTCTATATGACATTACATCACACATTAGGGAGTATGTTGTATGTTGATTTTTTATTTAACCTTTATTTAACTAGGCAAGTCAGTTAAGAACAAATTCTTATTTACAATGATGATGGGGATTTCCCCAAGGGAAAGTGGCTAGTGCTAAGGCTGAGGGTGGTCAATTTAAGGCTAAAACTGCTTCTCGGTTAGAAATCCCCGATCACCAGTGTTGCCAACTCCTCAGTAAGGAAAGTAGCTATTGGCTGTCCTAAAAGTCGCTGAATGACGTCATCATCTAATTTGCATAATTGGCCATATGCATGTAATTGTGAATAATGTCGTGGGAGAGACAAAAAGTGAGTAAAAAACACCCTAAATATGTTTAGAACTACAAATGAACTTTCTTCTGTCGATTCTTGTTTTTTTTTTATGTCACAATTCCAACCCTCCTCCTTTATCCGGGCTTGGGACCGGCAAAAGTGACCCAAAAGAGACACTCTGGCAGAGTTACTTCATTATTATTATTATTTTATTTTTTTACTTTTTTTTAGTTTAGTTTTCTTAAGTTTGGTTTGGTTTTTAACCTTATGGTCCACTTAGGAGCCTTCAACAAGTCACAGTAAAACATTAACATTTGTAACCATAACATTTAAAAACATTTGTTGTATACAATCTACATTAACAATCTAAATGGACCAAAAAGAGACAATAGAAAAAACTGTCAATGGCAATGTGAGAAAATGATGGTAACTAGTCTGGCCCTAATTCAGGTTAATTGTTGTTGTTTTACAGACCACCCTCAACACACACACAGGCTGTGCTGGCTCACAGAAAGAGTGGGTCATCATCATTTTGGTCAAGGCTCTCTGTGGCAGGTTCAGCAACTGAGGGAGCTGACTTAAATGAGTAAGCAGCTGATGTGCCAAAAAGCTGCAAAACATTATCAGGCAGCTGGTGCTCATAGCAAGCCTCACCAGACAGCTTCAGTCCATATCGAATGTACAGGATGGAGTTAAGGGTCTGCAAGGACATCCAATTTTACCACACTCATCTGGCTGAATACTCTCGACTTCAGCATTTGAATGTGGCAAGGACAACAAAGACACAGCAGCCATGGCAAGTTCTTGAAACGGGGTTGATATCAGCTGCATCCCTGAACTTCCAAATCTCACTACAGAAGCCCACTGTGTTTTTTGTCTCATTCCATTTACTAAGATGGATGGCACGCCATTGCTGGACACTCTTGTCTATCTCTGCAGGGGAGTAGCCAAGGAGCTTGGCAATTTTTTCTATTTCTCCAGGGCTCTTCTTGTGCTTTAGAGTTTCCTCCACATTAAAACTGACATGTACTGCAATGCTTCGATGTTGTCCGGCAGTCTCACCCTCAACTCATTAGTGAGGGAGATGGTGAAGGCTACACACCGCTTTCGGACATTGTTTTCATCCTAATAATAATAATATAATAATATGCCATTTAGCAGACGCTTTTATCCAAAGCGACTTACAGTCATGTGTGCAAACATTTTTGTGTATGGGTGGTCCCGGGGATCGAACCCACTACCTTGGCGTTACAAGCGCCATGCTCTACCAGTTGAGCTACAGAGGACCACATCCTCAGGCGCAAGGTGGAGCTCAGCTGCCTTTGACTCAAAAAGGTAACCAAGGTACGGTTTGGGACTGATGTATCCATCTATTGGCCCTTTGAGTACATCAACATTTGCCAGTGGATTCAGCACCATGCTGCTCACAGACTTGATCAGGCTAACCAATGGTCTGATGGTGATGTGGATATACTCGGAATACATATCCCAAAGGAAATAAATGATCTCACTCCAATACATTTTAATAGAAAGTTAGCAAAAATAGATAAGACCTTGCTACCATGGAAAGGTAAATACCTGTCAATTTGTGGAAAAATCACCCTGATTAACTCTTTAGTATTATCCCAGTTTACCTATTTGCTTATGGTCTTGCCTACGCCTAGCGAACAGTTTTTTAAATTATATGAGAAAAAAAGATTCCATTTTATTTGGAACGGCAAGCCAGACAAAATTAAACGGGCCTATTTATATAATTAATTTGAATTCGGAGGACAGAAATTATTAAATATTAAAGCATTAGACCTATCACTAAAAGCTTCAGTCATACAAAAGTTATACTTAAATCCGAACTGGTTCTCTAACAAATTAGTAAGATTATCTCACCCAATGTTCAAGAATGGCCTTTTTCCCTTTATTCAGATTACAACCACTCACTTTAAGTTATTTGAAAAGGAAATAATCTCCCAAATATCACTATTTCTAAAACAAGCCATAGAAAGTCGGTTGCAATTTCAATGTAATCCTCCAGAAACGACAGAACAAATAATGCAACAAATATTGTGGTTAAACTCAAATATACTAATTGACAAAAAACCTTCTTTTTTTTGACAAAATGTTTAAAAAAAGGTATAATCTTCGTAAATGATATCATCGGTAGGACTGGTGGAGTTATGTCGCACATGCAGCTAACAAAAACATATGGAAATGTCTGCTCTACCCAAAATTACAACCAAATAATTGCAGCCTTACCGCAAAAATGGAAGAGGAAAGTGGAAGGGGGAGAAAGTAAGGCATTTGTCTGTCGGCCTTGAATTAAAGAACATAATTGGTTAAGGAAAACTGTGATAAATAAAAAAGTATACCAGTTTCATTTAAGGACCAAGGGATTGACAGCCGTCCCATATAGATTGCAAAATAGTTCGGAAGAGATTTTTGACGTACCGATCCCATGGCATAGTGTTTATGAACTGATACGCAAAACGACACCGGATTCAAAACTTAGAATCTTTCAATTTAAATTATTATATAAAATTCTTGCTACCAATATAATGTTATTTATATGGGGGATACAATCTTCCCAGCTCTGCAGATTTTGCTGCGAAGAGACAGAAGCATTAGATCATTTGTTTTGGTACTGTCCATTTGTAGCTTGTTTTTGGACACAGGTCCAGGAATGGCTAAAGGATTGCAATATTTACCTGGAGCTAACCTTGCAGATAGCATTACTGGGTGATCTGAAAAGTCATAGTCAGTTGATCAATAATATAATAATACTTTTAGCAAAAATGTTTATTTTCAATTAACAATCTGTAGAAACAATGAGAATAGAAAGGTTCAGAACTTTTGTAAAACATCACAGTACAGTTGAAATATATATGGCAAATAGAAATCCTATATGGATGGTGTTAAGAGATAGAGGGGAGGTGTTGAATGGAATTGAAGGATGGGACTAATAACAACTAACAACAAATAATAACAAGATAACTAATAATGTAAGAATACTGTGTCGATAATAAGTATATAGGTTGTAGGTTGGGAGCTTTTGTGAAAGAGCACAGTTAGAAAGATATGGCATATAGAAGCAAACCGGATGGACATCATGAAAATTATCGGAGATGTTGAGAGTAGAAGAAGTTCAGGAGAAAAAACAAACAAAATATAATTATTGTAAAATTGACTGTGTCAATAAAATGTAGATAGTAAGTATAAGCTGGAAGTAGAGGCCTAAGCATTGTTGTTCACTAGTTTACTCCAAGTAGGGAAAGGGTGGCAGGGTTGGAAAGTAATAAAGGGGAATATATATTTTTTAAAGGATATGTATGTGTATGTATGTATGTATGTATGTACAGTGAGGGAAAAAAGTATTTGATCCCCTGCTAATTTTGTATGTTTGCCCACTGACAAAGAAATGATCAGTCTATAATTTTTAATGGTAGGTTTATTTGAACAGTGAGAGACAGAATAACAACAAAAAAATCCAGAAAAACACATGTCAAAAATGTTATAAATTGATTTGCATTTTAATGAGGGAAATAAGTATTTGACCCCCTCTCAATCAGAAAGATTTCTGGCTCCCAGGTGTCTTTTATACAGGTAACGAGCTGAGATTAGGAGCACACTCTTAAAGGGAGTGCTCCTAATCTCAGCTTGTTACCTGTATAAAAGACACCTGTCCACAGAAGCAATCAATCAATCAGATTCCAAACTCTCCACCATGGCCAAGACCAAAGAGCTCTCCAAGGATGTCAGGGACAAGATTGTAGACCTACACAAGGCTGGAATGGGCTACAAGACCATCGCCAAGCAGTTTGGTGAGAAGGTGACAACAATTGGTGCGATAATTCGCAAATGGAAGAAACACAAAATAACTGTCAATCTCCCTCGGCCTGGGGCTCCATGCAGGATCTCACCTTGTGGAGTTGCAATGATCATGAGAACGGTGAGGAATCAGCTCAGAACTACACGGGAGAATCTTGTCAATGATCTCAAGGCAGCTGGGACCATAGTCACCAAGAAAACAATTGGTAACACACTACGCCATGAAGGACTGAAATCCTGCAGTGCCCGCAAGGTCCCCCTGCTCAAGAAAGCACATATACAGGCCCGTCTGAAGTTTCCAATGAACATCTGAATGATTCAGAGGAGAACTGGGTGAAAGTGTTGTGGTCAGATGAGACCAAAATCGAGCTCTTTGGCATCAACTCAACTCACCGTGTTTGGAGGAGGAGGAATGCTGCCTATGACCCCAAGAACACCATCCCCACCGTCAAACATGGAGGTGGAAACATTATGCTTTGGGGGTGTTTTTCTGCTAAGGGGACAGGACAACTCCACCGCATCAAAGGGACGATGGACGGGGCCATATACCATCAAATCTTGGGTGAGAACCTCCTTCCCTCAGCCAGGCATTGAAAATGGGTCGTGGATGGGTATTCCAGCATGACAATGACCCAAAACACACGGCCAAGGCAACAAAGGAGTGGCTCAAGAAGAAGCACATTAAGGTCCTGGAGTGGCCTAGCCAGTCTCCAGAACTTAATCCCATAGAAAATCTGTGGAGGGAGCTGAAGGTTTGAGTTGCCAAACGTCAGGCTCAAAACCTTAATGACTTGGAGAAGATCTGCAAAGAGGAGTGGGACAAAATCCCTCCTGAGATGTGTGCAAACCTGGTGGCCAACTACAAGAAACGTCTGACCTCTGTGATTGCCAACAAGGGTTTTGCCACCAAGTACTAAGGCATGTTTTGCAGAGGGGTCAAATACTCCCTCATTAAAATGCAATTCAATTTATAACATTTTTGACATGACTAGCTGTCAAGTAGCTTAAGAGGATCTACTTGCTCTCCCTCAAAAGCTGTGATGGCCAACTGTACCTCACCCAGCACTGACTTCAAAAAAGTCAGATACAATATGTTTTGAGGATCACTGTACATGGAGTATAAAACCTCAGCCATGTAGCAGTGTTCACTGGACTTGGTGACTGCGAAATGCAGCCTAAGCTCCTCCCACTGGTCCAAAATGCGTGAAACCGCGGGTTCAATGGAGAGCCAACGTGTGGCACACACCTTGGTTATCTGTATAGGTTTCTCCCCACAGATGATGGTCTCATATATGGCCTTGTAGGCCTCCCTGCGCTTTGGAGACACTGAAAACCAGTTATAAGTACTCCACACTACGGGGGATGGTGTCATTGGAATCATGACTTACAGCAAACTGCAGAGAGTGGCACACACAGCGAATAAGAACCAGATCTTTGAGGCCATACTCCTCCTTCAGCACTTTATGGACCCCATTGTTAATCCCCGTCATAACAGAGGCATTGTCAGTCCATATCCCCAGGATTTTCTCTTTTTTAAGACAACACTTCTCGAGGAAAGCCACAACAGCACGGGCTATAGATTTGGCATCTCCTCCCTCCAACTCAACAAGCCCCAGAAATGTTGATACAATTGTCTGCTTGGTGTCACTAAAGTACCTTATCACAACCCCCAGGTACTTATAAACACTTACATCCGTGGACTAATCAAGGAGGAGGCTGAAACGCTGGTCACCCACATCTGCGACCAACTTTTTCAGAAAGTATGGTGCTAGAACACCATTAATCATTTCTGTGCACTTTGTCCTGTGCATTTTGAAGTGGGTAGCAGCACTGGAGTCTGAGAAAGCAGCTCTACATGCTTCTCCAATGTGATCACATGCCAGCATGGAACAGTGTTCAGCGATAGCTAATGCCATCGTGGCCTCAGACTTTTTTGCAGAGTCAATTTTCTTAACCATAAATGGCAGATTGTTTTGGGTGGAACTGTTATAAGGCTTTGCCTTTTGAGTATGTTTTTGAGTTGTCATTTGTTTCTTTACATCACTAAGTTTGGCGTAGAAATCAGCCTTACAATACAGGCAGTATGCCCGTGTATCATCTCCAATAAACGGCTTCAACCAGCCTTTGAATTCAGGGTTTGATTCCCACTCCTTTCTGTATTTTTGAGTGTACAGTTTAGACTGAGACATGATGAGCTAGCCAGCTAGATGTTTAGCTTATGTCACAGAGAGGCACACACACAGTGGACGAGGTGAGTAAGTGACTGAGGCTGTGTGAGTCAAATGCAGTGATTTATTTTTGTGCAGTGATTTATTTTAGACAAAGAACATTTTACATTTACATCCCGCCCTTAATGTAAGCCAGGGCGGGATCAGCCAGCGGCTGACAACTGGGAACTCTGAAAAAAACTAGGTAAATCATGATGTCAAGTGATCTTCAGGTCAGGAAATCCGATTTGTAATTCCGAGTTGGATGACCGTTCAAAAAAAGAGTAATCCCAGGCAGAGCTAGTGTTTTTTTCTTCAGATTTCACAGTTGTTTTGAATGCACTGAAATCGGAAGTTGGTGATTTCCGAGTTCCCAGTTGTTTCGAATCGAGAACCACAGTATGAGTCATAATACCCACAAAGCCTAGCGGTCAAAAAGGAAATGGTTCCAATTTCTTTAAATTGTCTAGAGCAAGTTTTAAATTGACATAATACCTGTTAGCAAAGGTGTCCACTAGAGAGTATGTGCTGGAGCTTGAAGGGATTTGTAGTCTTGCATGATGTCTACTTTGGTTCTAATTAGCATTTTCGAATCTGAGAGTAAATAGAGCCACATATATTGATAAATGTCACCTTGTCCGAGAGAGATTTACATGGTTATCGAAACACAGACCTTATTTTAAGTGTTTTAAAATTTCCCAATGGTAAAAAACGATTGGGACCATTTCCCTGTTTGACCTCTAGATTTTATGGGTATTATGACACCTCCACTGTGGGGCGTTCAACTAGGAACTCGTAAATCTCAATTCCGACCTCAGTGCGTTCATAACATCTGGGAACTTGGAAAAAACAAGCTCCGACTAAAAAAATAATATTTGAACGGTCATCCAACTCTGAATTCCAACTCCGGACACTTTCTAGAGCTCAACTTTCCAACCTGAAGATCACTGACGTCATGATTTGACCTCGTATTTTTCCGACTTCCCAGTTGTTTTGAACGCGGCATTGAAAGTGCCATCTATGCTGCATTCCATGCAGTTTGAGCTACTCCAGGAAGTGGCGTTGCAGGCTAGCTCAGTGCTGCCCCCTCTCATTGAGTAACTCAAATTGAAAGCCGACCGGGGTACTGCATGCTGCCATTAGCAACTAAATTATCCTTATAACTTCTTCTGTGTGCAATTGTAAAATAATCGGTTAAAGGACAATACATGTATTAGAAGAAATTATTGGTACCAAGATTGTCTTCGAAACATTGTTTTATTTATACGAAGATTGACCACGAAGATTGTCATTTTTCCATTCACTATATAATAGGGGATCCTGTTTTCTGCTGACAATGCCTGCAGTACCGCGATCAGCCTTGAATTTCCGTGACTTCAATGAGAGGTGGCAGCACTGAGCTATACTATGGGGGGCAGTCGTTCTCCCCTTGCGGGAAGGAAGACGACAAGCTTAGGTCTAAAATAAGCCCATAGAAACGCATTAATCTTATTTTGGACAGATTTTGGCGAGAGTGAAACCTCTCGCTTCGCTTCTTCCTCTCTGGTTAGGATACGTGAAATGAGCTAATTTGCGTTCAAGTGGCTGTGATTGGTTAGTTCTCTTACCAACCACCACTCCAATTGGCCAATTCTAGCATATGGGCGTGTTTTCAATAATAGAAGGTGTCGTCATTTCCTCAATTGCGAAAGAAGGGCCTGGCGAGATCGTTGAAGAAGCCTGTCCAAAGAGTAAACATATTTCATCAATAATATAGGATACGCCTCAATAGACAGTGTTATCGTATTTGTTGTGGGGAGAAGCTTTAAACAATTTACCCACAGCAATGTCGGCCCAAGCTCAAATGAGAGCTTTGCTCGATCAACTAATGGGGACTGCGAGGGATGGTGAGTAGCGAAAAGGCGGTGGCTAGCTTGTTAGCGTGCTAGCTAAAAGATGGAGCCAGTGGCTTGCAGTTAGCCTAGCGAACTAGTTTTTGTGGCGTGTGTCAGATGGCCATACCTTTAATGAATGGCGTACAAGAGGACGTCTGTGTGATATAAAAGGAGCGCATTCATGATTTGGCCCCGGCCTAGTTGTTGTTTCACGATTTAATGTTTGTATCCATAGCTAATGACGTCCATTTCGCCATTAATTGTTGATAGACCAGCCGTCTAGATCAGTGATTCTCAACTATAGGGCCCCTGGGTGCTTCAGAGTTTTCAAGAGGTCCCTGAAAAATCTGGGATAAAACTCATGTTATAGCTACATTTTCATAATATTTTCAATTAACTTAAGAATGTTAAGTTCTTGCAACAACTTGCCATGTAACTCTGTTTTTAGAACATTGTGGGTATATATATTTTTTTGACTTGAGATACTATTACAATGTTATATGCATGTTTAAAAAAAGAAAAGTATATTTCTATGTAAGTATTAAGCAGTTTGTTGTGCTATGAGGTGTAATGGATGATGATAAACAGGTATCAAAACTGTCAAGCAAATTTACTTTCAAAGATGAGACCACCTAATACCCCCATCAACAAGGTTATACACACAACCCATAATGACAGAGGCAAATGCATCATCCTAAAATGCTTGCAGCGCTACCTCCACAACAATGCCTGCGAAAGTGGGTTAAAATGGCTAATAATCTAAAGCAGAAAACAATGTTTAACAATAAGACATGATCACTGGAAGTAACAATCAAAAATATGAAGTAGCTCTAACGAATAATAACAGTTTTGGAATTGATCACATTTTTTAGATGCTGGACTTAATATAATGTGTTTGAAACACCAAAGGTTAAGTATATATATTATACATAAGAATACCTCATGTTGGAAATACTAGAAAAGCTGATGCAAATAGTAAACTCATTTTAAAAAAGTAGAACTAGCACAATATTTTTTACAGTGTTGAGAGTCTGCATGTCATTGACAGGAGGTTAAAACAGTTAGTCATACAGTGCACAGTATCTACTATATTGTGTAGCATTTGTACAAGCACCACTTCTATAGTAAATGACGTATCTGGCTACAAGGATACAAACATTAAAAATATAACAGCCGCCATTTAGTAAGGATGTAATGTCTACAATGGTAACATATAGAGTCGGATAAGCTGACTTCAATCCATGGTTCGTCTTTGGGCTTAATCAGACTAACAAAGTGAGTTTGTGTCGAGTGAGGTTGTGTGTGAGTGTTGAGATGAATTCAAATTTTTCCCGTACATATGTTGCATACAAATTGAACAATTGTGGCCCCTTTATTTTATTCATAAAGGTTCAGTGTATCTTTGCCAGCCTACATCAATCTGCAAAGGAGTTGCAGAAAAGCCTCATGTTCATCGAGCCGTGAGTCACATGATTTTTAAAGCTGTTATGAATAATAGTAATCCAAACAATTGTTTGCTTTCCGGAAGTTGTTGTACTTTTTTTTTAGCATCACAACAAAGGACATTAAAATCTTCAATGACTCTTTGAATTACAATTTGGAAGTAGTACATGCAGCTTGAACTAAGACATTGTCTGGTTGCACTGAAAGCCAAGGAGCTTTAGACGTCTATTGTCAAGCAAGACGTCTATTGTCAAGCAATACAATCTGACTTGTGTATCATTCATATCAACTTCCTTACTACAGGTATGGGCAAGAAAACAGTTCCCATTTTATACTTTTCTACAGTGGGTTTAAAATTCTGCAGCTGAGGTCTTGAAGATGCAGATGGGTACAGTATATGTTGCAGCTCGCAGTGTGTATAAAACTAACATTTTTTTTCTTGGTTTTATTTTCATTTTCTATGTTCCATTTGTGTCAGGGACTTGCTTGGCGCCACCTATAGGCCAAGCCTAAATCTTTTTTTAATGGCCTTTTATTTTGTTGGAGTTAGTGTGTCAGCTAGATCTCCTCCTAACAGCTGTTAGAGTGACACAGGTAGCCCAGTTACGCTGAGTGACAATCTCATGAGACCAAGGTAGCCTGATGAACACCCATACAGTAACCATAAGAACACCCATACAGTAGGCTTACTACCATGTTGTGATTCTATAGGGCAATATTCTTTAGTTGAACAGGTGCTTTCAGAAAGACATAATGAAAGTGGAAAGTCAGTCTGAGTCTTAGCGAAACGTAGGCCTATATTATTACATGATTCATGTAGTATCGAGGCTCTGGTAAGGTAAGCCTCTAAGTCACGGCAGAAAATACATCAAGCCATCAGGGACACGCCACTCAGGTCCCAATGCAGGCCCCAAGTGGATGTCGTGAATACTGTCCAAAGGCACACATTCTGCCAGTACCATACATTGTAGTTCAATATATCTGTTCATTTCATCCCAATAAGGAGAATCCCAAGATGCAATTGTACAAATTGTCAAATCTATGCCCCTTTACCCTAATATGGGCACACATAGTTATGCTAAAGCATTGGATACCTCGCTCTAGTGGACGAGTATGTGAGGTCTTTCTGACTGTTGGTTTTGTACTGTTTCAGGGGATGAGACGCGGCAGAGGGTCAAATTCACTGATGAGCGGGTCTGCAAAAGCCATCTCCTGAACTGCTGTCCCCACGACATCCTCTCCGGAACTGTAAGCAGACTAAGCACTCTCTTCTTCCATTGTGTCTCCTCCAGGCAGGGACGGCGAAATTTGTTTTTTGAAAGGGGGTGTGGGGAATACGTATTTTTTTTAAAGCCTCATTTAGATATTCTTCTACTCTAAATTTCTGACATTTGGTAGGCTATTTGTTAGTCAACTTGTCTTGTTGCTCTAGAATACTAAACAAAGCCTTGCTCACCAGAAGAATGTCCTACATCGATAAAATGAAAGAATGCATTATCAATAATCTAGTTGACGTTGGTAAAGTTTTCTCTTACATTTCTGCTTCTCTCGTGGAGCGAGGACATTTAGGGACCGGGGAGATTAAAAAGCTGAAATGTCTTGAGTCAATACGTTTTCAACCCCTTTATTATGGCAAGCCTAAATAAGTTCAGGAGTAAACATGTGCTTAACAAGTCATACAATAAGGTGCATGGACTCACTCTTGTGTGCAATAATAGTGTTTAACATGACTTTTGAATGACTACCTCATCTCTGTACCCCACACATACAATTATCTGTAAGGTCCCTCAGTCGAGCAGTGAATGTCAAACACAGATTAAACCATAAAGACCAGGGAAGTTTTCCAATTCCTCACAAAGAAGGACACCTATTGGTAGATAAGCAGACATTGAATATCCCTTTGAGCATGGTGAAGTTATTAATTACACTTTGGAGTGTGTATCAATACACCCAGTCACCACAAAGATACAGGAAGGAAACTGCTCAGGGATTTCACCATGAGGCCAATGGTGACTTTAAAACAGTTAGAGTTTATTTGGCTGTGGTAGGAGAACACTGAGGATGGATCAACAACATTGTAGTTACTCCACAATACTAACCTAAATGACAGAGTGAAAAGAAGGAAGTCTGTACAGAATAAAATTATTCCAAAACATGCATCCTGTTCGCAGTAAGGCACTAAGGTAAAACTGCCCAAAAAATTGCGAAGAAATTAGGGCTGACCCCAATTAGTCTACTGGTTGATTGTTTGGTCGATAGGCTGTTGGTCAACCAATATTTTTTTAGTCGAGCAGTAGCAAATATATGTAACTCTATACGCCCATCTCAGTGAACTAATCCATTGTGGAGGCCTAGACTAAAAGCCAATTTATGATTGATCCGAAAATGTTGTCAGAGGCTCCATATGGAGGGTGTGACGCAATTGTGGCGCCTCCAGAGGCATGCAGAGGCCATATCGAGCTCAGTACCGCATCGCCATGCGCCTCCCAAATGTTGTAACAATGCGGAGGGCTCTGTATAGCTCCGCATTGACATGATTGGTTGACGGTAGGTGGGGTTGGTACATCCTGTATAAACACAAACTCACTTTTACATAAGTATTCAGATGCTTTACTCCAATCAAGCTGTAGAAACATCAAGGATGATCAATGGAGGCAGGATGCACCTGAGCTCAATTTCGAGTCTCATAGCGAAGGGGCTAAATACTTATGTAAGGTATTTCTGTTTATTTTTGATAAATGTGCAAAAATGTCAAACTGTTTTCGCTTTGTCATTATGGGGTATTGTGTGTAGATTTATGAGATAAAAAATATATATATTTTAGAATAAGGCTGTAACGTAACAAAATTGGAAAAAGGGAAGGGGTCTGAATACTTTCCGAATGCACTGTATATCACCAGTAATACATTTACTGTTAATTCTTATAATTTCTAATCAACAATGTTTGTTTGGTTATGGTAATTTCAATTCAAATTGTATTTGTTACGTGCCGAATACAACCTTACCGTGAAATGCTTACTTACAAGCCCTTAACCAACAATGCAGTTCAAGAAATAGAGTAAAGAAAATATTTACTAAAGAAAATAAAAAGTAACACAATAACGAGGCTATATACAGGGGGTACCGGTACCGAGTCAATGTGAGGGGGTACAGGATAGTCGAGGTAATTTGTACATGTAGGTAGGGGTAAAGTGACTATGCATAGATAATAAACAGCGAGTAAGTAGTCCGGGTGGCCATTTTATTAATTGTTCAGCAGTCTTATGGCTTGGGGGTAGAAGCTGTTAAGGAGCCTTTTGGACCTAGACTTGGCGCTCCGGTACCGATTGCCGTGCGGTAGCAGAGAGAAGTCTATGACTTGGGTGACTGGAGTCTTTGACAATTCTTTGGGCCTTCCTCTGTTAATGCGTTCATGTGTATATATTATTATTCCAGTCTTACCATTGTTTGCAGAGTGCACAACCTATGCTACACTTGTGAGAAACAAGTTTTGGTTTATTTCATTCCATTTACGAGTTTTGTCAATTCAGTTTAGTCATTGACAGGAGCTCTCCAAACAAAATACAATGTTGATTACGCATAGAAGTATATAGGCCTATAGGCTACCTGGCCTGCGCACAAATTTGGGGATCTGATAGTATTTCTGATTGGCTTAACGCACCACCACTAATGATCTGTGGAGCTTCTCAAAGTAATGTTTTCTTCACCTCAAACAGCAAGCAAACAAAGTCTGTTTTAACATCTATTGAGAATGACAATAGTTCCTCAATGTAGGCTATTTGAAAAATCTTTCCCGCTCTCTCCTTTTCAATAACCACTCAGCATGAAAGGTAAAAATGTAATGCTCTGATCCAGTGGAAATGTCATAAAATAGGCCTACCTGATTACTTCTTGTCAGTGCTTGACTTGGACTGAAATAGGTTCCAGTACTCATTTTGGGTACCGGTACTGTTTTCTAGTTAGGTGCAGGAGCTCCACAATTCTTTTGAGCTAATATGCTATAAGAGGAACAGGAGCTCAAGTAGTAGAACATTTGAGGTGCCGGTATTTGGCTCCGGTGAGCTCCTGCCCAAGTCAAGCACTGCTTCTTATCCCTTACACAAATGGCCTACAGCTGTGTCTGTCCTGAGCTCACTGGCTCTGGAGAATCTGAGGGCCCAGAATATTTTATACAATGTTGCAAGTTCGCTAGCACAAGCTTCAGGCCGGACCCAAGTTAATAGTTGTTTCAAGTTCGTTGCAGATAGGCCATTTGTAGCCAATGTGATTTATAGGATTATTTTTTTATCCTGGTATTTTCTACCTGCAGCCTGCAATGTTTTTATCTGTTGGCTTTATGTAGGCTATTTTTACATACAGTGCATTTGGAAAGTATTCAGACCCCTTGGCTTTTTCCAAATTTTGTTACATTACAGCCTTATTCTAAAATGGATTAAATAAAACATTTTCCTCATCAATCTACACACAATACCCCATAATGGCAAAGCAAAAACTGTTTTTTAGAAATGTTTGCAAATGTATTAAAAATAAAAACCAGAAATATAACATTTACATAAATATTCAGACCCTTTACTTTGTTGAAGCACCTTTGGCAGCGATTACAGCCTCGTCTTCTTGGGTATGACGCTACAAGCTTGGCACACCTGTATGTGGGGAGTTTCTCCCATTCTTCTCTGCAGATCCTCTCAAGCTCTGTCAGGCTGGATGGGGAGCGTCGCTGCACAGCTATTTTCAGGTCTCTACAGAGATGTTAGATCGAGTTCAAGTCCGGGCTCTGGCTGGGCCACTCAAGGACATTCAGAGACTTGTCCCGAAGCCACTCCTGCATTGTCTTGGCTGTGTGCTTAGGGTTGTTGTCCTGTTGGAAGGTGAACCTTTGCCCCAGTCTGAGGTCCTGAGGGTTCTGGAACAGGTTTTCATCAAGGATCTCTCTGTACTTTGCTCCGTTCATCTTTCCCTCGATCCTGACTAGTCTCCAAGTCCCTGCCGATGGAAAAACATCCCCACAGCATGTATGCTGCCACCACCATGCTTCACCGTAGGGATGGTGCCAGGTTTCCTCCAGACGTGACGCTTGGCGTTCAAGCCAAAGAGTTCAATCTTGGTTTCATCAGACCAGAGAATCTTGTTTCTCATAGTCAGAGTCCTTTAGGTGCCTTTTGGCAAACTCCAAGCAGGCTGTCATGTGCGTTTTACTGAGGAGTGGCTTCTGTCTAGCAACTCTACCATAAAGGCCTGATTGGTGGAGTGCTGCAGAGATGGTTGTTCTTCTGGAAGGTTCTCCCATCTCCACAGAGGAGCTCTGTCAGAGTTACCATTGGGTTCTTGGTCACCTCCCTGAACAAGGCCCTTCTCCCCCGATTGCTCAGTTTGGCCGGGCAGCCAGCTCTAGGAAGAGTGGTGGTTCCAAATGAGACCACTGTGTTCTTGGGGACCTTGAATGCTGCAGAAATGTTTTGGTACCCCTCCCCAGATCTGTGCCTTGACACAATCCTGTCTCGGAGCTCTACGGACCATTCCTTCGACCTCATGGCTTTGTCTTTGCTCTGACATGCATCAACTGCGGGGCCTTATATAGACAGGTGTGTGCCTTTCCAAATCATGTCCAATCAATTGAATTTACCACAGGTAGACTCCATTGAAGTTGTAGAAACATCTCAAGGATGATCAATGGAAATAGGATGCACCTGAGCTCAATTTCGAGTCTCATAGCAAAAGATCTGTCATACCCAAGAAGACTCGAGGCTGTAATCCCTGCCAAAGGTGCTTCAACAAAGTACTGAGTAAAGGGTCTGAATACTTAGGTAAATGTGATATTTCAGGCTGTAACGTAACAAAATGTGGAAAAAGTCAAGGGGTCTGATTACTTTTGGAATGCACTGTATTTGAGAAAATACACATTGGCTACATCATGTTATGGGTATGCTTGTCATTGTCAAGGACTAGGGAGTTTTTAGAATAAAAATAAATGGAATAGAGCTAAGCGAAGGCAAAATCCTAGAGGAAAACCTGGTTCAGTCTGCTTTCCAACAGACACAGGGAGACATTCACCTTTCACCAGGACAATAACCTAAAACACTAGGCCAAATATGCACTGGAGTTGCTTACCAAGTGGCCTAGTTAGTTTTGACTTAAATCGGCTTGGAAATCTATGGCAAGACTTGAAAATGGCTGCCTAGCAATGAACAACAACCACTTGACAGAGCTTGAAGAATTTAAAATAATAATGTGCAAATATTGTACAATCCAGGTGTGCAAAGCTCTTAGACACTTACCCAGAAAGACTCACAGCTCTAATCGTTGCCAAAGGTGATTCTGACGTATCGATTCAAGGGTGTGAATACTTATGTAAATGAGATTTCTGCATTTCATTTTCAGTACATTTGCAAAAAAATCTAAAAACATTATGTTTTCACTTTGTGATGGGGTGTTGTGTTTAGATGGGTGATAAAAAAATAATCAATTTTGAATTCCAGCTGTAAAAACGTGGAATAAGTCAAGTGGTATGAATAGTTTCTGAGGGCACTGTACGTACAAAATGTCTGAATGTCATCAGTTTGACCAGTTTTAAAGAAATGAAAAGCTGTGAAAATGATCCAACATGTTTCTGATAGTATTTCAGTGGATCTTGGATGCATATTTTATGTGGTTGAAAAATGAAATACTGTCAGCTTTTATGTTGCTGAAAAGAATAATCACGTTTAAGGTACACAACAGTCCCTATCCATGCATTCACATTCTCTCAAGATGCTGAAATAGATCAATCATATTTCTCTACTCTTGTTCCTGAGACAATATTAACATTTGGTGTATCATTTTACTGCAAGAAACACTTAATTATGCAGGAGTTAATGGTCTACATATGAGGCCTACAGTCAGTGTCCATACTTCTGGTACTATTCCAACTATTACTGTTCCCGTCTCTACCTCCAGTGCTCTAAAGTGCAACCATTTTGGTCGCATATGCTCCTACATTTTTATATGGAAGCACCAGAGTACCTAGGGAAAAAATCAACCAGATATTAATTATTGTAATGATTAGGCTTTGCTTGTCCCTAGCCCAAACAGTTCAAAACTTATGACCCATATTGCCGGCGCTACGATTTCTTTCCTTCTGGTGGCATATACCATGTCGCAGCCATTCTGAAACTACTCACGGGCATGAACCATTTGTTAACACCTTGTTCAATCATGTTACCTCATTAGCTAAACATAAAGAAAGGAAAAGGGCTTCTTACAATTAAAATGTTCTTTAGGAGATCAATGATCATAGCAATGAATTATTGACAAATCTCTTCAGCTTTAATATTGCAGATTAAACCCTAAATCTATCCAACTAATTGTTTGCATCATTTGTAATGCCCCATTCCCCCCCCCCCCCTTATTTTTCAACCCTACTTACCCCTCCCCTGATTGGAGTAAACTAACGGCCTACAATACGTCTTCTGCTACCGATGACTACGCTGAGTGTACAAAACATTATGAACACGTGCTCTTTCCATGACATAGATTGACCAGGTGAAAGATATGAAGGATTTTGAAGCCTTAAGACAATTGAGACATGGATTGTGTACGTGTGCCATTAAGAGGAAGAATGGGCAAGACAAAACATTTAAGTGCCTTTTGAACGGGGTATGATAGTAGGTGCCAGGCGCACCGGTTTGTGTCAAGAACTGCAACGCTGCTGGGTTTTTCACACTCAACAGTTTCCCGTGTGTATCAACAATAGTCCACCACCCTAAGCACATCTAGCCAACTTAACACAACTGTGGGTCGCATTGGAGTCAACGTGCCAGCATCCCTGTGGAACGCTTCGCCACCTTGTAGAATCCATGCCCCAACGAATTGAGGCTGTTCTGAGGGCAAAAGAGAGGATGCATCTCAATATTAGGAAGGTGTTCTTAATGTTTTGTACACTGTGTATATATGAATGGACAAAGCCATCGATCACGTGACACCATTCATTCCTATGTGAAGACTCAATAACACATTGAAGCCAAATGAAGTCTGTTAAGATGGCGTCTCATGGAGACATAACATGCGAAGTTTGAGCTACTCCAGGAAGTGACGTTACAGGCTAGCTCAGTGTTGCCCCTCTCATTGAGGAACTCTAGTTGAAGGCCAGCTGGGGTACTGTAGGCTGCCATTAGCAACTAAATTATACTTATAACTTCTTCTGTGTGCACCCATTGAGATATCAAAGAGGCGCGACCAGATCTTGTCCCTGTGTGATCACTACCTTCTCTCTCGAAATGAATGACTGAGCACAGAATGCATCCCTATGCGTCCGACAAATAGAATATCAAACAGAGTTCAGAGTGTGACGTCATATCAGAATGGGTGCTTCATCCAATATCACCTGTGACAGCTGTGAGCAGCCAGTCGCATCCCCTCACCAGCCATTAGCCTACTTAGCTGCTTCTCGCCGTCGGTTCCTTCTGCGCATCTCCATCAGTTTTAAAATGTTATTTAGCCGTGATGGTGAGCTGGGATGTGCAGACAGTGATGGGGTTTCTGTTACATTTGTTTTAAATATTAGCGCGGCTTGCTGTGCGAGCGAAATGGATAGGTATCTTTTCATTTCGCCGGTAAGAACAAGCAGGCCAGTCTGACTAGTTTTTGTTGTCACGTAGCCTCTAAATGCCACTGCCATAGAGGACAAATAGAGCACGGTGACATCCATGCTTGCGCCTTTACATCACTGAAATCCGCGAGTTTCTAGCCCAAACCACTCAAAGGTTATGCCCCATATTACCTGAGCTACAGTACCAGTCAAAAGTTTGGACACACCTACTCATTCCAGGGTTTTTCTTTATTTTTACTATTTTCTACATTGTAGAATAATCAAAACTATGAAATAACACATTGAATGATGTAGTTACCCAAAAAGTGTTAAACAAATCAAATATATTTTATATTTGAGATTCATCGAAGTAGCCACCCTTTGCCTTGATGACAGCTTTGCACACTCTTGGCATTCTCTCAACCAGCTTCATGAGGTAGTCACCTGGAATGCATTTCAATTAACAGGTGTGCCTTGTTAAAAGTTAACTTGTGGAATCTCTTTATTTCTTAATGCGTTTGAGCCAATCAGTTGTGTTGTGACATGGTACTGTACCTTGCAAAAGTGTTCATCCCCCTTGCCGTTTTTCCTATTTTGTTGCATTACAACCTGTCATTTAAATTGATTTTTATTTGGATTTCATGTAATGGACATACACAAAATAGTCCAAATTGGTGAATATTTTTTTATTTTTAAGAACTTGTTTCAAAAAATCGGAAGAAATAAATAATGGAAAAGTGGTGCGTGCATATGTATTCACCCCCTTTGCTATGAAGCCCCTAAATAAGATCTGGTGCAACCAATTACCTTCAGAAGTCACATAGTTAAATAAAGTCCACCTGTGTGCAATCTAAGTTTCACATGATCTGTCACATGATCTCAGTATAGATACACCTGTTCTGAAAGGCCCCAGAGTCTGAAACACCACTAAGCAAGGGGCACCACCAAGCAAGCGGCACCATGAAGACCAAAGAGCTCTCCAAACAGGTCAGAGACAAAGTTGTGGAGAAGTACAGATCAGGGTTGGGTTATAAGAAAATATCAGAAACTTTGAACATCCCACGGAGCACCATTAAATCCATTATTAAAAAATGGAAAGACAACAAAGCTGCCAAGAGAGGGCCGCCCACCAAAACTCACGGACCAGGCAAGGAGAGCATTAATCAGAGGCAACAAAGAGACCAAAGATAACCCTGAAGGAGCTGCAAAGCTCCACAGCAGAGATTGGAGTATCTGTCCATAGGACCACTTTAAGCTGTACACTCCACAGAGCTGGGCTTTACGGAAGAGTGGCCAGAAAAAAGCCATTGCTTAAAGAAGAAAATAAGCAAACACGTTTTGTGTTCATCAAAAGGCATGTGGGAGACTCCCCAAACATATGGAAGAAGGTACTCTGGTCAGATGAGACTAAAATTGAGCTTTTTGGCAATCAAGGAAAACGCTATGTCTGGCGCAAACCCAACACCTCTCATCACCCCGAGAACACCATCCAGCATCATGCTGTGGGGATGTTTTTCATCGGCAAGGACTGGGAAACTGGTCAGAATTGAAGTAATGATGGATGGCGCTAAATACAGGGAAATTATTGAGGGAAACCTGTTTCAGTCTTCCAGAGATTTGAGACTGGGACGGAGGTTCACCTTCCAGCAGGACAATGACCCTGAGCATACTGCTAAAGCAACACTCAAGTGGTTTAAGGGGAAACATTTCAATGTCTTGGAATGGCCTAGTCAAAGCCCAGACCTCAATCCAATTGTGGTATTGCTGTACACCAGCGGAACCCATCCAACATGAAGGAGCTGGAGCAGTTTTGCCTTGAAGATTGGGCACAAATCCCAGTGGCTAGATGTGCCAAGCTTATAGAGACATACCCCAAGAGACTTGTAGCTGAAATTGCTGCAAAAGGTGGCTCTACAAAGTATTGACTTAGGGGGTGTGGGGGTGGTCAAGTTTTCGGTTTTTTCACACAAACATTTTTATTTTGCATCTTCAAAGTGGTAGGCATGTTGTGTATATCAAATGATACAACCCCCCCAAATCCATTTTAATTCCAGGTTGTAAGGCAACAAAATAAGAAAAATGCCAAGATGGGGGGGGTACTTTCGCAAGCCACTGTAGGGGTGCTATACAGAAGATATCCCTATTTAGTAAAAGACCAAGTCCATATTATGGCAAGAACAGCTCAAGTAAGCAGAGAAATGACAGTCCATCATTACTTTAAGACATGGTCAGTCAATACTGAACATTTCAAGAACTTTGAAAGTGGCTCTCATGAGGACCGCCACAGGAAAGGAAGACCCAGAGTTACCTCTGCTGCATAGGATAAGTTCATTAGAGTTAACTGCACCTCAGATTGCAGCCCAAATAAATGCTTCACAGAGTTCAAGTAACAGAAACATCTCAACATCAACTGTTCAGAGGAGACTGCGTGAATCAGGCCTTCATGGTCGAATTGCTGCAAAGAAACCACTACTAAAGGACACCAATAAGAAGAAGACTTGCTTGGGCCAAGAAACACGAGCAATGGACATTAGACCGGTGGAAATCTGTCCTTTGGTCTGGTGACTCCAAAATTGAGATTTTTTATTCCAACCGTCGTGTTTTTGTGAGACGCAGTGTGGGTGAACGGATGATCTCTGCATGTGTGGTGCCCCCCATGAAGCATGGAGGTGTGATGGTGTGGGGGGTGCTTTGCTGGTGACACTGTCAGTGATTTATTTAGAATTCAAGGCACACTTAACCAGCATGGCTACCACAGCATTCTGCAGCGATACGCCATCCCATCTGGTTTGTGCTTAGCGGTACAGTCATTTTGTTTCTCAACAGGACAATGACCCAAAACACACCTCCAGGCTGTGTAAGGGCTATATGACCAATAAGGAGAGTGATGGAGTGCTGCATCAGATGACCTGGCCTCCACAATCACCGGACCTCAACCCAATTGAAATGGTTTGGGATGAGTTGTACCGCAGAGTGAAGGAAAAGCAGCTAACAAGTGCTCAGCATATGTGGGAACTCCTTCAAGACTGTTGGAAAAGCATTCCTCATGAAGCTGGTTGAGAGAATGCCAAGAGTGTGCAAAGCTGTCAAGGCAAAGGGTGCCTACTTTGAAGAATCTCAAATATAAAATATATTTTGATTTGTTTAACACTTTTTTGGTTACTACATGATTCCATATGTGTTATTTCATAGTCTTGATGTGTTCAATATTCTTCTACAATGTAGAAAATGGTAAACATAAAGAAACACCCTTGAATGAGTAGGTGTGTCCAAACTTTTGACTGGTACTGTACCTTCTCCCCTTTC
Source organism: Coregonus clupeaformis (assembly GCF_020615455.1). Lineage (NCBI taxonomy): Eukaryota > Metazoa > Chordata > Actinopteri > Salmoniformes > Salmonidae > Coregonus > Coregonus clupeaformis. The sequence goes on from NC_059222.1 coordinate 20,389,785, forward strand.
TACTGCGAATTGGCACACATTTTATATAATTTTATAAACCATGTCGCTGGCCGCAAGTTTTTGGTTTGATAACAAACAACCTTGTTTAGTCATGTTACCTGGCTAGCTAGCTAACAACATGATACCTTGGCTATGCACAAAGGTGGATGGCACAGGAAAAAAGGGATAGATGGCTACTCAGAGATGCTTTAAAGGTAGGATTCATATGCCTAATCAATGTAATTCTAAGCTAAATCTGAATCAAATCAATATTTTTCTAGTGTTCCTTAAATTCTATTTGGTGCGTCACTTTTGGGAGGGGTGTGTGTGTGTGTGAGAGAGGAAAAAAAAAAGTGTGTGTGTGGGAGAGGGAGTGAGTGAGAGGCTGTGTGTAAAGTTGTCTGAAGAGTAGGCTAAAGATGGTTTCATATAGGCCTAGTGTGCTTTCCCCTTACTGCCACAATGAAATGCAGAACATTATGCATTTGTATTCCTCCTGCCCACAGGTAGGCCTTCGGCCTGGTATCACATCGTTAGTACAATTTTGGTATTGTGACAACCCTACTCTGAAAATATGCACATTTTCTTGCAGTTTCCACAGATTTTTCGTGTTTCCGTGCAAATTCTTTTTTCACATTTTTGGACCCCTTGCCAGTTTGCATCCATGGTTATGACACATCTCTTGCTTGTCACTCAGTCTTGACTTTCTTAAAGAGACAGTGTAGAATTTAATGTAAATCACCTCAATAGGAAATAGTGATTTTAACACAATGAAAAAACCTAATATCCCACAAGTGACTTTGTATTTCAATGCAAGGTATTTGTATTAACATCTTAGCTATTATAATAAACATATCTCTTTACAGGGTTACATATTAGTTTCTAGGGTAGGGAATCTTCATGTTACCCAAATATGATTATTGAATCAGCAGTTGAAGTGAATATTTTGTGACGTGACTGTTAACTTTCTGAAGTAGTTCACTGCAGACTATGTTGGAACTATGGCTGTGTCTTGTCTGGCTGACTTTGACTTCATCAACAGCGTATGGATCTAGGAGAATGTGCAAAGACCCACGACCTGGCACTCCGGGCCGACTATGAAATTGCCTCCAAGGAGAGAGACCTCTTCTTCGAGCTTGACGTAAGTGATATCAGTCAGTTCGATTTTAAATACAACTTAATTTATCCCCTCAGGGGCAAGTAAGTTGTACTTCTCCCAGTTCATTTTACCAGTGCAGCAGTCTGTGTTCCATTGACTTGTATGGAGTTTACTTTTCTGTTGTTGACTATAGGCTGTGGATCATCTGGAGTCCTTCATCGCCGATTGCGACCGGAGAACAGAGTTGGCCAAGAAACGACTGGTTGAGACCCAAGACGAGATCAGTGCGGAGGTGGCTGAAAAGGTGAGAGGGCAAGATTAACCTTGTTCACTGAATCTTATTGTGGAGTGTAAGGATGACATGTTGTTGAAAACTTTCTGATCTTGACGCGATATATGCTGTTGTTGACATGTGTTGTTTGTATTATTCTCCAGGCAGAGACGGTCCACGAGCTGAACGAGGAGATCGGGAAGCTCCTGGCCAAGGCAGAGCAGCTGGGTGCCGAGGGGAATGTGGACGAGGCCCAGAAGGTCCTACAGGAAGTGGAGAAGGTTCGCAGCAGAAAGAGGGACGCTGAGGTGAGGAGGAGGGGTTGTTTTCCTCACGGCATGTTTATTTTTCATCAAATCAATCAGTCAATCAAATCTATTTATAAAGCCCTTTTTACTTTTATTTTTTTATTTCACTTTTATTTAACCAGGTAGGCCAGTTGAGAACAGGTTCTCATTTACAACTGCGACCTGGCCAAGATAAAGCAAAGCAGTGCGATAAAAACAACACAGTTACACATGGGATAAACAAAACGTACAGTCAATAACACAATAGAAAATCTATATACAGTGTGTGCAAATGTAGAAAGTTATGGAGGTAAGGCAATAAATAGGCCATAGTGCAAAATAATTACAATTTAGTATTAACACAGGAGTGATAGATGTGCAGAAGATGATGTGCAAATAGAGATACTGGGGTGCAAATGAGCAAAATAAATAACAATATGGGGATGAGGTAGTTGGGTGGGCTAATTACAGATGGGCTGTGTACAGGTGCAGTGATCGGTAAGGTGCTCTGACAACTGATGCTTAAAGTTAGTGAGGGAGATATGAGTCTCCAGCTTCAGAGATTTTTGCAGTTCGTTCCAGTCAAAAGCAGCAGAGAACTGGAAGGAATGGAGGCCAAAGGAGGTGTTGGCTTTGGGGTTGACCAGTGAGATATACCTGCTGGAGCGCATACTACGGGTGGGTGTTGCTATGGTGACCAATGAGCTAAGATAAGGCGGGGATTTGCCTAGCAGTGATTTATAGATTACCTGGAGCCAGTGGGATTGGCGACGAATATGTAGTGAGGGCCAGCCAACAAGAGCGTACAGGTCACAATGGTGGGTAGTATATGGGGCTTTGGTGACGAAACGGATGGCACTGTGATAGACTACATCCAATTTGCTGAGTAGAGTGTAGGAGGCTATTTTGTAAATGACATCGCCGAAGTCAAGGATTTGTAGGATAGTCAGTTTTACGAGGGCAAGTTTGGCAGCATGAGTGAAGGAGGCTTTGTTGCGAGATAGGAAGCCGATTCTAGATTTAACTTTGGATTGGAGATGCTTAATGTGAGTCTGGAAGGAGAGTTTACGGTCTAACCAGACACCTAGGTATTTGTAGTTGTCCACATATTCTAAGTCAGACCCGCCGAGAGTAGTGATTCTAGTCGGGCGGGCGGTTGCAAGCAGCGTTCGATTGAAGAGCATTTAGTTTTACTAGCGTTTAAGAGCAGTTGGAGGCTACAGAAGGAGTGTTGTATGGCATTGAAGCTCGTTTGGAGGTTTGTTAACACAGTGTCCAATGAAGGGCCAGATGTATACAAAATGGTGTCGTCAGCGTAGAGGGAGATCTGAGAGTCACCAGCAGCAAGAGCGACATCATTGATATACACAGAGAATAGAGTCGGCCCGAGAACTGAACCCTGTGGCACCCCCATAGAGACCGCCAGAGGTCCAGACAACAGGCCCTCCGATTTGAAACATTGAACTATCTGAGAAGTAGTTGGTGAACCAGATGAGGCAGTCATTTGAGAAACAAAGGCTATTTAGTCTGCCAATAAGAATGTGGTGATTGACAGAGTCGAAAGCCTTGGCCAGGTCGATGAAGACGGCTGCACAGTACTGTCTTTTATCGATTGCGGTTATAATATCGTTTAGGACCTTGAGTGTGGCTGAGGTGCACCCATGACCAGCTCAGAAACCAGATTGCATAGTGGAGAAGGTACGGTGGGATTCTAAATGGTCGGTGATCTGTTTGTTAACTTGGCTTTCAAATACTTTCGAAAGGCAGGGTAGGATGGATATAGGTCTGTAACAGTTTGGATCTAGAGTGTCACCCCCTTTGAAGAGGAGGATGACTGCGGCAGCTTTCCAATCTCTGGGGATCTCAGATGATACGAAAGAGAGGTTGAAAAGGCTAGTAACATGGGTTGCTACAATTTCGGCGGCTAATTTTAGAAAGAAAGGGTCCAGATTGTCTAGCCCAGCTGATTTGTAGGGGTCCAGATTTTGCAGCTCTTTCAGAACATCAGCTATCTGAATTTGGGTGAAGGAGAAGCGGGGTGGGGCATGGGCAAGTTGCAGCGGAGGGTGCAGAGCTGGGGGTAGGGGTAGCCAGGTGGAAAGCATGGCCAGCCGTAGCAAAATGCTTATTGCAATTCTCAATTATTGTAGATTTATCGGTGGTGACGGTGTTTCCTAGCCTCAGTGCAGTGGGCAGCTGGGAGGAGGTGCTCTTATTCTCCATGGACTTTAGTGTCCCAAAACATTTTGGAGTTAGTGCTACAGGATGCAAATTTCTGTTTGAAAAAGCCAGCCTTTGCTTTCCTAACTGATTGTGTATATTTGTTCCTGACTTCCCTGAAAAGTTGCATATTGCGGGCGCTGTTTGAAGCTAATGCAGTATGCCACAGGATATTTTTGTGCTGGTCAAGGGCAGTCAAGTCTGGGTTGAACCAGGGGCTGTATCTGTTCTTAGTTCTGAATTTTTTGACTGGGGCATGCTTATTTAAGATGGAGAGGAAAGCACTTCTAAAGAACAACCAGACATCCTCTACTGACGGAATGAGGTCAATATCCATCCAGGATACCCGGGCCAGGTCAATTAGAAAGGCCTGCTCGCTGAAGTGTTTTAGGGAGCGTTTGACAGTGATGAGGGGTGGTCATTTGACCGCGGACCCATTACGGACGCAGGCAATGAGGTAGTGATCGCTGAGATCCTGGTTGAAGACAGCGGAGGTGTATTTAGAGGGTAAATTAGTCAGGATGATATCTATGAGGGTGCCCATGTTTACGGATTTAGGGTTGTACCTGCTAAGTTCCTTGATCATTTGTGTGAGATTGAGGGTATCTAGTTTGGATTGTAGGACGGCCGGGGTGTTAAGCATATCCCAGTTTAGGTCACCAAGCAGTAAGAACTCTGAGGATAGATGAGGGGCAATCAATTCACATATGGTGTCCAGGGCACAGCTGAGGGCAGAGGGGGGTCTGTAGCAAGCGGCAAAGGTGAGAGACTTATTTCTGGAAAGGTGGATTTTTAGAAGTAGAAGCTCAAACTGTTTGGGCACAGACCTGGATAGTATGATAGAGCTCTGCAGGCTATCTCTACAGTAGATTGCAACTCCGCCCCCTTTGGCAGTTCTATCTAGACGGAACATTTTGTAGTTGGGGATGGACATTTCTGCATTTTTGGTGGCCTTCCTAAGCCAGGATTCAGACACTTCTAGAACATCAGGGTTGGCAGAGTGTGCTAATGCAGTGAATAACTCAAACTTGGGGAGGAGGCTTCTGATGTTAACATGCTAGAAACCAAGGCTTTTACGGTTACAGGAGTCAACTAATGATAGCGCCTGGGGGGGTAGGAGTGATACTGGGGGCTACAGGGCCTGGGTTAACCTCTACATCAACAGAGGAACAGAGGAGGAATAGAATAAGGATATGGCTAAAGGCTTTAAGAACTGGTCTTCTAGTGCGTTGGGTACAGAGAATAAAAGGGGCAGGTTTCCGGGCGTTGTAGAATAGATTCAGGGCATTATGTACAGACAAGGATATGGAAGGATATGAGTACAGTGGAGGTACACCTAAGCATTGGGTAACGATGAAAGAGAGAGCATTGCTGGAGGCGCTGATTGAGCCGGTCTCCGTGTGGGGGGTGGGACAAAGGAGCGATCTGAGGCAGGTTGAGCGGGACTGGGGGCTCTACAGTGAAATGGTACAATAAGAACTAACCGAAACAGCAATAGGCAAGTCATATTGACATGGGAGAGAGGCAAAAAGCAATCACAGGTGTTATTTGAGAGAGCTAAGACAACAACTGGTAATGGCGACGAAAGTTTGGGCTGAGGCTAAACAGATAAACAGGATGGGGTACCGTGTAAAGGAACAGTCCAGCAGGCATCAGCTGTGTAGCTGAGTGATCATAAGGTCCAGTGAACAGCAATAGGTGAGTCCGGGAGCAGTTCGATGGCTGCTACGGCACAGGCTGTTGATTGCGTGTGCTAGCGGGCCGGGGCTAGCATATTGATCTTCGTGGTCGTCGCAACGGGAAGCCTGTTGAAACCACATCAGGCAATTACGTCAGCAGACCAGTCGTGATGGATCAGCGGGGCTCCGTGTCGACACTAGGATGTCCCGTCCGGTTGACAGAGAAGTAGATAGCCGGGAGATGGGCCTAGCTCGAGGCTAGCTCAAGGCTAACTGGTGCTAGCTTCGGGACAGTGGTGATTAGCCAATAACAACATCCATTCGGTTGCAGCAAGCTAGTTGCGATGATCCGGTGTTAAAGGTCCAGTGATTCAGTGATTCAGTGATTCCGGCAGAAAATCTGATATGTTCTGGGTCGATAGCGCGCTGTGCAGACTGGCCGATAATTGTCCAGGTTAGAGCTGGCTGGTAGGTAGTGCAGGCCACGGACAATGGTGAAAACCGCTAACGGTGGCTAATAGCAAGTAGCTAGTTAGCTGGCTATTTTCAGCCGGTTCTAGATAAAAAGGTATAAGAAATAATAGAATCCGTTCCACATTGGGTGAGGCGGGTTGCAGGAAAGTATATTTAGTTGAAGGATGAAAAGCAAGATTGAGAAATATACATATATATATATATATATATATATATATATATATATATATATATATATATATATATATATATATATATATATATATATATTAAAACTGGCTATTTACACGAGCACACTACAGAATACACGGCCGCACTGCTACGCCATCTTTGATATTGTAGATGTCACAAAGTGCTATACAGAAACCCAGCCTAAAACCCCAAACAGCAAGCAATGCAGATGTAGAAGCACGGTGGCTAGGAAAAACTCCCTAGAAAGGCAGAAACCTAGAGAGGAACCAGGCTCTGAGGGGTGGCTGTGCTGGGTGGAGATTATAACAGTTCATGGCCATTAAGGCCAGATTTTTCTCTAAGATGTTCAAATGTTCATAGATGACCAGCAGGGTCAAATAATAATCACAGTGGTTGTAGAGGTTGCAACAGGTCAGTACATCAGGAGTAAATGTCACTTGGCTTTTCATAGCCGGGCATTTAGAGGTTGAAATAGCAGGTGTGGTAGAGAGAGAGAGTTCAAAACAGCAGGTCTGGGACAAGGTAGCACGTCCGGTGAACAGGTCAGGGTTCCATAGCCGCAGGCAGAAGAGTTAACTGGAGCAGCAGCACAACCAGGTGGACTGGGGACAGCAAGGAGTCATCAGGCCAGGTAGTCCTGAGGCATGGTCCTAGGACTCAGGTCCTCCGGGAGGGAGAGAGAGAGAATTTAGAAGGAGCATACTTAAATTCACACAGGACACCGGATAAGACAGGAGAATAACACCAGATATAGCAGACTGACCCTAGCCCCCCGGCACATATACTATTGCAGCATAGATACTGGAGGCTGAGACGGGGGGTCGGGAGACACTGTGGCCCCGTCCGACGATACCCCCGGACAGGGCCAACCAGGCAGGATATAACCCCACCCACTTTGCCAAAGCACAGCCCCTACACCACCAGAGGGATATCAACAGCCTACTACCCTGAGACAAGGCTGAGTATAGCCCACAATGATCTCCTCCACTGCACGAGTCAGATGGGTGACAAACCTGACAGGAAGGTCACGTCAGTGATTCAACCCACTCAAGTGACGCACCACTCCTAGGGACGGCATGGAAAGCACCAGTAAGCCAGTGACTCAGCCCCTGTAATAGGGTCAGAGGCAGAGAATCCCAATGGAGAGACGGGAACCGGCCAGGTTTGTCTCTCCAGTGCCTTTCCGTTCACCTTCGCACCCCTGGGCCAGACTACACTCAATCATAGGACCTACTGAAGAGATGAGTCTTCAGTAAAGACTTCAAGGTCAAGACCGAGTCTGCGTGTCTCACATGGATAGGCAGACCATTCCATAAAAATGGAGCTCTAAAGGAGAAAGCCCTGCCTCCAGCTGTTTGCTTAGAAATTCTAGGGACAATAAGGAGGCCTATGTCTTGTGACCGTAGTGTACGTGTAGGTATGTACGGCAGGACCAAATCGGAGAGATCGGTAGGAGCAAGCACATGTAATGCTTTGTAGGTTAGCAGTAAACCTTGAAATCAGCCCTAGCCTTAACAGGAAGCCTTTCCGTTCACCTTCGCACCCCTGGGCCAGACTACACTCAATCATAGGACCTAGCACTGGAGTAATATGATCAGATTTTTTTGTACTAGTCAAGATTCTATCAGCCGTGTTTAGCACTAACTGAAGTTTATTTAGTACTTTAACCGGGTAGCCGGAGAGTAGAGCATTGCAGTAGTCTAATCTAGAAGTGACAAAAGCATGGATTAGCTTTTTTGCATCATTTTTGGACAATGATATTTGCAATGTTACGAAGATGGAAAAAATCTGTCCTTGAAATATTCTTGATATGTTCGTCAAAAGTGAGATCAGGGTCCAGAGTAACGTCGAGGTCCTTTTCTTTTTTTTTAACGACTACAACCATCAAGATTAATTCTCAGATCCAACAAAAGATCTCTCTATTTCTTGGGACCTAGAGTTTAAAAGTAAATCATTTGCAGCCATCCACTTCCTTATGCCTGAAACACAGGCTTCCAGGGTAGGCAATTTTGGGGCTTCACCATGTTTCATCGAAATGTATAGCTGTGTGTCGTCTGCATAGCAGTGAAAGTTAACATATATGGTGAAAACAATAGTGGTCCTAAAACGGAACCTTGAGGAACACCGAAACATACAATTGATTTGTCAGAGGACAAACCATTTACAGAGACGACCTGATATCTTTCCGACAGATAAGATCTAAACCAGGCAAGAACTTGTCCGTGTAGACCAACTAAGGTTTCCAATCTCTCCAAAAGAATGTGGTGATCGATGGTGTCAAAAGCAGCACTAAGGTCTAGGAGCACGAGGACAGATGCAGAGCCTTGGTCTGACACCATTAGATGCAGAGCCTTGGTCTGACACCATTAAAAGGTAATTTACCAACTTCACGAGTGCAGTCTCAGTGGTATGATGGGGTCTAAAACCAGACTGAAGCGTTTCGTATACATTATTTGTCTTCAGGAAGGCAGTGAGTTGCTGCACAACAGCTTTTTCTAAAAAAATTGAGAGGAATGGGAGATTCGATATAGGCCGATAGTTGTTTACATTTTCTGGCTCAAGGTTTGGCTTTTTCAAGAGCGGCTTTATTACTTCCACTTTTAGTGAGTTTGGTACACATCCAGTGGATAGGGAGCCATTTATTATGTTCAAAATAGGAGGCCCGAGCACAGGAAGTAGCTATTTCAGTAGTTTACTTGGAATAGGGTCCAGTATGCAGCTTGAAGGTTTAGAGGCCATGACTATTTTCATGAATGTGTCAGGAGATATAGGATTAAAAAACTTGAGTGTCTCCATTGATCCTTGGTCCTGGCAGTTATGTGCAGACTCAGGACAGCTGAGCTTTGGAGAAATACGCAGATTCAAAGAGGAGTCTGTAATTTGCTTTCTAATGATCATGATCTTTTCGTCAAAGAAGTTAATCACTTCATCACTGCTGAAGTGAAAGGCATCCTCTCTTGGGGAATGCTGCTTTTTTTAGTTAGCTTTGCGATAGTATCAAATATACATTTTGGATTGTTCTTATTCTCTTCAATTAGGTTGGAAAAATAGGATGATCGAGCAGCACTGAGGGCTCTTCGATATTGCACTGTACTTTCGTTCCAAGCTAGTAGGTAGACTTCCAGTTTGGTGGAGTGCCATTTCCGTTCCAATTTTCTGGAAGCTTGCTTCAGGGCTCTGGTATTTTCTGTATACCAGGGAGCTAATTTCTTGTGACCAAATGTTTTTTGTTTTTAGGCGTGCGACTGCATCTAGGGTATTAGGCAAGGTTAAATTTAGATCCTCAGTTAGGTCGTTAACTGATTTTTGTACTTTGACGTCCTTGGGTAGGTGGAGGGAGTCTGGAAGGGCCTCTAGGAATATTTGGGTTGTCCAAGAATTTATAGCACAGCTTTTGATGGTCCTTGGTTGGGGTCTGAGCAGATTATTTGTTGCGATTGCAAACGTAATAAGATGGTGGTCCGATAGTCCAGGGTTATTAGATCCACAATATTTATTCCACGGGACAACACTAGATCCAGGGTATGACTGTGGCAATGAGTAGGTCCGGAGACATGTTGGACAAAACCCACTGAGTAGATGATCGCTCCGTAAGCCTTTTGGAGTGGGTCTGTGGACTTTTCCATGTGAATATTAAAGTCACCAACAATGTGAATATTATCTGCCATGACTACAAGGTCCGATAGGAATTCAGGGAACTCAGTGAGGAACACTGTATACGGCCCAGGAGGCCTGTAAACAGTAGCTATAAAAGGGATTGAGTAGGCTGCATAGATGTCATGACTAGAAGCTCAAAAGACGAAAAACGCAGTATTTTTTGGGGGGTAAATTCACATTTGCTATCGTAAATGTTAGCAACATCTCCGCCTTTTCGGGATGCACAGGGGATATGGTCACTAGTGTAACCAGGAGGAGAGGCCTCATTTAACACAGTAAATTCATCAGGCTTGAGCCATGTTTCAGTCAGGCCAATCACATCCAGATTATGATCAGTGATTAGTTCATTGACCATAACTGCCTTGGAAGTGAGGAATCGAACATTAAGTAGCCCTATTTTGAGATGTGAGAGATCTCTTTCAATAATGACAGGAATGGAGGAGGTCTTTATTCCAGTGAGATTGCTAAGGCGAACAACGCCATGTTTAGTTTTGCTCAACCTAGATCGAGGCACAGACATTGTCTCAATGGGGATAGCTGAGCTGACTACACTGACTGTGCTAGTGGCAGACTCCACTAAGCTGGCAGGCTGGCTAAAAGCCTGCTGCCTGGCCTGCACCCTATCTCATTGTGGAGCTAGAGCCCTGTCTATGTTGATAGATAAGATGAGAGCACCCCTCCAGCTAGGATGGAGTCCGTCGCTCCTCAGCAGGCCAGGCTTGGTCCTGTTTGTGGGTGAGTCCCAGAAAGAGGGCCAATTATCTACAAATTCTATCTTTTGGGAGGGGCAGAAAACCGTTTTCAACCAGCGATTGAGTTGTGAGACTCTGCTGTAGAGCTCATCACTCGCCCTAACTGGGAAGGGGCCAGAGACAATTACTCAATGCAGACACATCTTTCTAGCTAATTTACACGCTGAAGCTATGTTGCTCTTGGTGACCTCTGACTGTTTCATCCTAACATCGTTGGTGCCGACGTGGATAACAATATCCCTATACTCGCCAGTTTTTGCCTTAGCCAGCACCATCTTCAGATTAGCCTTTATGTCGGTAGCCCTGCCCCCTAGTAAACAGTTTATGATTGCTGGATGATTATTTTTAAGTCTAATATTGTGGGTAATGGAGTCGCCAATGACTAGGGTTTTCAATTAGTCAAAGCTAGTGGTGGGAGGCTTCGGTGGCTCAGACCCCGTAACGGGTCAAGGAGAGACCTAATAAGGCTCGGCCTCTGACTCCGACTCGTTGCTTAATGGGGAGAACCGGTTGAAAGTTTCTGTCGGCTGAATGAGCGACACCGGTTGAGAATGCAGACAGCATTTCTTTCCAGAAGCCTTGAGAAAATTGTCCGGCTACGGGGACTGTGCGGGGGGATTTATACTACTATCTGTACTTACTGGTGGCACAGACGCTGTTTCATCCTTTCCTACAATTACATTGCCCTTGCCTAACGAATTCATCAGAAGCTGAGATTGCAGCAAGGCTATCTTCACCAGAAGGCGAAAGTTTTCCTGTATATTATTAGTACAACGACTGCAATAACTAAGACGTTGGTAAAATGTGTTAAATGAAGATTGATTAACAACAAGTTTGGCAGGTAGCCAAGCAGCAACAAACAGCACAGCAGCACGGAGAGAAGTGACGCGCTCAAAAAACTAGCCCGGAATGTAGACCTGGGCGTGTTCAGTAGGGCACAACGTAGCAAAAACATTTTGCAATGGAAAATTAAATGTTTGTTCTTATTGGACAAGGTTAGGTGGAACCGTCCTGTTTTTCACCACACTGAACTCGACCCCCTTCTTTCCTATCCTGACTCAATCTCTTTCTCCATCTCTTCGGTTTTCACCTTCTCAGGAGGAGTACAGAAACTCCATGCCTGCCTCCAGTTTCCAGCAGCAGAAGCTTCGTGTCTGCGAGGTGTGCTCGGCCTACCTGGGTCTCCACGACAACGACCGTCGCCTGGCCGACCACTTTGGTGGGAAGCTGCACCTGGGCTTCATCCAGATCAGGGAGAAACTGGAAGCCCTGAAGGTATGCTCTGAACCACCTCAGACCACATAGCTTACTTAATACACGTAGCGAGATGTGGATGTATAATCCTCAAAAGGGGATTTTTGACTGCTTTCCCCTTTTGAGGATTATACAGGGACATTGTTTGGGATTAAAGCACTGCAAACATCTCCCTTTTGGGATTAATTTTGCAGCAAGGACATTCTTTTTGACATTAGAATGTATTAACATGAGAACACATTTTAATGTAAACACTGAGGCTACTGTCTATGCTGAACACTGAGGCTACTGTCTATGCTGAACACTGAGGCTACTGTCTATGCTGAACACTGAGGCTACTGTCTATGCTGAACACTGAGGCTACTGTCTATGCTGAACACTGAGGCTACTGTCTATGCTGAACACTGAGGCTAATGTCTATGCTAAACACTGAGGCTACTGTCTATGCTAAACACTGAGGCTAATGTCAATGCTCACCATTTTCTATCAGAAAACCGTCCTTGAAAAGCAGGAGAAGAGGAACCAGGATCGTCTGAAGAGGAGAGAGGAGAGAGAGAAGGAGGAGAGGATGAAGAAGAGGTGGGTACAGGTCTTAACTTTTCCAAAATAATGAAATTGATGTAGGCAAATTTGATAAACATGTCTGTGGTGATGGCAGCACTACTTGGAAAATATAATCGATCCGTGTACTGTATGTGGAGACAAATGCAGATATTTTCACTGTGGCATCTTATCAATTGTTTTCTGTCACTTTATAGGACCAAATCACGGAGCAGGGAAAGGAGCAGGGAACATAGAAGGTTAGTATAAGCCACCAGCCATCTACTGCCATATGAACCCTATTGAATACACTATCTCCTAGTTTATTGCTGTATAAAACACTTCTCTGTGTCCGTGCTGCAGGTCCAGCTCTCGCGACCGTAGGAGACGGCGTTCGCGTTCCTCGTCTCGGGAGAGGCGGCGTTCCTCCCGCTCTCGCTCCAGGGACCGGGAGAGGAGGAGACGCCACCGCAGCCGGTCCCGCAGCAAGGGCTGCCGCCACAGCCACGAGCCCAGCTCCAGACACAAGTAGGAGTACACACACACACACACACGTTCCATCTCATTACTTAAACAAGTGCGCACTTAATCATAAAGCTTATTTTCATAATAAATACACATGACAAACACACATACACAGATTTGTGTGTAACAAGACCGTGTTTACGTTTCCAGGTCATCCAGGGATCGAGAGCGCTCCTCCAGAGACCGTTCACGGGAGCGAAGCAGGAAGAGGGGATCCTCGGAGCGGCGGCAGGACAGCAGGGATCAGAACGGGAGGACCGACTCACGCCGGGTTGAGGACAGGGATAGAGACCTTTGACCTCTCTCGCTGTCTCCATCCTCAACACACAACCTCCTTTTGTCTCTCTCTTTCATATCTGTCCATACATCTATTTGAACTCTCCTTGTATGAATCCTCCCTCCATTCCCTTATCAGAATTGTCCAGAGATGTTTTGCTTTGACCGATATTCCAGCCAACCCACTGTCCCAAATACATAGCGCTTATATGACCACAGAAGTATATACAGGTAACTGCCAAAATAAAGGAAACACTTGAGTAAATAAAAGCAGGTGCCTCCACACGTGTGGTTCCTGAGTTAATTAAGCAATTAACATTTCCATCATGCTTAGGGTAATGTATAAAAATGCTGGGCAGGCCATTATTTTGGCTACCATGGCTATGCTCCCATAGGATAACAATGCCCCCATCCACAGGGCACGGAGTGGTCACTGAATGGTTTGATGAGCATGAAAACGATGTTAAACCATATGCCATGGCCGTCTCAGTCACCAGATCTCTGCCCAATTGAACACTTATGGGAGATTCTGGAGCGGCATCTGAGACTGTGTTTTCCACCACCATCAATAAAACATAAAATCATGGAATTTCTTGTGATAGAATGGTGTCGCATCCCTCCAATAGAGTTCCAGACACTTGTAGAATCTATTCCAAGGTGCATTGAAGCTGTTCTGGCCCAACGCCCTACAAAGACACGTTATGTTGGTGTTTCCTTTATTTTGTCACTTACCTGTATATCGTACATGCATATATATATTTTAGTTTCAAGCGTTCAAATATATCTTGGGATAAGGGTGTGGGGGGTTGTTAAACATTGGGCGTGGGGGTACATAAAGTCCTGCCAGTGTATGTTAGATGTGATTGCTGTTGATTACATACATATGATTATATATATTATATAAAACTGTCCTAAATATTAATTTCCTGGAGGAATCAGTAGCCGAAGCTAGAGAAACAATAAATTAATGACCATTGACCATACACTTAAAGAATAGAGCATTTCCATATTGCTGTGTTTTATGATGCTGTTAGTTTTAAACTGTCAGAATTGCTATGTGTGATTAAGATACTTTGCATAATCATACCTCCTGCGTACTGTCCTGGGTGATGTTCATTAGGCACCAAATGAAAGAAACCGGACTGAAACAGGGAGGGGTCACCTGGACTTGTCCAATAAAAAACCTAAATTTTTTATTTCCTGTAAAAACATTGCTAAATGTTTTCAGTTATTGCCCTAATAAACACGACCCAGCAGACTGTCTTGGATTGGCTTCTCCCTGCAAGGCTTTCTTCCCTTCCTAGAGGCTATTTCACAACGCTGGTTGCATCAATTTGCCATTTGATGTTGCACTAAATATTTAATATACCAGTAATCATAGAATCTCTTCTGCACATATCTGGCCTAAGATTGATAAACTAACCCATATTGTTATTTTTTGACTGGATCAGGACATTTGGAAATCAAAGGGAATTTGGTCAGTTGTGAATATCAGTGACCTCATTTCTGTCAGCTTGTGAAATACCCTCTGCTTCTATATCTGTGGTTTATACTGACTGAGGATGTTTATCGCTGGAGAGATTGTAGCAGTTCAATTTAATGTCATGATGACTAATACGGACAAGGTTTTCATACGTTTTAGATTTTATTGTCCTTTGTGTTCAACGGTGGCTAGTTTTTTTTTTTCTCTCCATAGAATTGTACAAGTTTGTTCCAAGTTTTCATGTTGAATACAAATATTAACCCTTATTATCATAGTCTTGGCATGCGAGCGGTCAAGTCTGCATATGTGTGTAGACATGGACTTTGCATGCCTCTCCAATGTTTTGAGTAGTAAATGCTGTTTTGGATTGAAAATGACTGTTCCAGGCTTCTTACTGTATGTGACCCTAGAAGTTGGCTACGTTACCCTGGTAGTCCCCTACGTTACCCTGGTAGTCCCCTACGTTACCCTGGTAGTCCGCTACGTGGCCCTGGTAGTCCCCTACGTTACCCTGGTAGTCCGCTACGTTACCCTGGTAGTCCCCTACGTTACCCTGGTAGTCCGCTACGTGGCCCTGGTAGTCCGCTACGTTACCCTGGTAGTCCGCTACGTTGCATTGGTAGTCCGCTATGTTGCCCTGGTAGTCAGCTACGTTACCCTGTTTTTGGCCTACGACACTTTGTGCTGGGAACATTGTCTTAAGCACAGTAGGTGCTTATGTCCATTTCACTTTCCAATATTTTGATGCTGATTCAACAGTTTGTAAATGTTCTTTCTTTTTTGGTTAAAGTCAGTCACTTGAAGTTGGATGCAAACATATATAAATGATGCATTGCTTTTCCTAATGTGTGCTGTCTGTAGACTTTGTCTGGTCTGTTTGTATTATTTCCTGGAAGATGATTTTCTCTTGAAGCCTGAATAAAAATCCCCGTTTTCATGTATTTACCTAAGATCTGTGTAAAACTGAAGTTCTATTAGAAGAAAAGGCTTTCTTGTCTAATATATTGTGAGTGTATAAAGAATGGACAGAATCAAGACAAGTATACATTAATTTAAGTTGGTCTGCAAATAGCAGGGGGACATGGTACAATTGATTCAGTCAAGTCAACATAGAAAGGAGAGAATATTCCAGAGTACAGCCAAGATAATGGATGTACATTGTCTTAACAGAGGACAATTGCTCATAAAAAGTTTAACTTAAAAGCAAGCATTTACAACAAAAGGCAAAGCCTTGATTCAAGACTAGACAGTCTGACTTGAAGAGCAACCAATTACATAAAATTCATATCGGCATAATGTTACATCCGTCAGTGAATGTCTTTTCATGGATAGAATCAAGACAGTCTTTGTAATTGTGTGTGTGCGTGCATGTATGTGTGCAGGGGTTGTTCTCTTTTAGCATGAGTCTTTTCCTTTTTAGGGGAGTGATACATGATATCTGACACTTGGGTCTTACAGTGTGCTACTCTCCAGTTTCAGATCCACCTTCATCTTCTGCTTTTCCATCACTGCCTCCAGCTCTGTGGCCTTCTTGGCGTCCTGGAAAAACAGCATTTCAATCAGGTACAAATTATGGTAGGTCAAAACATGGAAAGATGACACAACAGGGACATTATGGATTTAAAACTCAGAACTGTGTGCAGCTGGAGTAAAACTTGGAAAATATATTATTTTGTATTAGTTTTATACATAAGATAATGCTGAGGCACACTGCAATCATCATAAGATCTATATGGCACTCATCAGAGGTTGCCTACTAAAATAATTCCCACTTATATGACCCTACACTAAAGTATGTGGACACCCCTTCAAATTAGTGGATTTGTCTATTTCAGCCACACCCTTTGCTAACAGATGTATAAAATCGAGCACACAGCCATGCAATCTCCATAGACAAACATTGGCAGTAGAATGGCCTTACTGAAGAGCTCAGTGACATTCAACGTGGAACCGTCATAGGAGGCCACCTTTCCAAAAAGTCAGTTTTTCACATTTCTACCCTGCTAGAGCTGCACCAGTCAACTCTAAGTGCTGTTATTATGAAGTGGAAACTTCTAGGAGCAACATGAGCCGTGAAGTGGTAGGCCACACAAGCTCACAGAACGGGACCGCCGAGTGCTGAAGCACCGAGTTCCAAACTGCCTCTGGAAGCAACTTCAGCACAATAACTGTTCGTTGAGAGCTTCATGAAATGGGTTTCCATGGACGAGCAGCCGCACACAAGCTTAAGCTCACCATGCCAAGCGTCGGCTGGAGTGGTGAAAAGCTCACCGACATTGGACTCTGGAGTGATGAATCATGCTTCACCATCTGGCAGTCCAACGGACTAATCTGGGTTTGGCGGATGCCAGGAGAAAACGCTACCTGCCCGAATGCATAGTGCCAACTGTAAATAATGGTCTGGGGCTTTTTCATGGTTTGGGCTAGGCCCCTTAGTTCCAGTGAAGGGAAATATTAACGCTACAGCTTACAAGGACATTCTAGACAATTCTGTGCTTCCAACTTTGTGGTAACAGTTTGGGGAAGGCCCTTTCCTGTTTCAGCATGACAATGCCCCCGTGCACAAAGCGAGGTCTATACAGAAATGGTTTGTCGAGATCGGTGTGGAAGAACTTGACTGGCCTGCACAGAGCCCTGATCTCAACCCCATCGAACACCTTTGGGATGAATTGGAACTTCGACTGCGAGCCAGGCTTAATCGCCCAACATCAGTGCTCGACCTCACTAATGATATTGTGGCTGAATGGATGCAAGTCCCCGCAGAAATGTTCCAACATCTAGTGGAAAGCCTTCCCAGAAGAGTGGAGGCTGTTGTAGCAGCAAAGGGGGGACCAACTCCATATTAATGCCCATGATTTTGGAATGAGATGTTCGACGAGCAGGTGTCCACATACTTTTGGCCATGTAGTGTATAATAATGTGCAGAATAGGTTGATCAGTACCTCCAACAGTGCTTTCTGCACAGTGAGCTGGCTGTACACTCTGGCGCCCTCGTCTGGTAGGACTTCTCGTAGGTCCTCCTTGTTCAGAGAGAAGAGCAGGGCTCCTGTCAGCTTTCCAAGTAACGTCACCGTCCTGAGGGGGGAGACACACACAGGTAGTCAGTCACTACCCTTCGTTTATCTATCCTATTCAATCATCCGTTAACAACTGAGTCATCTCTGTGTATGAACTAGAAAGATCTATTGAGTGACAGGGTTACTCAATCCAGGTCTTGAGGACTGTTTCAGGTTCAACCAATTACAATTGATTCGGTAGAAAGTAAATGAATATCGGTATATTGCGACAAATGCCTTTGAACTGATCAATAAGCAATGCATGTAACTACAGTTAAAGTCTGAAGTTTACATACACTTAGGTTGGAGTCATTAAAACGTGTTTTTCAACCACTCCACAAATGTCTTGTTAAACTATAGTTTTGGCAAGTCGGTTAGGACATCTAGTAAATTTTCCAACAATTTTTTACAGACAGATTATTTCAATTATAACTCACTGTATCACAATTCCAGTGGGTCAAAAGTTTACATACACTAAGTTGACGGTGGCTTTAAACAGCTTGGAAAATTCCAGAAAATTATGTCATGGCTTTAGAAGCTTCTGATATGCTAATTGACATAATTTGAGTCAATTGGAGGTGTACCTGTGGATGAATTTCAAGGCCTATCTTCAAATTCAGTGCCTCTTTGCTTGACATCATGGGAAAATCAAAAGAAATCAGCCAAGACCTCAGAAAAAGAATTGTAGACCCCCACAAGTCTGGTTCATCCTTGGGAGCAATTTCCAAACGCCTGAAGGTACCACGTTCATCTGTACAAACAATAGTACGCAAGTATAAACACCATGGGACCACGCAGCCATCATACCGCTCAGGAAGGAGACGCGTTCTGTCTCCTAGATATGAATGTACTTTGGTGCAAAAAGTGCAAATCAATCCCAGAACAACAGCAAAGGACCTTGTGAAGATGCTGGAGGAAACAGGTACAAAAGTATCTATATCCACAGTATAACGAGTCCTATATCGACATAACCTGAAAGGCTGCTCAGCAAGGAAGAAGCTACTGCTCCAAAACCGCCATAAAAAAGCCAGACTACGGTTTGCAACTGCACATGGAGACAAAGATCATACTTTTTGGAGAAATGTCCTCTGGTCTGATGAAACAAAAATAGAACTGTTTGGCCATAATGACCATCGTTATGTTTGGAGGAAAAAGGGGGGTGGCTTGCAAGCCAAAGAACACCATCCCAACCGTGAAGCATGTGGGTGGCAGCATCATGCTGTGGGGGGGCTTTGCTGCAGGAGGGACTGGTGCACTTCACAAAATAGATGGCATCATGAGGAAGGAAAATTATGTGGATATATTGAAGCAACATCTCAAGACATCAGTCAGGAAGTTAAAGCTTGGTCGCAAATGGGTCTTCCAAATGGACAATGACCCCAAGCATACTTCCAAAGTTGTGGCAAAATGGCTTAAGGACAACAAAGTCAAGGTATTGGAGTGGCCATCACAAAGCCCTGACCTCAATCCTATAGAAAATGTGTGGGCAGAACTGAAATAGCGTGTGCGAGCAAGGAGGCCTACAAACCTGACTCCGTTACACCAGCTCTGTCAGGAGGAATGGGCCAAAATTCACCCAACTTATTGTGGGAAGCTTGTGGAAGGCTACCCGAAATGTTTGACCCAAGTTAAACAATTTAAAGGCAATGCTACCAAATACTAATTGAGTGTATGTAAACTTCTGACCCACTGGGAATGTGATGAAAGAAATAAAAGCTGAAATAAATCATTCTCTCTACTATTATTCTGACATTTCACATTCTTAAAATAAAGTGGTGATCCTAACTGACCTAAGACAGTGAATTTCTACTAGGATTAAATGTCAGGAATTGTGAAAAACTGAGTTTAAATGTATTTGACTAAGGTGTATGTAAACTTCCAAATTCAACTGTATATCCTGGAGTTACTATAAGTCCACAAAGTCCCCATGACCAGAATAGGTCCCTGATTGGAATGGGATGAGTACGGAGTTTAGGGTTAGAGGGGGTCACGTCAAACTCACATCTCACTGAAGCCCTTCCCCCTGAGCCACTCCTCCACCTCCTCGGGGGGTGAGCGGTAATCCAGGGGGACCAAGGTGTCTGAGGAGCGAGGGATGACCAGGGGCTTGTTCAGGCTGGCCTTCCCATTGGTCAGTCTCTGGAGCAGCTTGTCGTTCACCATCATGACTGAGGAGAGGGAGAGTTTTTACGATGTGTTATAGTGTTATCTACAGTAGGTTGTCTATCTCTCTCTGGTTGATCTTACTAAAACAGGGCAGCCATAAGACCTGAAAGCACTGTCTGTCGTTCTCTCCTGTTTTTATGTCATTCACACACAGTGCAAACAGACAACCACTTTCCCCCCTCTCTGGAGCCTCCCTCACACACACACTTGCGTGTGCACACAGACACACATACACATTCACACAACAGAGAAAAGACAGAAAGCGTCTCTGTATAGTGCAGCGCCTGAGCTGCTCCTCTGACACACAGTGCAGAAATATAAAGCCTCTCAGGATAGTGTGATACCTTTGTCTGTGTCATCTCCGGCTGGAATGGATTGGCTGTATGATAGTGGGCGAGGGCGGTGGTGGGCTGAGGGGCGAGGGGTCAAGGAGCTAGGATTCCAGGCAGGAGGGCTGGGAGGAGTGTGAGTCTTGGTCAGGGCAGGTGAGACTGGAGGCTGGACCGGAGCAGAGGGGAAAAGAAAGAGAGTGAACAACATTGATAAGGAATATTGAATCAATGAATGGAAAACCAGTACCAGTATGAGGGTGTGAGTAAAGGAATGGGCATGGATTGGGGTGTGTGTGTGCATGTGTGTGTTACATTGGTGTGTTACCTTGGGTGGTCTCATGGTCACAGGGCTTTCTATGTGAGACACTGGCTCCAGGATGTTGAAGGGGACAAAGCCGACCTCGTTGAAGCGATTACGACACTTCCACCAGCGTTTGGACGACTCCACCACCTGACACAGAAAAGGAGAGGAGCCAATGTTTATACAGAGAATAATTAAGGAAGAATGAAACAAGTGATAGACTTAATCGTGTGGTATTGCGCAACTCACAATTTTCTATTTCTAGCAGTGATAGTTGTTGCCCAGGTAACAACCCGTATGTATGTACAGTATGACCAGAATCTGGCAAGGACAAAGTGTACCTGTGCACCAATATTTGTTTACTAGGTTTTTTAACTCTGGCGTCACACCCTGATTAAACAATAATGCTTGATTGAGGAGACATTTCTTTTTACAGTACACCAATATTACCGGATTGTATACCAGATTTTGTCTTTATCAGCCATGTGTCTTACCATTAAAAGAGAGCCCTAGAAGCGTGGCACAGAGACTAGCTGCCAGGCGTGTGTTTTTCAAGAATGTTCCTGAATAGTTCTGTTGTGTAATGTTACGTAATGTCACTTAATGACTTTTCAGATGTTTACCTCCAGTGTATCTCCCTGTTGCACTGACAGCTCACTGTTGTTGCGGGCCACAAAGTCATAGCTGCAGCTGTACATCCTCTCTCCCTCAGGGGGTAGGACACTGCTATCCCTGAGAGGGACGGAGTGGATGATTGATATTACTACAAAATAAAAGTAAACAATACAAAGAAATAGTTTTGTTTTTAATCCAAAGGTGACTTCAATACGTACGCTTCATCGCTCATAAAGGTGACTGGAGGTCCAACTGGCTGAGTAGGCTGCAGCTGAATTAGCAAAGAGGGGGGACGGTAGGGGGGGGGGATGATGTCAGGACAGTACAGAGCAAATTCATATGATGTTACTCACTTTGTGAACTCCTCAATGTACATGATTGACATGGATGTACATCTCATATTCCATACCTGTTGTTTTTCCCGCAAGGCTTCATGTTTGTGTTGTGACTCGACCGGATCCTCCCAAACCTGCCCATCTGCCCTGGAGGCCTCTGGCTTCCACCCATCCAGGAACACAGGCGTGTACGGAGCCACGGGCCCACTGAGCTGGGAACTTAGAGGAGAGAGAGAGAGAGTAATTGTAACAGTGTTGCTTCCGTCCCTCTCCTCGCCACTACCTGGGCTTGAACCAGGGACCCTCTGCACACATCGACAACAGTCACCCTCGAAGCACCGTTACCCATCGCTCCACAAAAGCCACGGCCCTTGCAGAGCAAGGGAAACAACTACTTCAAGGTCTCAGAGCGAGTGACGTCACCGATTGAAACGCTACTAGCGCACACCGCTAACTAGCTAGCCATTTCACACCGGTTACATAAGTAATGATCTTTGACCTTTAAAAAACAAATATTATAACGAATATTATAACCAGTGTAGACATAGCCTAGAACTTGACTGAGATGAGCCAAAGGAATTAGGTCATCTCTCTCCACAGTACTATTTCAGTGGCACGTGTTACTGGCTGACTAAATATTGACATTGGCATGTCATGCTGTCTCATCATGTCATGCCTGCGGCGGTGTCAGTAAAGAGAGCCATACAGGTCTATCACGTGAGACTATAGACTGCCACACTCAATAGCCAAGGGTTTATTCATAATAAGGGTTCATAGGGGTCCATGAGGCACAAAGCACTTGTTAGTACTGACCGTGGGAGTGTCCAGTGGGGCCCAAGGGCCGTCCATAGCTGCCTCTCCTCTTCGGACAGGTTGTCTTGAAGTAGGGATATGGCTGAGTTGGTCAGGGCAGGGCTGATCACTGAGGCTCCTAGAGCAGGGCCCCCAGTAATCCTCACCAGCTGGGGCCACACATGAAAGAGACCACAGTTTAGATCAGGATCATTGGAAATAATGGATTGACTGGAGAATTGGCAACAGTAGATTCATAATGAAGAGCAAGCTAGGCCTAATGAACTCTATGGTCCGGTTTTCCCAGACACAGATTAAGCCTAGTCCTGGACTAAACATAATTCTCAATGGAGATTCTCCATTGAAAGCACTTTTCTATCCAGGAGTTACTATAAGTCCACAAAGTCAGCAATACACAGGGAGTGTGTCTGAAAAACCAAACCTATAAAAGCGTCTAAAACATGTTTTCACTTTGTCATTATGGGGTATTGTGTGTAGATGGGTGACAGAAAAAATCTATTTTATCAATTTTGAATTCAGGCTGTAACACAACAAAATGTGGAATAAGTCAAGGAGTATGAATATTTTCTGAAGGCACTGTACATGTGTAGCAATACACATGAAGTATATACGGACAAACATATGGACAAATAGACAGAGCAGACATACAGTATAGCCAATAAGTATGTAACAAAGGGAGTCAAAAATCTACATAATTTCTAAACATACTAATTTAGCCCTTAAATATGAGAATCACTCACCTATCTAATTTCATAATTGAGATGACATAAGAATACTAATGATCATATAAAAGTTATTTTTAAAGATAATGCTTTTGTTCCCCCCCCTTCTAGTTATAACGATCTAATCCTGTGTTGACAACAATAGCAACAGGTGTTGTCCCCATAGCTTTCTCCCTCTGTTGGCCTCTTATAGCCAGAGCATAAGCAATGGGTATAAAGGTTATCATTGTTGACTCACCATATCAAGAGGTTTGAACATATGGTGGAGCAGCTCTTCTGAGGATGGGTTGGAGATGGAAGACTTGAGACGAACCTGGAAATAAATATGATGAGTACACAATATCTAAACTGTTTTGTTGACATAGTAGTGGCAGTGTTCCCTTTACTCACCAGTAGACTGAAGCAGTATTTGAATTTTTGGAAGATATCCATGAATTCTTCTTTAGGTGGAGGGCAAGCCTTTGCAGTAAGCAAGTCCTCTATAGTCAAGGCAGAGAAAAAATACATTATCAGGAAAGGATCATTGATTTTAGCTTTGAAAGGCATCCTGAGTTGAACCAGTTCAGGAGGTCACTTGGCTAGCAAACCTATTGTTGCTCATGTGAGTAGCTTAGGACAAAACAAAAACAAATTCCTTATCCCTCTTACCCTCTGCTCTTTGCTTGCGACTTTTCTTATTTTTCTTCTTCCTCTGGCTGAAAACTGTGGCAGCCACTGCAGTCTGTTGTAGCTTTGCCATGAAGACCTCAATGTCATTGAAACAGTGATTAAGGATCCCCTAAAATTCAGACACATGAGAAAAGAGTTAACCCTACAGTAAAATTGTGATTAAATCATTTAATATTGAAATTGTAAAGTGTATTATAATATTATTACATACCACTTCTCTCTCAGCTCGTAGAAAATAAATATCAGGCTGAGGTTGCCCGCCGTTTACACCATTCGCTGTTGAGGACAGAAGAGAAGATTCCTAGCGTCCATTTCTATTCATTGCCATAGTTGGAATTTCCTGCATTCAGAATTCCTGCCCACTCTAACTCCCCACACACCTTCCCCCAACACACACAATGTAATCTCTGTATTCCTGATAATATTTTACCTTAAATACCTCTACCAGTGCCTCATTTCTCCCCTCCCTCCCCCTCTCTCTCTCTTCCTCTCTCTTCCCAACTCTTCCCCTCCTTTTAGCCAATTCGGTTCAAAGCATTTCATTGACATGGCAAACATGTAAATTGCCAGAGCATGCACAAACATTGGCTCTCAAACAAAGAAGATGGCTCCCATCTTTATACCTCTGATTCCTGGGTAAGGTGGAGGGTTGGAAAGCAGGGGGTTGGGAGCATGTGGAATGGGGGGGCTTGGAATTCCGTAGGGGTCCATCATCGCTGCTTTGGTATTTTGGGGAAGAACAGGGTCTATCGGAGGAAGTCTGGAGGAAAAGGAGAGAGAGATTTTTTAAAACCAGGACACTCATACTGTATCATGCACCTTTCTACCTTCAAGGGATAGTTTTTGTAAAGCACCTTTGTCATTTGACTTCATGGTTGGAATCCAGCGGATAAAACACAAATGAAGCTACAGTCAGTAAGGTCAATATTGTCACACCCTGGCTCTGGGACTCTATATGTTGAGCCAGGGTGTGTTCATTCTATGTGTTCTATTTCTATGTTGGGGGTTCTAGGTTGTGTATTTCTATGTTGGCCTGAGTGACTCCCAATCAGAGGCAACGAGTGTCAGCTGTTGGCTGGTTGTCTCTGATTGGGAGCCATATTTATACTGTCTGTTTTCCTTTTGTGTTTGTGGGTTCTTGTTCAGTGTCGGTCATTGTTACCGTGGACTTCACGAGTCGTTTATTGTTTTGTTGTTTCGTGTGTGCACTTTAATTAAATAAAGTATCATGTTCGTTCATCACGCTGCGCATTGGTCTCTCCCTGACGATCGTGACAAATATCCTCACTTGCAACAAAGGCCTGCCACTGTCATGAATATGATTAAGGCAAAAAAAATGTTGTTCCTAAGACTTAGTTCATGACTGTTGCTAATAACAACCATTGATTCAACACCATGGGAAACGCCCTTCAGTAAATGCATATGGAACTGTGACATATTTAATCTCCTTGGTAAATAATGAATGACATATAGAGTCAATGGCACCCACCACCTTCCTCTCAAATGTGCATAATAGGTTTACAAAAGGAAGTCTTGAAATGAAGGCACAAACTATCTTGATCAGTGATAATCTAGTAAAAAATTTACTTTAAAAACAATTCAATGTAATATTTAACAAGCAGAGGTCCAAATATCAATATTTACGTAGGCCTACTGTGACTAACACACGTCAACTCACATTTATACAACTTTATATGGCTAAAATGACAAAGCAAATGTATTCCTCAACAACTTTAGACAGAATTGGAACAACAGATTTAGACAGATAAATAGTTTTGTCACGTTAGGTCGAGACATTGTTTGTTATTGGTCTGTTTGCTAATTCTCGAAGACACACATACACTCTTAGAAAAAAAGGGTTCCAAAAGTGTTCTTCGGCTGTCCCCATAGGAGAACCCTTTTTGGTTCCAGGTAGACCCTTTTTTGGTTCCAGGTAGAACCCTTTTGGGTTCCATGTACAACCCTCTGTGGAAAGGGTTCTGCATTGAACCCAAAAGGGTTCTACCTGGAACCAAAAAGGGTTCTTCAAAGGGTTCTCCTATTTCTATTTATTTATTTAACCTTTATTTGACCAGGAAAAGCCCATTGAGACCCAGAGTCTCTTTTTCAAGGGAGACCTGCAACAATCAATACATTACAGAATTAAAACATACAACAATACAATACAATTCAACAACATGATCCAGCCTAAAATAAGCATTTACACTACTCTGTAACAGAGCCTCCCAGCATAAATCCTATGGGGACAGCCAAAGAACCCTTTAAGGTTCTAGATAGCACTTTTTTTCTAGGAGTTTACTGTACACAAAGTACTCAAATCAAATCAAATTGTATTGGTCACATACACGTATTTAGCAGATGTTATTGCGGGTGTAGCGAAATGCTTGTGCTTCTAGCTCCGACAGTGCAGTAACATTTACATTTTTTACATTTTAGTCATTTTGCAGACGCTCTTATCCAGAGCAACTTACTGTTAGTGAGTGCATACATTTTCATACATAACATCTAACAAGTAATATCTAACAATTTCACAGCATATACCCAATAAACACAAATCTAAGTAAGGAATTAATTAAGAATATATACATATATGGATGAGCAATGTCAGAGCGGCATGGACTAAGATAAAGTAGAATAGTATAGAATACAGTATATACATATGAGATGAGTAATGCAAGCTATGTAAACATTATTAAAGTGACTAAGATACCGTAGAATAGTATAGAATACAGTATATACATATGAGATGAGTAATGCAAGCTATGTAAACATTATTAAAGTGACTAAGATACCGTAGAATAGTATAGAATACAGTATATACATATGAGATGAGTAATGCAAGATATGTAAACATTATTAAAGTGACTAAGATACCGTAGAATAGTATAGAATACAGTATATACATATGAGATGAGTAATGCAAGATATGTAAACATTATTAAAGTGGCTAGTGTTCCATTTCTTAAAGTGGCCAGTGACTTCTAGTCTATGTCTACATACTCAACAATGTGCAATGTAGAAATATACACCAGGTAGCATCTAAATTATATCTTACCTTTTCTGTGTGTCCTTTAAATGTCCTTTAACTGTGGGTTTCAAAGTAAGTTTAAGCCTGTGTCAGTGAACTGCCACCATCCTCTCCTCCCTACCACAATGGCCTTGTTCTCTCAGTCACACCTTAAGTTATGCAAAACCGGTCCAACGAGTCTGTCCTCTCGTTCTCAGCTGCTCACTCTCTCCCATCCACCTCTCTCTCTCTCTCTCTCTCTCTCTCTTGCGTGTGTGCGATTGCTTTCAGTCTGACATGTGCATGCTCTCACCTTGGCCTAAATCCATATAGAAACTGAGAATGGATGGTAGTGATGCATAGAGGTAAACAACGTAAAAGTCATCTCTGGCTGTGGGACATTTCTACTTCCTTAAAAGTATCTATTATCTTTTCAATCTCTCTGTCTGTGTATGCGTCTGTGTCTGCAGGTGCATTCCGGCAGACGAGTAAAAGAAGGGATGGGAATTATTTCTCAGTGAGGATAGTGTCACAGTGATGGATAGATGAAACAGGATACCTTTCCAACTCATCCTGCATTAAAACAATACATTCAACATTTGAAATGGCCGGAACTGTAACGCCTCACATGTAACCATAGCTAATTAAGCAATATGGCTTTAAAAGACTAAAGTGCTTTTAAATAGTAGAATCATAAAGGTCATATGTACAAGCCCCTTAACCAAAATGTAATTTGTGTTTGTTAATTAATAAGGCATTGTCCTACTGTTCACGCCCCTTATATAAAGCAACTTTTTTGTCTCGCTAAATTGTATTGTGACCCCCATGTTTCAGTCACACATTTCCTCTATCCACAGTTCTATATATAGAGTGCCTTCAGAAAGTATTCATACCCTGTGACTAATTCCACATTTTGTTGTGTTACAGCCTGAATTCAAAATGGATTAAATTGATAATTGTGTCTCTCACACATCTACATACAATACCCCATAATGACAAAGTGAAAACATGTTTTTAGACATTTTTGCAAATGGATTGAAAATGAAATACCTAAATATCTAATTTACATAAGTAGTCACACCCCTGAGTCGATACATGTCAGAATCACCTTTGGCAACGATTAGAGCTGTGAGTCTTTCTGGGTAAGTGTCTAAGAGCTTTGCACACCTGGATTGTACAATATTTCTTCAAGCTCTGTCAAGTTGGTCACTCAGAAACATTCAATGTTGTCTTCATAAGCACCTCCAGTGTATATTTGGCCTGGTCTTTTAGGTTATTGTCCTGCTGAAAGGTGAATTTGTCTCCCTGTGTCTGTTTGAAAGCAGACTGAACCAGATTTTCCTCTAGGATTTTGCCTATTCCGTTTATTTTTATCCTAAAATAACTCCCTAGTCCTTGCCGATGACAAGCATATCCATAACATGATGCAACCACCACTATGCTTGAAAATATGAAGAGTGGTACTCGGTAATGTGTTATATTGGATTTGCCCCAAACATAACACTTTGTATTCAGGACAAAAAAGTTAATTTCTTTGCCACATTTTTATCAGTTTTACTTTAGTGCCTTAATGCAAACAGGATGCATGTTTTGGAATATTGTTATTCTGTACAGGCTTCCTTGTTTTCATTCTGTCAATTAGGTTAGTATTGTGGAGTAACTACGATGTTGTTGATCCATCCTAAGTTTTCTCCTATCACAGCCATTAAACTCTGTAACTGTTTTAAAGTCCCCATTGGACTCATGGTGAAATCCCTGAGTGGTTTTCTTCTTCTCTGGCAACTGTGTTAGGAAGGATGCCTGTATCTTTGTAGTGACTGGGTGTATTGATACACCATCGAAAGTGTAATTAATAACTTCACCATGCTCAAAGGGATATTCAGCGTCTGCTTTTTATTTTTTACCTATCTACCAATAGGTGCCTTTCTTTAAGAGGCATTGGGAAACCTCCCTGGTCTTTGTGGTTGAATCTGTGTTTGAAATTCACTGCTCGACTGAGTGAACATACAGATAATTGTATGTGTGGGGTACAGAGATGAGATAGTCATTCAAAAATCATGTTAAACACTATTATTGCACACAGAGTGAGTCCATGCAACGTATTATGTGACTTGTTAAGCACATTTTTACTACTGAACCTATTTAGGCTTGCCATAACAAAGAGGTTGAATACTTATTGACTCAAGACATTTCAACTTTTTATTTTTTATTAATTTGTAAAAATTTCAAAAAAACATTATTCCACTTTGACATTATGTAGCATTGTGTGTAGGCCAGTGACACAACATCTCAGTTGAATCCATTTTGAATTCAGGCTGTAACACAACAAAATGAGGAAAAAGTCAAGGGGTGTGAATACTTTCTGAAGGCACTGTACATCACGCCAAATGTATTGAAAAGGAGATTTACATTTACGTCATTTAGCAGACGCTCTTATCCAGAGCGACTTACAGTTAGTGATTACATTTTTTTTTTTTTTATACTGGCCCCCCGTGGGAATCAAACCCACAACCCTGGCGTTGCAAACACCATGCTCTATCAACTGAGCTACATCCCTGCCGGCCATTCCCTCCCCTACCCTGGACGACGCTGGGCCAATTGTGCGCCGCCCATGAGTCTCCCGGTCACGGCCGGCTGCGACAGAGCCTGGATTCGAACCAGGATCTCTAGTGGCACAGTTAGCACTGCGATGCAGTGCCTTAGACCACTGCGCCACTCAGGAGACGTACAGATGTACAAAGCATTATTTGTACTGTGTGTCTCTGAGTCGGAGGACCTCAGGGACGGCCTCCAGAACTATCTGCTGGCTCCACAGCTTCTCTGCCCAGGCCAGGAGGGACAGACACGACTGGGCTTCCTCCACACTCTTCACTTTGCCATTCTGCACGGAGAACATCACTTGGTGCTGCACAGGGAAGAGGAAGAAGAAAAATAAAGAGATTTGGGATATTTCCAAGGAAATCAATTAGAAACCACATCTACACAGGTATATACAGTATTGTCATGGTTGTAATAACACAGTATAACAATGGTTATATAACAAATTCTGATATGACGTAATATAAAAACATTGAAGAAATGTTCAAAGCACTTATGTTGATGAGATACCGTGAGACGTCTGTCATCATGTGACTTTTACTTGGAAAATGTCTGCATTTTCCTGGAGGCAGAAGGTTTGAGAGAAAACTATTACTTGATAAAGGTGAAGATCACTGTTAAAGGATGATGAAACTAAAGGGCTTCTCATTCATAAACCATTTAGAACTGTAACAGAGGGTGTAGTCAAAATACCTTTGTTCTATGATGGGTGTAGTTAATTTGGTATTGTCCAACTGCTTTGATTCTAGCTATTTACTGTCCTGAGTTAGTCTGGCTAACACCTAACTCAAAGTCCTCCTGACTTCAGAGTCTGGAAAGGCTATTTTGATGTTTTCGGTACGATACGTCCATTACGAAGGGGATGTGTTTTCTTTCTCACTCAAACAACCACACAGTTAGGAGCGCCACATGAAATTTAGGAGCACCAGAATATATATATATATTTTTTTAATTGACTTACAGCCTATATTGGGCCTATATGACTTCTGTCATATGGTGTGCCCTAGAAACTAATATGTAACACTGTAAAGACATTAGTTTATTATAAAAGCTAAAATATTGATACAAATACCTGTTATTGACATTTCAAAGTAATTTGTTGAATATTAGGTTTCTACATTGTGTAAAAGCACTACGGTATTTTCCTATTGAGATACATTCCATTTAAAATTGTACACTGTCTCTTTAAAAACGTCAGGTTTGTAATGATGACATGTAAGAGATCTGTCATTCATTCATTGCTATGCTATGAACATTGATCTCCTGAAGAAACTATCCATTTTCCTTTCTTTCTGTGCCACCAAATGTTTGGATATACTAGTAAAGTTAGCTAACTTGCCAATGAGGTAACATGACTGAACAAGGTGTAAACAAATCGTTAACGCGTGCAACCATGACGCTATCGAATCTGCACTCACTTTTTTCTCTAGGGCATGGTTCATCAATTAGAATCAGCCACTTGCCGACTTTTTCTTGAGTGGATGGTCAGCTGGCCTGAACATAATTACCTTGCTTACATACAATCACATATACTCAGTGGACCGTTAATTAGTTAAACCACCCCATTCACGAAAATTGTTAGCTCTTACAGACATTAGTCACATGGCCGTGGCTTACTATATAAAGTAGGCAGACAGGCATCGAGGCATTCAGTTACTGTTCGATTGAACGTTAGAATGGGCAAAACAAGTGACCTAAGCGATTTTGAGTGTGGTATGATCATTGGTGCCAGGCACGCTGTTTCCAGTATCTCAGAAACAGCCAGCCTCCTGGGCTTTTCACACATGACAGAGTCTAGGGTTTACCGAGAATGGCGCGACAAACAAAAAACATTCAGTCAGCGGCAGTCCTATGGGCGAATACAGCTCATTGATGAGAGAGGTCGAAGGAGAATAGCAAGAATCATGCAAGCTAACAGGCGCGCCACAATCAGGCAAATAACGGCGCAGTACAACAGTGGTGTGCAGAACGGCATCTCGGAAAACGCAACTCGTCGGTCCTTGTCACGGATGGGCTATTGCAGCAGACGACCACACCGGGTTCCAGTCCTATCAGCTAAAAACAAGAAGAAGCGGCTCCAGTGGGCACACGATCACAAACACTGGACAATTGAGGAGTGGAAAAACATCGCCTGGTTCGACGAATCCCGGTACCTGTTGCGTCAAACTGATGGCAGAGTCAGGATTAGGCGTAAGCATCATGAGTCCAAGGCCCCATCCTGCCTGGTGTTAACGGTACAGGCTGGTGGTGGTGGTGTAATGGTGGTGAATGTTTTCCTGGCACACGTTAGGTCCCCTGATACCAATTGAGCAACGTTTGAACGCCACAGCCTATCTGAACATTGTTGCTGACCAGGTATATCCCTTCATGGCTACAGCGGGGTCAGACCCAGTACTACACTAAAGAAAAATATAAACGCAACATGTAAAGTGTTGGTCCCATGTTTCATGAGCTGAAATAAAAGAGAGCAGAAATGTTCCATACGCACAAAAAGCTTATTTACATCCCTGTTAGTGAGCATTTCTCATTTGCCAAGATAATCCATCCACATGACAGGTGTGGCATATCAAGAAGCTGATTAAACAGCACAATCATTACACAGGTGCAACTTGTGCTGGGGACAGTAAAAGGCCACTCTAAAATGTGACAATAACACAATGCCACAGATATCTCCAGTTTTGAGGGAGTGTGCAATTGGCATGCTAACTGCAGGAATGTCCAACAGAGCTGTTGCCAGAGTATTTAATGTTAATTTCTCATGAGGCTCATTGTCGTGCCATTCAATTTCTCTACCAAAGTTGTTTTAGAGAATTTGGCAGTACGTCCAACTGGCCTCACAACCGCAGACCACGTTTAACCATACAAGCCAGGGCCTCCACGTCCGGCTTCTTCACCTGTGGGATCGTCTGAGACCAGCCACCCAGACAGCTGATGAAACTGTGGGTTTGCACAATCAAATAATTTCTGCACAAACTATCAGAAACTGTCTCAGTGAAGCTCATCTGCGTGCTCGTCGTCCTCACCAGGGTCTTGACCTGACTGCAATTCGGTGTCGTAACCGACTTCAGTAGGCAAATACTCACCTTCGATGGCCACTGGCATGCTGGAGAAGTGTGCTCTTCATGGATGAATCCCGGTTTCAACTGTACTGGGCAGATGACAGACAGCGTGTATGGCGTCGTGTAGGTGAGCGGTTTGCTGATGTCAACGTTCTGAACAGAGTGCCCCATGGTGGCGGTGGGGTTATGGTATGGGCAGGCAGGGGCGCAACTTTCACTGGGGATGGGGGGGACATGTCCCCCTCACATTCTGAAATTGCATTTTTGTCCCCCCCCAGTTTTATAATTGGAATGTGATGCAAAACGAGGCAACGGCGTGCTTTAGAACCATGTGGACATCTCCGAGCAGTCGGGTAGGCTGTTTGGAGTGTTTATCCGACTGAATAAAAAATGTACAAAAACCAATGTTGTGCCCCTGTGGGCAGGCATAAACTACAGACAATGAACACAATTGCATTTTATCGATGGCAATTTGAATGCACACAGATACCATGATGAGATCCTGAGGCCCATTATCGTGCCATTCATCTGCCGCCATCACCTCATGTTTCATCATGATAACTCACGGCCCCATGTCGCAAGGATCTGTACACAATTCTTGGAAGCTGAACATTTCCCAGTTCTTCCATGGCCTGCATACTCACCAGACCCATTGAGCATGTTTGGGATGCTCTGGATCGAAGTGTATGACAGCGTGTTCCAGTTCCCGCCAATATCCAGCAACTTCGCACAGCCATTGAAGAGAAGTTGGACAACATTCCACAGGCCACAATCAGCAGCCTGATCAACTCTATGCGAAGGAGATGTGTCGGGCTGCAATGAGGCAAATGGTGGTCACACCAGATACTGACTGGTTTTCTGATCCACGCCCCTACCTTTTTTTTAAAGGTATCTATGACCAACAGATGCATATCTGTATACCCAGTCATGTGAAATCCATAGATTAGGGCATAATTAATTTATTTCAATTGACAAATGTTCTTATATGAACTGTAACTCAGTGAAATCTTAGATATTGTTGCGTTTATATTTTTGTTCAGTGTAGATGGGTGTACCTAAAAAACTGGCCACTGTGTGTATATCTCTCTATTATGGGTGGCAATACTTTGGAACAGATTTCCAAAATTAAAATCACTTGGAGCTGATTTGCAGATGTTTTTACAGTCTTTTATGTCCAACAATAAAGAATAACAAAATAAAAAAAGTTTAATTTGTTTTGCTCAGAGAAGTTGGGGAGCCAAATAGAATCGCTGCCTGTTGGGGTAACCTGCTCTAACACCCGGAACAATGGTACAGCGAAGCCTTGTCACCACAACAGTTATAATCTGGGAGAGAAAAAAAATCCTAGTCGCACAGTGCTACCAAAATAAAACTCCTGGTCGCCAGAAAAATATTACGTGGCATATGCAACCAAATTGGTCACACTTTAGAGCCCTGCCTGTATGACCCAAGAGGGACCTGAACACCCTCACCCCTCCCTGGGTCAGTCTCGATCTGTCCCTCTCCCTGTTTCACTCACTAACCTGTGATTTACCCACCCAACCAGTTTGACCACAGAACTGTGGTGAGCTGTGAGACAGCTTGTAAGGAAGGACGTCACTAAATCATGAAATTATTGCTTGCAAGACTCTACCTGGGACTCTGAGAAACTGATATAAGGCAGAGCCAAGCATGCAGGCAGGTCTTAACCGGGGAGATGTGGTTTGATGAGCGTTGGGCTTGTAGCCTTTGCAAGTATGCGCATTGCAAACACCTTGATGAGGGAGGTTGTCGTTCGCCCCTGGGTAGGGAAGCCGTCGACGAAGATGGGTAGTGAGGGGGAAATTGGAGAACTAGATAAAATAGTGGGGATTGCTAGGACAGCGAGCCATCTCCCCGGCGTTGCAGCATCAGCCAGCCAGCTGGCTTTTGGGAACAGACCGCGCTGCGCGTTGTAGCGTGTTCTTTGACATGCAAATTAATTAGCTAAGCTTTATCAGTGTTTGTAAACAGAGCACGCTGCGAGTGTAGTGCGCTCCTCTATTCTACGTAATGAATCGGGATAAAACCTACAGTGATCAACCTGAATCCAAGTATAGCCAAGTTGTTCCTGTCCAGTTTGTAGCCTATTCAGTGCACCATGTTTTCTATGGTGTTTATTCTATACAAGAGCAAGGTCATGTTGATTATAAAGTCTTTACTTCAGCATCACTCTGTAGCATGCATACAGCTCCATTCAGTGTATAGTAAGTAATGCCTAACTTGGCTCACTAGTATCACAATCAGATGCACATAACAGCAGCGCCATCTATTGGCTTGGCGACATCTCGCAACATCTTCCTTTACCCAACAAATGAAGATAACTCCTCCTCGTCTCATAAACAGGAGAACTGGGATTAGACCCTTACATATAACTGTGTTCTTATTCAAGTACCTTCAATAAGCATCAACTTTAAAGTCAATAAGCAGACTACCCTCTTCCCCCTTACAAAAAAAATATATATATTTAGATTAAACAACATAGTCTCTGGAGTATTTTACAGGCAGCCTGATATTTGCCCTGGTTGTGGTGTGTCTCAGAGTTATATTTTCAGGCAGTGGGGCTGCATCCATGTCAGCAGCCTGTTGTTCACCACCACCTTGGATGGCAGGTTCGTTCCATGGTCCCCAGTCATCCTCATCCATGTTTGTTTGGTGGTCTTTCGGAAGGATTCTGAGTTGTTCAGTCACTGGACGAATGTCTTTTCTGTTTCTGCAGTATTTTTTACCATTAACTAGTACTTCATACGACCGGTCACTGAGTTGATCAACGCACATGCCCAGCGTCCAAGTGCTGGCTGAGTTGTTGGGGTGGAGAAGAATCCTTACTCTTTGTCCTTGGATGATGTTGGGCATGTCACAGGCATGTGTGTCCTAGTGGTGTTTTTCTGTCAGCCCTTTGGCTTGTTTTCTTGGAATGACACTTTGTACCACTTGGGGTTTGAGCAGTTTTTTCATGGTGGGTAGGATCGTGCGTGTGCGTCTGGATATGAGTAGCTGGACCGGAGAACTGTTAAGTCCCTCTGTTGGAGTTTCGCCATTCCGCCATGCCAACACTGCTTTCCATGGGTCTTCACCATCCATCGCAGCCTTTTTTAGGAGCGTTTTGGCAATTTTCACAGCTGATTCCGCTTTGCCATCGCTTTGGCTGTGATACGGTGATGACGTCACATGTTTAAAGTCCCACTCATCAGCACATTTTTGAAAGTCCATTCCGGAGAAGGGGGGGGCATTATCAGAAACAACAGTGTGGGCAACGCCATGTCTGCTGAACTGCTTTTTGCAGCATTCAATGATTTTGTCTGATATGGTGTCAGTCAGCTCATCGAGCTACCAGTAGTCCAAGTAATAATCGACCATGATGAGGTAATTGCTTTTGTTGACTGTGAGTAAGTCCATCCCGATCTTGGACCATGGGAGGGGAGGGATTTGGTGGGGGATGAGTGTCTCCTTTTGTTGTCTCTTCTGGATGGAGTTGCAGGTTGCACATTTGCTGATAAAAATCTTTACGTCCTCCGTAATCCTTGGTCAGAAAACAGCATCGCTTGCCTTTCTGAGACTGGCCTCTGCCTGAGTGGCCAGAGTGTATTTTGTGTAGAATGTCAGCGCGTAACATGTCAAGGATGAAGACCCTGTTTCCTTTAAATATCAGTCCATTTTCTGTGGTGAGCTCCTCTTTGTACGTCCAGAAATCTTTCAGTGTGTGACTCACAGCCTGCTTGGTTCCAGGCCAGCCGTTTTTGATTTGATTTGTGTGTACAGAGCCTGAAACAGTGGGTCCTGGGAACAGAGTGCTTTGATTGACTCCATTGTCTTAGTTGAGATGTTGACATCACTGGTGTGATCCACCTGTTCCAGGTCAGTTGTGGCTAGACCCATAGTGTAGACCGTGGCTGGTGTTTGCATTGGTCTGTGTTCTGTGGTTGATTGAGCTGTTCTGGACAGGAAGTCAGCTACATGTAGTTCTTTGCCTTGTTTGTATTGCATGTGGAGTTGGTGTCTTTGTAGCCGTAGCAACATTCTCTGCAGTCTCTTGGGTGCTGTGAGTAGGGATTTCTTGAAGATCGTCTCAAGCGGTTTGTGGTCGCTGTGTATTGTGATGAACTCTCTGCCATGCCGATACTGGTCAAACTTGTCACATGCAAAAACAATGGAGAGACATTCTTTCTCAATCTGTGCATATCTTTGTTCTGTCTGAGTCAATATTCTGGAGGCAAATGCAACAGGTTGTCTTTTCTGTAGAAGGGCTGCGCCCAAACCTGTCTCATTGGCATCACACTGCAGTGTGACTTCACCATTCAGGTTGTAGTATTTGAGCACTGGGTGTTGTCTGACTAACTGTTTGATAGTCTCCACTGCTGTCCATTCAATGTCCTTGTCAGTCAGTCTTCTGAGTGGCTCACACACATCAGATAGGTGGGGCATGAATTTTGCAAGATAGTTCACAAATCCCAACAGCCGCTGTAGTGACTTGACGTCGGTCGGTGTACCCATGTTCTGAATGGCTGTTATTTTCTCTGGGTCAGGGCAAAGGCCCACTGTGGTGAGAAGATGACCCATGTATGTCACACTAGGTAGCTTTAACCAGAGTTTATTTTTGTTCAGCTTCAGGTTGACATCTCTTGCTCTCTGCAGGAGAGCTGTAAGGTTTTTGTGTCACAGTTCCCTCAGCCAGAACCCAAAAGCAGACCAGGACAAGGAGAGTTGAACGAAAGTGAGGGTTTATTCGGATACAAACAAAAGGTGCAGAATATTCCAGGGACAGAGCGGGCGGCGTGGATGAGTAGTTGGGGGTGCAGTGCAAGGTCCAGTGATGGCTCGGCAGCCGCCGACCATCAGGCAGAGGTGGGGTGAAGGTTCCGGACGTGTGACTGCAGGTGAAACAAAAACGGAGGTAAGGACACAAAAACTCAACAAAGTACAAAACAACAAAACTCACGCTAGATACTCTAACTGATACGCAGATACACCTACTGTTCATGGCTAACGATCCGGCAGGAACTGGATGTTGGGCCAGAGCCTAAGAAAGGTGCTGATTAGGCCCAGGTGTGCAGATTGCTAATGGGAAGCAGGTGCGGAAACCAGAGCGCTCCCCGGAGCGTTCCCGAACCCTCGGGAAACTGGAGATTACGACCAGGACCCGACTCAGACAGCCGGGATCGTTACAGTACCCCAGGATGGAGGCGGTAAAAGTCCCTGATGAGATCCGCATCTAGGACCTGTCGCCGCGGAATCCAACTCCTCTCTTCAGGACCATACCCCTCCCAGTCCACGAGATACTGGAAACCCCGGCCCCGCCGTCTGGAATCCATAATGCGACGCACCGTGTAGGCAGGACCACCTCCGATCATCCGAGGAGGAGGAGGAGGAGGCGGAGGAGGCAACAGAGGACTGAGGAAGACAGGCTTGAGGCAGGAGACATGAAAGGTGGGATGGACTCTGAGCGTCCCTCGGTAGTTTGAGTCGCACTGCCACTGGATTGATCACCTTCTCCACCACAAACGGACCAATAAACTTCGGTAACAACTTCCTAGACTCAGTCCGTAACGAAGATCCCGTGTGGCCAACCAAACCCTATCTCCGATGGTATAGGTGGGAGCGGGGTCCGGCGACGATTCGCCTGGAGCTGATACCGGTCCGAACCTCTAAGGAGTGCCTTTCTGGCCCGATGCCAGGTCCGGTGGCAACGACGAATATGGGCCTGAACAGAAGGCACAGAGAGCTCCTTCTCCTGAGAAGGGAACAGGGGAGGTTGGTAGCCATACAGGCACTGGAAGGGAGACATCCCAGTGGCAGATGTAGGGAGAGTATTGTGGGCATACTCAACCCAAGGCAACTGAGAGGCCCAGGAGGTGGGGTTGGAAGAGACCAGACAGCGTAAGCGTGGATTCCATCTTCTGGTTGGCTCTCTCCGCCTGACCATTGGATTGGGGGTGAAAACCAGATGTGAGACTGACTGTAGCTCCAATGGCCAAAC
Source organism: Coregonus clupeaformis (assembly GCF_020615455.1). Lineage (NCBI taxonomy): Eukaryota > Metazoa > Chordata > Actinopteri > Salmoniformes > Salmonidae > Coregonus > Coregonus clupeaformis. Next base: position 20,428,141 of record NC_059222.1, read on the forward strand.
AGAAGGACTTCCAGACAGCAGAGGTAAACTGAGGGCCACGGTCGGAAAGCGATATCACTGGGCAAACCGTGGACCCTGAAAACCTCCCTGACCAGGATCTCGGACGTCTCCGAGGCAGAGGGAAGCTTGGCAATAGGCACAAAGTGGGCGAACTTGCTGAACCTGTCCACGATAGTCAGAACGACTCGTGTTCCCTCAGAAGCGGGCAACCCCCGTGACGAAGTCCAGGGCCAGATGCGACCATGGACGCTGGGGAATAGGAAGGGGGGTGAAGTAGTCCAGAGCTGGGCCGATTGGTACCTCTTATTCTGCGCACACACTGGACAGGCAGCAACAAAACCCCCGAGTATCTCGGCCATGGCAGGCCACCAAAAACGTCTGCGAAGAAACGCCATTGTCCGAGCCACGCCAGGGTGACAAGCCATCTTACTGGCGTGGGACCATTTGAGAACAGCAGGACGAACCGACTCAGGCACAAACAACCGACCGGGTGGACCGTTACCGAGTCCGGGCTGAGTCCGAAGGCGCCAGCACCTCCTCCTCAATCTTCCACATAACTGCTCCCACGACGCAGTTCCGGGGGAGAATTGTCTGGTCTTGGACCCACTCTCCTCCGTCTTGGAGAACATCCGGGACAAGGCGTCCGCCTTGCCGTTCTTAGATCCAGGTCGGAACGTCAGGACAAACTTGAATCGTCCGAAAAACAACGCCCACCTGGCTGACGGGGAGTTGAGCCGTTTAGCCGATTGCACGTAAGCAAGATTCTTGTGGTCAGTCCAGACAATAAACGGTTGCTCCGCCCCCTCCAACCAGTGGCGCCACTCCTCCAAGGCAAGTTTCACCGCGAGAAGCTCCCGGTTACCCACATCGTAATTCCTCTCCGCAGGCGAAGGCGACGAGAGTAGTAGGCGCAGGGATGGAGTTTACTGTCCGTGGAGCATCGCTGCGACAGGATGGCGCCAACTCCCACATCAGACGCGTCCACTTCAACGACGAACTGACCGGGCCGTGTCCGGTTGAGAGAGAATCGGGTGCGTTGGTGAATCGCTTCTTCAAATCCAGAAACGCTCGATCCGCCTCCGGATTCCACTTGAAGGTCCTGATGCTGGAAGTCAAGGCAGTTAATGGAGCGGCCACACGGCTGTAATCCCGGATGAATCTGCGGTAGAAAGCAGAAACCCCAAAAATCTCTGGAGCTGCAATCTCGTACCGGGCTGGGCCCATTCCAGAACCGCTCTAACCTTCTCCTGGTCCATCCTAATCTCACCCCTGAGATGATGTACCCGAGAAAGGATGTCGTGTGGGCGTGAAACTCGCACTCTCGGCCTTCACGAACAGGCGATTCTCCAATAATCGCTGCAGAACCTGCCGGACATGCTGGAGCGTGGTCGGAAGGTTCCTTCGAGAAGATCAGAATGTCATCCAGGTAAACAAACACGAAGAGACCGATCATATCTCTCAGGACGTCGTTCACCATACTCTGGAATACCGCTGGAGCATTGGTCAGTCCAAACGGCATCACCTGATACTCGAGGTGCCCCATCGGTGTATTGAAACCCGTCAACCACTCGTCCCCCCTCTGATCCGGACCAGGTGATACGCATTGCGTAGGTCTAACTTGGTGAACACCGTAGCACCCTGTAAGGAGTCGAAGGCAGAACTCATCAAGGGCAGGGGATACTTGTTCTTGACCGTGATGTCTTCAACCCCCGATAGTCAATACATGGTCGAAGAGAGCCATCCTTCTTACCCACAAAGAAGAATCCTGCCCCCAGGGGTGATGACGAGGGACGAACGAGACCAGCAGCTAGGGACTCCTTGATGTAGGTCTCCAACGCCTCACGTTCAGGTCGGGAGATACTGTATAACCTTCCCTTGGGGTAGACAGCTCCAGGGACCAGGTTGATGGCACAATCATATGGTCGGTGGGGAGGGAGTGACAGAGCCTTCTGCACTGAAAACTTCCCCAAATCGTGATATGTCTCGGGAACCAGGGACAAATCTGGAGGTTTAGCCTCAATCACCTGACTGGGAACCGAATGGGGGCAGGCGGTCTTGAGACAGTTAGCATGACAATCCAGGCTCCAACTCGTTACCTTGCCCGTCACCCAATCGAACGTGGGATTGTGTTCCCTTCAGCCAGGGGTATCCAAGGACCAGAGGAACATGGGAAGACGGCAGAATGAAAAATGAAATCATCTCAGAATGATTCCCTGACAACCGCATCTTAACCGGTTCAGTCCTCATCGTGATACGTGCCAGACTACTGCCGTTCAGAGTGGTCGCTTCAATGGCTTCCGGCAATTGCTCCTTGGAAAGCCCCAGCTGTTCCACCAACTCGGCATCAAGAAAGCTTCCATCGGCACCTGAATCGATAAAAGCGTTAAGCGCTAAGCTCTGATTCCTGTTCACAAGGGTAGCCGGGAAGCGGGGTCTGACAGAGGTACTGAGAGGTTGAAACTGGCTCGCTAAAAGTCCTCCCAACTTTAGCGAGCCGGGCAGTTTGACGACCGCAGGGAGCAAGTGGAGATGTAATGTCCCGAGCGACCACAGTAGAGGCAGCAGTTGGTCCCCACGTCTCTGTTGACGCTCCTCCTTGGTTAACCCGTGCCGCCCCACTTGCCTGGGTTCAGAATCGGGAGAGAGGTCCTCTCCACTAATCCTTCGTGGTGGAGAATGATCGACGATGTTCTGGTTCACCACCCGACCCGACTGGGAACTGAGAAGCTGATCGATTGGAAGGACCCCATTGCTTCTCCCTCCTTCGCTCTCGGACTCGATTATCCACCCGAATAGACAAGGCTACCAAGCTGTCCAGGTCACTAGGCTCCGGATAGGAGATCAACTCATCCTTGAGCTGCTCCGACAGACCCTGGTAAAAAAGCCGCTTGCAAAGACTCCTCGTTCCACCCACTCTCCACAGCCAACGTCTTGAACTCGATCACCGAAATCGCCCACGCTACGAAGTTCCTTGGTGAAGAGAAAGCAGGCGCCTAGCTGCGTCCCCCCCTCGGACGGAATGGTCGAAGAGCTTCCTCATCTCGGCCGTGAACCCCTGGTATGAAGCCATGCAGGGATCCTGTCGTTCCCAAACGGCTGAAGCCCACTCCAGCGCCGACCACGCAGCAACTCAATCACAAAGGCTATCCTAGCCTTGTCTGTGGCATAAGAGTAGGGCTGTAGATCGAACACTAATCCACACTGCATAAGGGAAGGAAGCATCCTCCCAGCTCCCCCTCATATTTATCCGCGTCGGAACCTTGGGCTCACGGAGGGACACAACTTCAGAAGCGGCAGGCGAGATGGGTGAAACCGGTAGTGGGTCCTCCACCGGACACTGGCGTTGGTTTTGGACCTCCATCAGGCGGTAGAAAGGTTCCGAACTGACAACGCGATCTCCTGTAGTACCGTGCTATGATGGCCCAACATCTTCTCCTGCTGGGTAATGGCATGGCGAGACTGAGTCCAGGTCCGCTGGGTTCATAATTGGCCGGATCGTTCTGTCACAGTTCCCTCAGCCAGAACCCAAAAGCAGACCAGGACAAGGAGAGTTGAACGAAAGTGAGGGTTTATTCGGATACAAACAAAAGGTGCAGAATATTCCAGGGACAGAGCGGGCGGCGTGGATGAGTAGTTGGGGGTGCAGTGCAAGGTCCAGTGATGGCTCGGCAGCCGCCGACATCAGGCAGAGGTGGGGTGAAGGTTCCGGACGTGTGACTGCAGGTGAAACAAAAACGGAGGTAAGGACACAAAAACTCAACAAAGTACAAAACAACAAAACTCACGCTAGATACTCTAACTGATACGCAGATACACCTACTGTTCATGGCTAACGATCCGGCAGGAACTGGATGTTGGGCCAGAGCCTAAGAAAGGTGCTGATTAGGCCCAGGTGTGCAGATTGCTAATGGGAAGCAGGTGCGGAAACCAGAGCGCTCCCCGGAGCGTTCCCGAACCCTCGGGAAACTGGAGATTACGACCAGGACCCGACTCAGACAGCCGGGATCGTTACATTTTGTCATGAACTGCCATCGCCTCTTCATGTGTGTCACCACATCCATAGAGTAGAATGTCATCTGCGATCACACTCACTCCTTTTAGTCCCTGTAGTGCTTCACACTGTTTTCGCTGGTATTCTTCAGCTGCTGGCTTGATTCTAAATGGCATTCTCAGCCATCTATACCTGCCTACAGGTGTCCAGAAAGTTGTTAAGATAGCTGCTCACTTCATCAAGTTTGACTTGCCAATATCCATCTTTGGCATCGAGTACTGAGAATACCTTTGCGTTGGATATCTCTGGTAGAATCTCTTCTATTGTGGGCATCTGGAAGTGCGATCTCAGTAAGGCTTTGATGAGTGCACTGGGGCCCAAGCATATTCGTAGTTTATCAGGTGTTTTCAATGACAACCATGTTGCTGATCCACGGTGTTGGCTCTGTGACTTTCGTGATGATTTCTGCATTGCCCATTGAATGTATGGACTTTGTGATCCTTTCCTTCAGTGGAATAGGTATCCGTCTTGGTAGCTGCTGCACAGGCCGGGAGGCATTGTCTACTTCTAGGTGTAACTCTCCAGGAAGGCAGCCAAGCCCATCCAACACGTCCTTGTACTTGGAGATGATCTCCTCAGTTGTCATGAAGACCTCAGTGGATGTGGTGCTTGGGGCGTCGACGTAATGTAACATATGGCTGTGGTTTACATGTAGTAGGCTGAATCTTTCACACATGTCAGCTGACAGCAGAGGAATCTGGGATGTCTCCATGTATTCTACTGTTGGCTTTATCAGTGTACTGTCATTTGCTTGATTGTAGCTTTGCTGGGTAGGAGAACTGGATTGCCGTCTTGCATGACTCGCTGTAGGTCCCCATAGCTTATGACATTCACTGTTGATCCTGTGTCTAGTTGGCACTTAATTGTGTGGCTGGGGTCATATGTCAATGGCTCATCACTGAGTGGAGCTACCTTAAGGTTAATGAACAATTGTTTTGCCTTGTCTTCCACATAATTAACCTGTGAGATGTATCACATTGCATCTGTTGTTTGGTCATCTGACTCATTATCTTCCTCTAATAGATTGAGTTGAGGTTTGTGTTGTGCTTGTTTGCAAAGTGGTTTCGTTTGCCACATGCTTTACAGGTGACATGCTGGGCATTTGGCTTTGGCATGTACTGAACCACAGTAATGACAGGGTAAGTCGTTTGGCATTCTATGTTTGTTATTATCCCCTGTAAACTCTGTCTGTTTACGACCATATGTTTGGCGTTTTGATTCTGAACGTCGCTCACGGGAGGTAAAATGTACAGTCTCTGGGTCAGTTCTCTCTGCTTCAGGCATATGAAGATGCCACTGTAAGAGATGACATTCCTTTCCCATCATGGTTAGCAGAGTTGCTTTGCAGACGTTTGCATCCTTTTCGTCCAGACTGGTAGCTATCTCATAGTTTTCCCATTGTGCTCGAAAAATTTCCAGTTGTTGTATGTATCGCCCTTCATGTCCATAGGCTCTGGTACTGGTATCCTTCATGTCCATAGGCTCTGGTACTGGTATCCTTCATGTCCATAGGCTCTGGTACTGGTACCCTTCATGTCCATAGGCTCTGGTACTGGTATCCTTCATGTCCATAGGCTCTGGTACTGGTATCCTTCATGTCCATAGGCTCTGGTACTGGTATCCTTCATGTCCATAGGCTCTGGTACTGGTACCCTTCATGTCCATAGGCTCTGGTACTGGTATCCTTCATGTCCATAGGCTCTGGTACTGGTATCCTTCATGTCCATAGGTTCTGGTACTGGTATCCTTCATGTCCATAGGCTCTGGTACTGGTACCCTTCATGTCCATAGGCTCTGGTACTGGTATCCTTCATGTCCATAGGCTCTGGTACTGGTATCCTTCATGTCCATAGGTTCTGGTACTGGTATCCTTCATGTCCATAGGCTCTGGTACTGGAATTACCGGGTAAGCCATTGTTGTCGTTGTTGTTATTATTTTTGGTAGCTGGTTAGCTAGTTGGCATGTCTCTTCCTATTGTGCATTGATCCGTGTGTTGTTTTGATATTTTGATTCGTCAAGGATATACCTATTTGGTTCTGACTTCTGACACCATGTTTTGTATGGTGTTTAGTCTATACAAGAGCAAGGTCATGTTGATTATAAAGTCTTTACTTCAGCATCACTCTGTAGCATGCATAAAGCTCCATTCAGTGTATAGTAAGTAATGCCTAACTTGGCTCACTAGTATTTATATAGTATCACGCTCAGATACACATAACAGCAGCGCCATCTATTGGCTTGGGGACATCTCGTAACAGTACCCACTGCCGGTCTGCCACTAGTCACGCCGACCGGCCCAACGGTTGTGCACACGCCCAGACCCAAATGGGGGTCCCTTCAGCTGGGAGAGCTAAGTGTTTTTAAATGTTACATTTAAATGGTATGTCCTCTTTCATTGGCCTAGTCTTGTTAAATGTTTTAAAAATACAGCGTGGGTTATATTTATTTATCCCTTATTTTACCCGGTAAGTTCACTGAACACATTCTAAGCAACAACCTGGGGAATAATTACAGGGGAGAGGAATGAGCCAATTGGAAGCTGGGGATGATTAGGTGGCCATGGAGATGATTAGCCAGGACCCCAGGGTTAACACCCCTACTCTTACAATAACTGCCAAGGGATTTTTAATGACCACAGAGAGTCAGGACACCCATTTAATGTCCTATCTGAAAGATGGTACCTTACACAGGGCAATGTCCCCAATCACTGCTCTGGGGCATTGGGATATTTTTTTTTAGCCCAGAGGAAAGAGTGGCTCCTACTGGCCCTCCAATAACACTTCCAGCAGCATCTGGTCTCCCATCTAGGGACCAACCAGGACTAACCCTGCTTAGCTTCAGAGGCAAGACAGCAGTGGGATGCAGGGTGGCGAGCAGAACGGGGATTGCAGACTGCATAGCTCAATGTGGGAGGGTTCTATGAGGTTATTATCACGTGTGGGTCTCCGGACCGTGCATAGGCTATTATGCCCCTGTGTGCAGTGAATTTGCATGTTGGTACAATTGCGTTTCATTGGGCTAGGCCCGGTTTGCAGTGAAGTAGAATCTTGGACGTTCTCCTTAACCGTATACCTCACTACTGTGTGTAGGGTCCCTTTTTAGAGCAATATCACACTTAATAACCTGTGTGCCTTCGGGTCATTGCAGCACCTCTGATAAGGTTACAGAGACTGCATGAATTGAGCAGGTCGCCTATAATTTAATGCACACCGTCTTATGAAATGGTGTAGTTAATAAAGATCATTGTTTGCTATATCTGTGTTGAGTTTTGGTGTCATATCCTCTGACACCGGACCATACAGGTCAAACAAAGGTGGTGCTAGCGTCACGCAACTCTGGATCCCTCTCAGGTGGTCTAGCGAGCTTTATTACAGTACTTTGGTGCCACAGTCATTGATCTGCCTGAGAACTCAAGTGACTCCCCTAATTACATTCTGGAAAAGTCAGAGTTTCACTTCACACCAACTTCCCTTCCACACCAACAAAATGTAATTAGCATAAAGCATGGTAGTATTAGCATGTCAGTAAATATATGGGACCTGATGTTGAAATGTACAGTAGGTACCATGATGTACAGCTCATTAACAGTGAGGTCCCACATATTGTCAACGGTGGATTTAGTGACTTGGAGACCCTCCCCCCATGTCTATTCAACACAATCAAGGCTACTGAACGAAAAGCTGTTCGGAGCCAGCTCTTTTAGGTGTACAAAGCAGAATGAAAAGGCAAATTGAAAAGACTTGAAATGCCCTTTACTAGTAAAAGGGCGCCACAGATGTTTTTACGGACTGATTTGTTTTCTGGTCGGGCCTGTTCTTCCTAATGCTGCTCAACCTGGGCCTCAGCACCTTGGAGGGCATCCTCACACCCCTCACCGACAACTTCAAAGTGCTGAAGCGCCACCAGACCAAGCTCAAAGGTAAAGAGAGAGAGATGGTGTCTGTGTGTGTGTTTTCTCTCATGAGCCCATTTTTCTATCAGGTGGCCCATCTTGGGGTTCTGACCCTAAGTTTGGGAACCACTGGATGTAACTAGACAAATTGGGAAACATTTGAAGTCTTATTCATATACAGTAGAAGTGTTATAACATGCCATCATAATGGGGTCTGAGTGTTAATCCTCACTCCTCTTTACTAAATATGCCAAGTGTATCTGTGTGGGGTCTGTCATGTTCTCCCTCTCCTCCCCCAGTGTTTAGCTGCATCATGGGCTTTCTGATTGGCATGCTGTTCACGCAGCGCTGTGGGAACTACTTTGTGATGATGTTTGACGATTACTCCGCCACCCTGCCCCTCATCATAGTGGTGGTATTTGAGTGTTTCAGCGTGTCCTGGGTATACGGCCCTGACCGGTAAGAACCTATTAACTACACTGATCACATAAACCACACGATGCCCATCAGAAATTAGATGACACCATTTCTTTCTCGAAAGAGGAGTTATTCATTGATGAAGAAATAGTCATACTTCAATTATTCAGTGTAAAATGAAGGTGGCTCCAAATTTGGATTCAAAACATCAATCCTTCAGGTCGACTTAATAATAATATGCCATTTAGCAGACGCTTTTATCCAAGCGACTTACAGTCATGCGTGCATATATTTTTTGTGTGTGGGTGGTCCCGGGGATCGAACCCACTACCTTGGCGTTACAAGCGCCGTGCTCTACCAGCTGAGCTACAGAGGACTTTAGACTTGCTGTGTCTGTTTGTTCCCCCTTGTCACTGATCATTGTCTTGTGCATCTGAATGTCCAGGTTCCTTGATGACATAGAGAAGATGCTGCGCTGGCGCCCCACTGTGGTCTATAAGTACCTGTGGAAGTATGTGTGTCTGCTGGCCATGCTGGGACTGCTGGGAGCCAGCCTGATGAGGATGTGCTTCAAACGGCCCAGCTACACCGCCTGGAACAGAGAAACGGTAAGGAGGCTGCTCGTCTTTCTTCCCTAACTCAAAGGCGTCTTTACCATGGTTGATATACGACCATATACAGTGCATTCGGAAAGTATTCGGACCCCTTGACTTTTTCCACATTTTGTTACAGCCTTATTGTAAAATGGATTAAATAGTATTTTCCCCCTCATCAATTTACACACAATACCCCATTATGACAAAGCAAAAACAGGTTTTTAGAAATGTTTGCAAATGTATTCAAAACCTTTACTCAGTACTTTGTTGAAGCATCTTTGGCAGCGATTACAGCCTCGGGTCTTCTTGGGTATGACGCTACAAGCTTGGCACACCTGTATTTGGGGAGTTTCTCCCATTCTTCTCTGCAGATCCTCTCAAGCTCTGTCAGGTTGGATGCGGAGCGTCGCTTCACAGCTATTTTTAGGTCTCTCCAGAGATGTTTGATCAGGTTCAAGTCCGGGCTCTGGCTGGGCCACTCAAGGACATTCAGAGACTTGTCCCGAAGCTACTCCTGCGTTGTCTTGGCTGTGTACTTAGGGTCGTTGTCCTGTTGGAAGGTGAACCTTCACCCCAGTCTGAGGTCCTGAGCGCTCTGGAGCAGGTTTTCATCAAGGATCTCTGTACTTTGGTCCGTTCATCTTTCCCTCGATCCTTTTATGCAGTAAGCCAAAGGGTGAACAACTGCGTTTTCAGTAGTTGTCAGAAGTTGTTCAGAAGTGAGGAGATATGTGTTGCCGTGACATTGCCTCAAATGTTCAAATCTTCAGCCCACCTCAAGTGTTTTTCCACACAATATTGTTGCTTTTTAACATCCCACACTTGGTTACATGGAGTAGAGAACTCTTAAGGACTGGAATATTCCCTTCCACCACTGTACGATTGTGTTCCAAAGTAAAAGCAGGAAAAGTTACACAGACCGCCCCTGTTAAATGTCCTCAAAATATGTGTTGAGGTAACTTGGTGCATGCATACACCTTATCCAAAAAGGCTGGGGGAAGAAACAGAGAATTTATGAATATCTGATATTTGCATACCGAAGTCGTCCACGCACTTGTCAATTAAGACATTGATGGAAATATGTTGTCAATTTGTTTTAGTTTTTTAGTTTTAGCATAATGTAAAAGAAGGTCCTTGCCAAATTTCACTTTGCCATTGTGTTGGTAATACAAGAGCCCAAGTGCATTCTCTAGGTTACAGTACCAGCAGCAATGTATCAATTTGACCAGTATAGGAGCACCTGTTGGGAAGTCCAACTAACAATTACTCCTTTGTTATTTATTTACGGATATGGTTAGAATTTAGCTTCCTTTTACTTGAGCATATTGAACTTGATTTTGATTAATGTAAGTGAAATGTTCTGAATTGCCTCCGTGTCCTCAATGCTGTATTTTGTCCGTCCATTAGGATATGTGCCATGAACTTGACTTGCATTCCATTTTACTTTTAGATGGATTTGAATGTTTTTAGAGAACGGTTAACACATAAGATTCACGTTGTGTGTTTTAAGATACACCTTTGTATAAATAGTACTTAGATAAAATGTAATATAATGCAAGTGCAACTTTTTAATATTTCTTAACTTTTGGGGGGTTTTCTCCTTATGTTTCAAAAGAAAGAAAAAAACATGCAGCTGGCTGGAGTTGTGGTAGACTCAGGGCTGGTTTTAGCCTTTTGGGGGCCCTAAGTTACATTTGGTTGGGGGACCCCCCACCTTGCAGTTTTAAAGCAGGTTTGCAGCAACTACAAATTTTTCCATGGGGCAGAGAGAACATTTAGCAATTTTATAAACTCATTTCTTGCAATTCTACTCATTTTTCCATGGGGTGGGAAGAAAAATGTGCAGTTTTACAGCTAATTTCCTGCATTTCTACACGTTTTGCCATGACTTATGCCATGTTAATATGATATGAGTGAGAGTGACGAAATCAATGGGCACGTGCCCTGTCGGTAATTCGACTATGACTACTACAAGTTTAGATTGGTACATTAGTCAGCGATCTAAAACATGTTAGCTGACATGGGCTAATTGAGGGACTGACATAAGAGAGACACTGCTGATGCGCTACCACATTTTAAAATGGCACCTTGTGTATTTTACTATTCTCCTAACTCTCAACAGTAAGTTGAGACCCCGACTGATGGGGCCTAAGCGATCGCTTATTGGCTAGGGCTGGCCCTGGGTAGACTTTTCTGACTTGTGCTTGTATTTTAAATATCCTGGGTAGACGTTTCTGACTTGTGCTTGTATTTTAAATGTTTGTTGCCTTAACTGTATTTGAAATATTCCATATGCTGAAGCAAATGCATGTTTGTTCATGCTTTATTCATTCAGTTTGTAAAACTGGTTTGTGCCATGATATGGCCATTTTTGTAAGTATTTTTCTATGAGGTAACCGCCATTTCGGGACAGTCAAGGGATCAAAAACATTCTCAACTGTGATACTGATACCTGTATGTTAGCAGTTGGTTGTAAGATCATTTCTGTGCTTGCTATAAAATAATAATGAACAGTGCAAAACCCTGACAATTGTCAATTTTTATTGGAGGGGCTCAAGTTATATATCTTGTGAGTGTATATTTTGTATGCGAGTGCATGCATGTACAGTGCATTCGTAAAGTATTCAGACTCCTTGACTTGTCCCACATTTTGCTACGTTACAGCCTTATTCTAAAATGGTATAAATCGTTTTTTCCCCCCTCATCAATCTACACACAATACCCCATAATGACGAAGCAAAAACTGGTTTAGAATACATTTACAGTATACGTATTCAGACCCTTTACTCAGTACTTTGTTGAAGCAGTTATTACAGCCTCAAGTCTTCTTGGGTATGACGCTACAAACTTGGCACACCTGTATTTGGGGAGTTTCTCCCATTCTTCTCTGCAGATCCTCTCAAGCTCTGTCAGGTTGGATGGGGAGCGTCGCTGCACAGCAATTTTTAGGTCTCCAGAGATGTTAGATCGGGTCCTTGTCCGGGCTCTGGCTGGTCCACTCAACATCATTCAGAGACTTGTCCCGAAGCCACTCCTGCATTGTCTTGGCTGTGTGCTTAGGGTCGTTGTCCTGTTGGAAGGTGAACCTTCGCCCCAGTCTGAGGTCCTGAAAGCTCTGGACCAGGTTTTCATCAAGGATCTCTCTGTACTTTGCTCTGTTCATCTTTCCCTCGATTCTGACTAGTCTCCCTGTCCCTGCCGCTGAAAAACATCCCCACAGCATGATGCTGCCACCACCATGCTTCACCGTAGGGATGGTGCCAGGTTTCCTCTAGATGTGACGCTTGGCATTCAGGCCAAAGACTTCAATCTTGGTTTCATCAGACCAGAGAATCTTGTTTCTCATGGTCTGAAAGTCCTTTAGGTGCCTTTTGGCAAACTCAAAGCAGGCTGTCATGTGCCTTTTACTGGGGAGTGGCTTCCGTCTGGCCACTCTACCATAAAGGCCTGATTGGTAGAGTGCTGCAGAGATGGTTGTCCTTCTGGAAGGTTCTCCCATCTCCACAGAGGAACTCTGGAGCTCTGTCAGAGTGACCATTGGGTTCTTGATCACCTCCCTGACCAAGGCCCTTCTCCCCCAATTGCTCAGTTTGGCCGGGCGGCCAGCTCTAGGAAGAGTCTTGGTGGGTCCAAACTTCTTCCATTTAAGAATGATGGAGGCCACTGTGTTCTTGGGGACCTTCAATGCCGCATACATTTTTTGGTACCCTTCCCCAGATCTGTGCCTTGACACAATCCTGTCTCGGAGCTCTACGGACAATTCCTTCAACCTCATGGCTTGGTTTTTGCTCTGACATGCACTGTGGGACCTTATATAGACAGGTGTGTGCCTTTCCAAATCATGTAAAATCAATTGAATTTATCACAGGTGGAGTCCAAGTTGTAGAAACATCACAAGGATGATCAATGGAAACAGGATGCACTTGAGCTCAATTTCGAGTCTCACAGCAAAGGGTCTGAATACTTATGTAAATAAGATATTTCAGTTTTTTATGTTTAATACGTTTGCAAAAAAAAACAAAAAAAAAACGTTTTTGCTTTGTCATTATGGGTTATTGTCACGCCCTGGCTCTGGGGACTCTTATATGTTGAGCCAGGGTGTGTAGGGTCTATGTTTTGTGTTCTATGTTCAGTTTCTAGTTCATGTGTTTTCTAGGTTGGCCGGGGTGGTTCTCAATCAGAGGCAACGAGAATCAGCTGTTGCTTGTTGTCTCTGATTGGGAACCATACTTAGGCAGCCTGTTGTGCACTTGTGTTTTGTGGGATCTTGTTCCGTGTTGGTTTGTGTTGTTAACCGAGGACTTCACATTTCGTTTGGTTGTTTTGTATTTTGTATCGTGTTGCCAGTACACTATTAAAAAAGATGTACGCATATCACGCTGCGCCTTGGTCCAATCATTATGACGATCGTGACAGTTATTGTATGTAGACTGATGAGGAATTTTTTGAAACCATTTTAGAATAAGGCTGTAAGAAAATGTGGATAAAGTCAAGGGGTCTGAATACTCTCCGAATGTATTTATGCATTGCATGTCCCTTTCATACTGTATGTGTGTGTATTCTCTGTTTGGATATGTGGGTGGCTGGGGACAGTAGTTGTCTTGGATGCAGTCTTGTCAATCATCTAGGGACACTGGGAGTAGGATCCGAGGTACAGATAAAGCGAGAGAAGGGAAGGAACCGCTGAGTGAACACACCTGGCAGACGAGAGTGGCTACCAAACCAGGTAAAGAACTGGTATGTACGTATGTCTGTATATCTGATTTGTATATCTAAATGTATCATTGAATGGGAGAGAAACAACCTAAATATACATGGAAATGCATGAGAATTTAAATAAACAGTAAGTTGTGCTTACTAAGCTTAAACCGCATATTTCAAGACCTATCATTTTTATTGGTCGAATACACATATTTAGCAGATGTTATTGCGGGTGTAGCGAAATGCTTGTGGACCTAAAGGTAAATGTTGCAACAAAAAGTTGTCTTATGAGCTGTGTGGTAGTTGGATGCTCATAATAAGAACATGAATTACAGGAGCTTCTCTATGTGACTAATCTAAATATCCTAATGTAGAACTCAAGGATGAAAGGGAGATTTTAACTGCACTCTGAGCATGATAAAGTAGCAACATGGAAGCCATTACTTCTAATTGCCAAAGAAGTCCTCATTTCTTTCTCAAAGGTGAACCTGCTAGTATGGATGTCTTCATGGCCTGCCTGGTGGCCATGTGTCTCTGTTCGGTCCTCCCAGTGAGCTGGTCCCAGAGCACCAGTCAGAGGAGTTTATCAGTACCACATCCAGCTCCTGCAGAAACACACATACAGGATGGGCTGAAGAGTAAAGAGGAGACCGAGATCACTCCAAAACAAATGTGTGAGTGAAAGTCACAGATGGGGAAATGTTCATAGATGCAGGGTCTGGGAGAAACAAATGTTGAATTCACGTTAGAGGGAAAGAAATCACTGACGGGTAGCTGTTGGGAGAAATGGAGAGAGAGGAGGGGTGGGGTTCATTTGTTGTTTATTTGTTCGTTCTGGGCTACTTTATGATGTTGCTGTTGTTCTCAAACAATACTGCAGTTTGAGGGTAGGTTATGTTCGATCTGAAAGGCTGGTGTATGAAGTGATCCATGAATATCCAAGGAATTCACTTTTACTTGTTTTAATAATTTATGATATTCAGAGATGGGTAGCAAGCGTGTGTCACTCTTTCCCATCAGATGCGACTGTGGGCCACGACAATGCCAAACTGGGCCTGTTCATGGCTGCTGCCCTGGGAACCATGGTGCTGATGGGCATGATCTACTGCATCTACATGAAGTTTTACACCAAGCACCAGTACCTGCACACACAGCTCCACAACCACTCTGGTAATAGTACTATCTAACTCCTTTTCAATACTATCAGAGAATTTTACCCTCAACAATTTTGGGCTAGTTTTGAAACTATTGGAAACAATAGAAATTACTGCACTTGTGATCACTCTTGTTGTTGACTCATTCTCTGTCCGTCACCTTTTCTCTTTCTCACCTTCTCTCGCTAAAGAGTTGACCCTTGACCTCCCAGAGGAACCTCCTGTTTTCTTCCACGGTTCCGTCAGTGCAATGGACAGAAAGGGAGAGGTGCGAAGATCTGGTAATGGGTCTTTCACCCCCTCCATCATCTCCGTACCACCCAGGCTGTCCCCTCCTCCCTCCGCTGTGCCCTACCCTCCCCTCTTCCTCTCCTCTTACCCTCTCAGGACCATATCCGTTAGAGATCTGGAGAGAAGCTTTGTCTGATATTAGATACTAATCAACAGTGACTGGAGACATATTAACCTGATCATTAAGAACAATTGTTGTTCACTAGTTTACTCCAATTAGGGAAAGGGTGGTGGGGTTGGAAAGTAATAAAGTGGAATATATATATTTTTAAAGGATATGTGTATGTATATGTGTGTATGTATGTGTGTGTTTATTATATATATATATATATATATATATATATATATATATATATATATATATATAAATAAAACATGGGGGCTTGGAAGTGATACAGACAATTACATTGATGGACGTTACAATCTGTCTGCAATATTAAGCTGATCTACCCCCTAAAAAAAAAAAAAAAAAATATGTTTTTTCTCTTAGCTAAATTAACTAAAGTTGGTGCTATTGAACACATAATAAAATGGACTCTCTCACACACTGTGCATTTCCTGTGATCCTATGGTTTTTGGAAAATCAAAAATTCAAGAACTGCAATACTATGGTAGTGTATGGTAGATGAGTAGCCTACTGTAGATCACATGGCACGTCATATTCAGGCCAGTAGGTCCTGGAACACCAGGATACTGGTGATACAGTAGGGTGATTTTATGATAAAGACCTCAGTGATGGCAGGGATTGGAATAAGAATCTCATCAATAAAAACAAAAAAGCCTAAAATAATAGCCAATAGCACTCATAATGTGGACAGATTAGAGCACATCTGTGTTTGTGGGTGTACAGTTATTATGGCAACAAACAGACCTGTCTACTTGGTGAGCTTTCATTTTAAATAGTGGTTATACTTCCAATCACATCCCCAATCTCTGGGGACCACTCTGGCCCTAAAGGACCTGTTTCTCCAGCACATGTTTGTCAGAATAGACTAAACGAATGCTCTTCATTCAGTGTTTGTGTGGTACAAGAATAGCCAGGCTACTTAACACACCGGGATGCAGGAAAGGAAGTGACACCATACCTCACTACACAATCGGGCAGATTAGCGTTGGGGGCTGTAATCTGGTTTCAGCACCATGGATAGCACACTCGCCGCCAGACAGCGGTCGACCGTTTATTCAAGATATACATTTGGATTTGTTTTAGGAGTTCTTTTTAACTTGCTAAAGCGCTGCTAAAACAACGTAGGCTATTGTCTAATCTCGATTTTGTCAAATGTGGGCGTGGGAAGTTTTTGTGCTTTTTCTTGAATATCTACTTACGGCTCACTTTGGTTTGAATTAGACTAGAATAATCACAAAGAGGGCATAGGTATGACTGTCTGTGTGCATAACTGTGCGTAAAAACGGTGTGGACCAGCTGGTTGAGAAAGGGAAGCGAGGTTTAATGGTGTGTGAGTGAAAGGTTAAGGGCGGAGGGAGAAGGTGATAGGAAAGCGGGCTACGCGCTCAAGCGGGAGTGCGCGCGGAAAGCAAATCGGTCGGAGCTTGGAGCAGCGAGGATGGAGATCCGACCAGATAGGTTTAAGATCGTCGCGGGCAAGACCCTTGGAAAATTACATAAGTAAGTTAAAACAACAGCATCATGGTTTACTTTTTCTGTACGGTTTATTTGTTCAAGTTGTGTAGCCTAAACTATACTTTGTTCGCGTAGCGCACGCAATCCAGATCAAGGTCCTTATTTTTTTGTTACAATATTTGGCTACCTACCCACTTGTCGTCCCGGCACTCAGAGTTTATATACAGTTTATACCAATATATAGGCATATTCAATATTAGCTTAGTGCTATTTATGTTTGTAAAATATAAAGTAGGCTATGACTTTTATCCGAACTTTTGTTTAAAAAACCGAACGGATAGGCCTAGATACTAGACAAATTTGCCTATCTAAAATCCACATGCCCAAAGCCCTGGATTACGAGGTTTGATGACCTGACGAAACATCTGTTTTATCAATAGGACAGTCAATTTAGTAAAACCAACGTTCTAAAATCTTACTCCAAATAAGTAAGAGATGGAAGATATAGCCTACATTTTTTAAATGTAGGTTGAGAAATTCCTTTGTACCCCATTGAATGTGTGATGTTTTTACATTTAGCCTGATTTAATGATATGTTATGGTAAATTACAATTGTAAAGGAGTGGGTGGGTTATGGTTACTTTAATGGAAAATATTTGATTTCCACTGTGTTAACGTAGCGTGTGCTCTGTGTCATGGATATCTAAATTAACTTCATTCAGGCCCTATAAATATTGACCTATAGGCCTACCTCGGAATGCAGTCCTCACCCTTTATTTACCAGACAACTTGAGACAGTTGCCATTCCGGCCATTCTAAAGTCTATAGATTAGAAATTATTTCCTGAAGGCTTAGAACCGATCTTCGAGTTCATGAATGTTTTCTGTAGGATAAAATGTGGACATCAAAACTGTCAATTTGCTCTCTATAGGCAGTGATGCAGTGCTAGACTATTTGATATTTGGAGTATGTCACTTTGTCATAGAAAGAAAAAAACGTATTTTCTTGTTTTAGAAATAAAATAGGGCCCATCTGCAATTTTTCATTGTCAATTCATTATTATAACACCTGAACCATGAATTCCTTAGCAAGTGCTACGACGAGTTGACAGCATCTATTATTTACAAAGGTAAACCACACTAAATGGTGTACGAATAATTTATAATCTGGCCATAATTAATGTATATTAACATGCTGCTAAAGGTATATATACCTATAGGCAAAATGTGTCTAAAACGTGGCATTGCTTTACATGTTTAGGTGCCATCAAAATGTGTATAGCCAAGAGAAGTATCTCTGTCTAATGTTCATGCTTGGTTCATGTTTACCCCCCCCCCCTTTGTGCCCGGGGTTTGTAGGCTATGAATTTTAGTTTACTTTTTTTATGCAAAAGAATGGTGGTGTCCAGGCCAGCTGGTCAACTAAATATTGACACTTAGTAAAAGCATTTAGAATACGCCTAGCTAAGCTTACATGCAGTGAAAGTTAGATCAGCATCTCATTTGCCTAATAAGATACAGTGTGTGGCCACTTGAGAGAGCAAGTGCTGGATATTTTGCTCAAGAAATGTGGAAGATATTTATACTTTAATAAGGGAACATAACGTCTCTTTGGTATGGCCACGATGCAAAAAAATGGGTGATGAATCTGCAGAAACATTGATGGATATCGGTGCGCAAATAGTTCGCGTTCTCTCGGGATTTGAAGAAGCGTCTAAACACATAAATCCTCTCCCGAAATAGCCCTCTCCCTCTCCAAGCTGTCGGCCCACGTAAATCCCCACACACCTCTCTCTCTTTCTTTCTCTCTCTCTCGCTCGCTCGCTCTGTAGGTAGCCTACCTCTCCAGGTTCGCCCCGTCCACGGTTTGATAACTCGTCATCGTCTGCCCCCCTCCCCCAAAGGCAGGGATTACTGTACCTACCTGCCCTACGCATTGGTGTCCGGTAAACCGTCACTTCCTTATCACTTGCGTGCGCTGAGGTGTCCCCCAGTGCGTAATATGGTGCCTTGGTTTGTGGCTGTTGTTATGACCCTATGTTATGTGTGAATTTCTGTGACATTTAGCCTATTCCGACATAGCAATAGTTAGGCCTATTTATCTTCATACGTATATGTTTTAGGTTGTCAGACTCATTCAGTTAATTTTGAATAACCCCTTTTGATATAACCAATCCATGTAATGTCAATTGTAGGCCTGGCTTTTATGTTTTATCAGAACCAAAACTTTAAGGTCCAATGCAACCATGTTTTATCTCAGTATCAAATAATTTCTGTGTAACAATTAAATACCTTACTGTGATTGTTTTTAAATCAAGTGGTAAAAAAGAAACGAAAATATCTTCTTAGCAAAGTGCAATTTCTCAAGCAAGAATTTTGCAAGGACTGTCTGGGAGTGGAGAGGGGGAAACTGAAAACTAGATGTTATTGGCAGAGAGGTTTGGAACTCTCTTTCTTATTGGGCTATTAATTAATTTACCGTCTGGTGATGTCAGCAGGCAGGACAAAATTCCATCCCACCAAACAGGCAGAAATTTCAGGCGGTCTTTTCAAACAGCTCTTACACTAAAAGTGTATTATCATAATTTTCACAATTTTACAGTATTATTCCAACCTCATAGTGTGGAAATATACATTCACTGGCCAGTTTGTTAGGTACACCTCTCCGTTCACGAAAATGGATTGCACCTACAGACAGAGAGTCACGTTGCCGTGGCTTGCTATATAAAGAAGGCAGACAGGCATCGAGGCATTCAGTTACTGTTCGATTGAACGTTAGAATGGGAAAAACAAGTGACCTAAGCGGCTTTGAGCGTGGTATGATCGTCGGTGATAGGCACGCCGGATCCAGTATTTCTGAAACTGTACATCAGTGGTGTGCGGAACGGCATCTCGGAACGCACAATACGTCGATCCTTGTCATGGATGGGCCATTGCAGCACACCGGGTTCCACTCCTTTCAGCTAAATCCAAGAAGAAGTGGCTCCAGTGGGCACGTGATCACCAACACTGGATAGTTTACTTGAGTGGCCTTCGCAGTCCCAAGACCTAAACCTAATAGAGCAGCTTTGGGATGAGATGGAACGGGCTGTTGGTAGCATGAATGTACCGCCGTCCAATCTGTTTCTGACACTTTGTAGAATGCCTTGAAGAATTTCTGGAGTCAAAGGGGGGTCCGACCCGGTACTAGATGGCTGTACCTAATAAAGTGTCCAGTGAGTATATATAAAATACAGGAAAATCACGTTTTTGACTGCACTGGGCCTTTTAATATGCTACTCTAAACTTCCTTGATATCTGTCAGATGAATAACCAACCCTGACACTTGTTTAATTATGAATAACTTCTTGTTGTGAGGATTGTGCTCGTGCCCTCATAATTCACAATAACAAATAACTTACGTAAACATCTTATAAACAGTTGCATAATTACTTATCCTTAACTGCAATAAGATTTTTCAGATACTCTGGAAAGGCATTGGGTTGACATTGTCCCTAAGACAGGGAGTAGATAGTTCGATCCAGCTGTTTGGTCATGTGTTGAGGTCGTAACAATAACAAATTTAGCTGAATGCAATTAATATTCTTATGGCTGGGTCCCTTGCCCACATGATAAAACTGGGAAAATTCACCACAGACGAACTTGTCTGCAGTATAGTGTGTCTTATTTACCCAAGTAGCCACTGTTTTTGACCCTGTGATGCATTTAAAATTGATTATTATAATAATATGGGGTGTGCTTATATTTGTCCTATATAAGTGTTTTTTGATACGCATGTGTGAATTGGAAATGTGTTTTTTGCATGTCCCAACTCCCCCTGAAACACCCTCAGAGAGTGGAGTCATGGCCAGGGTCTGCCATTATCAACGGCGACCCTGGAGCAATTAGTGTTAAGTGCCTTGCTCAAGGGCACATCAACAGATTTTTCACCTTGTCAGCTCAGGGATTCAAATTAGTGACCTTTCGGTTGCTGGCCCAACGCTCTAACCTCTAGGCTACCTGCCGCCATCATATTCATAATGACATGTCATGACATTTCAACAAAATAATATCAGAGCCACCAATCACCTGTCTAAGTTTAGAGCTTTTTGTAAACCAAATACAAAATGGATGAATGTTTCTAAAGCTAATTTAGGTCCAGTCCAGTGTGTGGATTGTTTAGAAAATTAGGCGTTTGGTTATTGTATTATTCAAGAGAGAGTTCCATTGCCCTTAGCTGACTTTTCACTCTGTGTTGAAAGGTTTTCCTATGGTAGCCATTTTCCATTTTTCGTTGTGTGTTCAGTAGTCTGCAACCTCCATCTCTTTATTCTGATGAGACCTAAGTTATGTAGTTGATCAAGACGGGGGGCCAGTATGAAAAAATGTATGCACTCACTAACTGTAAGTTGCTCTGGATAAGAGCGTCTGCTAAATGACTAAAATGTAAAATGTAAGACGGTCTGTGCCAAAAGTGTCATATTCAGGTGGTACGGTATCTGGAAAATAATACCCATACTAGTTGCTTCCCAGATCCAGTCCTATTCCTCATGTACAATTTATTCTTCAATCAATAATCTTCACCTGTTTATTGAACTGTGAACTGCACTGCTGAACTGTCCTCACACCTATGTCCTTGACGAATGAATTAAGAGATTAAGTTGGAGAGAAAACCAGTATACTCATTTGACTAACCAATGAGCAAGGATTCAGAGTCACTGACCTCTATTTAATTTGCTACACTGTAATATGTCTCAAAGAGTATTGTGCAGACAGACTTCCACATTTACCTCACAAGTATGTGTCATTCTGTCTGTTTGTGTGATATTACGAGAGGGGTTAGTAAAGAGCTAAGGATTAAAAGGGATATACATCTCAGGGTCAGACGAAGACAACCGGAAGTTGAGACATGGAGGGAAAATGAACAAGAGTTAAAACTCTAAGACAGAGAACGAAATACATTAAAAAGTATCTGCTGCAATGTTATTTACATTTGAGTCATTTAGCAGATGCTCTTATCCAGAGCGACTTACAGTTAGTGAGTACATACATTTTCATACTGGCCCCCCGTGGGAAACGAACCCACAACCCTGGCGTTGCAAGCGCCGTGCTCTACCAACTGAGCTATCACGCGAGTACTGGTGTATTTTCTACTTCATTACTATGGGACAGTTGGCTCCTAGCCCCTTTTCAGCTGTTGTTCGCAAGGCAATAGTGTTGAGCACGTTTCACCTTTAACACATTTAATAAACACCTGACAGGTATCAAAAGGACATTGTGTCACCAGTACAGATGTGCCCTTCTACATGCACTCCTGTTTAGACAGGGAGATATTTCTCAGGACGCAGAAAGGGGGATTGGTGTTAAAAAAAGAACAGTGGTGCAAGATGGGTATGACGATGTGAGAGGAGAGGGAGTTGACAATGAAAGGCAGGGACTGAGACGAGACCAGAAAGATGAACGAGGGATAGGAAGAATAGAGGGAAAGAGAGGCCCACAAGTACAGAAATAGTAGGAAGAGGTATTAATAATTCATCGCCAGCGAAAGTCATTAATGCTTAATGTCAGAGAATGCTGGAGAGATTGCTTGTGTGAACTGTTTTTGGTATGGGCACCGTTGTGGCACCCATTTTGTGGATGTTGCTTAGTCACATGTATTGGCGTACAAAGTTTCCGCATACCACAGCAGTTTTCGACTTGCCACAATGCACAGTATGTAAACTGTAGTTGGAAGCAAACTGTAGTTGGATGCCAAATGAGGTATACAGTTTGCTGTCAAAAGTGTAGGTGTAATTCGGGCATGTTTATTTGACCTTCTCATCATTCTCCAGCCTCCACATAGCAAGTCACCTTGTAAAATGGCCTTGCATGTTGATGGGGTGACAGATGCACACCTTTTGCCCAGTAACAGTGCTGCTGTGTGGCAGATTGCTATGACATTGTGACATTGGTCTACATACTGCTTTGGTGACACTGTCAGATTACCCTAGCCTGATTTATCATGGGTTTGACTGGCCTTGGTTAGTCTGTCTCAGTAGATGTTGCCCTGGTACAGCACAAAATGTGGTTCTCCAAACTCTGGTGGTTCTGAACTTCTGGTCAAGGTTCTGGTAGGGACATCAGAGCATTGACCCAGTATGATAAATCATTTTGTCTTGATCCGGAGAAATGTATCCAAAAATGTTTTCTGTATATTTATATTTGCAAGAATCCCATCTAAGCATCACCTTTCCCTGTTTCTTGTGAGACGTTTGATCTTAATGAGCAGTTTCTTCCTTCCACCTCATACTATATTGTTTCTGATATGTCTGTAAAATGACAATAGTTAGATTTTGGAGGGATGAAAAGGTCTGGCCAAAGAAAATGACACAGCACAGTGTGGTTCAAAGGAGTACCCATTTGTTATCATTCCCAAGAACTACGCCCAACTAGCCAAAAATTATTCAAGACCAATAGTCTGATTCCTCAGACGAGAAACTGTCAACTTTGCAGTTCAAACAATACTGGCTTCAACACTGACTGACAGTTTGGTATTCTTCCGCCTCCTACAGCCTGCTCTGAACCAATGTTACATCTTTATTTCCAAAGCAGAGATGATATGATTGACTCTCCTCCCCCCTAATCACTTGAGCATTAAAAACATATGACCAAACTGGAAATAAAGCAGGGGCATGTGAAACCTCAGTCTCCCCCACATCCCCCCATATCCCTTGGTCTTGCAGCAGAGGTATGAAGTATGGTCTGTGAACTCAGCACAGCCTCGCATTGGGGCTGGGCTGATCTCATGCTTAATGGATGATGTGTCTCGGCTGACTACGTGTTTGATGTTTCCTAGACTGGAGGCTGGCGCAGGTCGTTAGCATGTTTGCTCAGTGAGCTGGATGAGTCGGGAGAGAGAAGGAGAGAGCGAGGTGGAGAGAAGGGGCCAGAGATGTGCCAAAGAGACAAGTGCTGTTTTCACCGTATGGTTTTAGCTCTACTGTATTGCAGCCTGCCTGCCAAGGCCTGTCAGGTTGGTCATGTCAGCAAAAAACCTCTTCGAAAAAAATAACTCACTGCAGGCCAGGGCTTGACCAAGGTGACATTGAAGTGTACAGAGGTGGTTAATATATTTTTTAAGAGGTTTACAGGAAGGAAAGTCTGTCTTGGAAGAGTCTTCTGTTTGTGTAGTAAATATTTTTATGTTGTCAAGCATAGCAATTAAAATACTTTAGCAATGAATACAATCTCATGTAAGTTCAATACATTTACATTTTAGTCATTTAGCAGACGCTCTTATCCAGAGCGACTTACAGTTAGTGAGTGCATACATTTTTCATACTGGCCCCCTGTGGGAATCGAACCCACACCCCTGGCGTTGCAAGCGCCATGCTCTACTAACTGAGCTACAGTTGGTAGAGCATGGAAGACACACACTCAAACCTACACAATTATTGCCATGATCCAATGATGCTTACAAGAACATACAGTTGAAGTCAGAAATGTACATACACTTAGGTTGGAGTCATTAAAACTTGTTTTTCTACCACTCCACACATTTCTTGTTAACAAACTATAGATTTGGCAAGTCGGTTAGGACATCTACTTTGTGCATGACACAAGTCATTTTTCCAACAATTGTTTACAAACAGATTATTTCACTTATAATTCACTGTATCACAATTCTAGTGGGTCAGAAGTTTACATACACTAAGTTGACTGTGCATTTAAATAGCTTGGAAAATTCCAGAAAATTATGTCATGGCTTTAGAAGCTTCTGATAGGCTAATTGACATCATTTGAGTCAATTGGAAGTGTACCTGTGGATGTATTTGAAGGCCTACCTTTAAACTTAGTGCCTCTGCTCAGCGCCTTTGCTTGACATTATGGGAAAATCAAAAGAAATCAGGCAAGACCTCAGAAAAAAAATTGTAGACCTCCACCAGTCTGGTTCATCCTTGGGAGCAATTTCTAAACGCCTGAAGGTACCACATTCATCTGTACAAACAATAGTACGCAAGTATAAACACCATGGGACCACGCGGCCGTCATACCACTCAGGAAGAAGATGCGTTCTGTCTCCTAGAGATGAACGTACTTTGGTGCGAAAAGTGCAAATCAATCCCAGAACCACAGCAAAGGACCTTGTGAAGATGCTGGAGGAAACAGGTACAAAAGTATCTATATCCACAGTAAAACGAGTCCTATATTGACATAACCTGAAAGGCCGCTCAGCAAGGAAGAAGCCACTGCTCCAAAACCGCCATAAAAAAGCCAGACTACGGTTTGCAACTGCACAAGGAGACAAAGATCGTACTTTTTGGAGAAATGTCCTCTGGTCTGATGAAACAGAAATATAACTATTTGGCCATAATGACCATCGTTATGTTTGGAGTAAAAAGGGGGGCGGCTTGCAAGCCGAAGAACACCATCCCAACCGTGAAGCACGGGGGTGGCAGCATCATGCTGTGGGGGTGCTTTGCTGCATGAGGGACGCTTTTTCAGTTCTGCCCACACATTTTCTGTAGGGTTGAGGACAGGGCTTTGTGATGGCCACTCCAATACCTTGACTTTGTTGTCCTTAAGCCATTTTACCACAACTTTGGAAGTATGCTTGGGGTCATTGTCCATTTGGAAGACCCATTTGCGACCAAGCTTTAACTTCCTGACTGATGTCTTGAGATGTTGCTTCAATATATCCACATAATTTTCCTTCCTCATGATGCCATCTATTTAGATGGCATCATGAGGAAGGAAAATTATGTGGATATATTGAAGCAACATCTCAAGACATCAGTCAGGAAGTTAAAGCTTGGTCGCAAATGGGTCTTCCAAATGGACAATGACCCCAAGCATACTTCCAAAGTTGTGGTAAAATGGCTTAAGGACAACAAAGTCAAGGTATTGGAGTGGCCATCACAAAGCCCTGTCCTCAACCCTACAGAAAATGTGTGGGCAGAACTGAAAAAGCGTGTGCAAGCAAGGAGGCCTACAAACCTGACTCAGTTACACCAGCTCTGTCAGGAGGAATGGGCCAAAATTCACCCAACTTATTGTGGGAAGCTTGTGGAAGGCTACCCGAAATGTTTGACCCAAGTTAAACAATTTAAAGGCAATGCTACCAAATACTAATTGAGTGTATGTAAACTTCTGACCCACTGGGAATGTGATGAAAGAAATAAAAGCTGAAATAAATCATTCTCTCTACTATTATTCTGACATTCACATTCTTAAAATAAAGTGGTGATCCTAACTGACCTAAGACAGGGAATTTTTACTAGGATTAAATATCAGGAATTGTGAAAAACTGAGTTTAAATGTATTTGGCTAAGGTGTATGTAAACTTCCGACTTCAACTGTACACTTTATATACAAAAGTATGTGGACACCCTTTCAAATTAGTGGATTAGTCCTTTTCAGCCTCACCCGTTGCTGACAGATGTATAAAATGGAGCACACAACCATGCAATCTCCGTAGACAAACATTGGCAGTAGAATGGCCTTACTGAAGAGCTCAGTGACTTTCAACGTGGCACCGTCATAGGATTCCACCTTTCCAACAAGTCAGTTCGTCAAATTTCTGTCCTGCTAGAGCTTCCTCAGTCAACTTTAAGTGCTGTTATTGTGAAGTGAAAATGTCTAGGAGCAACAACGGCTCAGCCGCGAAGAGGTAGGCCACACAAGCTCACAGAACGGGACCGCTTAGTGCTGAAGCGCGTAACGCGTAAAAATCGTCTGTCCTTGGTTGCAACACTCACTACTGAGTTCCAAACTACCTCTAGAAGCAACATCAGCACAAGAACTGTTCGTCGGGAGTTTCGTGAGATGGGTTTCCATGGCCGAGCAGCCGCACACAAGCCTAAGATCACCATGCGCAATGCCAAGCATCGGCTGGAGTGGTGTAAAGCGCTCCACCATTGGACTCTGGAGCAGTGGAAACGTGTTCTCTGGAGTGATGAATCACACTTCACCATCTGGCAGTCCGACGGACGAATCTAGGTTTGGCGGATGCCAGGAGACGGTACCTGCCCCAATTCATAGTGCCAACTGTAAAGTTTGGTGGATGAGGAATAATGGTCTGGGGCTGGTTTTCATGGTTCGGACTAGGTCCCTTAATTCCAGTGAAGGGAAATCTTAACTTAATACTACAGCATACAATGACATTCTAGACGATTCTGTGCTTCCAACTTTGTGGCAACAGTTTGGGGAAGTCCCTTTCCTGTTTCAGCAATGCCCCCGTGCACAAAGCGAGGTCCATACAGAAATGGTTTGTCGAGATCGGTGTGGAAGAACTTGACTGGCCTGCACAGAGCCCTGACCTCAACCACATCGAACACCTTTGGGATGAATTGGAAAGGCAACTGTGAGCCAGGCCTAATCACCCAATATCAGTGCCCGACCTCACTAATGCTTTTGTGGCTGAATGGAAGAAAGTCCCTGCAGCAGTGTTCCAACATCTAGTGGAAAGCCTTCCCAGAAGAGTGGAAGCTGTTATAGCAGCAAAGGGGGGACCAACTCCATATTAATGCCCATGATTTTAGAATGAGATATTCGATGAGCAGGTGTCCCCATACTTTTGGTAATGTAGTGTATATGAAACATTCAATGTCTACAGACACTTTCAACTAATATCAAAACAGTTCTCGACCCTGCCTTGCTCAAGGGCACATTGACTGATTTTTCCCCTAGTTGGTTTGGGGATTCAAACCAGCAAACTTTCAGTTACTGGCCAAACGCACTTATCCGCTAGGCTACCTGCTGCCATAATTTGCCATTTAGCAGACACTTTTATCCAAAGTTAGTCATGACAGCATACATTTTACATATAGATGGTCCCAGGAATCAAACCCACTACTCTGGCGTTACAAGTGCTGTGCTCTACTGACTGAGCTACAAAGGACCCGTCTTTGAACCGCCTTTAACGTCTGTATGTTACAACTGTCTATACAAGTCACAAGCCAACTCTCTCTCTATATATATATATATCCTCTCCTTTTCGTTCTCAGAATCCTAGAGAAGCGGCAGGAAAATGGGGAGACCATCGAGCTCACCGATGAGGGCCAGGCAGTTATCGTGGAGGAGAAGGAGATGCCCGTGGTGGACTGCACCTGTTTCGGCCTGCCCCGACGCTACATCATCGCCATTCTCTCCGGCCTGGGCTTCTGCATCTCCTTCGGTATCCGATGCAACTTGGGCGTGGCCATCGTCAGCATGGTCAACAACCAAACTATCTACAAGGGCGACAAGCCAATCCTCGTGGTGAGTCCAAGAGTCAGAGATATTGTCTTAGAACAAAGGGTTCTAAAAGGGTTCTTTGAGGACATAATAACTAACCCCTTTTGACCGAAAAAAGGGTTGTTTGAGGGTGCTTTGTTGAGTGAAAACATTTTACCTGAAACCAAAAAGGGTTCTCCTACAGGGACAAGCCAAAGAAATCTATATGGTTCTAGGTAGCACCTTTGTTTCCAAGAGTGATATGTGTGACTTGTTGGTAACCAGTGAGGGGAGAATTAATCCCTATTGTCAGTGGTGGTATGTCTGCTCTCAAAGGGTCAGAGTTGGACCAATCAGGTTGCTTTAGCTTTACCTCCTTCTCCTAAATGGATAATGACCTTATTGGTTGTAATGACCAACAAACACGAGACTCATGCCTTGTTGCACTAGCTGAAAGAGGATTGTTGCTGCCAATTGAAACGTGGTGGCTATCAAAGTTGCTAGGTCCCTATAATCGCAATGAAATAGTTTGATTATCAACTGCGACTTTGTCTTTTACTGAGTTAAGACTTTGATTAATAATTACCATAGAAGGGTGGTAGTTACGGTCACTTACTTTAGCGATCTCACATACATTTTTTCCCACCACCCCAGAAAATCTTTTCCTCCCCTTTCTTTGTCTTGAACTCTCCTTTCGTTTATCTCACTCTCTCACTCTCTCCATAGAAAGCTCAGTTCAACTGGGAACCAGAAACGGTCGGAATGATCCATGGGTCATTTTTCTGGGGATACATAGTAACCCAAATACCCGGGGGATTCATCTGTCAAAAATTTGCAGCCAACAGGTCAGCTGCTTATACTTATATGTAAATAATGTGCTGTGAATTTTTCAATAACTATTACTGTAGATAGATTTCTAATTCTATTTCCTCTTTTTCCCCCTCTATCACGCAGAGTCTTTGGCTTTGCCATAGTGGCCACCTCATGCCTGAATATGTTGATCCCATCGGCAGCACGAACTCACATTGGCTGCGTTATCCTTGTCAGGATATGTCAAGGACTCGTGGAGGTGCTTGGCTACATTCCATGGCTTCCCCTAGCATACATCAGAGTTCACACTTGCGCTATGCTGACAACTGATTGTTTTCTCTATGGTGAACTGGCCACTGCCCGGCCATGTGTCATACTTGACTTGGCATTTCACCTGAAATACCCTATGAGAGAAAGAGTTACACCAGGAAGTTATGTCATTGATTTTAGGAGATCAACAACTTTTCATATTAGAAAGAAAACATTCTCGTCAAGTGTGACACATAGCCAGTGGCCAGTTCACCATAGAGAAATCAATCAGTTGTCAGCAACCTTTCAGTACAACTGCAAATATGAAAAGTTGTTGATCTCCTAATGTATCTCTTTCTCTCATAGGGTGTTTCATACCCAGCATGCCACGGCATCTGGGCAAAATGGGCCCCACCTCTTGAAAGAAGTCGATTGGCCACGACAGCCTTTTGTGGTGAGGTCATCTTGCTCTTCTGTCATTCTCTCTGTCTCCCGTCTTTGTCTGGACACTACAAAGGGACACAGTTTCGACTACAATTAATATAACTTATTGTGATGACGTATTTCTCCATAATTCTTCTTGTAAAACTGATGTTTTCTACATGACTATAACCATTTCAACATCTATTGTGACTATTTCTACCATTATAATCATACTGTGATTGCTCAAGATAGTTCTAGTTCCACAGCAATGTGTTTAATGCTGTTGATTTCCATATGACTGACCTTTCTGTCTCCCTCATGTTTGAGTGTGTCTGCCTCTGCATCTCAGGGTCCTATGCAGGAGCTGTGATAGCCATGCCACTGGCTGGAGTGCTAGTCCAGTACTCAGGGTGGTCATCTGTCTTCTATGTCTACGGTTAGTGACCTCTGTTTGTCATAAATGTTCCCAACTTAAAGTGATAGTCAGGGCGGGACTTAGGGGGTCTGGCCCGCCCTACCGTACCTCCTTGCCCGTCCAAATAACATATCGAAATATTGGTCATTTATTTGACTGAGACGTGCGCCGACAGAATGATGCTTCTATATCAGAGAAAGCATCCGAGCGAGGGAAACAGTGCCCATCTGTCTCAGAATGTGTAGACCATGTATCTGATTCTGTATGGACCAAAAGAGTATGGCATGTCATACTATTTCTGGCCAGACAGCATCAGACACATGGGCTACATATAGTGAGACAGAGGGGCGCTGTTTCGCTCACTCGGATGCTTTCTCCAGTGAGAGAGTTTCAGCAGAGAGGAAGAGGCGAAGCGAGAGGGCTCACTCTCACCAAAATCTGTCCAGAATAAGCCCAATGCGTTTCTATGGACATAGTATGCAGACCAAAACTTGTCGCCTGCCTTCCCAGCTTTTGGACAACAACTCCCATTGTTAGAGCGGAAACATGAGCCTCTCGTCATTATATACAGAACTCTGGTTTCAGACTCTTGCGAATTGAAAAGGAAAGTTGGCAGGTGCATGTTAGGATAATGGCTTCCCCTAAAGCCAAAATTATATAATTACTACTAAATAAAAACATTCAAAATACTTCACCAGAGAGAATGACTTGGCCACAGAGGATCATTAGCTTGTTCAGTTTGTATGATTAACCACGTGACAATGATTTTGAGAAACAAAAACGTTATTATTGAAATTAAACTGTTCCACGAAAATGCGCATGTAAAAAAAAATCACAACTGTCACTCAGATCAGTAGAAATTATCAACTTCCCCAAACTTGAAACTCACGAGCTGCCTATGGTCTTTACTATTGCACCCATTAAAACTCATTGTGAACGCACAAGCACATGCACACATAGGAGGTCCCGTGAAAAAACGTGCCCGCCTATGGAAATCAAAGGCCCGTCCAAAGGATTCGTTCTGCCACAGGCTCTAGTGATAGTTCACTTTCATGTGAAGTTTGAGTTAATTTAGGACTTCCCTAGGTTATTGTCGTTTACTCCAAATTGTTTGCTGGTTATTTAGCAAAGTCCACAATCTCCTGGCTAGAATTTTTGGAGAACGTAGCAATGCTACCGGAAATGGATTGTATCTGTTAGCAAAAGTGAACAATCCCTCAGTTCACTTCAAGTATGCAAATTCTACAAAGGCTTATGAATTGGTTGTGAAACATGTAGCTCTGACCCTCAGTCTGTCCTAGTTTTAAACTTCCTATTCCCTTTTCCTCATCTTCCATCAGTTCCCTCCTTTTACGCTTCCTCTATTCTTCCTATTTTCTCTCCACTCTTTTCACTCTTCCTTCCACCTCCCAGGCAGCTTTGGGATCTTCTGGTATCTCTTCTGGATCCTGGTGTCATACGAGAGTCCGGCAGCCCACCCTACCATCACAGAAGAGGAGCAGAAATACATTGAGGAGGCTATCGGAATGTCAGCCGCTAATGCCACACCTGTTACGGTTAGTCAATAGTACACCAATTCCTCTATCCACTAACTCACTTCTGAATTAAACTTCACTTCTTCTCCAGATCCACTTTTCATGGCCCCTCCTTGCTGTGTTCTGATGGTGTGATTTAGTGTTTTTGAGCCTTTTTTTTTTTTGTCAACAGTGGCTGGGTCTGAAATGGCCCACTTTTCCCTATATAGTGCACTACTTTTGACCTGAGCTCTGGCCAGCACAACTCTGGTCAAAATAGCTTTTAAGGAGAGCTTTGGCCCAGTGTTAATTTCTTAAACAAAACTAGTGACAAAAATATTTGTCAAACAACCATTTTTAAGTAGCAATTGACGAGACTATAATTGACTAAATAGACCCAGAAAAAACTATAACTAAACAAAAAAGATTTTTAATTTCAGTTGACTAAAACATGATGAGACTAAATTATCTCTGTGACTAAAATCTGACTACTAAGTGGACTGGACAAGA
The DNA here is from genome assembly GCF_020615455.1 of Coregonus clupeaformis. Lineage (NCBI taxonomy): Eukaryota > Metazoa > Chordata > Actinopteri > Salmoniformes > Salmonidae > Coregonus > Coregonus clupeaformis. Next base: position 20,459,918 of record NC_059222.1, read on the forward strand.
GTTTTTGGAGAGATTGAGAGCTTTTCAGTGATAAGCACAATTAACATTAGCAGCACAGATGCGCAGCGCAGTTCTGTTCAGCAGTGGGAAGGACGTGTCATACACAGCTTAAATCAGCTGGGGAGCTGCGGAGGAGCAAGCGATGAGGGCAGACATGGAGACAGGCTCCGCTCCATCTCCGGCTCCAAGGAAAGGGCATTTAGTTGACTAAAATGGCCCACTGTTTTCGTCATTTTGACAATCTAGACTAAATCATTGTTCAAATGACAAAAGTGTGACTAAAACATAATGATATTTCAGTCAAAATGACTAAGACTAGACTAAATCTAAAAAAGAGTGCTGAAATGAACACTGCTCTGGCCAAAAGCAGTGCACTATATAGTGAATATAGTGTATTTTAGAGCACACAATGGAATCATGATAACACAATCAACCCTGGTCTCAATGTGGTGGTTGTTACAAAAGCTCTAAATCAGTCTAACATTTTTAAAAATCTATCGAGTATCTTCTGTATTACATGTTTTGGGTTTTATTTTACTGTGCACAATTGCCTGCAACCTAACACTGAACGTTTTCCGGTCCTTCCTCTAGAAATGGAACACACCTTGGAGAGCCTTTTTCACTTCGATGCCAGTCTACGCTATCATCGTCGCCAATTTCTGTAGAAGCTGGACCTTCTACTTGCTCCTCATCAGCCAACCTGCATACTTTGAGGAAGTGTTTGGGTTTGAGATCAGCAAGGTGACTAAGACCAGGAATATCCATGTAGAGCTGGCCTAGAGCTACACTCAGAAAAAAGGTTCCAAAAGGATTCTTTGGCTGTCCCCATAGGAGAACCCTTTTTGGTTATAGGTAGAACCCTTTATGGTTCCAGGTAGAACCCTTTTGGGCTCCATGTAGAACCCTCTGTGGAATGGGTTCTACATGGAACCCAAAAGGGTTCTACCTGGAACCAAAAAGGGTTCTTCAAAGGGTTCTCCTATGGGGACAGCCGAAGAACCCTTTTAGGTTCTAGATAGCACCTTTTTTGCTAAGAGTGTAGTGCTGTACTAGTACAGGTTTATCTGGCTTTGTGTGATCCTAGGGTTTTGTGATCCTAGGGTTTTGTGATCCCAGGGTTGTATGATCCAAGGGTTGTGTGGTCTCAGGGTTGTGTGAGCCCAGGGTTGTGTGATCCCGGGGTACACACATTTTATTTTTATATTTTCTTGTGAGGACTACTAACAAGCAGAGGCATGCTCCTCTAAGTCTTGTCTTATTTGTTGTACTGTACTAAAAAATATCTTCCCTCTCCATCCTCTGCCCACCTCCTAACCACCACGCCACCCCTCATCCCAGGTGGGCTTGGTGTCGGCCCTCCCCCATCTAGTGATGACCATCATCGTACCGATTGGGGGCCAGCTGGCTGACTACCTACGCACAAACAAAATCATGAGCACCACCAATGTCAGGAAGATGATGAACTGTGGAGGTAAGAAAGGAGGGTGAAAAGAGGAGGAAGGAAAGAGGAGGAAGGAAAGAGGAGGGGGGAAAGAGGAGGAAGGAAAGAAGAGGTAGGAAAGAGGAGGAAGGAAAGAGGAGGAAGGAAAGAGGAGGAAGGAAAGAGCGGGAGCAGGCGGCAGTGCAAGAGATGTCATCGATTTAGAAATTTGCTATCAAGTGTTTGTATCCATGAACCATAAAATATTATTGGTTGTTTGTATAAAATCAAATCAAATTGTATTGGTCACATACACATACGCATACAGATGTTATAGCAGGTGTAGCGAAATGCTTGTGTTCCTAGCTCCAACAGTGCAGTAATATCTAACAATACACAACAGTACACACAAATGTAAAAGTAAAAGAATGGAATTAAGAAATATTAGGACGAGCAATGTCGGAATCCAGAGTAAATATATATATGTGATGGGATTTATGGAGAGTATGTGGATAGAATATGTAGTATATCTGTAGAATACGTAGGATAGAATAGTGGTCCTCTGTAGCTCAATTGGTAGAGCATGGTGCTTGTAACGCCAGGGTAGTGGGTTCGATCCCCGGGACCACCCAAACGTAAAAAATGTATGCGCACATGACTGTAAGTCGCTTTGGATAAAAGCGTCTGCTAAATGGCATATTATTATTATATTATAGTATATGTACAGCAATAGTTGAATAGGATGGTATTGACTAGAATACAGTATTATGTACTGACCTATCAGTCAGCTTGTGCCAGTTATATAACCTCTACTTTTACAGTACATGAGCAAAACTACTCAACTACAAAGAGAAATAGCAGGTAAAAAAAAGTTGAACTAAAATATTTAGGAAAGATATTGACCTGGAAAATACAACACCTTGTTTTGTGGTAACCACGGAGTCCAGTTGGTGCATGAGAAAATGATCACTGCATAAGGCAAATGATGACTCACCGTAACGCAGTATTGCTTGCCACTGTCGACTATTTTTGAACTGCAGAGAAATCGATAGAGGAGTGAGGGGAATGAGAAGCGTGTATATATACTGTATATCTCACTGTGTGAAACTGCAACATGTAGAGCCACAGTTAGGTTATACTTCCCTCAATACCCTTTAACTAGAAGGAAACAAAGGAAATCATTTTCTGCTGTTGTTTTATCCACAACACAAATCAATCCCCATTCATTTACCTGTGTATTCAAAGAATGCTCACTTGATTCTTGACATATTTGTTTATGTGTCTTTACTTCCTTGTAATAGGTTTCGGAATGGAAGCCACCCTATTGCTAGTGGTCGGGTTTTCTCATACGAAAGCTGTGGCAATCACCTTTTTGGTTTTGGCTGTAGGCTTCAGTGGTTTCGCTATTTCAGGTGAGACTTGGGTTGTTATCTTTTATATCTCTCATATATCTCATACCTCTGCTATTCTCTCCTCAAGACACTTTTTGGCATTCTCACACAACAGAAAAGAAACAGTTAACTGCAGCACCTCACAGAAACGAATAAGCTCCATCAGCAGAACAACTAACCCTGATCTGTCCATAGAGAATTGCATAATCTCTCAAACTCAGTTATTTAGGGGATCGTCTCTATCTTGCATAGAGTTTGGCTACTAATACAGTGAGGGAAAAAAGTATTTGATCCCCTGCTGATTTTGTACGTTTGCCCACTGACAAAGACATGGTCAGTCTATCATTTTAATGGTAGGTTTATTTGAACAGTGAGAGACAGAATAACAACAAAAAAATCCAGAAAAACGCATGTCAAAAATGTTATAAATTGATTTGCATTTTAATGAGGGAAATAAGTATTTGACCCCTCTGCAAAACATGACTTAGTACTTGGTGACAAAACCCTTGTTGGCAATCACAGAGGTCAGACGTTTCTTGTAGTTGGCCACCAGGTTTGCACACATCTCAGGAGGGATTTTGTCCCACTCCTCTTTGCAGATCTTCTCCAAGTCATTAAGGTTTCGAGGCTGACATTTGGCAACTCGAACCTTAAGCTCCGTCCACAGATTTTCTATGGGATTAAGGTCTGGAGACTGGCTAGGCCACTCCTGGACCTTAATGTGCTTCTGATGCAGTGAAGTTGTCCTGTCCCCTTAGCAGAAAAACACCCCCAAAGCATAATGTTTCCACCTCCATGTTTGACGGTGGGGATGGTGTTCTTGGGGTCATAGGCAGCATTCCTCCTCCTCCAAACACGGCGATTTGAGTTGATGCCAAAGAGCTCGATTTTGGTCTCATCTGACCACAACACTTTCACCCAGTTCTCCTCTGAATCATTCAGATGTTCATTGGCAAACTTCAGACGGGCCTGTATATGTGCTTTCTTGAGCAGGGGGACCTTGCGGGCACTGCAGGATTTCAGTCCTTCACAGCGTAGTGTGTTACCAATTGTTTTCTTGGTTACTATGGTCCCAGCTGCCTTGAGATCATTGACAAGATCCTCCCGTGTCGTTCTGGGCTGATTCCTCACCGTTCTCATGATCATTGCAACTCCACGAGGTGAGATCTTGCATGGAGCCCCAGGCCGAGGGAGATTGACAGTTATTTTGTGTTTCTTCCATTTGCGAATAATCGCACCAACTGTTGTCACCTTCTCACCAAGCTGCTTGGCGATGGTATTGTAGCCCATTCCAGCCTTGTGTAGGTCTACAATCTTGTCCCTGACATCCTTGGAGAGCTCTTTTGCCTTGGCCATGGTGGAGAGTTTGGAATCTGATTGATTGATTGCTTCTGTGGACAGGTGTCTTTTTTATAGGTAACAAGCTGAGATTAGGAGCACTCCCTTTAAGAGTGTGCTCCTAATCTCAGCTCGTTACCTGTATAAAAGACACCTGGGAGCCAGAAATCTTTCTGATTGAGAGGGGGTCAAATACTTATTTCCCTCATTAAAATGCAAATCAATTTATAACATTTTTGACATGCGTTTTTCTGGATTTTTTTGTTGTTATTCTGTCTCTCACTGTTCAAATAAACCTACCATTAAAATTATAGACTGATCATTTCTTTGTCAGTGGGCAAACGTACAAAATCAGCAGGGGATTAAATACTTTTTTCCCTCACTGTATATCATACTCTTGAAAATTGATGGTCTGTGTAGTTTACAACAACAACATGGTGACCTTTCACAAATCGGTGTCCTTTCTCTCTGTTTCCCCATTAGGCTTTAATGTGAACCACCTGGACATTGCTCCCCGCTATGCCAGTATCCTCATGGGCATATCCAACGGTGTGGGCACTCTGTCTGGCATGGTGTGCCCGCTCATTGTTGGCGCCATGACCAAACATAAGGTACAAAATGACTCTACTTCCACACAATATAATACATCACACTGCCCACTGCATTCATTACTAACTACTACACATCATATAAATCATTATCTATCATAACACAGCAAGACACTCATGGAGGAGTAAGAGACGCATTCTTATTCAATATTCATCCTTTCAGACCTTTCTCTTTTATCACTTGTTTAATTGATTGTTCTCACCCCCATTCACTTTCTTTTGTACTTTCTCTCTCCCTCACACACACACTCTCTCACTCTCTATCCCTCGGTCTAACAATCTCCTCTTTCTCTTTCTCCTCCCTCTCTCGCCTTAGACGCGGGAAGAGTGGCAGTATGTGTTTCTCATTGCTGCACTCGTTCATTACGGAGGTGTTATATTCTATGGTGTGTATTCTCTCTCGATAGTCTTTCCCCCATCCCTCTCTTTGTACATCCTAATGAAGCTGTATAATAATGCTCCGTTTCACAACAATTGTTTGCCATTTACTTTTGAATTGACCCTGAAGTAAATAAATGTGTCTCATTTGTATCAAACTCATTTCATGCCAAACAAGCTAGATCATTCATAAAAAATCAAACATGTATTCTCATATTGCTATTCCCTCTTGCACTATTGCGTAACCTTTTGTAATAATATTTAGATATCATTAATTTTGGTCCTACATTTTTTTCCATATGTTAATGCAACCCTTTAGTGTAGAACTAAATCATCTAGATCCAAGTCAAGTAAGTACAGCTTTGGGCAGAATTATTTTATTTGTCTTTTGTATTCCAGGACTTTTTGCCTCCGGAGAAAAGCAGTGGTGGGCAGAGCCCGAGCAACTTAGCGATGACAAATGTGGAATTCTGGATGAGGATGAGCTGGCCAACGAGACGGAGGAGTTGTACCGTACCAGCGGAGGAGGCGGCTACGGAGCAACGAGCCAAGCCCCGGATCCCAATGGAGGAGGAGGGGGTGCAGGAACCTGGGTTTCGGACTGGGACAAGACTGAAGAGCTAGTACAACCACCAGGAACCAATAGTTACCTATATGGAGGAGAGGAAGACAGGGAACTAACATAGAGGGAGTTACAGGTATGAGTTACAGGGTGGGGTAGCAGACAGAAAGAGTACATAAAAGAGTGAAACGTTTCCTTGTGGCACAGGAACTTGGAAAGGGGTGGGGTAGGTGGACGGGATGAGGGCAAGGAGCAGAACAAGGAGGAGGAAGAAAAAGCCAGCATGACCAAAGTATTATTTATGGAGAACTGAAAATGATTGTACAAAGGTGGAAAGAGGAGGAGCCATAGCTGTACCAAGCGTGTGTATGTGAGTGTGTTTTTACATTTGTGTACCGTGTATGAGACAGTCTCACTAAGAGTATTTTAGGGAACCAAAGCTTCTTTGTCCATACTGGTACACCTCTTATTGAAGAGGGATATTTTTAGGCCTAGTTTGGTTGCTTTCATTAACAGTGTGTGTATTATAACCCACCATATGGGTTGTCAGTTTGGTTATATTCCATTATGTGTATGAGCCTGATTTTTGTTACCATGTTTGTCACAAGACTACCTGTAGATCTACAACTGAATGCCATATACTATATTACAATCTGGCGGCTAACATCCATGAAAGCTAAATTATATCAGAGCAAAATGCGAATTAAATCCATGATAATGTTCACACTTTTAAGAAAAAGCATCTTAATTGTGCCATTAAGTGGTATTTGTTTGCTTAATCTGGAGAGATGCAGTCTCAAAATTCAAAAGTTATTGACTTACAAACTGGTAGTCACAATGCTGTGTCTTTAGTCTGTTCAGATTCCTTCCACAGTATCAGTTCAATGAGTACAATTTTCAATTCTATCATGTCAACGAATTGTATATATTAGGCCTCTAACCTGTCTGCCTGGTTGAAAATGATTGTCTATTGAGATGTTGTCTTGTAAAGAATTACAAGGGATGTGGTTTTAGAAAAATAGTCAGAAGGATGAAAAAAATTATTGCACCAAAGACCAACTCAGAATTATCACACAATCCATGTTCTGCAAAATACAGTGAAATACGTTTATTTACAGGTAATACTGGTATTTGACAGGTAATACTGGTATTTGACAGGTAAAACTGGTATTTGACAGGTATACTGGTATATATTTCACATACATTTGTTCGACTCTTCTGTTTTACTTTATATAAGGCTGTATGTATGAAGGTGTTTTGGGAAAGGAAAATGTAGAATCGCATAAAACGTAATAGTATTGTTCTGTAACAAGTCTGGATTCCGTATATACTATATTCTCCACCTCCAATAGTCTCGTAGTTATGTTATTGTAGCTTTGTATCGATTTCCACTGTTTGTCTTGCCGGTCACGCTTGATGTATTGTGATGTCAGTGCGCTCTCGCCGAAGAACCAGTTTGCTGGCACCAAGGAGCCAAAAACGAAACACACGCCAGCCTGTGCCCGCCGTCACAGTGACTAAGCAATAACACACTGAGGGAGAGAGACTGTGGTGTCATGATCCCAAAGACCACCCACCATGACCCTATCAATCACTCATCCAAACCAATCAAATAGTGACAGCTTTGAAGGGCAACATGGTGCATGAAGCTATATACCAGTCAATGGTTGACAGTACATGTCAAACATGATATTGATGTAGCCCCTGCCTCCCTCCACTGCCCTGGTGTCCATACAGAGCAGAGAAGGGGAACCGGAGATCTCTCTCTCCTATGGAGGAATATCTCTCTCAGCAACCCCTCCCTTTACTTATATAGTCTGCACTGAAGTGTAACTCTGGATATACTTAGAAACATCGGTAAGCTATATTTTTAAGCACTTAGTCAAAAAGCAATAACTAATGAATTATGTATGTCACTGAAAATGTTGCATTTCTGTACATACATAACTTTACTGGTAAGCCTTTTGAGTTGTTTAGTTAGCCTCAGAGCTAACTGAGGCTAAGATAAAGCCCATGTTTTCATTGGTAAAGCAGTGGTGTATCACTTTCAGACTTGGCTCAAATACATACCGTATGTCAAAAACATGAAAGTATTTTGATGTACACTTGATTTAGCTTGAAGTTTGCACTTGGGACTGTTTCATTGGCTCTTCTGTACCAGGCAAACTAAATCAAGTGCAGCTTAAGTATTTAACAGTATTTTACTTACATATTTGACCCAGGTCCAATCACTTTGACTGAAGAGTTTGTTTCAGTCATTGGCGATAAACAATATTAGTATTTCACAGTCCAGGAAAGGATGAATATTTACTGTTAGGGTTTTTACTGTTGTGTGTTTTTGTTTATTTTTTATAGACTGTCAGTTGCTTTAATTGTTTAACTGTTTTGTTCTTTACTGTAAAATGTAAAATTGGATATGTAAAAAAACATGTACATGTGGGAAAAATATTGTATAATAAAAGCTAGATGACAATGTTATTATTACTATTATCATTACTACTGCTATTATCAACATTATTACACATTATTCAACATTATTTTTGAACATTACATTCAATTTATTTCTATGAACCTGTTCAGGTTTGTATACTTCTAGATGGTATATGAATGTGAATTGTTAACAAGCTGTATAATACACAAAGCCTCCTGTCTGGTTCCCACTCTATCTGCCACAACTTTCCCTTCTAACACCCCCATTCTTTCCTCTCCCTCTGGTTGGGCTGCTAATGGGCAAAGAACCCTTCTCTCCAGATACGAGGTGTCATATTACTTCTACGCTATATCCCTTCTCCATCTATTGATCACTGGGCTTCAGATATCACCCGTAGAGAAAATGGGAGAGAGAAATAGAGATTTTGATGGGCTTTGCCACTGTCCAGGGAGCACGTGGAGGGTCTATGTCATGTCAGACAGAGATGGAAGAGTTTTCTACACTGGTCATAAGGGACAGGACTCTCTATATCACTCTCTTTCTCTGCCCTCTCTTATCGTTAATAATCCTGCATCCATCGGCCTGAGAGAGAGTGAAAAGGAAGGGGGAAGGGAGAGACATTGATAACTGATATTAGATAATAATATGACACTTGATTTCTATCTGTACACTGTGCTTTCTCTTGGCATTGCTCTGTGAGTGGAGGGCGTGAAGGGGAGAGAGACGAGGAGGGAAGGAAAGAGGGAGGGAAAGGGCGGAAATAGAAGCTGTCAGGTTAGCTGAGGTCTTTCTGACACACTTAGCTGGGCTGAGGAGTTCCCTGGTGGGAACAGCAGGTTCAGGGAATTAGAGTCGAGATGGATGAGTGTAGTGCAGGAGGATTCCACCCCTCCTCTCCTCCTCTGCCCGCCCCGGGACTCCCTCAGCTTCCCTCTTCTCTGACCACTCAGTGGTATTTCTTGGGTCAAAGATACTGGCTTCAGTGTTGTTAAGACAAAGGTCCGTATTCACAAAGCGAGACGCTGATCTAGGATCAGTTTTGCCTTAGTTCATTATGAATAAGATGACATGGACAGAGAGGATCTTAGATCAGTACTCCTATTTTGAGACGCGTTGTGAATACAGCCCCTGAACAGTAACCAGTTGTAGAGAGTGTTAATTACTCATCCCTATGGTAATATTAAACCCTGCTGCTCATTCTATTGTTCTCAGACCTAATTTTAATATAATTATTCCAGCACACGGTGATCCCGCACCAAGGTACACCAAAGTAACATTGTACAATAATACTGACTCAATCTGTGTCTGGTTGTGGGACCCAAATAACTGATTAAACATTGAGTTTCCATAAAACAACATGAGAATTGATTATGCAAATACTTTTATTTCAGCAAACTAAATGATCATAATAATGATACCCATGCTATACTGTCGCCCACTATAACTGACATAGATATACAGTTTGGAGTATTGCATTGAGATATATCAATATGTTTTAATATACATTCTAACTAAATGCAGACTGTATAATTCGTAACTAAAAAAATTCCAAGTGCTTGATTAAAGGGGCAATCTGCAGTTCAAACAACAACAAAGCGAGCATCCAGCCACAGTTTTGGGTAAACAGCTTAGGGGTGAGACTGGATAAAGAACCACTCTCAAATTCATAGACGGGACTAGATGCAAGAACTGACCATCCATGAGATCAAAATGATTTTTTAAACCATGTTTTGAAGCTACACAGTGTTTATTTTTTTATTACAACGTTAACAAACAATGGGGTCAAACAGTTGAGCTAAGTTATATTGCCATGAGGCATTTCTAAGTTATATTCTTCAAGAATCAATGGCTACATATTATTAATTTAAAAGTCAAAACATTTATATAGCAATCACAGATTTCCCCTTTAAACTGAACTGTGCATATTTGCCTTAATAGCACAAATGTATGCAACACCAAAACATACATCAACGTTTTTTGTAAAACTTTCAATGTTAAAGTCAAATCTGTCTCACAAATTCTGACAATTACTAAATTACAAAGACAAGAAACTATAATCCCTCCTTTTGAACATTTCACACATCACAATGATCAAAGCATTATCCTACACCCCAACTTTCCGATTGTCCTTACATGACTTTCTATTGTCTCAGATGTAGGCCTACTTCTCCTCCTATCCCCCTTCTGCTCACAGAGTATGGTATATGTCAGCCTTCTTCAATGCTTCATACCCTCTCTCACTCTTTACTCCCTTCTGCCCCCAAAGTATGGTACAGATTCTCTCACTTTTCACCCCTCTTCACCCATCTCTCCTCCTGCTGCTGGAGTTGTGTTCAGGGTGTCGTACGCTCCCTTTCTCTCAGCTCTTCATACCGTCCGTCTCCTCCATCCTGAGGCTTCACTGTCCTCAGGGGCATGTCTTGGTAAACGGCGTCTAGCAGACAAACACAAAAAAATACATTTGAAATTAAAACTGTTTGAATTACAAACAATTTGTCATCTAAAGACTTACATGTCATTTAAACAAACACATGCACCCACACACACCCTAGCATTTTGGGGGCCCTGAGCGATATTTGGTTGGGGTGCCAAACCCACCTTGCGGCAAAACATTTTAGTGACCCCCTATTGATGGCGTAGAGAAGTTTTAATGTTCATTTCCTGCAATTCTACACATTTTGCAATGGGGAGTAGAGAAAATGTTGCAGTTTTAAAGCACATTTTTGCAATTCTACACATTTTGCCATGGGGTGGAGAGATCATTTAGAAACTTTATAACACATTTCATACAATTCTACTCATTTTGCCATGGGGCAGAGAGAAAAATGATGCAGTTTTCCAGCTAATTTCCTGCAATTCTACTACTTTTGACATGGGGTGAAGGTAAATTGTTGCAGTTTTATAGCAATTTTCCTGCAATTCTACACATATGCCATGTTAATGATATCTGAGTGAGAGTGACTAACAAAATCAATGTGGGCCCCCTGGAGGTCAGGACTCTGGGCACATGCCCTGCGTGCCAGGTTGGTATTCGGTCATGATTACTACAAGTTTAGAAAGCTGGCTATACTAACTTACCAAACTAAAAATCGTTAGCTGACATGGCTAATTGAGTGATTGTCCGTATCTAGGTTTCTATCCAATTGGCAACAGATTTTCATGAGAATATTCCAAAATCTGCATGAAGAAAATATGCGCATTTTCCCACCAGTGGTTTGTTTCCACCAACCGGACTTGTTGCGGATAAAAATCAGTGTTTGATGACATGGTGCACACAAAATGTACTTTTTCGCTTAAGTTTTCAAATACCAAATACAAATCTAAAGTTCAATGTGTTTCCATCGCATTTTCAAATCTACCTATAGTTTTGTCACAAAAACTGTTGTGTTAAATAGCAAATCTGCCTACTCAAGTCTTGGCAAGCACGCTCTAGACAACAGCTCGTAGATACAATGCAGGTAGACTGTGCGGGTAGGGTAGTGTACATGATGAGATTATTAAGAGCGAAAATATTTTTATTTGTCAAACGGCAGTTAAGCATCGATCATCATGTCACCAGAATAAGACCCACTTTCACCACCCTGTGAAGTTCATCATAAATTATTTAACCTGTAGCCTAATAAACTGCATGGTTTGCCGAGTCGTAGTGGGAGGACCACACACCATATATCAATGTGTGACTCCACGTCTACTTTGATATGATGGTTATTATATCAATATTTGCGCATTAAGGCATTTCCACCGCCATTTCTCGATAATTAATTTTACCGACACGTCGAACGAACAAATGATCTGTCGCCATTTATAAAATTGTACTGAAACTTCCTGTTTCCATCACAGCTATCGGGATTTTTTTATTCGGTATGACTTTACTCGCATATAAATTGTGGATGGAAACATTGTTTGTGATTGACATAACAAGAGTAAAAATGTCTGATGCGCAAGAAATTTCGAAACTGCACCTTGTGTATTCTACTATTCTAACTCTCAACAGTAAATTCAAATCAAATCAAAGTTTATTGGTCGCATACACAGTTTAGAAGATAGATACTTTATTGTGGAAAAAATTACTTACTATGACTGTGATTGGTTGTCCCACCTAGCTATCTTAAGATGAATGCACTAACTGTAAGTCGCTCTGGATAAGAGCGTCTGCTAAATTATTATATGTAAAAATGTTATTGTGGTTGCAGCGAAATGCTTATAAGTTGAGACCCCGACTGAGTTCCTAAAAAATTTAAGTACTTATTTTTGTATGTATGTTTTCTGGGGGTTGGGGGCCCTAAGCGACCGCTTACATCGCTTATGCCTGGGGCCGGCCCTGACACACACACACACTGAGTGGCTGAGGAAATCAGTGGTAGGCTTACCTTAATCAGTCCTCCTCTTGCGACACATGACTATGGCTCTTGTGACCAGTACAGCCCCCAATACGATCACCGCCTTGATGACAGCTTTGCACACTCTTAGCATTCTCTCAACCAGCTTCAAGAGGTAGTCACCTGGAATGTATTTCAATTAACAGGTGTGCCTTGTTAAAAGTTAATTTGTGGATTTGCTTTCCTTCTTAATGTGTTTTAGCCAATCAGTTGTGTTGTGACAAGGTAGGGTTGGTATACAGAAGATAGCACTATTTGGTAAAAGACCAAGTCCATATTATGGCAAGAACAGCTCAAATAAGCAAAGAGAAACGACAGTCCATCATTACTTTAAGACATGAAGGTCAGTCATCCCGGAAAATTTTAAGAACTTTGAAAGTTGCTTCAAGTGCAATCACAAAAACCATCAAGCGCTACGATGAAACTGGCTCTCATGAGGACCGCCACAAGAAAGGAAGACCCAGAGTTACCTCTGCTGCAGAGGATAAGTTCATTAGAGTTACCAGCCTCAGAAATTGCAGCCCAAATAAATGCTTCACAGAGTTCAAGTAACAGACACATCTCAACATCAACTGTTCAGAGGAGACTGCATGAATCAGGCCTTCATGGTCGAATTGCTGCAAAGAAACCACTATTAAAGGACACCAATGAGAAGAAGACACTAGCTTGGGCCAGGAAACACGAGCAATGGACATTAGACTGGTGGAAATCTATCCTTTGGTCTGATGACTCCAAATTTGAGATTTTTGGTTCCAACCGCCGGTTGAACGGATGATCCCTGCATGTGTGGTTCCCACCGTGAAGCATGTAGGAGGTGGTGTGATGGTGTGGGGGTGCTTTGCTGGTGACACTGTCTGTGATTTATTTAGAATTCAAGGCACACTTAACCAGCATGACTACCACAGCATTCTGCAGCGATACGCCATCCCATCTGGTTTGTGCTTAGTGGGACTATCATTTGCTTTTCAACTGGACAATGACCCAACACCTCCAGGCTGTGTAAGGGCTATTTGACCAAGAAGGAGAGTGATGGAGTGCTGCATCAGATGACCAGGCCTCCACAATCACTCGACCTCAACCCAATTGAGATGGTTTGGGATGACCGCAGAGTGAAGGAAAAGCAGCCAACAAGTGCTCAGCATATGTGGGAACTCCTTCAAGACTGTTGGAAAAGCATTCCAGGTGAGGCTGGTTGAGAGAATGCCAAGAGTGTGCAAAGCTGTCATCAAGGCAAAGGGTGGCTACTTTGAAGAATCTAAAATCTAAAATATAATTTGATTTGTTTAACACTTTTTCGGTTACTACATGATTCCATATATGTTATTTCATAGTTTTGATGTTTTCACTATTAATCTACAATGTAAAAAATTGTAAAAATCAAGAAAAACCCTTGAATGAGTAGGTGTGTCCAAACATTTGACTGGTACTGTATATATAAGGGGTCAAGGGGTCTGAATACTTTCCGGATGCACTGATATATATATATATATATATATATATATATATATATATATATATATATATACAGTGCATCCGGAAAGTATTCAGACCCCTTGACTTTATCCACATTTTGTTACATTACAGCCTTATTCTAAAATGGATTAAATAAATGTTTTTCCTCATCAATCTACACACAAAATACCCCATAATGACAAAGCAAAAACAGGTTTAGAAATGTTTGCAAATGTATTTAAAATAAAAAACAGAAATACCTTATTTACATGAGCATTCAGACCCTTTGCTATGAGACTCGAAATGTAGTTTAGGTGCATCCTGTTTCCTTTGATCATCCTTGAGATGTTTCTACAACTTGATTGGAGTACACCTGTGGTAATTTCAATTGATTGGAAATGATTTGGAAAGGAACACACCTGTCTATATAAACTCCCACAGTTGACAGTGCATGTCAGAGCAAAACCCAAGCCATGAGGTCGAAGGAATTGTCCGTAGAGCGCCGAGACAAGATTGTGTCCAGGAACAGATCTGGAGAAGGGTACCAAAAAATGTCTGCAGCATTGAAGGTCCCCAAGAACACAGTGGCCTCCATCATTCTTAAAAGAAAGAAGTTTGGAACCACCAAGACTCTTCCTAGAGCTGGCCGCCCGGCCAAACTGAGCAATCGGGGGAGAAGGGCCTTGGTCAGGGAGGTTACCAAATACCCGATCGTCACTCTGACAGAGCTCCAGAGTTCCTCTGTGGAGATGGGAGAAGCTTCCAGAAGGACAGCCATCTCCGCAGCACTCCACCAATCAGGCCTTTATGGTAGAGTGTCCAGATGGAAGCCACTACTCAGTAAAAGGCACATGTCAGCCAACTTCGAGTTTGCCAAAAGGCCCCTAAAGACTCTCAGACCACGAGAAACAAGATTCTCTGGTCTGATGAAACCAAGACTGAACTCTTTGGCCTGAATGCCAAGCGTCACATCTGGAGGAAACCTGGCACCATCCCTACGGTGAAGCATGGTGGTGGCAGCATCATGCTGTGGCGATGTTTTTCAGCGGTAGGGACTGGGAGACTAGTCAGGATCGAGGGAAAGATGATCGGATCAAAGTACAGAGAGATCCTTGATGAAAACCTGCTCCAGAGCACTCAGGATCTCAGACTGGGGCGAAGGTTCACCTTCCAACAGGACAACGACCCTAAGCACACAGCCAAGACAATGCAGGAGTGGCTTTGGGACAAGACTCTGAATGTCCTTGAGTGGTCCAGCCAGAGCCTGGACTTGAACCCGATCTAACATCTCTGGAGAACTGCACCAGGTTGGGAAGGAAAATTCCAGAAAATGATGTCATGGCTAAAAATGCTAATTAACATCATTTGAGTCAATTGGAGGTGTACCTGTGGATGTATTTCAAGGCCTACCTTCAAACTCAGTGCCTTTTGCTTGACATCATGGGAAAATCAAAAGAAATCAGCCAAGACCTCAGAAAAATAATTGTAGACCTCCACAAGTCTGGTTCATCCTTAGGAGCAATTTCCAAACGCCTGAAGGTATCACGTTCATCTGTACAAACAATAGTACGCAAGTATAAACACCATGGGACCATGCAGCCATCATACCGCTCAGGAAGGAGATGCGTTCTGTCTCCTAGAGATGAACGTACTTTGGTGCGAAAAGTGCAAATCAATCCCAGAACAACAGCAAAGGACCTTGTGAAGATGCTGGAGGAAACAGGTACAAAAGTATCTATATTCACAGTAAAACGAGTCCTATATCGACATAACCTGAAAGGCCGCTCAGCAAGGAAGAAGCCACTGCTCCAAAACCGCCATAAAAAAGCCAGACTACGGTTTGCAACTGCACATGGGGACAAAGATCGTACTTTTTGGAGAAATGTCCTCTGGTCTGATGAAACAAAAATAGAACTGTTTGGCCATAATGACAATCGTTATGTTTGGAGGAAAAAGGGGGTCCCTTGCAAGCCAAAGAACACCATCCCAACCGCGAAGCACGGGGGTGGCAGCATCATGCTGTGGGGGTGCTTTGCTGCAGGAGGGACTGGTGCACTTCATAAAATAGATGGCATCATGAGGAAGGATAATTATGTGGATATATTGAAGCAACATCTCAAGACATCAGTCAGGAAGTTAAAGCTTGATCGCAATGGGTCTTCCAAATGGACAATGACCCCAAGCATACTTCCAAAGTTGTGGCAAAATGGCTTAAGGACAACAAAGTCAAGGTATTGGAGTGGCCATCACAAAGCCCTGACCTCAATCCTATGGAAAATGTGTGGGCAGAACTGAAAAAGCATGTGCGAGCAAGGAGGCCTACAAACCTGACTCAGTTACAACAGCTCTGTCAATTGAGTGTATGTAAACTTCTGACCCACTGGGAATATGATGAAATAAATAAAAGCTAAAATAAATCATTCTCTCTACTGTTATTATGACATTTCACATTCTTAAAATAAAGTGGTGATCCTAACTGACCTAAGACAGGGAATTTTAACTAGGATTAAATGTCAGGAATTGTGAAAAACTGAGTTTAAATGTAATAATAATAATAATAATAATTTGGCTAAGGTGTATGTAAACATCCGACTTCAACTGTAGCTACTGCTGATTGGGCTGTTTGTAGTACCAGCGATAGGAGGCGCCATTGGGGCAGCTGGAGCAGGACAGGCTGGAGGTCTCAGAGAGAACTGGTTTTGTAGGGGGTGCTGCAGAAAAACACGAGAGATGGACACGAAGGCTGATTCACACAAACAACAAGAAAAATACTGGGAAAAGTATGTAGGAGGAGGGACGCTTGAATGAAAGTACTCATATGGCCAGGGGCGCAACTTTGGTTTTAGAAGTGGGGGGGGATATCACTTTATTTATTATTCATATATATTTTTTTATCCGGTCGGATAAACACTCCAAACAGCCTACCCGACCGCTCGGAGGCGCCTGCATGGTCCTAAAGCACACCGTTCCCTCGTTTTGTATCACATTCCAATGATAAAACTGGGGGGACAAAAATGCCATTTCAGAATATGGTGTCCCCAGTGAAAGTTGCGCCCCTGCATATGGCACACACACACACTACCTATGAGAGTCAGTTCTAGAAACTCTGAGGTGACTGTGTTTGAGATTCCACAGGTGCTCTCCATGAATGTATAAGTGGCGCTGACTCGGTCACATTGTTGATAAGGTAAGATTAACTGCCACTGTCTTCTATTTTCTTTCCATCCTTGTAGAATATGGTGCGGCTAATTTGGTCAATCCCCTTCACAACACACCTCAGACTCAGTTCCTCCCACAAATTAGCAGGCCCAGGCAGTGTCTCCATCAGTAGGTTACAATCTGGTCTGGAGGGGAGATAGAAACAGGGAAGGTGGAAGAAAAGAAGAGAAAGAAGAAGGTGTAAGGTAGGGGAAAAGTGGCAAAGTGAGAATGAAGGGATCAGATAAAATAGGGTTATCATTTGACACAGATATAGTAGCCTGCTGTGTACACTCCTTGCACAGCCCAAATTAATAGAACTCTATAGGTAATTTGCTTACTTCCAAGAAAACAGTAATTTTCAACATTGCAAGTAATGTTGTGTTGCTTTTTTTATTTCTGTATCAGACTTTCTGCTAATGTACAATTCGAGACAGGTGACAGCCAGGTGAGGTGGTCACACCTTTCCTGGCCCTACCCAAACTCCTTGTTCCGGCCAAACGCTACGCGAACATAGAACAGCGGAAGAATTCAGTTTGAGTCTTCAGGCAAGTCACACATATCCTTAAGCACCCACTTTTGTACCGCGGGAAAAAATAACACGCGCGCTGAGCGGTCGATTGATTGATTAGCGGCTGCTGCCTCTTCCAGTGCTAGTAGCAGAGACGGCAGAGGAAGCCGAGACATCTCACTTGGTACTTTTTTCTGGTTCATCGTAGGCTATACAGTAAACAGCCTTAGTTAGACATCTTAATTTATCCACCATCTTTGCTAGTAGGTTAGTTTTTGGTGAAATGTTTTACGCAAATGTAATCTTTGGCCATTTTTGCCATTCAAAATTGCTTTTTGTCATTTGAGGCAAGGAAGTGTTGCATAGCATACTTTAAAAATATGCATTTGGTTTTTAATTATTGTTAAATTGATGCAACTTCATGTCGACGGTCGACCGGTTTCTGAATGCCCAGCTGTCATGTCAGGACGAAAACAAATGTTGGGGCGACAAGTCATTAGGCCTACACCTGGCTGCCCTGGTAAGTCATTTGCAGACTGAAGTTGTTTAATATAAGACCATTTGTTGTTTTTGTTTTATTCATGGCTTGGTCACAACAACATAGGCCTACGACAATAGGCTTCTGCTTCCAATGTTGAATTATGATTGCTAAATAACGTTAATGCACAATTTAAATACTTGCCCCCCAATCACCCCGTCCCCGAAACACGTAAATATTGGTCTATAAATTGTGCCTTCCTGTATTATACGTATGCTAAAATGTTTATTCTATTCTACTGAGCCATTTACTTTATGTTCGTATTATTATTTATATTATTTATTATTGTTGTTGCATTGTCGAGAAATAACCTGCAAGTAAGCATTTCGTTGGACGTTGGACATGCGTATCCCGTAGCACGACTAATTAAACTTGAAACTTGAATTATTTGCTGTATTGCTGGGCAAATAGCCCTACAAAACAAGTGATCTGACAGGTAGCCTACTACTGTAATAGTAAACACATTGACAAGAAGTAGCCTATCATAAATTGCCTAATGATTTATCGTGGACAGATAGGCCTACGTAACATAAATGGATAGAGCATCTGACGCAATTTAGCAAGATTTTAGTTCTGGGTTTCTGAGATTATCAATTGCCAAACCATGAATTTGAGAATTTGTCAACAATTCAAATGATGTAGACATTGCGGCCACCTATGGTGTTGTTTTACCTGAGGTTCTGATGGTGATGGGGGTGCTCCTCTGGTTAGTCTCGTCACTACACCAGATGGCCATGGTGTCGCGCTGTCCGTAGGCGTGAAAGGCCAGCTCTTCGAGGTTGTAGATGGTCAGCTTTTTCTGGAGTTTTGTCATGTTCAAAACAACTGGGAACTCGAAATCTCAGACTTCAGTGCATTCAAGACAACTGGGAATTCGGAATAAAACGAGCTCCTACTGGGAAAAATCGTTTTGAATTGTCATCCAACTCAGAATTCCAATTTGGGAACTGGCCTCTTTCTAAAGCTCAGACTTTCCGACCTGAAGATCACTGACTTCATGATTTGACCTAGTTTTTTCCTAGTTTCCAGTTGTCTTGAAATAACCATTAGATTCAGACCCTCCTCCACCTGCAGCTCCAGGACTACTGAGCCCTCCCTGTTGATGACAGGCTGCCTCGACTTGATGTACAGAATGGCAGGCGGAAGGTACTCTGTGATGCAGTCCCAGGTGAGTCCAGAGTAGGTCATCATGGGGTGGAGGGTTCAAAAGTAAAGGAAGGGGAGAGGTTGAGCATGGAAACAATGAAAAATTTACACTACCAGTCAAAAGTTTGGACACAAACACAAGGGTTTTTCTTTATTTTTTCTTTATTTTTTACATTGTAGAATAATAGTGAAGACATCAAAACATTTTTACTAATGCATTTCAATTAACAGGTGTGCCTTCCTAAAAGTTAATTTGTGGAATTTCTTTCCTTCTTAATGCGTTTGAGCCAATCAAGTTGTGTTGTGACAAGGTAGGCGGGGTATACAGAAGATAGCCCTATTTGGTAAAAGACCAAGTCCATATTATGGCTAGAACAGCTCAAATAAGCAAAGAGAAATGACAGTCCATCCTTACTTTAAGACATGAAGGTCAGTCAATACGGAACATTTCAAGAACTTTGAAAGTTTCTTCAAGTGCAGTCGCAAAAACCATCAAGTGCTATGATGAACCTGGCTCTCATGAGGACAACCACAGGAATGGAAGACCCAGAGTTACCTCTGCTGCAGAGGATAAGTTCATTAGAGTTACCAGCCTCAGAAATTGCAGCCCAAATAAATGCTTCACAGAGTTCAATTAACAGACACATCTCAACATCAACTGTTCAGAGGAGACTGTGTGAATCAGGCCTTCATGGTCGAATTGCTGCAAAGAATCCACTACTAAAGGACACAAATAACAAGAAGAGACCTGCTTGGGCCAAGAAACATGAGCAATGGACATTAGACCGGTGGAAATGTGTCCTTTGGTCTGGAGTCCAAATTTGAGATTTTTGGTTCCAACCGCCGTGTCTTTGTGAGACGCAGTGTGGGTGAACGGATGATCTCTGCATGTGTAGTTCTCACCATAAAGCATGGAGGAGGAGGTGTTATGGTGTGGGGGTGCTTTGCTGGTGACACTGTCTGTGATTTATTTAGAATTCAAGGCACACTTAACCAGCATGGCTACCACAGCATTCTGCAGCGATACACCATCCCATCTGGTTTACGCTTAGTGGGACTATCATTTGTTTTTCAACGGGACAATGACCCAACACACCTCCAGGCTGTGTAAGGGCTATTTTACCAAGAAGGAGAGTGATGGAGTGAAGCATCAGATGACATGGCCTCCACAATCCCCCGACCTCAACCCAGTTTGGGATGAGTCGGATGGCAGAGCGAAGGAAAAGCAGCCAACAAGTGCTCAGCATAGGTGGGAACTCCTTCAAGACTGTTGGAAAAGCATTCCAGGTGATGCTGGTTGAGAGAATGCCAAGAGTGTGCAAAGCTGTCATCAAGGCAAAGGGTGGCTATTTGAAGAATCTAAAATATATTTTGACTTTTTTGGTTACTACATGATTCCATATGTGTTATTTCATATTCTTGATGTCTTCACTGTTATTCTACAATGTAGAAAATAGTAAACAATTAAGAAAAACCCTTGAATGAGTAGGTGTGTCCAAACTTTGGACTGGTACTGTATGTGACACAAATGCATTTAACACAGAAAAGTATAGTGAATTGACCACCCACAAATATAGGCATACCCACAAAAACCCCACAAATATGCTTTATATCAAAAGCATTTGCCATATCTGTGAGTTTATGAATTGTCCTTTTTAATGAGAGATCTGACCTTCATAATCAAGTCTCTATAGACTCAGGTGTATGTCTACCTAAACCCCTTGATATAAGCTAAGCACATTTTTTGCCACTAAGTTGAAATGATATGTCAATGAAGCTTATGCATTTGGAAATTGAGATGGGGAAGCTGTCACTCTTCTGTCCATTGCTCTCACATTGATATGAGCCGGAGTTCGTAGCGGATACAGCCACTATGCTCCATGTCTGGCTGTCTTTCTCTTGAACCCCATTGTTGCTGAAGAACCATTTTATCGTACCTGTGCTGTTGTCACAACTCACCTTAATTATATCCCCAGAGTAGTCTAGCTTGAATGTGGGGGACATGGAAACTGAAAAGTGATAAAAAGGAGAGAGAACAATTTGAGGAGATGCTTTTGTCTCTTGGTGCAAATAGGAATTCTCACAATATTGTGCTGAACACGGCTGGCTATTGTAACTTGGAGTGACAGTGAAGTGGCCAACTGCAGTCTCGGAGGTTAGGTATATGCTGCCACCTAGCGGTAGATTACAAGCAGCGGCATTTGAGACATCACACTTGAGAAGTGATATGAAAGTTGCTATGAAGGCTAAAAGGTCATCTCTGGGGTTTCACTTAGTGACGGGGGGGTATGGCTGTGTATGGTTTCTGACTTAAAGTGAGAAAGAAAGATGTTTGCTGTGAGTTTGTGAACCCTTGGTACTTACCCTGGGGTTTGTGCTGACTCTTGACCACAAAAAAACAAACACTGTAAAAGGTCAGAATAGATTAGTTTTTTACATCCATTATCAGTATAATGGCTCTGCTTCATGAAATTTCATCTCATGTGTAATGATGGCAACTTAATCAAAATATTATGAATTTGTAAATGTAGTTCAATCAAGGAGCTTGGAATATACCCCATATCCAACTGGATATGAGTCATTTCGTAATTGGTTCAAGTCATTTATTGGCCCTCTGCACAAAATACCCCCAAGAACTCTGTCCAACACTCTAGCGTTGATGTATTGTACTGTTAACAGTAGCTATGATTCCATTAACTTTTGCAGCGATTTTTGTTGTTGTTGACATTTAGAAAGTTCACATAGAAAAGAGATGCGACAATTGCCTGCCAAGGTGTGTTTCCATTTAGCTATCTTGTTTCGATAAAAACAGCTGGATGTAATGACGTCACACCTGGTCTTTGCTGAAAAATAACTGATGTGCGCCACTGCACTATAGGGAGATGATGAGGAGCAAGCAGTGGCTGTAAGCTCCTGGCTCTCATTTGCGCCACTGCTCGCACTGTTTGCTAGAAATATACGTTGTCAATCGGATTTCTGGCAATTAAGGCCGTTTTCTACTTACCCAGAGTCGCGCGCGGGTCGCTTCTGTTAAATGAATATAGGGGAAGCAATTCAGGCATTCTAGATAGTCTGGACAATTCTTGTCCTGCAAAGTTCTTCAAATAAAAACATAATTGTTATAGTTTAAATTGTTTTATTTTGCAGTACAGTAAGAAACTAGCCTTTCATGGTGCAGACATTCATATGGCCTATTGTTAGCTTCAGTCATGTCATGTGACCTGGCCAACATCCTACATCCTGGCCCCAATCTAGAGTTTGGGTGAAACATGATTGTAATCAGATGAATAGTTAAAATGTATGACATGAGACTGAGACCATGTCCCATGTTCTAACTGTTAACGGTGGTGAATGGGGATCAGTCCTGGCAGTGGTTGATGAGATGTGGAAGACCTCCCTAATAGTAGGTGAATTTCTTTCTACCCTCAGTCACAGATAGGGTTGCAAAGCTACTGGTAATCAGGGTTGTGGAGTAACTGATTACATGTAACTGATTGCAAAAAAACTGTAACTGTAATCCGTTATGTTAGCAGCAAAAATATTGTAATCAGATTACAGATACTTTTGAAAAACGAGATGATTACTTCTAGGATTACTTTGAAATTCAGAAAGGATGTTTACAAAAATTTTTTGACACCTTGCTGTTTTCTCAATGACATTCAAATCATCATTGAAAAAGCCGCAAGTGTAAGTTTGTTCTGCCTGAGCGAGTCTGACCACAAGTCAGAGACCACTATGATGACACACCAAATGTGTTTGATTGATGGCGGGAAAAGAGCAGGAATTTGCTTTTGTAGGCTACAGTCCAAGCTATATCTTCCACTGGCGCGACTGTGGTCGGCATTCAAAGATTATCCAACTTGAATAAACGCTTGGAGGTAAGGACGACAGCAGTGGTGTAGCCTACGGGCGGGGAGATACAGATATCACTTACTATTGATATCTATACTGAACAAAAATATAAATGCGACATGCAACAATTTCAAAGATTTTACTGAGTTACAGTTCATATAAGGAAATCAGTAAATTGAAATCAATTAATTAGGGCCTAATCTATGGATTTCACATGACTGGAAATACAGATATGCATCTGTTGGTCACAGATACCTTAAAAAAAATATAGGGGCGTGGATCAGAAAACCAGTCAGTATCTGGTGTGACCACCATTTGCCTCATGCAGCGCGACACATCTCCTTCGCATAGAGTTGATCAGGCTGTTGATTGTGGCCAGTGGAATGTTGTCCCACTCCTCGTCAATGGCTGTGCGAAGTTGCTGGATATTGGCGGGAACTGGAACACGCTGTCGTACACGTCGACCCAGAGCATCCCAAACATGCTCAATGGGTGACATGTCTGGTGAGTATGCAGGCCATGGAAGAACTGGGACATTTTCAGCTTCCAGGAATTGTGTACAGATCCTTGCGACATTGGGCCGTGCATTATCATGCTGAAACATGAGGCGATGGCGGCGGATGAAAGGCACGACAATGGGCCTCAGGATCTCATCACGGTATCTCTGTGCATTCAAATGCAATTGTGTTCATTGTCCGTAGCTTATGCCTGCCCATACCATAACCCCACCGCCACCATGGGGCACTCTGTTAACAACATTGACATCAGCAAACCGCTTGCCCACACAACGCCATACACGTGGTCTGCTGTTGTGAGGCTGGTTGGACGTACTGCCAAATTCTCTAAAACGACGTTAGAGGCGGCTTATGGTAAAGAAATTAACATTCAATTCTCTGGCAACAGCTCTGGTGGACATTCCTGCTGTCAGCATGCCAATTGCATGCTCCCCCAAAACTTGAGACATCTGCGGCATTGTGTTGTGTGACAAAACTGCACATTTTAAAGTGGCCTTTTATTGTCCCCAGCACAAGGTGCACCTGTGTAATGATAATTTCTTGGATATTTTATTTCAGTTCATGAAACATGGGACCAACACTTTACATGTTGCGTTCATATTTTTGCTCGGTGTACATAACACATTGATGTGAATCGCGCTGCTGCTCTCTCATTTAGCTATTTGCGCCTTATGGATTGGATTTGTTGTTAATGGCTCTTCACAAATGTGTATGTATTTGAACCCAATAATGGTTGAATTTAAGAAATTTAAGCTGCCTATCAATCACTGTTTTTGCAACCAGTGGACAGACAGTGAAAAATGCGCTCTTGCAACAGCTGCATAGTGCGGATCCCAGCCTATTGAATACAAGTTTGAGGGACTTCCTCCATTCTAAACTTCTCTGTGGTATTGTGCTCCATACTGTCAAAAACTAGTTGAATTTAAGAAGACCATGAGTTGGGCTTTTATTGCTAAATCGGGCTGATAACAAAACAAATCTGTAGGCCTAATGGACGCATGCTCAAACTTGCGCACTTTTGATAGACTTAAACAGCTGCAAATTATCGAGATGTCAAAGTGTCACCAACAAAAACGCAAACAATAGGCCTATAGCACATGCAGCATGTGGCATACATTTTCCACATGCAAATAGCACTTTTCGGTTGTGCTCAAAGCATGCCATTCCATGAGAGCAGCATTTATTTTTCAACTCGAAGCAATGAGCCCAATCAGACCTCCATGACAACAAAATAAACAACAGAGTAGCTAGGCTAATAAGTCCTTAGCTGACTAAACTCCACTCCATGGTAGTCAGCTAATAAGTCCTTTGTTTTTGGGTTATGCTCAGGTAAAACAATTTTGCTAATCGATATTTCCATATTTCCAAGTCCTATTCTTGAAGATCTAGGGGTGTTAAATCAATCGGAATGACTGTAAATCCGACAGACTTTGGTTTTTAATGTAAAGATATAGCCTAATCGTATTATTATCTGTTATAAAGCAATGGGTTAGACAAAGCCTACATAACCAACCCATATAATGCATTTAAATGCATTATAAACTCTTAACATGGATTTATCCTGCAATAGATGTTGTTAAATGGGTAATATTCATTTGTGTCTTCTTCTAATGCCTCTTAAGGGTAAAGTAATCTAAAAGTAACAAAGTTATCAGATTACGTTATTGAGTTTGGGTAATCCAAAAATGACGTTATTGATTACTTTTCTGGACAGTTAACTAGTAACTGCAACGGATTACATTTAGAAAGTAATTTACCCAACCCTGCCTGTAATTTACTGAATTTACCAGAATCTTCAGTAATGTCAGTAATGAACAGAAAATCTATGGCAATCATAACGTTGGTAATTTATACTTGAATAGTTTTTTTCTTCATATATAGTATTCATTTATTATATCCGTTTTCATATTGTCCATGCGTTTCTAGTAGCTAGACCATATGGTTGAAGAGAAAATAGCCTAATTTAATGAAAAAAGCATCTAATCAACAATGACATTATTTTCTATTAGCTCTGCAACTCTTCCAACTATTTACTTTTTTCACAACTACCACCAGTCTGACGCCAAAACATTGAAAACAAATACATATTGACATAGTAAAATAAATAAAAGTTAGTAAAAAAAATATATATAAAGGATATTTCATGCTGAAACTCTCATATTAAACACTGGTATTCACTAAATTGATGGTTTATATTTAGTATGTTTTACACCTTTGTCATTCATTTGTTGTTTTAAATCATCTTATTTAATTATTTAATATATTTTACATATGAAAGGGTATATATCTTATCTGATGACCTGATCATTGATGGAAGTGATAGAAGCTGATAGCTTTTCACAGCCATTCTGTGTAATTTATTTTAGGGCAAAACTAAGGTTCGTCTTCAACTTCTGAAATGTTGTGTTGGAGGGTTGAGAGACAAGTGGTTAGTATAACCCAATGTCTTGGGGAGAAATAGCAATGCAGTCAATGAAAGATATTGTCATGCCCTTAGTCCACTAGATAACAGGAATTGAGTGACTTAAGTGCCTGTAAGCAAGTTTGTATGCTTCTCTGTTATTCAGTCTTGATAGATTATTACCCCAGTCTATTGGAACACAAGCAGTTTATCTTCTTTAAATTACTCATAACTGTCACTAGAGTTCACTACTGTGTTATTTTTCACTAAATAAGTTGTATAGTTTCTTCCATAAACCAGATGGCACTGTGATTTGAGGTCAAAGTTGAGTATAGAAATGATCAAACTGGATATCCTTTTTGCTCTCCTTTGTCACTGAAGAAATGCCATGAAACCATATGGTGCCAATTGCTTCCATGACATTTGTTTTTGTAATGAATTGATAGATAGTCAAAAGCATTTTTATATTATAACTTACTATGTATTCTCCCCATATAATGAATGCTATTCTTGCCATTTCGTTCCATGAGATATATATACAACAGTATATAAGCTCACCCTTCCTTTCATCCCAATCATGAAATCATTTTCTCCTCTCCGTTCACACACACACACACACACACACACACACACACACAATCCCTACTCTCTCCTCCATCTGCCCATGACCCACTTTTTCTCCTTCCCATTGGCATGCGAATGGTTAACTCAGAATGCAAGAGGAAAGCTTGTCTCTCAGAATCAGGACATAGGACAGCAAAACCAGAGAGCGCACCAATCTAGGACTGGAGTGTTGTGTATTAAAGAGAACAAGTGTGCCATCGCGGTAGGGTAAAAGTTAGGCTAGCTTGCAACGTTTGCTAGTTAACATTAGCCTTCTACATCTAGCTACATATTTAACTTCCATCCTCTCAGGACACGGGCACAACAATGTATGAATTAATGGTTGGATCAGAATCGCAGTTATAATCATTGACCAGTACAGAGAATTAAGTAAAACCACAAGTCCAAATCCCTATCTCCATCCATGGCTAATTTAGGAAAGGGCCAATTTTAGCTAGCTGGCTAGCTAGCCAACGGAGGACAACAACACAACGAGATGCAACAATTCAAGTTTTCTTGTCAGTGACGTTTGCTCTCAATGGAATTTGATAGGAGTGACGCCAAATCCAAGCTGGCTTCCCTTGACACTTTTTTTTTTTGTGCGCCAGGCAGGACCCTTCACTGTTGACCTCGCTCAATTTAGCTCAACGCTGATTGGCACATTTTTTATACTTTTTTGTCAAGGAAGGCCAGATGCCCGCTGGCTTCCCTTGCCTTCAATGCTACCGGCGGCAACAATGTCATACTCGTTTGGACCAGACAGCATCAGATAGATGGCCTACACATACAGAGACAGAGGGGCGCTGTTTCGCTCCTTTGGATGCTTTCTCCTGTGAGATACATTCAGCCTCTTGCAAATTGAAGGACAATTATGAAACACAGAGATGAAAGATAATAAATATTTTAAAAAATCTTGGAATTGTTTTTGGGGAAGCATGGCTCAATAATATGCCATTTAGCAGACACTTTTATCCAAAGCGACTTACAGTCATGCGTGCATACATTTTTGTGTATGGGTGGTCCCGGGGATCGAACCCACTACCCTGGTGTTACAAGCGCTGTGCTCTACCAGCTGAGCTACAGATGACCACTGATGGCTTCCCTTGCCATCAATGAATACACGCCACTGCCCATGAATAGGCTACCAGTGTGGTCCCTAGGTTGCTGGTTTTCGTGGGAGGGGGTCCCTGGGCAAGAAAAGATTGAAGACCCCTCTTATATTGTATTTGTGCATCTTTGAGTGATGTTCTGTCGATTCTCCAGGGTCATTTCATGTTTTCATGTGTATCTGAGCTATTCGCCGTTCAAGCAGGCAGAAATACAGCCGGTATGACGCGTATGTATTGTATTTCTGCCTGCTTGATAGCTCAGATAAACAGGAAATGACCTTGGGAATTGACATCGCACAGTGATGCAAAATATGATATAACATTCAAAATGGGTAAATCTTTCCTTTAATGTTAATGGAAACATATCCAACGCAGATCCAGCCTACTGATTAGTGTGCTGTTCATGGTCTGTCGTCCAGCTTCCTATGGACAGGCCCTATTTCTCAAGATCAAAGAAAATAATTAAGTAAATAAGTCCTGCAGTTCCGTTTAAACAGAAAAAACATTGACCTCTTTTTAAGACTCAAAACATGGCATTAGTGCTTCTCACAGACACAACCCGGCTTCCAAAGTAATTAAATATTCACTACTAACACAATCAATCATATTGAGGGTAATCAATTATATATTGTTTATCTGGTGTCACTTATGGTTTGAAGGCCAATCATGCAGATGATTTACATGTAATGTTGCTAGCAGGACACATCAGTAAATTGGTGCCTGCTTTTTTCAGCTACCTTTCTGCCAGCTGCCAGCACTCTGTGTCAACACAAACAGGAAGTGGGATCAGCAGTATGTAACACATCCTTACATATCTCCATAAACCCTGTCCCATTGGGACATGCATGTTAATTACGACAGTGTACCTCTCCCAACACCTTGCACTGCAGCGATCACATGAAGCTTCCGATTCCCCACCAATGTGACGGGAGAGGGTGAGAGAGAATGACTTTTGAATTTCATCAATGGAGAGAGTCTTGGAGGCTGTGATTTTGATCTCCACTGAACATCAAAGAGACCAGGAGTGAGATGGCCTGAATCTGGCTGCTGTCAGTGTTAGACAGTGTCAGTGGTAGATAGACACAGGAGGGGAGACGGGGGCATAATATCATGGGAGAAGAGAGAATGTGTGTGAGAGAGGGGTGGAGGCAGGGAGGGAGAATAGCTAGTGACAAGGAGAAGGAGAGCTTGTAAGAGGGAGGTAGAATATTGAGGGACAAGAGGGAATATGAGAGAGGGAGTGGGATAGAAAGGTGGAATAGCGAGTAACAAGAGCAGCTAGAGGAAGTAAGTGGAACATGGAGGTAAAGGGAGGAGAGTGATGGAGTGATATCAACCTACTAGCTGTAGAGAGAGCGAGCAGGGAGGGCTGTTTTGAATGAGCCACAGTGGTGAGGGAGAATGTGTGTGTGTGTGTGTGTGTGCGAGGGAGAGATAGACCGAGCTATAGAGGGGGTAGGGTAGGTGAAAGGGTGTGTGTCTGAGAGAGAGAGAGGAGAGAGGTTGTTACACCCCCCTCGAAGTAGAGACTGCTGCTCAGTGCATTTGCTCTGGGTCCCATTGATACTCATTTATAGTGGGAAGAGCTGAAAATGTAATTTTGAAAGGAGAAAAAAACATGTTTTCTTTTTTTTCTCTTGACTTATTTTTCCTTCTGGATCTTTACTCATCCCCACTCTGGTCCTCCTTGCTCTCTTTGTGGTTGTATGAAGGAGGTCACTGCGGAGACAAAGTAACGGAGCGCAGTCCAAACAATACTGTAAAAGGTATTTATGCTTTAGTTTTTGGTTTGTTATATACTGATGTATTGTCTTAAAGAATGATTAATAGAGTAACGTTAGTAGTGGTCCTCTGTAGCTCAATTGGTAGAGCATGGCGCTAGTAACGCCAGGGTAGTGGGTTCGATCCCCGGGGCCACCCATATGTAAAAATGTATGCACACATGACTGTAAGTCGCTTTGGATAAAAGCGTCTGCTAAATGGCATATTATTATAGTTAACTCATAAGAGTAACAGCATGGAGAGCAGGCGCTGGTGATTGGGGACCGACCAAGATAAGTGACAGAAAAGGTGTCTGAAAGTCAAAGGCACAGTAATCAATAGGAAAGGGGCAATAGTTTGGTGACAGAGACCCACCGTGCAAAAAGAGAAAGCTAAGATAACATTTAGAAGCAAGCTTGGATATACACGAGAGGTGAGTCTCAGTGATGCATGTTTTAAACAGAGAGGGGTGTGAGCTGGAAAGTCGCAGTGTTCTTCAGAGAGGAAAGTGAGTGAGCGCAGCGCTGGAATCTGTGTTGTAGAGAGCAGAGGGGTGTGTATTACAGAGTGATGGTGAAGTGGTCTAATTCACATGTTTTATGCAGATAGGGAGTGGGAGGGATGCATTACATGATAACAGGGGCTTCTTCAAAGCCAACACTCGTGTAATTGGGCATATCACTTAAGAGTAGATTAATATCACTCAAGAAATAGATGATAGAACAGATTTGTCATGGATAAATTGTGCTTTCTATATCTTCTTTCCATGTGATTTCCATGAAATTATTGTACAGTATGTAGCCAAACGCTTGTACAGTTGTTAGGTAATCTAGTTCAACCACTGAAATATTCAATAGAAGAAGCTTACAGTGTCTACAACTTGAATTGATTTGTGTTTGTGTGAATAATAGCTTGATACGTATGAATATCGAGCGTGAACAAACTAGAGTGGAGAACGAGTCACCACGAGGTAGAGTCAGACGAATGGGCAATGATTGTCAGAAGTTTATTCTGAAAGGGCTTTTATGACCTAACATGACACATTGAAGCGTGATTACAACAATATTAGGCCTGTATATTTTTTTGCGCATGCAATACCATAGTCAGACCATATTGCACGCGCTACCTACTTCCTATAGAGCGATAGAGAAAGGGTGGGGGGAGAGTGAGTACATACACATTTCGGGAAGGCAATCTGCAAAGCTGCCCCTATTGATTCCATGGGTGTATGAACTATTATATAACAGAGTTATAAAATGTGTTGCATCTTGCTGGGCGAGTTCAGTAACCTGACTAACCATCCACATCGCTCCGGCCAAATGCCAGCCAACTAGCGTTTATTCTCACAATGAGTCTGGATTTGCTTTCCTTCTAGAACGTGAACATATTCTTACCGTTCTGATTGGTCCCAGATACCGACATGTTGGGCCAGGGCCGGGGCCAGAGACATCATTGGCTTTGCTAATTTGATTGGTTAGAGACAATCCCACCGCTGTTGAATTTGTTTTGTACAACGCCCCCCTGATTTTGACGTCAGCACAAACGACTTCTAGGACGTCAGTTTCCAACTGAATGTATGGAGCGATCGATAGAGCAGCGGAATTAAATGAATGTGAGTCGCCAGGCAAGGAGTTCAGCGTGAGGAAATAGAAATGTGAGGAGAATCATCGCAGAGCTCAACACCCAATTTCACACACTTCCTGTTCTGATGCTTGTCAACACAATTGTGTTTTACTTGATTTCGAACTAGTACTTACTATGCTATCCATACAGCCGTACTGAATGTGTGTGTGGCAAAGGTTGTTATATGATAGGAGATGTGCTATGCATCAATGGTGTAAGACATGCTCATGAGCTGAGCAGAAGACTTTGATCTTATAGATACAGAAAGTAATTGGCTATGCCTGCCTCCCTCTAGACTTACAGTGAACATTATACCAGTACATGGTATATTGCACAACTAGCAGTCTTGCTATCGATGCTAATAGCATATTCTTCTATGGAAAAACTGGACCTCAGGGAATTAATTTACAGAGAAAAAAAAAATGCAGTTTGGAGGAGAATGGTTACACCAAGATGAAATACTTCCTTACAAACACAGAACAGTTTATCAACATTATTATTTATGCAACAAAGACGGTGACATGACGTTATCAAACCCGTAATGAGATAAAATGAACATAAATAATGTGTGAGTGTTCAAAGAAAATGGAAAGCATGACAATGAAAGAAAGCATTCATGTAGGCCACAATGCTTGGAGTCTCATTGGGCGCTTTTCTACTCGACAGAACTGGGACATTTCCCTTTGTACCCCTACTATCATCTCTGAATAAAGGAGAGGTCACTGTGTCGCAGATTTAACTCTGGTGTTTGCTGCAGTATATCTCCAGGGTTTAGTATGGAGAGTGTGGAAGACAAGAGGGAGACATGTTGAGAATGGTTTTGTGGCAGCCAGGCTCCTACAAGAAATAAAGAGGGCGAATTGCAAGCTACTGCACAGTAAGATGCAGAATTTACAATACAATATAGCTTAATTTGCTCCCATGAGGAAATCATAACTGGGCTGCAGCAGATGGGACACACACAGTAGTTGTGTACATAACTAGAGAAACACATTATTACAGTGAAACACTTATGATGACTCAAGTTAAACGTCCTATATGCTCTGTTGGTTAAGTGCCATCAATTAAAGGCCTTGAGAAATACTTTTTCTATTTAAAAAAATGAGCTTTCGATTGTTGTTTACTGTAACGGGCATAACAGCCTCCCAGAGCGACACTCATTAAGAAGGTGGAACACAACAAAATAGTTGTTGCACCTGACTCAGCAATGCTTTTATATTACATAGGACAGCCCCTAGAGTAAAGATGTGGACTAGAGAACAAGCCAGCAAAGCTAGAGCTGGTAATCTGCTACATAACCATCATAATAGAGCACTCTGAAAAATGTATTTTGTTCAAAAACCGACTCGTACAATATCAGTTGAAAATGCTGTTATATTCCAATAACAAAGCCATAATGTAGGTTTCATGACCGTATTATACTCCACAATTCCTAGCTAATGATTCCACTGTAATAACAGCCTTTAAAAACTAGTCCAACATAGAGCCAGATGAAAAGCAATCATCGGTGGCCTATACTCCATCCATCGAACAAGTGCCTCATAGTCAATAAGTACGGAAGTGTCCGTCTCCAAAACTAATCCAGTGTTTCCCCTAGTATTTTTTTCAACATTGGTGGCAAAGTTAGCGTGGGGGGTGATGGGCATGGTAGTGGGCGTGGCCAATGGCGCAGTCTCCAACCAACATTTTTAAAGGCCCTCCTCTTGGCCGCAGATGTTTTTTTTAAATATATTTTTTAAAGCTAATTTCCTGCAATTCTACTCAATTCTACACAATTCTACACATATTTGCAGTTTTAAAGCTAATTTCCTACACATTTTGCCATGACTTATGCCGTGTTTTTCTGCTATCTGAGCAGGGCCGTAACCAGGGTTTGAGTCTTAGTGAGTTCCGGAAGGAGCTTTGAGAGTTGAAGCACATTTACATTTCTATACAATTAACAAACTTTAAAATGCTATTTGGAGAACAGCAAAATCAAGCAAAGATGAACCCAGCCATTATCACCTTGGCTGCTGTAGTTTAATTCACCTCAGTTGATCTACAAACACATAGCCTATTAGCTATACAATTGTAATATTATACCCCTGAAAGGGGGGAAATATGAGAAATGATTCACACTGACATGTAGCATCAGTGACAAAACAAAAACGTATGACATTTTTAGAACTGTATTGTTTGCTTTTAGATTTGTTTAAGTTCCTAACTTGTTTGATAAGATTAGTACAGATTTTCTAAGTGGACCCCACATGGGGCCCCAACCCCAAGTTTGGGAACCGCTGTACTAACCTCTCGCTCTGCTTGCTTTCTCTCTCTCTCTCTCTCTCTCTCTCTCTCTCTCTCTCTCTCTCTGCTCTGCTTCCTCCTGCATGCATTGCAACCTGCCTCAGCCTCACTGTAGCTCTCTTCACGACAACAGACACAGGTTGGTTCCTTGAAACTGGCGTTTATTGCCTTGCACGTCTTTTTCTCCGATGCATCCACGTCACGCCGTGAGAACTATATATTTGAATGAACACAGTAACGTTGATAAATTATACAGTACTGAAACAAAAGATTACAAATGGTGCTCGGCGCGACAATACAAATGGCACTTGGCGCGAATATAAACAAAGTTCTACAGGTTGAACAAAATACCTCGTTGGCTGCTTGTCCTGAAAAGAGGTTATTGAATCCTTAAAGTCCCTTGAAAGTCCCTTTGCTGTCTTTCTTGGCCTCTGCCATCAACAATTATAACTCAGACTAAGATCTGCTTAGGTTAGATTGCACACAGTCAATTAACAAATTCCGTAGCAGTAACACAACAGAGAACGTTAGTTCCGGGATGGAACATAAAAACACAAACAATGGCCTAACGTTAATTTTACCTGTTACATCACATTTAAATTCTTACCTATACATCAATAAATCATTTATTTATTTACTACATCAAATAAACCATGAATTATGTATTAATTATGGATCGTGAACACAGCATCTATGTAACACCACTTACACTCCCACCAAATCACTCATTAACTTGGAATGTGGGATTTTCTTTTAAACAAAAATTATGAAAATAATTAATAAAATGTTTTAAGTCTGAATGAACGTGATGAACGTATGTGATTTAGTTAGCCTCTAGTAAGGTAACTACCGTGTGAATAGGCCTTTCAAGGTGGACTGATCTAGTGTGTGGTTTTCCTTTACCAAGTGTAGTGTCACTGACTAGTAGCTTCAGCTTTCGCACCATGCCGTCTGCACTAGGATGAGCTTCTACAACCCTGACAAGCTTCCACTCGTTTCTTGGTGAGCTGTCCTTTGAATTCCCTGACACATTTCTGGAGCCTGGCAATGGCTCTCACTACTCTGGACCAGTCAGAAAACTTAATGAAGCGATTCGCTATTGAATTCACTTCTTTCGTCTTGACTGCGTGGTCATGGGCCTTCTGAAGCTCAGGGTCGGTTGTTTCTACTTCTCCCACCATTTCCTCTTCACGTGGAAGACTCCGCTGCCAAAGAAAGTCGGATCCTTTCAGCCAGTTAGACTCTTTCAGCTGAACTGCACTCAGCCCTCTTGAGGCGTAGTCGGCTGGGTTATTTTCAGAGCTTACATATCGCCATTGTTCAGGGTTTGTGCTTGATCTTATGCGTTGGATCTGGTTTGCTACAAACGTGTGAAACCTCTTGGCATCGTTGTTCACGTAGCCAAGGACTACCTTTGAGTCCGTCCAGTAACACTCTTGCAGGTTTTCAATCTCGAGCTCTCTTTTGACGACATCACCATTACGGACTGAAGTCACAGCCGACGACAATTCAAGTCTTGGGATAGTCGTTAGTTTGGTAGGGGCTACTCTTGCCTTCCCCATGACAAGTGAGCAACTGATGTGTCCTGTTTCACTTAATGCTCGGAGATACGAACATGCACCATACCCATTGAGACTTGCATCTGAAAAGTTGTGAAGCTCGTATCGCTTGACCTCGCCAAAGCTTGATGAAAGGTACCTTCTTGGAATCTTCAGGGCTGCAAGGTGAGGCAAATCCTTAAGCCATGACTCCCATTGTGGCAGAATGTGCTCGGGGAGACCTTCATCCCAGCTTACTTTGTCTCTGCATAGCGTCTGAAGGATCTGTTTGCCAACTAGTATGAAGGGAGCCACAAATCCCAGCGGATCATAGACGGAAGCGACGGTTGAGAGAACACCTCTCCTTGTCAGTGGATTTTCCTTAACTACGACCCTGAATTGGAATTAATCTGTTTCGACGCACCACTGAACTCCAAGTGCTCGCTCGATGTGAAGTTCTCCTAGGGCCATGTCTAGATCCTTGGTTTGGGCACGTTCTGCAAGTGGTATAGCGGCAATCACTTCTTTGTCGTTGGACACGAACTTGTGCAGCCGAAGGTTTCCTGTTTTGCACAAGGCTCTTGACTCTTCCACCAAATGTATGGCTTCAGCAGGTGACTTTACGCTTATTAAGCCATCGTCGACGTAAAAGGTTCTCTGGATGAACTTGATTGACTCTTCACTGAACCTTCCATGACCCTGCGATGTCAGATGCTTGAGTCCAAAGTTGGAGCAGCCAGGGGATGAAGCTGCCCCAAACAAGGGCACCTTCATTCTGTACACCGAGGGTTTGGAGTCTAGATCGCCTTTGTCCCACCAGAGGAACCTTAGGTAGTCTTGGTGTTCCTTTGCAACGTGGAACTGATTAAACATATTTTCAACATCACACATTATGGCGACTGGACCTTTTCTAAATCGACATAGCACTCCAACTAATGTGTTAGTCAGGTCTGGCCCAGTCAAGAGATTATCATTTAGGGAGGTTTCTTGACAGCGTCCCGAACAGTCGAAAACCACACGGATCTTCCCAGGTTTGTGGGGGTGGTAGACTCCGTGCTGCGGAATGTACCATGCTGGTTGGTTATCGAGTTCAGGCTGTGGAACCTTCTCAGCATCTCCTCTGGTTATTATGTCATTCATGAAATGGATATAATCCTCATAATACTGCTTATTTCTCCTCAGTCGTCGCTCTAATGAGGTGAGCCTATGAACTGCACATCGTTTATTGTCTGGGAAATTAGGTTTGTCCGTCTTGAAAGGAAGTGGGAGTTCATAGTGGCCGTCTTCCTTCTGCCTTATACTGCCTTATACTATTGCATCACCGTAGTCACTTGCTTGAGTCGAGCAGCCAACAATGCTCCAGCCGAGATCAGTTCGCTGTGCATATGGATGATTTTCTTCACCGGACAGGATCTCCCTTGGAAGAAGGGCTTGTTGACAGTTATAGCCGATCAGAAGGCCTACTTCGCAATCCAGTGGTGGTGGAATCTTGTCTGCCAATTGTTCCAGATGAGGCCATTTTAGAGCTGTTTCAGCAGTTGGAATGTGCGACCTGTCTGCTGGAATGAATTCTCGTGTGAAAAGTGGTGGCAATGGGATCCTTTTCTCTAAGTTGTACCCTCTCACTTGTAGACTTGTCAGTTTCTGGCAGGGTATGACTGTTGACCTTGTAGACATTGCGGACAGCCGCAAACTGACATTCTCTTTGTTTGTGTTGAGGTCTTAGGCCACTTCATCTAGGATGAAAGTCATATTGCTTTGCGTGTCTAAGAGCGCGTAGATGAGAACTTCTTGATCTGGCTGTTTTGTGGACGAGACCCAGACTGGTATGATTGAGGACGTTTGTGTGCTTAGGCCTTCTTGTATGACTCTGTTGGTAATTTCTGCTGCAGCTATTTCTTTGGTGTCTGCTCTGTGCTTTGAGTAGTCATCTACCTTTGGAGGTGTTGACCTTTGATGTTCCTTGAACTTGTCATCATGCAAACATGTCGGGTGTCTCTTCTGACATCTTTCACATGTACTCTTGTTATCACACATTCTTGAGTGATGACCAGTCTTCAAACATCCAAAGCAAAGCTTTTCTGCTTGCACAAACTTGACACAATCTTGAACCGTCTGTTCACTGAACTTTCTGCACTTGACGAGGACATGTCCTGTTCTTTTGCAAAAAATGCATGATGGGATGTTGCTCTGTGTTGTGTTTGTGGACAGTGTCTTTGCTTGAATGGTTTGACTTCGTGGATGCTTTGGTTTCTCGCTTTCCACACTCTTGAGCGCTTGTATTGAGGATATAGGGTTGCAAGCGAGATCTGCTTCCTTCGATAGAAAGTCTACAAACCCTTTGAATGGTGGGTACCCAGCGTTTGCTTGTCTGACTTCCATCGTTTTGCGGTTCCAACTGGATACCAGCCAATCTGGCAACTTCAGCAGAATCTTTTGACTCATTGCAGTCATTGAGAACTTCCAATGTCTTAATGTGGGGCATTGCAGCCTCGCAGCTCTTGAGGAAGTCTGCAAAGTCTCTTAGTTCACAACGATCCTTAGAGCTTATCTTTGGCCATCCATGCAGCTTGTCTCTGAAGGACTTCCCAATTATGAATGGGTCTCCGAAACGTTTTTGCAACAGCTGCCAGACTGAGTCGTATGCTGCTTCAGTGCCTAGTAGGAAAAATCCTTCAACAGCTTTCTTTGCGGCACCACCTAAGTACTTTCTTAGGTAAAACAGTTTTTCATTCTTTGGAATGTTTTTCCTGTCTATTAATGTTTCGAAAGATAGCTGCCAGTCTTTGAATTTCAAAGGATCTCCAGTGAATAATGCAGGCTCTGGTGTTGGGAGACGATTGGCACTTATAGCTTCTGCTAGCATGTTGACCAGATCAGAGCTGTTCTGCACTTGATGCATGGACACTGAAGTTGGTGGAGCTTGAGGTACCAATTGTGGACTTTGGGGACGAGGAGCTTGACTTGTAACTGGTAGAGGTTGAGGAATGAATGAGGGACATGAGGCATAGAGGGCTTGCGTTGTGACTGGTAGAGATTGAGGAATGAATGAGGGACTTGAGGCATAGAGGGCTTGCGTTGTGAATGGTGGAGATTGAGGGCGGTCTGGAGGAACTGTGAGGAACTTAAAGTTCTCCTGCTGGTTCAACATCATGCAGAAAGTCTGTTGTCTCAAAATTGTCTTCGACTTGATCGTAGACCTTTACTCGAGCTCTTGCAGCGTTCAACTTCTTCACTTCCTCTAGACGTTCAAGCTTTCTACGCTTGTCTTGCATTGCCTGTTGTCTGGCTAGGTTCTCAGATTCAAATTGTGTCAGCCGCTGTTTTCCTTCAGCCTTTGAAGTTCTATCGCTTCCCTTTCTTGTTCATCCAACACTGCCAAAATCTCCTTGGATGCGGCAGCTTCAGCTGCAGCCTCATTTCTTTTGACTGAGTGGATGCTAGAGTGGATAGAACCACATTTTGATCGACGAGACGGTGGCCTTGATAGATAACCTGTTGAGTCTAGGATCGAGCCAACATCAGGCCAAGATTCTTCCTCCTGATCTGCTGTATGCCCTTTAAGTTGCCTTTCTGACTTTTGAATGATAAATCCTGAAAGCGAAATGCACGTGTCAACTCTGCGTCGCAGGTTTGGTTCAGGAGTTTACATTCTACGTAACTCTTCATAAATGACCTGTACATCAGAACAGGTGCTTTTCATGTTCTCAGTCAGCTCATTTAATTCGTCCTCGGAGGCCGAATCAGTTAATATTTCCTTGCCTATTCTTGCATGATACTTCCACTTCTCATGGATGATCCTGTACCGACGTTGTACACTCTTCAGCCTTTCTTCTTGAAGTTATTTTCCTTTCTCTGTTAGGGATCGGGATCTTTCACTTCTTCGTAGCCTTTCCACTTCTTCTGCAGACTCTGTGTCTGTCGCGTCGGGTTGAGCAGGTGATTTGGTCATTTCACGGCATGTCTCAGTGCTTGTGTCTGACATTTTGAGATGGATGTGGTATATGTGTCTCAACTATTGAGCTTGAATTGGATTTATATTAGGCTATGGGTGAATGTAAGCTACAGTAGGCCTAAATGTGATTAGCCAGGAAGGTTAATAACTGTATGAATTCCTTAACTGTGTGAAGACTAGGTGGGTAGCCTTACTTCTAAATATAAACTTCAATATTGCATCAAGATAGATCAGCATTTAAACTTAGCTAGACTTCAAGTTGACTTCAATTTCAAAATAAGATTGAAAATTACTTTGGTACAAATAAACTTAGTATAAACCTTATTCACTGAATGAATATGCGTATAATGCATTAAATCACGTATCACTTCACATAATAAAATAATTTCACATCAGTGGAGGTACCCTTTAAACTTTGCTTAAATTGCCCTTTAAGCTTGGCTAACAACACTTTTCATAAAACACTAATCTTAATTTAAATGTATGATTATCTTTTTATCTTTACTCAAAACGTGTTCACTTGCTTATGGAGTTAAGTTTCCCTTTAAATCTCGTAACACGTAACAACCACAAACACCAGCACATTCGATTTATCCCCAAAACATGTAGGCTAAGCACAGTATGTAAGATTCATAGAGCTGAGTCCTTAGTTGCAATTTCCAAGTTGAACCACTTCTCATCCCACCTTAACTTGAATGTTGTGGTAGAGTGCTTTTGGCCTGAAAAGTTGCGCTTTCAACACAGTCTAATCAACGTTGCTTGCAGTCGCTATGCCGACAATGTCATGGGCTTTGCTTATCTGATCTGCTGGATCTTCGTTGCGTTGTTACCCGCGGCGGTCTTGTTGTCTCTCCTACCCGTGTTGAGCAGGCGAGTTCTCACTGTAGCTCTCTTCACGACAACAAACACAGGTTGGTTCCTTGAAACGGGCGTTTATTGCCTTGCACTTATTTTTCTCTGCATCCACGTCACGCCGTGAGAACTCGTTGGCTGCTTGTCCTGAAAAGAGGTTCTTGAATCATTAAAGTCCTTTGAAAGTCCCTTTACTGTCTTACTTGGCCTCTGCCATCAACAATTATAACTCAGACTAAGATCTGCTTAGGTTAGATTGCACACAGTCAATTAACAAATTCCGTAGCAGTAACACAACAGAGAACGTTAGTTCCGGGATGGAACATAAAAACACAAACAATGGCCTAACGTTAATTTGACCTGTTACATCACATTTACATTCTTACCTATACATCAATAAATCATTTATTTATTTACTACATCAAATAAACCATGAATTATGTATTAATCATGGATCGTGAACACAGCATCTATGTAACACCACTTACACCGTTGAGCGCCACGTCACTGTCTGTCTCAGGCTCTCAGTAGCCTACTCTCTGTAAAGCAGAACCTAGTAGCATATTTTTTGCTCCTGCTGAGGTAGGCTCCATTTAACATTAGCTTCTTACTTCATCCTTCTAGCTGGCTAAGTAATACTAGCCAGAGCCCTTCAACGTTACTGCAATAGAAGTCTCTGCTGGCAACACGGCAGGAGTCGTGGGAAGGTTTTAAAATTGCCTTTTGTCCAGCATCTCGCAAGCACACTGTCAGCAGCGTCTCTAGTTGCCTACTTGAGCCGACTGCGAGCTGGGGTAGTTCGTTTCACGTCACAGGCCCTCGGCCTGTCCCGCAAGAGGGCGGAATTATCCGTTTCGGAGAGTGGTGAATGTGCTGCTAAAAAGGCAAATCCAGGGGGCAAATTCAGGGGGACACAGGCCACTGTTCATGATTCCACTCATTCGCAAAGAGGTAGGCGCGATAATAATTCAGTCAGATCAAGAATATAAGCATTCTGACCTTTGATTAACATTGGGAGCAATATTTAGATGTTGACCCGTAATTTATTTTCTTTATTGTGTACAAAATATACACTGAGTGTACAAAACATTAGGAACACCTTCCTAATATTGAGTTGCACCCCTTTTGCCCTCAGAACAGCCACAATTTGTTGGGGCATGGACTCTACAAGGTGTCGAAAGCGTTCCACAGGGATGCTGGCCCATGTTGATTCCAATGCTTCCCACAGTTGTGTCAAGTTGGCTGGATGTCCTTTGGGTGGTGGAACATTCTTGATACAAACTGGAAACTGTGGAGCATGGGAAAAACCCAGCAGTATTGCAGTTCTTGACACACTCGAACCGGTGCACCTGGCACCTACTACCATACCCCGTTCCAAGGCACTTAAATATTTTGTCTTGCCCATTCACCCTCTGAATGGCACACATACAGTGGCTTGCGAAAGTATTCACCCCCCTTGGTTTTTTTCCTATTTTGTTGCCTTACAACCTGGAAGTTAAATTGATTTTTGGGGGGGTTTGTATCATTTGATTTACACAACATGCTTACCACAAAAAAACAGAACTTGAGCGTGCATAACTATTCATCCATCATTCCTTCAATTCTGACCAGTTTCCCAGTCCCTGCCGATGGAAAAACATTACATTTTACATTTACGTCATTTAGCAGACGCTCTTATCCAGAGCGACTTACAGGAGCAATTAGGGTTAAGTGCCTTGCTCAAGGGCACATCGACAGATTTTTCACCTAGTCGGCTCGGGGATTAGAACCAGCGACCTTTCGGTTACTGGCACAACGCTCTTAACCACTAAGCTACCTGCCGCCCCATCCCCACAGCATGATGCTGCCACCACCATGCTTCACTGTGGGGATGGTGTTCTCGGGGTGATGAGAGGTGTTGGGTTTGCGCCAGACATAGTGTTTTCCTTGATGGCCAAAAAGCTAAATTTTAGTCTCATCTGACTCTCTCCATAGACAAACATTGGCAGTAGAATGGACTTACTGAAGACCTCAGTGACTTTGAACTTGGCACGGTCAAATGTCTGCCCTGCTAGAGCTGGTCCGGTCAACTGTAAGTGCTGTTATTGTGAAGTGGAAATGTCCAGGAGCAGCAACGGCTCAGCCGCAAAGCGGTAGGCCACACAAACTCACAGAACGGGAACGCCAAGTGCTGAAGCGCGTAGCGTGTAAAAATCGTCTGTCCTCAGTTGCAACACTCAATACCGAGTTCCGAACTGCCTCTGGAAACAACGTCGGCACAATAATTGTTCGTCGGGAGCTTCATGAAATGGGTTTCCGTGGCCGAGCAGCCGCACGCAAGCCTAAGATCACCATGCGCGATGCCAAGCGTCGGCTGGTGTGGTGTAAAGCTTGCCGGGATTGGACTCTGGAGCAGTGGAAACGCCTTCTCTAGAGTGATAAATCACGCTTCACCATCTGGCAGTCCGACGGATGAATCTGGGTTTGGCGGATGCCAGGAGAACGCTACCTGCCCGAATGCATAGTGCCAACTGTAAAGTTTGGTGGAGGATGAATAATGGTCTGGGGCTGTTTTTCATGGTTCGGGCTAGGCCCCTTAGTTCCAGTGAAGGAAAATATTAACGCTATAGCATACAATGACATTCTAGATGATTCTGTGCTTCCAACTTTGTGGCAACAGTTTGAGGAAGACCCTTTCCTGTTTCAGCATGACAATGCCCCCTGTGCACAAAGCAAGGTCCATACAGAAATGGTTTGTCGAGATCGGTGTGGAAGAATTTGACTGGCCTGCACAGAGCCCTGACCTCAACCTCATCGAACACCTTTGGGATGAATTGGAACACCGACTGCGAGCCAGGCCTAATCGCTCAACATCAGTGCCCGACTTCACTAATGCTCTTGTGGCTAAATGGAAGTCCCCGCAGCACTGTTCCAACATCTAGTGGAAAGCCTTCTCAGAAGAGTAGAGGCTGTTATAGCAGCAAACGGGGGACCAACTCCATATTAATGCCCAAGATTTTGGAATGAGATGTTCAGCAGGTGTCCACATACTTTTGGTCATGTAGTGTATTAAGTGAGTCTGTCACTCAGATTCAGTGGAATATTGGGCCATGATGATCCGTAATCAAAACGAACCAGATACGTATTTTTTTATTTCCTTTATCTCAACCTGAGTTTTTTTCCATGCCGCTATTGTCCATGGCCTGCTTTTCTAGGGCTTCAGGCCTCGGGTCTTTAGTGAAGAACTCTGAGATGAGGTCTGAAAAGTAAAACGTGCCCTTGGAATATGCACGTGACAGTGGGTACACTGGGACAAACTGTTGTGTAGGGACAGATATATTTCCACTGACCCTCTGTGTTTCTGTCTTTCCGCTGTGGATGTGAAACAGTAGGAATCCTGCAGCAGAGATGCCTTTGATGTTCGATGGCTCTTTTCATGGCATTTTAATGCACTCTGTCAAAGCGTGCCAGCCATGTGTATATATTGTATATACTACCACCCCACCCAACAAATGTTTTTCATTGGAAAATAATGGATTGTTCCAAATGGAATGCCCCAGAGATTGATTCGTTCATCTAATTTCTTGAGGGAACATTTGATGAAGGAATTGGTTTGGCAGTAGAGTGGCGCAGTGGTCTAAGGCACTGCATCGCAGTGCTAACTGTGCCACTAGAGATCC
Organism: Coregonus clupeaformis; assembly: GCF_020615455.1. Lineage (NCBI taxonomy): Eukaryota > Metazoa > Chordata > Actinopteri > Salmoniformes > Salmonidae > Coregonus > Coregonus clupeaformis. Next base: position 20,503,421 of record NC_059222.1, read on the forward strand.
TGGTTCGAATCCAGGCTCTGTCGCAGCCGGCCGCGACCGGGAGACTCATGGGCGGCGCACAATTGGTCCAGGGTAGGGGAGGGAATGGCCGGCAGGGATGTAGCTCAGTTGATAGAGCATGGTGTTTGCAACGCTAGGGTTGTGCGTTCAATTCCCACGGGGGGCCAGTATAAAATTTTTTTTTTTTTTTTTTTATGTATTCACTAACTGTAAGTCGCTCTGGATAAGCGCGTCTGCTAAATGACTAAAATGTAAATGTAATGTCAATGTTTGGTTATAAGATCACATACGGCGTCTGCAGTCTGCACAATATTACTAGAAAGATTTGTGCTATGCATTTGATTTAAAAGTTGTCATTATAAATGTAACAAAGTAATCAGCTGGAAAACTCAAGAACAACATTTTGGTAGGAAGGGAGCTTTCAAAAGTATCACTGAGGACATTACAGCTAAAATGTGCCCTGCACAGTAGGCTACCCACCCTCCCCACCAAGTATAGCCTAGCCCAGGGAGGCGAGGCCCTCAACACACATTCCACCTGACCCATTTATACCCAGTCTGGTGGGGAAAGAGAGAGCGCCGCTTTTGATCTGCACCAGACCACCGCCAGCCTAGCCCAGATGAAGTGGTCTGGCACTTTAGCTGCTTTCTAGCTAGACTCAGGAGTGAGTGTGATTCCGATCTATCTGTTTTTGATACCTTGTCAGCCCATCTCTAACCTTGGAGGATAGCTAGATGTTTCCAGAAAAGGATGGCCCTTGTTGAAGTGGAGTTGGAGGATGGGGAGGCTTCAGAGTAGATCAAAGAGTTGGGAATTGTTTACCGAGGAGTGTAGGCTCGGGGTAATTATTTTAATCAAGCACTTAATTAATGATAAGATGTCTGTTTGAGTAACTGTTTGATTATCATCTAACATCCTGTTTGATTAATGAAATGCAAATGTTTTGGAGAGGCGATCATTTAATTTCCCTGTGAAATAACAGTAAGAGAATCATGGTAGAGGATGGTGAATTATACTATTATTATGTGTTCTTATCTGATTTTAAAATTAATTAAGGCAGCAGAAATGTATTTAATTTTATTAAATTTTATTTACCCACAAAACCTGAAAATGGATACATTTTAGATGGTTGACTGTCCCACATCTCTACAATAATATAATTTTAGCATCAAGTGCTTCCTTGGTTTATTAGAAACCAGAAGTCAGAAACGTAGCTAGCATACAACATGGCCCTCAAGGAGTTAAAATGGACATCCCTGAGTGTTTGCAGTCTTCCTGTATTGAGTACCGCCCTTTAGAAATTATCCACTGAAGTTTTGCTCCTCCTCCCAATCTTCTCTCATGGGAGTAGCTATCTACGTCAGAGCTCTGATAACTCCACACTTCGATGGCCAATGATCCACTCGTAGGTACTTCCCATATAACTTATCAAAGCCCCCTTTCTCAATAGAAGTGTTAATTCCGTCAGTCTCTCTAATGTTGTAATAGACCTACAGCACATTCCTAAATGTCCCATGCTTAAGTAGAGGGGACTTGCAGCGTGAAAGAGGTTGAAGGCTGGAGACCCAGTGAAAGAGAGAGATATGGAGGACAGAACTTGGCCGCTCTACTTTCGTAGGACTCAAAAGTGGGACAATCTGTTCCTTGGATACTCTCCAATTCTAGTTTCTGGGGACCAACTGAAAATATATCTATACTCACGCTCTGTCCTACATAGAGAGAGAGTGAGGGAGAGGAGAGAGAGGGAGAGAGTGTGAGAGAGTGGAACGCAGTGCCTTTAAGGCCTGAAAAATGCTCTGCGCTGTGACCGTATTTATGACCATTCCCTTGAGATTGACCCAAAAAAGGAGAAAACCCAAGATCTAGACTTCACTCAAATGTAACATGCCAGTTACTGATAGACCAGCTGTCTATAAAGAGAGAAATGTTGCTAACAGGTGTAAGATGTACTGTCTGACAGTACACATGTGCATGATATAGCATGTAGTTCTGGTGTTCTGGTGTTGACTTGTATGTCAATGTTAAACTATCTTTCAATATTTGTTTTATTTATCATGTATTGTACGATTGTTTGCACAGCTACTGAAGGGGGTCAGACGTCAATGCCAGCCCAAAGTCATGGTGACTTTGTTGCAAGTGATGAAATCTAGATCCTATCTTCCAACGCAAAGAGGAAAAGAAAGATGGATGAAAAAGATATCATTAAACCTTTCCCCAAATCTATCCATCCATCCATCTGTGCTTCCTGGGCACTGAAAGAGGGCAATTTATCTATGTCCTCGTTATCATGATTAATCCTCCTCTGATTTTCAACTCCATCCCTCTCCTCTTGGCTTCTACACACCTCAGTGAACCCATATGTTCTGTTCCCCATATCACTGTCAAATACCCTGTTTGGGCACCATTCCCTTTCTCCAGGTTTCCACCAGTGTTTCTGGTGCTGATCTGAGTTCAGACATTTACATTTTAGTCATTTAGCAGACGCTCTTATCCAGAGTGACTTACTGTTAGTGAGTGCATACATACTTTTTTTATTTTTCATACTGGCCCCCCGTGGGAATCGAACCCACAACCCTGGCGTTGCAAACGCCATGCTCTATCAACTGAGCTACATCCCTGCCGGCCATTCCCTCCCCTACCCTGGACGATGCTGGGCCAATTGTGCGCCGCCCCATGGGTCTCCCGGTCGCGGCCTGCTACGACAGACCTATAGGCCCTAATATTCAGATCATTCAGGTTTCCCTTGGGCTGCTCTCTCCCCAACTTCAGTGTCAGTCAAAAACACAGTCTTCAAATGGTACTAAGCTCTCACTGTTTTCAATTCAGTGGTGCCCTCCATGTACAGTTGAAGTCGGAAGTTTACATACACTTAAGTTGAAGGCTTTTAAACTCGTTTTTCAACCACTCCACACATTTCTTGTTAACAAACTATAGTTTTGGCAAGTCGGTTAGGACATCTACTTTGTGCATGACACAAGTCATTTTTCCAACAATTGTTTACAGACAGATTATTTCACTTATAATTCACTGTATCACAATTCCAATGGGTCAGAAGTTTACATACACTAAGTTGACTGTGCCTTTAAACAGCTTGGGAAATTCCAGAAAATGATGTAATGGCTTTAGAAGCTTCTGATAGGCTAATTGACATCATTTGAGTCAATTGGAGGTGTACCTGTGGATGTATTTCAAGGCCTACCTTCAAACTCAGTTCCTCTTTCCTTGACATCATGGGAAAATCAAAATAAGTCAGCCAAGACCTCAGAAAAAAGATTGTAGACCTCCACCAGTCTGGTTCATCCTTGGGAGCAATTTCCAAACGCCTGAAGGTACCACGTTCATCTGTACAAACAATAGTACGCAAGTATAAACACCATGGGACCACGCAGCCATCATACCGCTCAGGAAGGAGACGCGTTCTGTCTCCTAGATATGAACGTACTTTGGTGCGAAAAGTGAAAATCAATCCCAGAACAACAGCAAAGGACCTTGTGAAGATGCTGGAAGAAACAGGTACATAAGTATCTATATCCACAGTAAAACGAGTCCTATATCAACATTACCTGAAAGGCCGCTCAGCAAGGAAGAAGCCACTGCTCCAAAACCGCCATAAAAAAGCCAGACTACGGTTTGCAACTGCACATGGGGACAAAGATCATACTTTTTGGAGAAATGTCCTCTGGTCTGATGAAACAAAAATAGAACTGTTTGGCCATAATGACCATCGTTATGTTTGGAGGAAAAAGGGGGGGGCTTGCAAGCCGAAGAACACCATCCCAAACGTGAAGCACGGGGGTGGCAGCATCATGCTGTGGGGGTGTTTTGCTGCATGAGGGACTGGTGCACTTCACAAAATAGATGGCATCATGAGGAAGGAAAATTATGTGGATATATTGAAGCAACATCTCAAGACATCAGTCAGGAAGGTAAAGCTTGGTCGCAAATGTGTCTTCCAAATAGACAATGACCCCAAGCATACTTCCAAAGTTGTGGCAAAATGGCTTAAGGGCAACAAAGTCAAGATCACAAAGCCCTGACCTCAATCCTATAGAAAATATGTGGGCAGAACTGAAAAAGCGTGTGCGAGCAAGGAGGCCTACAAACCTGACTCAGTTCCACCAGCTCTGTCAGGAGGAATGGGCCAAAATTCACCCAACTTATTGTGGGAAGCTTGTGGAAGGCTACCCAAAACATTTGACCAAAGTTAAACAATGTAAAGGCAATGCTACCAAATACTAATTGAGTGGATGTAAACTTCTGACACACTGGGAATGTGATGAAAGAAATAAAAGCTGAAAGAAATAATTCTCTCTACTATTATTCTGACATTTCACATTCTTCAAATAAAGTGGTGATCCTAACTGACCTAAGACAGGGAATTTTTACTAGGATTAAATGTCAGGAATTGTGAAAAACTGAGTTTAAATGTATTTGGCTAAGGTGTATGTAAACTTCCGACTTCAACTGGACATTTGTCATGCAGAGCAACCCAACAAGTGTGATGTCAGTTTTTGAAATCATAAGGGAGCTTTATCCTTGTATTGGGAGGTTCATGAGGCTTCAGTACCTATTGTGGTTGTAAATGTGGCTCAAACTTGTGATGTAGGCCTATTTCCCGTACCAACTCTTACACTCCTTGGTTGCCAACCAGTTCTTCCTCTCACCCCCTCCTCATCCAATCACTCTTATATCCTACTTTTCCTCTCAGGGCTCTCCAACTCTCTTTCGTCACCTTTCCAACCCCCCAATTGTTCTCTCTCTCTCTTTCTCCCTAAATCTGATTACTCTGCTTTATGCAAAATACATCTCACTCTTTCTCTTTCTCTCTCATGTATTCCCCCTGTGCTTTCTCTCCCCAATTAGTTAGTTCTTTGACGCTCCATTGGCCTGTCTACCCTTCTTCTCTTATCTCTTCCAGTGCAGACTCCCAAGTTCTTCAATATTTAATGAGACAATGTACATAAATCAGCCTCTCTCCGTCCACCCTGGTTAATTGTATGATGGTGTTAACCTCATAAAACCTTGTAAGGGTTAGGCTAACGTGCTGCGGTTTAGCAACGTGTGAATTATAGAAGCCATCGCCGTCAATGTGCGGCGTGGTTTGGGAATGGCGAATCTAATGCCGCCAACAACAGCTTGAGTTTATGATGAACGGTAGCTTGATATTGCGTGAGAGTTAGTTTGGGTTGGCTTGTTTTGTCCATTTCATAGGTGGTTTCCTGCATTTCCTTTCACATGTGTTGATGCATCGTTTCTAAACTACTGGTACAGGTTATTTGCCTGTAGTGTGCACTACAATTCAACATTTTTGAATAGTTTATGAATTATACTCAACAAAAATATAAATGCAACATGTAAGGTGTTGGACCCATGTTTCATGAGCTGAAATAAAAGATCCCAGACATTTTCCATACACACAAAAAGGTTATTTCTCTCAAATTTTGTGCACAAATTTGTTTACATCCCTGTTAGTGAGCATTTGTCCTTTGCCAAGATAATCCATCCACCTGGCAGGTGTGGCATATCAAGAAGCTGATTAAAGAGCATGATCATTACACAGGTGCACCTTGTGATGAGGACAATAAAAGGCCACTCTAAGATGTGCAGTTTTGTCACACAACACAATGCCACAGATGTGTCAAGTTTTGAGGGAGCGTGCAATTGGCATGCTGACTGCAGGAATGTCCACCAGAGCTGTTGCAAGAGAATTGAATGTTAATTTCTCTACCATAAGCCGCCTCTGTCGTTTTAGAGAATTTGGCAGTACGTCCAACCGGCCTCACATCCGCAGACCACATGTAACCACGCCAGCCAAGGACCTCCACATCCGGCTTCTTCACCTGCGGGATTGTCTGAGACCAGCCACCCGGACAGCTGATGAAACTGAGGAGTATTTCTATCTGTAATAAAGCCGTTTTGTGTTGAAAAACTCATTCTGATTGGCTGGGCCTGACTCCCCAGTGGGTGGGCCTGGTTCGCCAGTGGGTGGGCCTATGCCTTCCAAGGCCCACACATGGCTGCGCCCCTGACCAGTGTCATGTGAAATCCATAGATTAGGGCCTAATTTATTTATTTCAAATGACTGATTTCCTTATATGAACTGCAACTCAGTAAAATTGTTGAAATTGTTGCATGTTGCGTTTATAGTTTTGTTCAGTATATACACTACCAGTCAAAAGTTTGGACACACCTACTCATTCAAGGGTTTTTCTTTATTTGTACTATTTTTTACATTGTAGAATAATAGTGAAGACATAAAAACTATGAAATAACACATATGGAATCATGTAGTAACCCAAAAAGTGTTAAACAAATCCAAATATACTTCAAATAAACACCCTTTGCCTTGATGACAGTTTTGCACACTCTTGGCATTCTTCTCAACCAGCTTCATGAGGTAGTCACCTGGAATGCATTTCAATTAGCAGGTGTGCCTTCTTAAAAGTAATTTGTGGAATTTGTTTCCTTCTTAATGCGTTTGAGCCAATCAGTTGTGTTGTGACAAGGTAGGGGGGGGTATACAGAATATAGCCCTATTTGGTAAAAGACCAAGTCCATATTATGGCAGGAACAGCTCAAATAAGCAAAGAGAAACGACAGTCCATCATTACTTCAAGACATGAAGGTCAGTCAATATGGAACATTTCAAGAACTTTGAAAGTTTCTTCAAGTGCATTCGCAAAAACCATCAAGCGCTATGATGAGGACCGCCACAGGAATGGAAGACCCAGAGTTACGTCTGCTGTAGAGGATAAGTTCATTACAGTTACCAGCCTCAGAAATTGCAGCCCAAATAAATGCTTCACAGAGTTCAAGTAACAGACACATCTCAACATCAACTGTTCAGAGGGGACTGTGTGAATCAGGCCTTCATGGTCGAATTGCTGCAAAGAAACCACTACTAAAGGACACCAATAAGAAGAAGACACCTGCTTGGGCCAAGAAACATGAGCAATGGACATTAGACTGGTGGAAATTGGTCCTTTAGTCTGGAGTCCAAATTTGAGATTTTTGGTTCCAACCGCCGTGTCTTTGTGAGACGTGGTGTGGGTGAACGGATTATCTCTGCATGTGTAGTTCCCACCGTAAAGCATGGAGGAGGAGGTGTTATGGTGTGGGGGTGCTTTGCTGGTGACACTGTCTGTGATTTATTTAGAATTCAAGGCACACTTAACCAGCATGGCTACCACAGCATTCTGCAGCGATACGCCATCCCATCTGGTTTGGACTTAGTCCCACTATCATTTGTTATTTAACAGGACAATGACCCAACACACCTCCAGGCTGTGTAAGGGCTATTTTACCAAGAAGGAGAGTGATGGAGTTCTGCATCAGATGACCTGGCCTCCACAATCCCCCGACCTCAACCCAATTGAGATGGTTTGGGATGAGTCGGACAGCAGAGTGAAGGAAAAGCAGCCAACAAGTGCTCAGCATATGTGGGAACTCCTTCAAGACGGTTGGAAAAGCATTCCAGGTAAAGCTGGTTTAGAGAATTTCAAGAGTGTGCAATGCTGTCATCAATGCAAAGGGTGGCTATTTGAAGAATCTCAAATATAAAATATATTTTCATTTGTTTAACACTTTTTTGGTTACTAAATGATTCCATATGTGTTATTTCATAGTTTTGATGTCTTCACTATTATTCTACAATGTAAAACATTTTACAAATTAAGAAAAACCCTTGAATGAGTAGGTGTGTCCAAACTTTTGACTGGTACTGTATATTAGATATTTTTATATTTTTTTATTTAATGCACGTACTTTGGCCCTTACAAGGTTTTTCATTGAGCCTCCCTCTTTAATGTACACTGAACAAAATATGCAACAAAATGCAACAATTTCAAAGATTTACTGAGTTACAGTTCATATAAGGAAATCAGTGAATTGAAATAAATTCATTAGTCGTTAATCTATGGAGTTCACATGACTGGGAATACAGATATGCATATGTTGGTCACAGATACCTTTTAAAAAAGGTAGGGGCGTGGATCAGAAAACCAGTCAGTATCTGTGTGACCACCATTTGTCTCATGCAGTGTGACACATCTCCTTCGCATAGAGTTGAACAGGCTGTTGATTGTGGCCTGTGGAATGTTGTCCCACTCCTCTTCAATGGCTATGTGAAATTGCTGGATATTGGCGGGAACTGGAAAACACGCTGTCGTACACGTCGATCCAGAGCATCCCAAACATGCTCAATGGGTGACATGTCTGGTGAGTATGCAGGCCATGGAAGAACTGGGACATTTTCAGCTTTCAGGAATTGTGTACAGATCTTTGCGACATGGGGCAGTGCATTATCATGCTGAATCATAAGGTGATGGCGGCGGATGAATTGCACGACAATGGGCCTCAGAAACTCATCATGGTATCTTTGTGCAATCAATTTGCCATCGATAAAATGCAATTGTGTTTATTGTCCATAGCTTATGCCTTTCCATACCAAAATCCCACCGCCACCATGGGGCACTCTGTTCACAATGTTGACATCAGCAAACCACTCTCCCACACAACACCAGACACGCTGTCTGCCATCTGCCTGGTACTGTTGAAACCGGGATTAATCGGTGAAGAGCACATTTCTCCAGCTTGCCAGTGGCCATCAAAGGTGAGCATTTGCCCACTGAAGTCGGTTACAACACCAAACTGCAGTAAGGTCAGGAACCTGGGGAGGACGGCGAGCACGCAGATGAGCTTCCCTGAGATGGTTTCTGACAGTTTGTGCAGAAATTCTTCGGTTGTGCAAACCCACAGTTTCATCAGCTGTCCGGGTGGCTGGTCTCAGATGATCCCGCAGGTGAGGAAGCTGGATGTGGAGGTCCTTGGCTGGCGTGGTTACACGTGATCTGCAGTTTTGAGGCCAGTTGGACGCACTGCCAAATTCTCTAAAATGACATTAGAGGCGGCTTATGGTAGAGAAATGAACATTCAATTCTCTGGCAACAGCTCTGTTGGACATTCCTGCAGTCAGCATGCCAATTGCACGCTCCCTCAAAACTTGACACATCTGTGGCATTGTGTTGTGTGACAAAACTGCACATTTTAGAGTTACCTTTTATTGTCCCTAGCACAAGGTGCACCTGTGCAATGATCATGCTGTTTAATCAGCTTCTTGATATGCCACACCTGTCAGGTGGATGGATTATCTTGGCAAATGAGAAATGCTCACTAACAGGGATGTAAACAAATTTGTGCACAAAGTTTAAGAGAAATAAACTTTTTGTGTATTTTATTTCAGCTCATGAAACATGGGACCAACACCTTACATGTTGCGTTTATATTTTTGTTCAGTATACAGTCGTGGTCAAAAGATTTGAGAATTACACATGTATTGGTCTTCACAAAGTTCGCTGCTTCAGTGTTATGAGATATTTTTGTCAGATGTTACTATGGTATACTGAAGTATAATTACAATCATTCCATAAGTGTCAAAGGCTTTTATTGACAATTACATTAAGTTTATGCAAAGAGTCAATATTTGCAGTGTTGACCCTTCTTTTTCAAGACCTCTGCAATCCGCCCTGGCATGCTGTCAATTATCTTCTGGGCCACATCCTGACATCTTGCATAATCAATGCTTGGAGTTTGTCCGAGTTTGTGGGTTTTCGTTTGTCCACCCGCCTCTTGAGGATCAACCACAAGTTCTCAATGGGATTAAGGTCTGGGGAGTTTCCTGGCCATGGACCCAAAATGTCAATGTTTTGTTCCCCGAGCCACTTAGTTATCACTTTTGCCTCATGGCAAGGTGCTCCATCATGCTGGAAAAGGCATTGGTCGTCACCAAACTGTTCTTGGATGGTTGGGAGAAGTTGCTCTCGGAGAATGTGTTGGTACCATTCTTTATTCATGGCTGTGTTCTTAGGCAAAATTGTGAGTGAGCCCACTCCCTTGGCTGAGAAGCAACCCCACACATGAATGGTCTCAGGATGCTTTACTGTTGGCATGACACAGGACTGATGGTAGCGCTCACCTTTTCTTATCTGGACAAGCTTTTTTCCGAATGCCCCAAACAATCGGAAAGGGGATTCATCAGAGAAAATGACTTTACCCCAGTCCTCAGCAGTCCAATCCCTGTACCTTTTGCAGAATATCAGTCTGTCCCTGATGTTTTTCCTGGAGAGAAGTGGCTTCTTTGCTGCACTTCTTGACACCAGGCCATCCTCCAAAAGTATTTGCCTCACTGTGCGTGCAGATGCACTCACACCTGCCTGCTGCCATTCCTGAGCAAGCTCTGTACTGGTGGTGCCCCGATCCCGCAGCTGAATCAACTTTAGGAGATGGTCCTGGCGCTTGCTGGACTTTCTTGGGCACCCTGACGCCTTCTTCACAACAATTGAACCTCTCTCCTTGAAGTTCTTGATGATCCGATAAATGGTTGATTTAGGTGCAAACTTACTAGCAGCAATATCCTTGCCTGTGAAGCCCTTTTTGTGCAAAGCAATGATGACAGCACGTGTTTCCTTGCAGGTAACCATGGTTAACAGAGGAAGAACAATGATTTCAAGCACCACCCTCCTTTTAAAGCTTCCAGACTGTTATTCTAACTCAATCAGCATGACAGAGTGATCTCCAGCCTTGTCCTCGTCAACACTCTCACCTGTGTTAACGAGAGAATCACTGACATGATGGCAGCTGGTCCTTTTGTGCCAGGGCTGAAATGCAGTGGAAATGTTTTTTGGGGATTAAGTTCATTTTCATGGCAAAGAGGGACTTTGCAATTAATTGCAATTCATCTGATCACTCTTCATGACATTCTGGAGTATATGCAAATTGCCATCATCAAAACTGAGGCAGCAGACTAATGAAAATTAGTATTTGTGTCATTCTCAAAACTTTTGACCACGACTGTACAGTATATGTGGTTGATGAAGTGGTTTGAGACACATTTCCTTCTTCCCCTCACCACCATTCTCCAGCCGGCCGCTCATCTCCCTGGCATGCCAGCCTCACTTCCTCTGACAGACCGTTGTTCACAGTGAAGTGGCCGTCCTTGTCAATCACTGGCTCCTTGGGAATCACTTTCACAACATGCTCAATCCTCTTTTTCACCCTCTTACTTTACACCAGAACTATTCAATGGGCATGCTTCCTGTTTGGGCTCTGAGACATGAACAAACCCTATTGATTTGCGTGCATCAAACATACTTCCAACAACTGTCATTCAATGGTGCTGACACACAAACACTGGTTCAAAACCCTAGACCTTATCTATCCATTATGTTTGCCATGTTCCCCATGGGAGTTATGTGTCTGCACTTTTCTCATGTCTGTAATTCTTTCAAAATCATGAGTATTTCCAGAAGCAGGCCGTCTGTCCGAGTTGTGCCTGCTACTAGAGTCCAAAATGAATACTATCCCTGTGGTCTCGTGATGTTTTATTGAGCTCCATCTGTCGGTCTGAGTCTACACCGCCTTCATTTTCATTCTTTTTTATTTTTATAAATTTGTACAAAAGTGAAGCCGCTCCAAATACCCCAAACCAATTCCGACCATGAATGACAATGGGGTAGTGGGTAATCCCAACGTCATCCACCATCATTCATGGCTACGCTACTGTTCATGCCAAATGCTTTACATTTAATGCTTTTTGATTTATTTTCTCACAGTTTGAGAAATGTGTTGATTTCAGTGTTATCAGTCAATGTGTTAATTAGCTATTTAGTTAACCCCTTTCTCTCCCTCTCTCCTCCACAGCATGTTTTTGGGGGTGAAGACTATGTCGCACGGGACAACCATGTCACGTTGCCACGACAGCAATGTCACCCGGCCCTCTCTGCAGTGACCCTGCACAGCAAAGGATGCTGGGAAATAACAAACACTATTATCCTGGGGAGGACGACAAGGATGGGGAGGAAGAGGAAGAGGAGCAGGGACAAGAGAACAGAAAGGGGGAGGGTAGAGAGAAGGAGAACGGAGGGATGGAAGGGCTCGAGGAGATTGAGATGAAGGGAGGTAGACAATCACACGAAGGTAAAGGAGAGGGAGGTAAACCCTCAGCCATTGTGGTCGGAAGACAGAGAGGAGACCGGACGCTGAGGCCAGACAATCCAGGAAATAGAGGCATCCCTTATACGTCCAATCAGGCCCCCCATAAGCAGCAGCACCAGCAGCAGTATCACCCGGCCCCGGCCCCGGCCCCGTCAACTCAGACCCAGAAAAGACGTGCTCACATGGAGCGCAGTATGACCACAGTGGCACCCATAGAGGACACTCGACTGACCATGATGGTGTTCCGCATTGGAATCCCTGACATCAAACAGACAGTAGGTGCATGTTTCATGGTACTGCTAAGTACAAGTATGTCAAGCTGTTATTATATACTTCTTACATTACTATCATTACATAATAAAGTGTAACAGCCAAGCCCAGGCCAGAGATAAACCCTGAGGGGAACCATATTCCATTCAGAACAACCATCTCTGTCACATACAGTGCCTTCATAAGGTATTCATACCCCTTGACTTATTCCACATTTTGTTACAGCCTGAATTCAAAATGGATTAAATATGTTTTTTTCTCACCCATCTGCACACAATACCCCATAATGACAAACTGAAAATGTGTTTGCAAATGTATTGAAAATGAAATACATACAAATCTAATTTGCATAAGTATTCACACCCCTGAGTCAATACTTTGTAGAAGCACCTTTGGCGGCGATTACAGCTGTGCACACCTGGATTCTACAATATTTGCCCAATATTCTTTAAAACATTCTTCAAGCTCTGTCAAGTTGACTCTTGATCATTGCTAGACAGACAAGTCTTGCCATAGATTTTCAAGCCGATTTAAGTCAAAACTGTAACTAGGCCATTCAGGATCATTCAATGCCGTCTTGGTAAGTAACTCCAGTGTAGATTTGGCCTTGTGTTTTAGGTTAATCTCCTAGTGTCTGTTGGAAAGCAGACTGAACCAAGTTTTCCTCTAGGATTTTGCTTGTGCTTATAGCTGTATTCTGTTTCTTTTTATCCTAAAAAACTCCCTAGTCCTTGCCGATGACAAGCATACCCATAACATGATGCAGCCACCGTAATGCTTGAAAATATGAAGAGTGGCACTCAGTGATGTGTTGTGTTGGATTTGCCCCAAACATGACACTTTGTATTCTGGACAAAAAGTTAATTTCTTTGCCACATTTTTTGCAGTATTATTTAAGTGCCTTGTTGCAAACAGGATGCATCTTTTTTGGAATATTTTTTATTCTGTACAGGCTTCCTTCTTTTCACTCTGTCATTTAGGTTAGTATTGTGGAGTAACTACAATGTTGTTGATCCATCCTCAGTTTTCTCATATCACAACCATTAAACTCTGTAACTGTTTTAAAATCACCATTGGCCTCATGGTGAAATCACTGAGCAGTTTCCTTCCTCTCCGGCAACTGAGTTAGGAAGGACGCCTGTATCTTTGTAGTGACCGGGTGTATTGATAGACCATCCAAAGTGTAATTATTAACTTCACCATGCTCAAAAGGATATTCTATGTCTGCCTTTCTAATTTTTACCGATCTACCAATAGTTGCCCTTCTTTGCAAGGCATTGGAAAACCTCCCTGGTCTTTGTGGTTGAATCTGTGTTTGAAAATTCACTGCTCGACTGAGGGACCTTACAGATAATTGTATGTGTGGGTTACAGAGATGAGGTAGTCATTCAAAAATCATGTTAAATACTATTATTGCACACAGAGTGAGTCCAGGCAACTCATTATGTGACTTGTTAAGCACATTTTTACTCCTGAACTTATTTAGGCTTGCCATAACAAATGGGTTGAATACTTATTGACTCAAGACATTTCAGCTTTTAATTGTTTATTAATTTCTACTAACAAAATTCCACTTTGACAGCGTGGGGCATTGTGTGTAGATCAGTGACACAAAATCTAAATGTAATCAATTTTGCACTGTAGGTTATGTATCCATAAAGAACAGAAATCAATGGAGACTTGACTCACTTAATAATCCAAAGTAATTGACAGCCTAAAGACATTCATTATGGTCAAAATTACAGTGTTCTCTCGTCTCACTAAAGTTAGCAATGATTTGCTATTTCAGATGCTTTCTTGGTATTGCATAGGTAGGTGAGATTGTGGGTGAGAATTGGCCAACCAATCAGTCCGTATAGCGTCATTTCAGGTGAAAATGGGTGCCCTATGCTAACCCTTCCCCCGTTATGAATCTTCTCCGTACTCCAATTCCCAGAACATTCCCAACTGTTCTACATGTCAGCTAATCTGCCCTCAATATAACAGTAATTTTTCATTATCTAATATGGTTTTAATGAGTTTGGGGAGGGCTGGGAAGTGAGCAGCAGTGTGAAAGGCGTAAACACCAAAAGGGCATTTGGTGTCTTGGTCTTAAAGCAGCTTCACCAACGAATACCTAGACCGCCCACTACCCACCCCAACAAACACTTACAGTACCTCACACAGGAAATATAATTGTTTTGAAATTAGAGGAGGATGGAGAGAATGAGGGAGTGTAGTGCATACTATAGGCTGAAAGAGAGAGAGAGAAGGAGAGGGGGAGAGAGAGACGCACAGGATATTAGAAAGGGAGAGGCAAAAAGAGGCATGACTAGGCAAATAGAGGGGGATTGAGATCAGGTCACACAAAATACATCTGTACATTGATTAATCTCTCAGTTATTTATGTCTGAACAATGCTATATTCAATGTAATGAGGACAGATGCTGAGAGCATCCCATAAAACCCTGTCGGAAACAACAGAATGATGGGGAGGAAGTCGCACACTCGTATACAGTGCCTTCAGAAAGTATTCATACCCCTTCACTTATTCCACATTTATATGTAGTCCCGTGTAGCTCAGTTGGTAGAGCATGGCGCTTGTAACGCCAGGGTTGTGGGTTCGATTCCCACGGGGGACCAGTATGTAAAAAAAAAAAATGGTATGCACTCACTAACTGTAAGTCGCTCTGGATAAGAGCGTCTGCTAAATTAAAAATAAAATAATAATAATAATAATAATAACATGATGCAGCCACCACCATGCTTGAAACTGTGAAGAGTGGTACTCCGTGATATGTTGGATTTGCCCCAAACGTGACGCTTTGTATTCTGGACAAAAAGTTAATTTCTTTGCCACATTTTTTGCAGTATTACTTAAGTGCCTTTTTGCAAACAGGATGCATGTTTTGGAATACTTTTATTCTGTACAGGCTTCCTTCTTTTCACTCTGTCATTTAGGTTAGTATTGTGGAATAACTACAATATTGTTGATCCATCCTCAGTTTTCTCATATCACAACCATTAAACTCTGTAACTGTTTTAAAATCACCATTGGCCTCATGGTGAAATCCCTGAGCAGTTTCCTTCCTCTCTGGCAACTGAGTTAGGAAGGACGCCTGTATCTTTGTAATGACTGGGTGTATTGATACACCATCTAAAGTGTAATTAATAACTTCACCATGCTCAAAAGGATATTCAGCGTCTGCTTATTTTATTTTACACAAATACCAAACGGTGCCCTTCTTTGCGAGGGATTGAAAAACCTCCCTGGTCTGTGTGGTTGAATCTGTGCTTGAAATTCACTACTCGATTGAGGGACCTTACAGATAATTGTATATATGGGGTACAGAGATGGGCTTGTCATTCACAGATCATGTTAACCACTATTATTGAACACGGAATGAGTCCATGCAACTTATTATGCAATTTATTAAGCACATTTTTACTCCTGAACTTATTTAGGCTTGCCATAACAAAGGGGTTGAATACTTATTGACTCAAGAACTTGAAGCTTTTAATTTGTTATCGTTATTCTACAAACAAAATTCCACTTTGACATTATGGGGTACTGTGTGTAGATCAGTGACACAAAATCTAAATTTAATCAATTTTAAATTCAGGCTGTAACACAACACAATGTGGAAAAAGTAAAGGGGTGTGAATACTTTCTGAAGGCACTGTATATTACATTAGCTCCACTCTCTCCAAGGGATTACACACACACACACGTCTTGCATACACATGTCTCGCACACACACACACAAACGCACACACACACACACACACACACACACACACACACACACACACAGACACACAGACACACACAGACACAGACACGGACACAGACACACACACAGACACACATACACACGCACACACACATTCACACACAACCCCCCTCATATGGTTTACCTCCCAGAGAACACCAAGGCATTGCTACGGCAACGGGTGCCTTGCTCCTCTAATGAACTCGTTGCCATGCCAATGCTGTTGGCTACAGTATCAAATGTAGAGGCAGAGGGGGAGAGGAGGGAGACAAGGAACTATGCTGAACTGTACAATTTTATTTACAGATCATAAGCATGGGACAATAGCTCTGTATGTATCTCACTGAACCCCTACTACTCTACACACATGTCGTTCCAAGAAAAAAATGATAGAAAATGTTGTCCCAAGAAAATAAACGTTGGAAATAAATAATATAAAAATAGATTCCATAAACATCAGCGTAAAATCTCATTAGTGCTACCAGATGCATATAAAAACATCAAAGACATTGTCCATTGTGACCAGAAAGCCTCTAGTGTATCAAACACAGACATGTGTGGGGGAAAAGCGCTTTATCCTCCAAAGAAGTAAAAAAAAAAAATCTATATTTCCAATTGATTGCAATGCAGGTCTAGGCTTATGGCATAGGTACAATTGGTTTAGATGAGAGAGCGAGTGTTGAGTCTTATTGTGTGTCTTGAGTCTTTTTAACTACACTGAACAAAAATATAAACGATTTTAGAGTTACAGTTCATATAAGGAAATCAGTCAATTGAAATAAATTCATTAGGCACTAATCTATGGATTTCACATGACTAGAAATACAGATATGCATCTGTAGGTCACAGATACCTTTAAATAAAAGTAGGGGCGTGGATCAGAAAACCAGTCAGTATCTGGTGTGACCACCATTTGCCTCATGCAGCGCGACACATCTCCTTTGCATAGAGTTGATCTGGCTGTTGATTGTGGCCTGTGGAATATTATCCGACTCCTCTTTAATGGCTGTGCGAAGTTGCTGGATATTAGCGGGAACTGGAACATGATGTCGTACACGTCGATCCAGAGCATCCCAAACTTGCTCAATGGGTGACATGTCTGGTGAGTATGCAGACCATGGAAGAACTGGGACATTTTCAGCTTCCAGGAATTGTGTACAGATCCTTGCCACATGGAGGCGTGCATGTTCATGCTGAACCATGAGGTGATGGCGGCGGATGAATGGCACGACAATTGGCCTCAGGATCTCGTCACGGTATCTCTGTGCATTCAAATGGCCATCAATAAAATGCAATTGGATTCGTTGTCCGTAGCTTATGCCTGCCCATACCATAAACCCACCGCCACCATAGGGCACTCTTTTCACAACGTTGACATCAGCAAACCACTCACCCACATGACTTCATACACGCTGTCTGCCATCACCGGGATTCATCTGTGAAGAGCACACTTCTCCAACATGCCAGTGACCATTGAAGGTGAGCATTAGCCCACTGAAGTCGGTTACGACGCCGAACTGCAGTCAGGTCAAGACCCAGGTGAGGATGACGAGCACGCAGATGAGCTTCCCTGAGATGGTTTCTGACAGTTTGTGCAGAAATTCTTTGGTTGTGCAAACCCACAGTTTCATCAGCTGTCCGAGTGGCTGCTCTCAGATGATCCCGCAGGTGAAGAAGCCGGATGCGGAGGTCCTGGGCTGGCGTGGTTACACGTGGTGTGTGGTTTTGAGGCTGGTTGGACGTACTGCCAAATTCTCTAAAATGACGTTGCAGGCTGCTTATGGTAGAAAAATTTACATTTAATTATCTGGCAACAGCTCTGGTGGACATTCCTGCAGTCAGCATGCCAATTGCACGCTCCCTCAAAACTTGAGACGTCTGTGGCATTGTGTTGTGTGACAAAACTGCACATTTTAGAGTGGCCTTTTATTGTCCCTAGCACAAGGTGCACCTGTGTAATGATCATGCTGTTTAATCAGCTTCTTGATATGCCACACCTGTCAGGTTGATGGATTTTCTTGGTAAAGGAGAAATGCTCACTAACAGGGATGTAAACAAATTTGTGCACAAAATTTGAGATAAATAAGCTTTTTGTGCATATGGAACATTTCTGGGATCTCTTATTTCCCAGAATGAAATGTTCAGTGTACACATTCAATATATTCAAATGAGTCGGACTGGTGATAGTGAATCAGTAGCTTTAGAGTTAATGAGCACATTTGATGTTCAGTAGTTAGTAGGCCTATGCTAGCTCAGTTAAATTATTAATTTATTTCAAGAAGCATAAGCATGATTATTGTCAGCTTTAAAGTGCCATCAATAGAAAGGTGAAACCAATTTTCATAAAGTACTACATCTACTTTTAATACAAAAACTTGTCAATCATGAGCCGTAAATAAAGCCTCAATGTCACCACATTTTACATAATTAACTGTCATTGTGCTTTAGATTTGGATCACAGATTGTATGTCAAGCTAATTATACACCTTTCAGTCAAATCAAATGGCATTTAAAATGTAGAACTCACCTTTGACCCACTTCTTGCTTCCATCCTACACACACGCATGCACACACACACACACACACACACACACACACACACACACACACACACACACAACCCACCTTGAAAACAATACATTCATGATCTCCCTCTTATCAACTGTTCACTGTGCTGTCTTGTCTCTTGTCTCCTCCCTCGGTCAGAGGTGTCTGCAGTTTGACCCTGACTTCACAGTGTGGAGCGCCAAGCAGGAGGTAATCTGTTCGCTGGGCGAGCCACTGTGGGACGTCTTCAACTATGGCCTCTTTCAGCCCGCCGGAGATGGACGCGACGCCATGTTCCTGGAGGAGGAGCGCTGCCTCCGAGATTACCCACAGTCCTTTGAGAAAGGGGTGCCTTACCTGGAGGTATTTTGATGGGAGACACTGGGAAAACGTTGTTAGATAGTGATGCAGTAAAAATATGTTTATCCCATTTAGCCTTTTCAGGAAGATCATTTCAAAACTCACTTTGACTAATGGGCTGCCACAAGTCAGATTTCCATTGAATTTTTTTTCACAGACTTGGTATGCATGGATTTGACCTCCACCATAACCACAACCACCTTGTAGGAGCGAAACAGATTTCTTATAGATGTATTTAACATACATCTGGGTTTTAGTGGGTTTGCAGTGCATGGGTGTGACTTAGATTTTTCACTGTGGAGCTTCACATACTATAAAAGCGATGTACAGGACTGTGATACCCAGACACTGATATTATGATGCCCTCTGGTGGTGCCTCTTTTGCAAGTGTTCAGGGTGGGGTTCCAAATATGTAACAGATCAGGGTTAGGGTTGATTCCAGAGGCACTACAGTGTTTAGTTTAGGCCAAGTTGGAGCCAGGAGTATGAAAACAAATGTGGTTCTTATCCTTCAGATGGTTTAAAATATTTAAATAAATGTTTTACCATACATCTTTTCTGTTTTACAGTTTAGGTACAAGACCAGGGTATACAAGCAGACAAACCTGGATGAAAAACTACTTACAAAATTGCACACCAAGGTACTTCCTATTTTGTTATAATATTCTCATGTCCCTTTGTAGGTGAAACATATTTGTACAGCTATGGTAATGAATGTTCCTAGCTAACAACAAACGTTCCCACAACTTTAGAGAATGATCCCTTAAGATTCTCATTAGGTCATTAACTTACGTTTTCATAGGAATCTTCCTGTGATGTGCAAGGAATGTTTCCAAGGAACCATTCCCTTAATGTCAATTAGAACCAGAACGTGGTTACCATGTTCTCAGAACTTAAGATATGAATGTTCTAGAAACGTTTCATTGGCACGTTCCAAGAACATTAATGTGTCCAGTTTTCTGTGGGTTTGGAGAATATTCCATCAACGTCCCACCAAACACACAAAAAATAAGCAAATGGTCTAGAGATATCCCTTATTGGGACAGTGTTTAGGGCATTTGTCATTGATGCTGGTGTCCTAGGTTCGAGACCTGCTAGGGGATTCACCCTACTCTCACATTCTTCGCAATGTAAACTACCAGTCAAAAGTTTGGACACACATACTCATTCAAGGATTTTTCTTTATTTTTACTATTTTCTACATTGTACAATAATAGTGAAGACATCAAAACTATGAAATAATTCATATGGAATCATTTAGTAACCAAAGAAGTGTTAAACAAATCAAAATATATTTTATATTTGAGATTCTTCAAATAGCCACCCTTTGCCTTGATGACAGCTTTGCACACTCTTGGCATTCTCTCAACCAGCTTCACCTGGAATGCTTTTCCAACAGTCTTGAAGGAGTTCCCACATATGCTGAGAACTTGTTGCTGCTTTTCCTTCACTCTGCGGTCCGACTCATCCCAAACCATCTCAATTGGGTTGAGGTCGGGGGATTGTGGAGGCCAGGTGCAGCACTCCATCACTCTCCTTCTTGGTAAAATAGCCCTTACACAGCAAAAATCTCAAATTTGGACTCCAGACCAAAGGACAAATTTCCACCGGTCTAATGTCCATTGCTTTTGTTTCTTGGCCCAAGCAAGTCTCTTCTTCTTATTGGTTTCTTTTAGTAGTGGTTTCTTTGCAGCAATTCGACCATGAAGGCCTGATTCACACAGTCTCCTCTGAACAGTTGATGTTGAGATGTGTCTGTTACTTGAACTCTGTGAAGCATTTATTTGGGCTGCAATTTCTGAGGCTGGTAACTCTAATGAACTTATCCTCTGCAGCAGAGGTAACTCTGGGTCTTCCATTCTTAAAATGTTCCAGATTTACTGACCTTCATGTCTTAAAGTAATGATGGACTGTCGTTTCTCTTTGCTTATTTGAGCTGTTCTTGCCATAATATGGACTTGGTCTTTTACCAAATAGGGCTATCTTCTGTATAACCCCCTACCTTGTCACAACACAACTGATTGGCTCAAACGCATTAAGAAGGAAAGAAATTCCACAAATTAACTTTTAAGAAGGCACACCTGTTAATTGAAATGCATTATAGGTGACTACCTCATGAAGCTGGTTGAGAGAATGCCATGAGTGTGTAAAGCTGTCATCAAGGCAAAGGGTGGCTATTTAAAGAATCTCAAATATAAAATATATTTTGATTTGTTTAACACTTTTTTGGTTACTACATGATTCCATATGTGTTATTTTATAGTTTTGATGTCTTCACTATTATTCTACAATGTAGAAAGTAGTACAAATAAATAAAAACCCTTGAATGAGTAGGTGTGTCCAAACTTTTGACTGGTACTGTATATGTTAATGTCATTATTGCTGTTTTGAATTGCATTTATCTATCAAGGCTCAGGATAAGAGGGTACAGAAACGGCAGGCAGGCTCAGGGTCAGGGCAGGCAGAATGGTCAAAACAGGGAACAACTGGAAAACAGGGACTAGAGCAAAACAGGAATACGGGAAAAACGCGGGTAAGCTTGACGACACAAGACGAACTGGTAACAGACAAACAGAAAACACAGGTATAAATACACAGGGGATAATGGGGACAAATGAGAGACACAAACAGGAGACAAAGGGCTGTGAGACATAGGTTTAATCCTAGACACATGAAAAGTGGGATGTATATGAAGGGTACGGGGCAACAGAAGATGAACAGCAGAGGGGCTAAGGATCTTGGAGTTGGGGAAAGGGCCGATAAACGGGCGGAAAGTTTGCAGGACTCAGAGGGGCAGATCCCGAGTGGACAGCCATACCCTCTGCCCGAGACGATACCGGGGACCCGGGGTCCGGTGGCGGTCCGCCTGTCGTCGATACCTGGACGTGGTCTTCAGAAGAGCCGCCCGGGCTCTCTTCCAGGTACGGCGACAGCGGCGGACAAACATCTGGGCCGAGGGTATGCCGACATCTTTCTCTTGCTCCGGGAAGAGCTGGGGCTGATATCCCAGGGGCGAGAGACCAGTGGCAGAGCAGGGAAGGGTGTTGCGGGCGTACTCAACCCACACGAGTTGCTGGCTCCAGGTGGTGGGGTTGGTGGAGACAAGGCAGTGAAGAGTCATCTCCACGTCCTGATTGGCTCGCTCCGACTGGCCATTAGACTGGGGGTGGAACCTGGAGGACAGGCTGACCGACGACCCAATGAGCATGCAGAACGCCTTCCAGAACCGGGACGAGAACTGAGGACCCCGGTCAGACACCATCTCCACCGGGAGTCCATGGATCCGGAAGACATGCTGCACAATGAGTTGGGCCGTCTCTTTGGCAGAAGATAGTTTGGGGAGAGGAATGAAATGGGCGGCATTGGAAAACTGGTCCACCACAGTAAGGATGACGGTGTTGCCATCAGACGGGGGGAGACCAGTGACGAAGTCCAGGGATATGTGTGACCAGGGACGGTGAGGGACAGGAAGGGGTTGAAGGAGACCTGCCGGAAAGGAGTCTTATTCTGCGCACAGATCGTGCAGGCGGCGACGAACGCGGCGACGTCAGGGACCATGGTAGGCCACCAAAAGCGTTGTCGCACAAAGGCCAGGGTCCGACGGGAACCCGGGTGGTAGTTAAGCCTGGAGGAGTGGGCCCACTCCAGGACCGAGGGGCGGACAGCGTCAGGACAAACATCTGGTTATCTGGGCCCCCCCTGGGGTTCGGCTGGGAACGCTGCGCCTCATGGACCTGCTTCTCAATTCTCCAGCTGAGAGCCGCCGCCAGACACAAGGTGGGGAGGATGGTCTCGGGGTCTGATGGGGTAGCCGCGGGGCTATAGCGGCGTGAGAGCGCATCCGGCTTGATATTCTTGGAACCCGGGCAGTAGGAGAGGGAGAAGTTAAACCGGGTGAAAAGCAGGGCCCACCTAGCTTGCCTGGAATTGAGACGCTTGGCGGTGCGGAGTTATTCCAGGTTCTTATGATCCGTCCACACAATTAAAGGATGTTCTGCCCACTCCAACCAGTGCCTCCATTCCTCCAACGCCATCTTCTCCGCGAGAAGCTCACATTTCCCCACATCATAATTCCTCTCCGTGGCATTAAGACGATGGTAGAAGAAGGCACAGAGATGCAGCTTGAGGTCTAGGGCAGAATGCTGGGACAGGACAGCCCCTACTCCAACATCCGACGCGTCCACCACGAACTGACGGGATGGGTCAGGATGAACTAATATGGGAGCTGTGGTGATGCGGTGTTTGAGGTCCGGGAACGCCCGGTCCGCAGCTGGGGACCACGTGAATGGAACCTTGGGAGAGGTGAGTGCAGACAGGGGAGAAGCCAGGGTGCTGTAACCCCGGATAAGGCGGCGATAAAAATGGGCAAATCCCAGGAAGCGTTGCAGCTGCACTCTGGATGTAGGTTGGGGCCAATCCACCAACGTTCTCACCTTTCCGGGATCCATCTGTACATTCCCCGCAGCGATGATGTAACCAAGAACGCTGGTTCTCCAGGAGGCGCTGGAGGACCTGTCGGACGTGGAGCACGTGTTCTTGGGATGAGCGGGAGAAAATGAGGATGTCGTCGAGGTAGACTAAGACAAATCAGGGCCTGGAACACAGCTGGAGAATTGGTAAGACCAAATGGCATGACCAGATATTAGTAGTGACTGCTGGCCGTGTTGAAGTCAGTCTTCCACTCGTCCCATTCCCGTATCCGCACCAGGTAGTAGGCATTCCGCAGGTCCAACTTGGAGAAAACGGTGGCCCCCTGGAGCGGCTCGAAGGCAGAGGCGATGAGTGGTAGCAGGTAGCGGTTCTTAACCGTGATGTCATTGAGGCCTCAGTAGTTGAAGCACGTGCGCAGGGTTTTGTCCTTATTCTCCACAAAGAAGAACCCTGCGCTGGAGGGGGAGGTAGAAGCCAGGACAAACCCTGCAGCCAGAGAGTCCTCGATGTAGGTCTCCTTAGCCTTGGTCTCTGGACCCGACAGTGAATACAGTCATCCCGGGAGCCCGGGAGAAGGTTAATCCCGCAGTCATAGGGTTGTTGCAGAGGAAGCGAAGTCGCCCGAGCCTTACTAAAAATCTCCCGGAGGTTCTGGTACTCTGCGGGAATGGCGGAGAGGTCCAGGGCAACATTCCCGAGCCCACAGGAAGATGTCCCGGGGCAGGCTGTGCCGACTTCAGGCAATGGGTGTGGCAGAACGGGCTCCAGCCCATGATGGCACCAGCAGTCCAGTTGATGAGGGGATTGTGTCCCTGGAGCCAAGACAATCCCAATACCACAGGAACCTGAGGGGACTTAATAAGCAGGAATTGGATAGCTTCGCTGTGATTCCCTGACACTCGTAGGTTGATGGGAGTGATATTGTGGGTGACCCTGCCTATAGAGCGCCCGTCCAGGCCTCGCCATTGTCGACCAAAGAAGTTGAGTGCACGTGCTCAGCGTCATATCCAGAGGTTGTCTTTGGGAAATAGACGTATGAGTGCTGCCAGCATTGCTGCAGAGGTTGATGGGGTGGGGGGTCAGCCTTTCAGTGCTCAGACCATACGCCGCACACTGCATCAAATTGGTCTGCATGGCTGTCGTCCCAGAAGGAAGCCTCTTCTAAAGATGATGCACAAGAAAGCCCGCAAACAGTTTGCTGAAGACAAGCAGACTAAGGACATGGATTACTGGAACCATGTCCTGTGGTCTGATGAGACCAAGATAAACTTATTTGGTTCAGATGGTGTCAAGCGTGTGTGGCGGCAACCAGGTGAGGAGTACAAAGACAAGTGTGTCTTGCCTACAGTCAAGCATGGTGGTGGGAGTGTTATGGTCTGGGGCTGCATGAGTGCTGCCGGCACTGGGGAGCTACAGTTCATTGAGAGAACCATGAATGCCAACATGTACTGTGACATACTGAAGCAGAGCATGATCCCCTCCCTTCGGAGACTGGTCCGCAGGGCAGTATTCCAACATGATAACGACCCCAAACACACCTCCAAGACGACCACTGCCTTGCTAAAGAAGCTGAGGGTAAAGGTGATGGACTGGCCAAGCATGTCTCCAGACCTAAACCCTATTGAGCATCTGTGGGGCATCCGCTAACGGAAGGTGGAGGAGTGCAAGGTCTCTAACATCCACCAGCTCCGTGATGTCGTCATGGAGGAGTGGAAGAGGACTCCAGTGCAACCTGTGAAGCTCTGGTGAACTCCATGCCCAAGAGGGTTAAGGCAGTGCTGGAAAATGATGGTGGCCACACAAAATATTGACACTTTGGGCCCAATTTGGACATTTTCACTTAGGGGTGTACTCACTTTTGTTGCCAGCGGTAAAGACATTAATGGCTGTGTGTTGTGTTATTTTGAGGGGACAGCTAATTTAAGCTGTTATACAAGCTGTACACTCACTACTTTACATTGTAGCAAAGTGTCATTTCCTCAGTGTTGTCACATGAAAAGATATACTCAAATATTTACAAAAATGTGAGGGGTGTACTCACTTTTGTGAGATACTGTATATACATATATACATACATACACTTACATACATACATACATACATACATACATACATACATACACATACATATCCTTTAAAAAAAGTACTTTATTACTTTCCAACCCCACCACCCTTTCCCTAATTGGAGTAAACTAGTGAACAACAATGCTTAGGCCTCTACTTCCAGCTTATACATACTATATACATTTTATGGACACAGTCAATTTTACAATAATTATATTTTGTTTGTTTTTTCTACTCTCAACCTCTCCGATCATTTTCATGATGTCCATCCGGTTTGCTTCTATATGCCATATCTTTATAACTGTGCTCTTTCACAAAAGTTCCCAACCTACAACCTATGTACTTATTATGGACACAGTATGCTTACATGATTAGTTATCTTGTTATTAGTTGTTGCTAGTTGTTATTAGTCCCATCCTTCAGCTCCATTCAACACCTCCCATCTATCTCTTAACTCCATCCATATAGGATTTCTATTTGCCATATATTTTTCAACTGTACTGTGATGTTTTACAAAAGTTCTGAACCTTTCTATTCTCATTGTTTCTACAGATTGTAAATTGAAAATAAAAAAAAATTCTAAAAGTATTATTATATTATTGATCGATTGACTAGGACTTTTCAGATCACCCAGTAATGCTATCTGCAAGGTTAGCTCCAGGTAAATATTGCAATCCTTTAACCATTCCTGGACCAGTGTCCAAAAACAAGCTACAAATGGACAGTACCAAAACAAATGATCTAATGATTCTATCTCTTCGCAGCAAAATCTGCAGAGCACACAAGCTTCTTAGCTAGCTGGCTCAAGATTGTTAGCTAGCTAGCTCAAAGGACATGCAAAGTTCCTCTATAGAAGCCGCTCCTCCTAGGTATAATTCTGTGGACCTAATTCAGATAATGCATGTCATAACAAGATGCCCAGTGCTTCAAGCCTCCTCCTCAACCCTCTCTCCCCACCTGCAAAATGTCAGTCGCATCATGCACCATAGGGTAAACTTGTCTGTCCATCATGCATGTAAGCAACTAGCTTGCCTGCTCTATCCACACTGATTGGTGAAGTAATTTAGCGATATAAACCGGTACTTTCTTGGAGTTCGAACCGGTTCAGAACTTTTTTTTATTGGTCGGAACAGTGGAACGAAATAGTGGTTCTGTTCAGAACTAAATTATTGGAAAATAATTTTGGTTCCAACCCCTGCTTTAACCTCATAGTCATTGTAGCATTTCAAATCCAAAGTGTTGGAGTACAGAGCCAAAACAAAAATCAACAATTGTCACTGTCCCAATACTTTTGGAGCTCACTGTAGATAGAATGTTCCCCTAACTAATGGAAAACTGGACACTCAAACATTAGGGGAACATTACGGCTAACATTACAAAAACGTTCTCTCTCTCTAGAATTGTTAGTTGGGTTTATGGCAGACAAATGTTTATATTGGCCAGTGAACCTCTTACCTTGCAGGTGAGTCTGAAAAAGTTCATGGACTACATTGCAAGTGGATCAATAGATAAGATGTCAAAGGTCCTGGACAAAGGTCTCGACCCAAACTACCATGACCCTGACAACGGAGGTGAGTTGAACACTAGCTTGATAGGGTTGCCACTGCATGATTTTGACACTGTTTTCAGTCAAATGTCAAATGATCATTTCAGATATTGACAATCCCCTTAATCTCAAACTCTTTCTCTGCTCCCCCCTCTCGCCTTGATCCTCCATTTCCCCCCTCCTTCCTCTCTCTCTCTCTCTCTCCATCTTCTTCAGAATCCCCCCTGTCTGTGGCGGTGCAGTCTGGCATGACAGTGGAAGGGATCAGGGTGCTCGTTCAGGGTGGGGCCCATGTGGACTTTAGAACCAGAGATGGACTGACAGCTGTACACAAGGCTGTCAGGGCACACAATCACGTTGCACTGCTGGTAACTAGGACTCCCACACACACACACACACACACACACACACACACACACACACACAAAATAAACATGCATTTAATAAATGTGTCTTTTCCCCGTCCTTGCCAGGCTCTCCTGTCCCTGGGAGCATCTCCTGACTACAAAGACCGATGTAGCCTGACCCCACTGTACCACTCAGTGCTGACAGGTGGCGACACCTCCTGCTGCGAGACCCTACTCTACTACAGGGCCAGACTGGGAGTGAGGGATGAGAACGGATGGGAGGAGTCTCACCAGGTATCCGTTTGGTTGTCTGTCCGGCTGCCTGTCTCAAGGATGGGGTTGATATAGTTTTGGCCTGTGTGTTGTAAATATGTCAGTGTTTTTGTCCAATTTGACTTTAAACATATCTCAAATATCATATTTTTATGTGTATTGATTTTTGTGTTTTTTTTCTTCTGTGTATTATCATACGTTGGTATAGTACATTAGGTTTTTAGTGTACTTTCAGTCTCCTGTCCTGTACATGTCTTAAACATTTCACCCCTCTTTTTGCACTCTCCTTTCTCCTCAATTGAGATACACCTTCTCACTGGTCTCTTTCCATTGTTTTCCTTTCTTCCTCTCTTCCTTTCTCTCGATAGCTCAGGGATGAAGAGGAATTTGGAATGCAAGAAATACACAAGGTACTGATCATGTAATCCATGAATACTTCCATTCAAGTTGTGAAATTGGGGGAAGAGTAACTCTTAGGATCATGACCTTCCATGACCTTCCATGGTCTCAAAGTGGTAAAGAAAGAAAGAGGAGTTTGGTTATTTCTTCCTGAAACGGTGATCCTTCACAATTTGGTACATTCATCTCATGTAACTGTTGAGTCCAATGCAGATAGACATTAGATACCATCTCGTGCTGACATCTTCTATCTCTGCGTCATTCACTCACTATCTCAGTGCTGTGCTGTTCACCACTGTGGTGTCATGCTATTTTACTGTAGTTCATGTTAGCTTATGTAGTGTCCTGTGTTTTGTTACTTCTCTAATTTTGTGTCGTGTTATTTTAAGTGCAGAAATTAAAGTGGAAACCATTAAGCAGAAGGGGGAAGGTCAAACGCTTATTATATCATTTTAATTTCTTAATTTGTTCTTTATTTGGCAATGGTTCAGACATTCATCAGCTGTATCTTTCATTCTGTTTATCTTTTAATTTGTCACAATTTTAGCTACACATTTTTTATTTGGTATAATTTATGAATAAGCACAGTAATTGCATCTTTGCAATTGATTGTGTAGTGATGACCCATTTAAAACCCCTCAGATTCTCCTTTGCTAATAATTTTAATCTTTAGATGCTTTCTTTACACACCCTCCTCCCAAGGCCTGCCAGAATGGTTTTGCCCAGCACTTGGAGCACCTTCTGTTCTATGGGGCAGATACCACTTCTCAGAATGCCTCAGGGAACACCGCACTTCACATTTGTGCCCTATATAATAAGGTAAGTACCATTTTAAATACAGGGACAACACAATAATCACAATAATCAAAGTAACTGGTTTGTGAGTTCCAAATGTCTGTGTGACATTTTAGTCCTGAATTAAGTTAAACAGTGGCTGTCTTTCTGGCCTATCAGGAAAGCTGTGTTCGTGTTCTGCTCTACAGAGGGGCTAATAAGGAAATGAAGAACAAGCATGGACAAAGCCCCTTTCAGGTATCAATAACAACTTCATGTTTTCAGTTTTCTTTAGTTTTTCATTCTGCCGACTACGCCAAATGTAATCAGGTTTGTTACACGTCAATAAACCATTGAGTTGAAAATCAGTTACTTGTTTTAAATGTATTATTAGCAAAGCATTTATTAAATTGGGTGTTTGATGTTTTGGAGGAACTCTTCCTGTACATGATGCATGTGTTACAGTTAATAATAATAATAATAATAATATGCCATTTAGCAGACGCTTTTATCCAAAGCGACTTACAGTCATGCGTGCATACATTTTTGTGTATGGGTGGTCCCAGGGATCGAACCCACTACCCTGGCGTTACAAGCGCCGTGCTCTACCAGCTGAGCTACAGTTAGGGGGAGTGTTGCATGTAATTGTGTGTGTGCGTACATGTGTCTGTGTTTTGAAGGTAGCAGTAATGTC
This sequence comes from Coregonus clupeaformis, assembly GCF_020615455.1. NCBI lineage: Eukaryota > Metazoa > Chordata > Actinopteri > Salmoniformes > Salmonidae > Coregonus > Coregonus clupeaformis. The sequence continues at coordinate 20,532,869 of NC_059222.1, forward strand.
GGGCCATTTTGAACTTGGGGAAATCATCAAAAACCACAGAGATGCAGATATAGGTAAGTCTTGGTCCTCCACTTGGGTCTTTTCAGATTAGGAAGTGATTGATAGTGAGTTTTGGTGCATGAGTGTCTGTTAAGGTTGAATGGCGGGAACCCGGTTACCGAGATTTACCGCCCAAAACCACTCCCTTTTCCGGGATAAAAAACGGAGAGAAACTGGTCAATTATAAGAAATTATTTATATCAACAACATGACGTGAAATGGAACTGTACAATTATATGCAATGTCTAAATCTTGCTTCTCTGCGGTCTTCTCTCTGCTCTCTGCATGATCAATCATCAACGCTCATGTTGGGGACAGACAGCCCATCTCAGTATGGAGTGCATATCACAATGCATGTAGACCTATCATCTCATCATGGTAACTTTTTTCCTTGTGACAGGTAGGCCTACATTTGCTGCAGCATAGCCTATGCTACAGTATAAGGACCGAATGCACGTCTAATTTACACATCTCCATCTGGCTTTCGGGGGTCACCTTGTTTTTTTATTGTAAATATGTTAAATTTTTTAATTGCAGCTGCAGAGTTTTAAAACAACCTATCACTTGAATATTGTTGCATGAAATTAGAGCATGTGCAAGCAGTCTTTCTCTCTCCCTCCATCAATTCCATTCAAATTGCATCCAAAATAGATAATCCTGTTCAAGATTGATATATACAGTGTATATATATATATATATATATATATATATATATATATATACACTACCATTCAAAAGTTTGGTGTCACTTAGAAATGTCCTTATTTTCGAAAGAAAAGCAATTTTTTTGTCTATTAAAATAACATCAGATTGATCAGAAATACAGTGTAGACATTGTTAATGTTGTAAATGGCTATTGTAGCTGGAAACGGCAGATTTTTTTATGGAATATCTACATAGGTGTACAGAGGCCCATTATCAGCAACCATCAGTCCTGTGTGTCACGATCGTCGGTAAGAGAGGAGGACCAAGGCGCAGCGTTGCAGGCAAACATACTCTTTATTTAGCGATACACGACCAAAACGATAACGTGACAGTTCACGGTCTAACACAAACCAACTAGAAACAAGATCCCACAACTACTGTGGGAAAACAGCCTGTTTAAATGTGGTTCCCAATCAGAGACAACCAGCCACAGCTGACACTCGTTGCCTCTGATTGAGAACCACACTGGCCAACATAGAAATGAAACACCTAGAACTACAACACAGAAATCTACACACCCTGGCTCAACATAACAGTGTCCCCAGAGCCAGGGCGTGACACTGTGTTCCAATGGCCCGTTGTGTTTGCTAATCCAAGTTTATCATTTTAAAAGGCTAATTGATCATTAGAAAACCATTTTGCAATTATGTTAGCACAGCTGAAAACTGTTGTGCTGATTAAAGGAGCAATAAAACTGGCTTTCTTGAGACTAGGTGAGTATCTGGAGCATCAGCAATTGTGGGTTCGATTACAGGATCAAAATGGCCAGAAACAAATAACTTTCTTCTGAAACTCATCAGTCTATTCTTGTTCTGAGAAATGAAGTCTATTCCATGCGAGAAATTGCCAAGAAACTGAAGATCTCATATAACGCTGTGTTCTACTCCCTTCACACAACAGCACAAACTGTCTCTAACCAGAATAGAAAGAGGAGTGGGAGGCCCCGGTGCACAACTGAGCAAGAGGAGAAATACATTGAGTGTCTAGTTTGAGAAACAGACGCCTCACAGGTCCTCAACTGGCAGCTTCATTAAATAGTACCCGCAAAACACCAGTCTCAACATCAACAGTGAAGAGGCGACTCCGGGATGCTGACCTTCTAAGCAGAGTTGCAAAGAAAAAGCCATATCTCAGACTGGCCAATAAAAAGAAAAGATTAAGATGGGCAAAAGAAAACAGACACTGGACAGAGGAAGATTGGAAAAAAGTGTTATGGACAGACGAATCGAAGTTTGAGGTGTTCGGATCACAAAGAAGAACATTTGTGAGACGCAGACCAAATGAAAAGATGCTGGAGGAGTGCTTGATGCCATCTGTCAAGCATGGTGGAGGCAATGTGATGGTCTGGGGGTGCTTTGGTGGTGGTAAAGTGGGAGATTTGTACAGGGTAAAAGGATGGCGCTTGATTGGAGCCAATTTCCTCCTACAACAGGACAATGACCCAAAGCACAGCTCCAAACTATGCAATTACTATTTAGGGAAGAAGCAGTCAGCTGGTATTCTGTCTATAATGGAGTGGCCAGCACAGTCACCGGATCTCAACACTATTGAGCTGTTGTGGGAGCAGCTTGACCGTAAGAAGTGCCCATAAAGCCAATCCAACTTGTGGGAGGTGCTTCAGGAAGCATGGGGTGAAATCTCTTCAGATTACCTCAACAAATTGAAAACTAGAATGCCAAATGTCTGCAACTGTAATTGCTGCAAATGGAGGATTCTTTGACGAAAGCAAAATTTGAAAGACACAATTATTAATTCAATTAAAAATCATTATTTCTAACCTTGTCAATGACTACATTTCCTATTCATTTTGCTATATTTCCTATTCAAACTCATTTCCTGTATGTTTTCATGGAAAACAAGGACATTTCTAAGTGACCCCAAACGTCACTTAAGTGACCCCAAACGTATATATATCCTAGCCTAGCCTACCTCTTTCAGGTAATACATTCAATGCAGTATTAGCCTTATATTTGTCTAATGAATGTTGGGTTATGCATAATAAGCTTCTAACTTATAGCCTCTGTCTCTTGCGCAATACGCACGCACCTGTGTTCCGTTGGCCTCTCTCCTTAAAACACGCTCCTTAGCTCTTGGAGTCCCATGCAGGAAAAGCTAGACTAGAATAGCTTGCTGGACAATTTTTGGGGGGCATTTCTTATACCAATAGACTATTTGAAGAGGGACGCAAGCTCTTGTTTGCTGAATGTTAAATACAGCAACCAATAGAACTCCTGGGTAGTTTGAAAGAAGAGCGAACGCGCGATGGCGGTAGGCTATAGCAATTATTTATTCAAACCCATAACCATTCAATCTTTGTGAAGAGAAATGAAAGCCATCTGCATCTAATTCTAGTCCTATATTATTCAAGCATGTCATTACAATAATGATGATAAGGACAGCGAAACTACATTTCATTTAACTGAGGAAGGAATTAAGGAATAAAGCAACAATAGAGAGAGAAAGAGGTAGGCAGGCTAATAACATTAGGGGAAATATTATGAAAGGTATATATGCGTCAGCCTACTAATTATACAAATATAGGCCCTATTATATTTCTAAATGAAAATACAATTTGCTAGCCTATACTTGTAACGTTGTAGGCTGCATGTGCTGCACCAGAATCGCTTCTCTCAGCTTTATCATGGTTTTGAACAATGTGCATCTATCCAGTCATATAATCCAGTATAATACAATACAGTACAGTAATACAGTCCACACTCAAAAAGATTAGCCTACTGGAGCTAGTTTCATTTATTTACCCTAGAGAGCATATAGCTAGCTACATCTATGGGCTTTTATGTTTTTCTGTCGTGCATAATGTGCAGTAGCCTATATATCATATATGTATTGGCTAACGGCACAATCATTTGGGCTTTTTTGGGTTTGGGACTATAAAATTACTTTTTACTGTAGGCCTCATAAAATGTATTTAATATATGGCTGATCAGGCACAGGTTGCATCAGACTTGAATTCTCTATCAAAGCTCGAATCAAATCCAGACATAAGCCTATTTATATGCTTTATAATGCTTTTGAATTACACTTCCGGTCTTGGCTTGAAATACCGGGTTACCCTGGAGAAAAGTGATTTATTCTCGGGATGGAACATTTTGTAAAATAACGGGGAAATATTATTCCTTAGTGTCTGTACTGTATTTCTGTTGTGCTATCTGCTATAAATTACTTTGCAGTGCATTGTTTGGTATAAATGTTCTGCTTCATCAATCAAACTGTGACTCAGAAGATCTGTTGTGTTTTTCCATCTTATTAAGTTGTTTTATCACACTGGTAGATGGTATTTGATGTGGTGCACTGGATCAGCATACAGAGGCTAATCCCTAGACATTGATGGGTTCTAAACTTGAAATATGAAATATCCTTATTCATGTTACTGAGGGAGAGAGGGGAAGGCAGAACGTTTACATTCTGTCAGAACATGTTATTGTTTGACATCAGGGATCCTATGGAGAGGAGAAGGGCCACAGTCTGGTTTCAGTTGTTGTGTTGTAATTTGAAATACTTGCAACACCAGAAGTGAATGTTTATATATAGGAGGAATGTATATGGTGGGGTCAATTAAGGGTGGATATGAGCAATAGGCTTGGAGAGTTACTAAGTAAGGGAAAAGGCAATCACATGGTTGCAGTCGCTAATAAGGGTGGATAGCTGTGGATTAGTGAGGAATAGGGGCCGAGGTCAGGTCAGGTCACATGAAGGAACAGTTTATTACCCACATCACTTAACTTCCTGCCTAGCAACAAAGATGTAATGTTTAGAGAAAAGGAGGAGACTCCACCTAAAGGGGGGTATAAATACTTGTGCTGGTGGGAACATGTCTTTGTCTTATGCAGCTGTGTGACCCAGTGGGTGAATAAACTTGGTTTGAGCTTTACTAGTCGTCCGTGAGTTTTTACTCTGTTTATTTAGAATCTAACAACATTTTACAAACTGTTTTGTTTCTGAAAACACTATTGGTTCAGAGGTGGCCTCTTAACCTCATCTGATGCTTTAGATTATTGCTTGCCCAGTTTGAGGGTTGTGTGTGGTGTTCAAGTCCATCCTTGTTGCTTGTCGATTGTCTTTGCATCCGAATCACTTGAGTCGGGTTGTTAATTGTTCACACTCTCACAATATTCCCTCACTCTTTCTCTCCCCTCTTACCTCACTGTTTTTCCACCTACCTGTGACTCTCTTTTCTCAGTGCCCTTTCTGGAATCCCCAAAGTATGCTCCCAAAAGAGGAGAGAGTGCACGCACGCTCCCTCTCCTCATGGCTCAACCCTACCCCCTCCTGCGTGCTAACAGTGATAACAGCATGACCCTGTCTGACACCATGGCCCTGCCCAACAAGGCTGCTGGAGCCAATCCCGTCCCTGGACAGGTACTGAGAGGCACAGTATGGAGATGCAGTGGGAGATCGCGACTATATGGTTTATTGGGGAGCTATGCTCTTAGTAACTCTGGGACCTTAACCAATAAATTGTGAGTTTGGGTCTGTGTAAGTGTCAACACAATTATATAATTCAGCCTGTGTTTGTGTTGGTTCCCTCTCTGTCTAGGGTCGCAGGGCCTCTGTGGGTGTGAGGAGCTCCAGCAGTCCCAGGGCCCGTACCCGATCCCCGTCGCGAGGAAGAGGAGGAGGACAGAGCGACACAGAGGAGAGGCATCAAAGCAAACCACAGCGCGGCAGACAGGGGTGAGAACATAGTGGAGGGAGAGAGCGTAGATATGTAAATCTATTTATAAATAACGTGCATATACAAAAAGTTGTGTTTTTACATGCATTTCGGTTGTCTACAGCCAATGGGGCTGTTACCAGCTTTAAAGCTTCCAAATACTTTATTCTCATAGTGTAAACCACTGTCGTGAGCCATTTATTGTCCCTCTATCTCCAATACTGGTATCCCCAGGTGTTGTTACATGATACACAAACTCTTCCTCTGTCTTTCCTCTTGCAGTGCGACCTCAGCGGGTAGTGGCGGGTGGTCAGCTGGGGGTCAGATGAGGCATATGTACAGTGCGGTCCCAGGGCGAGTGTACTTGGCCACGAGGGCTTACACTGCCCACAGAGACAAAGAGCTCACCATCAGCAAAGGAGACAAAGTCAAAGGTAAGAGAGATTCAGAGAGGAGTGGGTTTTTGGAGTGCCACTGTGTTGATTGTAAAGTTGTGATGCACCCCTCTTCTCTTTGTTCTCTCTCTCTCTCTCTCTCTCTCTCTCTCTCTCTCTCTCTCTCTCTCTCTCTCTCTCTCTCTCTCTCTCTCTCTCTCTCTCTCTCTCTCTCTCTCTCTCTCTCTCTCTCTCTCTCTCTCTCTCTCTCTCTCTCTCCTTCCTTCTCTCAGTGTTGAGTGTTGGAGAGGGGGGGTTCTGGGAGGGCACAGTGAAAGGTCGGACAGGCTGGTTTCCCTCAGATTGTGTGGAGGAGGTGGGTCCTCCCAGTAAGGAGAATCGATCAGGTGAGCAACACCACCAATCTTATAGAAACCAAATACAATATGTGCTCAGACAAAGACACTACTCTCACTCGCATTACATCCGCTCAGACAAACACCAACCAAAATCCCTCTACAGATGCTAACCCCGCATTTACTGAATGACTCATTTAATCTTCATTCAGTTGCCAGCATTCTATTGACTTGCAGGACATCCTCACAATGTTACATGCAATAGGGCATGTATCACACCCACCCAGTAACATTAATAGCACACCACCACAACAACCAACTTGATCATGGTGTGTTTCAGAGATGATGCACTGGAATACAACGTATACAAAGACACATGGAATACACAAATAGTGGAACACAAAGACACACAAAACACACATTAATATAAAGGTAACACATGAACTGTTTGTGTTCCAGAGACGCGCAGTGAGAAAGCCAAGAGGAAGCTGTTTCGTAATGTTACCGTGGGAGCATATGATGGCGTGGATGGCCCCAGGTAAGACTGGACTTGATAGAAGCTTGTTGTCTGCTGGCCCTCAGGAACTAGATGTATCGATGAATGACCTCATGCAAAGTCATTTTTACCCCCGGGACACATGGTCACCAAGTTCTAAGGGTGGAGGAATAGTGAAGTAATATGAAGGAAGGGAAGACAAGGCGTAAGGGAAATCACTAGCTAACTATGCTAAGATTGAATACCCAGCACTAATCGTGCTCTGCAGCCCTTATCATTCTCAGTAGAAAACATACAGTAAGATTAGACATGATTGACTTTGTAAAACCATGCTAATGTTTTAGCTGTGTCTTGTCAATTGTGTAGGTGGACAGCTGGAATCGGCTAATTTGTTTGTGTTTCTGATGGGTGTGTTTCTGTGTTGACAATTGGAGGAGGGTGAGTGTGCTGAGCCTAGGGTGAAGCTGAAGTGATTGCTTGTTTATGCTATTGCTCAGCTGTATTAAGACCATGCTAGCGCTAAAGGCACTGAACTAAACACGTCAGTTCAATTCTATTTCTTGTACATCTAACCGACAAAGTTGCTTGACTCTTGCTTGTTCATCTTGCCAAAAGGAGCCAAACGTGTGTTGTCCCTGCTTACATGACCAATCACATTCCCCCTTTCAGTCATGCTTATTTTCCCTGTTAAAAATAATGCCATAAATGTTGACGATGGATTCCTTCTCCCCCATTGCATCTGTCTAATCTGCTAGCGTCAAGCTGCAGTTCAGCCCCAGGCAGCTGCAGTTGTGCTGTGCATCATGAGGGCTAACAGTGCTGTGTGTGTGTGTGTGTGTGTGTGTGTGTGTGTGTGTGTGTGTGTGTGTGTGTGTGTGTGTGTGTGTGTGTGTGTGTGTGTGTGTGTGTGTGTGTGTGTGTGTGTGTGTGTGTGTGTGTGTGTGTGTGTGTGTCTCTACACGTGTGTGAGCGTGCGGCACAACATCCTGATGATGAGTCTTGGGGATTTGGAGGTGATGAGCGTTCGTTCGGTCAATCGGCAAGTGTGAGGAGGAACTCCACGCACCCAAGGTTTTGGGCTTACAGCGTGTAGCTGACATTAGCCGTGTGCTACGAAGCTCTTATTATCAGTCACAAGTCACTGAGCTTAATACAGGTTCACTGGTATTTGGCAATGTGAATAATGGCCAGTGACTCAGACGGTGAATGACATCTGTGTGAAGAGAGATTGTATGTAGGAATGTGTGTAGTACAGTGGTGGTTATGTTGCCGATTGTAATACAGTAGCATTTTGAACCGGATCCAGCTCCAGATGTATGGCTGCTGCTACCCATTGCATTTGTGTGTTTGGGAGAATGTCAATGAGAATTTCGAGTGGGTTTTGTTTGAATGTGAATGTTGTGAGTGCTGTTTGTGTGTGTGTGTGTGTGTGTGTGTGTGTGTGTGTGTGTGTCTGTATTTGCAGATGAGGATCTCTCTGGAGTGGAAATCAGCTGTTTGTGAATCTGCCAGAAACCAGTCAGTGGATGTTGAAATAAACACACAATCCCTGCTGCCTGTTACCCCATCCCCCCCTTCCCCCACCTGCAAAAGCACCTCTTTTCTCTCTCCCTCTTTTATGCTAAACCTCTCTTTCCCTCCCCCTTCCTTTTTCACATCCAGCATTCTCTCCCTCCGCTCTCTTGCGTTCTCTCTCCCTGTCGCAGAGAACCATCTCTGTCGCTTTCCCTTTCTTTCACTCTCCCTCCCTCTCTCCTTCTCTCTCTCTCTCTCTCTCTCTCGTGCTGTCTTAAGCATGCAGGGTGTAGACGTGCTAGGCCAGCGCTCGCTCTCTCTCCTCTCTCTCCTCTCTCTCTTCTCATCTCTCTGTCCTCCTCTCTTCCACTCTCGCGGCTCTCTCTGGCTGTGCTCTCGCTGGTAGAGCGAGAGGCGGAGGGAGAGGAGGGGGTGGAGGAGAGGAGGGGGGGGGAAATGGCAATGGGGGGATGCGGAGAGAGAGATCTGTCTCTCTCTCTCTCCCTCTCTTCTTCGTGGCCGTCACTGGGCCCCAGAAACAGGAGCGTGTGGTTCATTTACAGGTAGCGGCTGTTTCCTCATTCATTGCCTGGCTATGGATGTGAGGAGAGGACAATGGAGAGAGGGGAGAGGTAGATGCAACAGAGAGGCCGTGGATTTGAAAGGCGGATTAATAAGATATGTATTGTGTGTGCGTGTGTGTGTGTATTTGTGTTTGTGTGTGTGTATGTGTGTGTGTGTATGTATATATATATATATATGTGCGTGTGTGTGTGTTAAATCATATTTAACGTTTGTGTGTGACGGAAGGGGCTATTGAATGGAGGCTCTGACTGCATCATGTTTATCTCTGTTTCTCCCCTCTCATGTATTTCTGAGTGTAATCTGAGACCATGTTGCAATGTCAGCTATATATTGCCATATCTCATAAATGGTGTGTTCCATCTGTGTTTGTACCACTAACATATAGGATGATCGTTATTTTATAAAAAGGGCGAGAGTGGACATACTAAGTGGTTTGTTTGTGATTTCCTTCATGTGAGTGTGTAAGTGGGTGTGATCGCACAGTCACAGTGTGTGTCACTGTGGTTGAGTGTCGTCGTGGGAATTGTTCATCTGTGTCTGTGTCCCTGAATTGTGACTACATGGATGTGTCATTGTGTCTCATGGTTTAATTGTATGTAAATGTCTAAGATGAGGATGTAAGTATGTATGACTAGCATGCTGCTTCTTCTGTATAATTGTGGAAGCTACAGAGGATGATTCAGGAATCAGGAGGGAGGGTACATGATTACACTGTAGGCTACTGTAATACTGTAGGCCACTGTAATACTGTAGGCCACTGTAATATTGTAGGCCACTGTAATACTGTAGGCCACTGTAATACTGTAGGCCACTGTAATACTGTAGGCCACTGTAATACTGTAGGCCACTGTAATACTGTAGGCTACTGTAATACTGTAGGCTACTGTAATACTGTAGGCTACTGTAATACTGTAGGCTACTGTAATACTGTAGGCCACTGTAATACTGTAGGCCACTGTAATACTGTAGGCTACTGTAATACTGTAGGCCACTGTAATACTGTAGGCCACTGTAATACTGTAGGCCACTGTAATACTGTAGGCTACTGTAATACTGTTGGCCACTGTAATACTGTAGGCCACTGTAATACTGTAGGCTACTGTAATACTGTAGGCTACTGTAATACTGTAGGCCACTGTAATACTGTAGGCCACTGTAATACTGTAGGCTACTGTAATACTGTAGGCCACTGTAATACTGTAGGCCACTGTAATACTGTAGGCTACTGTAATACTGTAGGCCACTGTAATACTGTAGGCTACTGTAATACTGTAGGCCACTGTAATACTGTAGGCCACTGTAATACTATAGGCTACTGTAATACTGTAGGCCACTGTAATACTGTAGGCCACTGTAATACTGTAGGCTACTGTAATACTGTAGGCCACTGTAATACTGTAGGCCACTGTAATACTGTAGGCTACTGTAATACTGTAGGCCACTGTAATACTGTAGGCTACTGTAATACTGTAGGCCACTGTAATACTGTAGGCCACTGTAATATGTGAGTGTGTACTGTGACCACTGTGTGTCACATTGGCCAATGGGGAATTCATGTAACGTAAAAGCAGTCAATATGCACATTTAAGGTCCTTTCCTGAACAGCATGGACTGAGAGTACAGGAATGAGGGGGTTAAATGGTACAGACTATTTCAAAGAACCACAGTATCATACCTACACCTCTATTGTCTTGGGGATAAAATGATACAAACCAGCCGTTTGAACACACTGCTACATGTAGATTTGATCCTTTGAGAGGGAACGCAAGAAGGAGACGGAGTGAGAGAAAAGGAATGAAGTGTGAACAGCAGATGGATGGAAGGCGGCTTTTTGCGTTGGCGAAACCGTAACATTGACAGTGTGGCAACGCACGAGGGAAGGATGGAAGATACAAACTGTAGACCTCGGTATGAGAAGTTAACAGTGGTTTCTTCAGCTTTGTAATGGATGCCATGTACGGCCTGCTCACACCAAGTTCAGCAACTCCCAGAAAAGCAAAGACTCTCATCCTCAGCCGTGTTGTACCTTGGTGGATTTGCACAGTCGATTGAAGGCCGCGTCAGTTTGAGTTTATTCGAGCAGCTAATGCAGAAAAACGTAGCTCCGGAATAAAATACTGGGATTTCAACCCAATGGATTCAATCACAAGTCATACAGTGACCAAAGAGCCAGACATCCTAATGGAACTGCAAAACAGCATGAATTGAGACCGGCCAGCTGTGTAAAATTGAGACCTTCAAATGAACAGAGATGGAAACCCTGTTGTTGTATATGGCTGTTAAATCTGAGGATACAGTATGCACTGAGCTCGTAAAACCGTGTGAATTGAGACCCGGCAGGCTTTACAGCGTGAATTGGAGACACTGTTGTTGTAATACAGTATATGGCTACTGTGGAGTGAGGCTCTACATAAGGGAAAACTGCTGTAAGCCAGCCATAAATCTGACAAGCAACAGAAGTCCCAGACATGGTAATGGAGCAATGACCAACTCGTAACACTGAGCCGTAAAACTAGTCCTACCATATCATAACAAGATGGCCATGTCAACCATCAATGAAAAAACAGCGAACGTCATTATGAAGAGAGATGACTAACTGCTACTCAAACATAGATCCCTACCTGTAGATCATTTTGAAGCGTTATGTATGACAAATGGAGAAGTAGGATGAGAGGTAGCCAAGATAGCTAGTGCAGTGAAAGCTTGAAGAAAGCTAATGCAGCATTACAGGTGCATTTATAAGTTCCCATTAACAGTGAAGTGTCTATGCAGCATTTTTTATGTACATTCCCACGTGCTTCCTGGTGCTAGTCAGCATTATGCTGGATTATGGAGAGGTCTTTCCAGTACACTCCTCCTCGCCCATCATGACACTGACTCTACCCTGGTTTGTCGAGTCTCTTTGTATGGTGGTGCTCTTTGTATGACATGCCTCAAGCCCCCCCATCTTTTGGTGCAGTGTGATTTCATAATGTGATGCAGTATAGCGGTCTCCCAGATTCAGAAATGCTTTATTTGCATGACAATGAGGCTTTCTGTTGCTAAAGAAGTCATATAGCTTGCTCTCTCTTGCTCTCCGCCTCTCCCCCTCTCTCTCTCCCTTCTCTCTTCTCTCCTTATTCTCTCTAAGTGACTACATCATTAAGGAGAAGACAGTGCTCCTGCAGAAGAAAGACAATGAGGGCTTTGGCTTTGTGCTTCGGGGAGCCAAAGGTGAGTGAGTGCCTCTCCGTCCGAAATACCCCTGAATGTCTACTATCTCCAGCTTCCACAGTCCTCTACTCTTCGATATATTTAACTTTCACTCCTTGCATTTCCTCTTAGTAATTTCTTCCATCCTATCTCTCTGCCTCCACTTGAACACTCTTTTATTACATCTCCCTCATCCTCTTGTTCTTGACTTGTTCTCTGCAGCCCAGACTCCCATAGAGGAGTTCACTCCGACCCCAGCATTCCCCGCGCTGCAGTACATGGAGTCTGTGGATGAGGGGGGTGTGGCCTGGAGGGCTGGCCTAAGGATGGGGGACTTCCTTATTGAGGTATGGATCCTTGGAAAGGCTTGTCATTCTGAGAGTTTATGCAGGCCTGGGAATCAAAATGGAATCAACTTTTGTAATCACTATCAAATTGTAGATTTGTTGATTTGTTTTGAGTTTGAACTCAAACAGTGCAGTATGACAGTTTAGTCTTGTTGACAGCCAGTGTTATCTCTCGCTCTCTGTGTGTGTGTGTGTGTGTGTGTGTGTGTGGGGGGGGGTGTGTGTGTGTGTGTGTGTGTGTGTGTGTGTGTGTGTGTGTGTGTGTGTGTGTGGGTGTGTGTGTGGGGGTGTGTGTGTGTAGGCCAATAGTCACAATGTAGTGAAGGTGGGCCACAGGCAGGTGGTCAACATGATCAGACAAGGTGGCAACACTCTTATGGTCAAGGTTGTCATGGTGGCCCGCAACCCGGAGATGGAGGAGACCAACCCCAGGAAGAAAGGTATACTTTTTAGTTTGTTCTGTGTAATTTATACAATTCATGTTTACAGCATAGTAGTAAACAGTAATGTTTGTTTGCAATACCGTAACAGACACTGAGTGTATGTTTATAACACAGTTGTAAGCAGTAAGTGCATTTGGTCCTTCTCCCTTGGCAGTCCCCCAGCAGGCTAAGAGGCTGACTCCTCCTGCCATTGCCCTGCGCTCCAAATCAATGACATTAGAGCTGGAAGACATGGGTAAGACAATGGAAGAAGGAGGGAAGCATAAAAAGCAGGGAGAAAAGGAAAAGAAAAGGAGTGTTCACATTCTGACCCATAGAAAAAGATTATTGAAAAAGTCCATTAAATATTAAGTGAGTTGATGCAGAGAGCCTTGGGGATTTAACTGGTATAGGTAAGGAGTGTTTTTCTAATTACCAACGGCTTAATGAGGAGGACTATGGAGATAAATGTCCTCTTTCAAGTGAATGTATGGAAATGTGCTCTATATGGGAAAGATGGAGATACAGTGAAGTGGTTCACATTCTGGAAACACTACATTATGCGATGGCATATAACCTCTGCTCCATTTCTTCTTTTTCTGCTAAATGGAACGGCTGACTAACAGTGGAGAAAGGTGGGAAAAGGTTGAGTTGTGTATTATCATTGTCATCACCAGTGTTAAAGTATGTACTGTATTCATTCATGTTATTTCGTGATATTACAGAGATGGCTATAATAGCAGTCTCAGTATACTCTTATAGCATAGTATGATTACCTTATTTTCTCTTATATGCTGCAGCTGCTTCTACATGGAAAAAGAAAGCAGGTGAATATCTCGCTTATCATTACCTTCATCAGCCCTTAAGCCTCCATTCAAAATCAGTCTGCTCAGGTCCTATGACTATACGGCCTCTGCTTTTCAGAGTACGAGTCCTCCCAGGTGCCTGATAAGAAGAGGACAGTCTATCAAATGGCACTAAGTAAGATCTGACCCCCGTCCCTCTTTGTGTTTCAAGAGGCCATCTTTGAACAGGGTAACAGTAATGTGCCTCTGCTTTTAATTGTCTTAAGCTTTTGATCTATCTCTCTCTCTCTCGCTCTCTCGCTCTTTCTCTCTCTCTCTCACACACACGCACATACCCGCACACTCTCTCTATCTCTCTCTCTCTCTCTCCCATTTCTCTCTCTCTCTCTCTCACACATACACGCACACTCTCTCTCTGTCTGTCAGATAAACTGGATGAGATCCTGGCAGCAGCGCAGCACACGATCACATCAGACGGACAGGGGCAGCGGGGTCACGGGGGGAAGAGAGAACGAACCAAGAGCATCGCCCCCAATGAGGTACTGCATCATTCTCAGCATCGTTAGTGACACTGAATGAGTAACATTTTGGATGGGAGACTGTTACAGAGGAGTGTAAATGCTTATTTTAGGCTGGATCATGTTGTTGAATTGTATTGTATTGTTGTATGTTTTAATTCTGTAATGTATTGATTGTTGCTGCCTTCTTGGCCAGGTCTCCCTTGAAAAAGAGACTCTGGGTCTCAATGGGCCTTTCCTGGTTAAATAAAGGTTAAATTAATAAAACATTAAATTACTCTACCATGACTGTACCTGCAGCACCTACTGACCCTAGGGATCATACCCTCAATTCAATGACTGTGTCTGCAATGCTGGATGTGAAATCGACCTCACAGCCTAGGATGTGAACTTATTGCTTTCTCCATATTGCACTATATCACTTTTACTGCCAATGCAAGTTTAATTCGCGTCACTTTTTCCCGTTCTCCGCATCTCTCCCTGTGTGTCTTGCAACACATTAAGCCAAGTCATGACCAGTTGGTCGGTGTGATGCAGCCTGGGTCTGGCTACAACCAGGGTCAGTATCCCCCCGGCCAGCCGCATGGAGTAATGCTGCGACAGAAATCTATTGGTAAGTCCTACCGATACAATTACTATGGTAGTTACTGTCAAAAAGCCACATTCTGACTGTTGTAAATTAACTTTGCTTTCCAACCAGATAGTGTAACTGTTTGTCCCTGTTTCAGGTGTGACGGAGGAGGAGAGGCAGTCCCTCCACACCCCGGCTATGAAACTGTCCCGTAGTCTGTCGGAGGACATCCCCCCCCCCCAGCACATCCGCCCCAGAACCCCCCTTATCTGCTGGCCCCCACACTGCTCGGAGGGGGGAGCAGTCTGCCCCCCAGCCCCTGTCCTCCCAGGCCCACTACCAGGCCTTCTCCACCCAGCAACAGGCAGGCTGGGACAATCAACAGCACGGCATGACCACCACCCTCCAGAGAGGAGGAGGACAATACACAGGGGATCCCACGGAGGGGACGAGGAGAGGAGGGGGCAAAATGGGGGCATTGAGGAGGGGCTACAGTAGTGCTACTCCACCTACAAGCGCAGCTCCCAAAACTCAGCAGCAACCCCAGCAGCAACAGCAGCCGCAGCAACAGCAAGTGGCGACCCGGGAGAGGGGCGGAGGGGCAGGCAGGGGCGGAGGAGTCAGGAAGGGCGGGAGGGGCCCTCTAGTGAAGCAGCCCACAGTGGAAGGCGGGCTCAGCAGGCACCACAGAGGGGGGCAAGGCCAGGGGGGTAAAAGCTCAGTGGCCAAAGAGAAGAGCTCCATCCCCATCCCCACCATCATAGTCAAGGCCCCCTCCACCAGCAGTGGCAGTGGCCGCAGCAGCCAGGGCAGCAGCATGGACGCCGAGCAGCTGCCTCCCGACATAGACGACCCTACCTCCTCCCCTGCCTCTCCCGACACCCCCACCACCCCCGGCCTGCCTTCCATCGTGGCCCCCTCACCACCCCAGCCCCCTGTCTCCTCCCCCATGACCCCTTCGACTGTCGCCCCCCAGCTGCCCCCTGACCCGGAGAACCTGGACTTCAGCACCCAGTTCGGGGGGGCCTTCGTCGGGGCAGCGCGCCGGGACCGGGAACGTTTCCGTGACATGAGGAGGAAGAGTGCCTCCTTCTTCCTCTCCTCCGAAGAGGACATTCAAGGGGAGGCGGGGGGAGGTGGAGGGGTATGGACCAAGCCCCTACAGGGGATGGAGATGGATGTCCCCACTCCCCGCCTCCGCCCCTCCAAGTCCATTGACGAGGGCATGTTCTCTAGGGACAATTACGTCCACTACGCCAGCAGTATGCCCCCTGCCTTTGGGCTGCCTGAGTACCACTCCCCTGTGATAGGCCAGGATGGCCAGCCCAAGTCCGCTCCCTCCAACTACGGCCCAGGCTCTCCGGCCACCACCTTCATCCACCCTCTGACTGGGAAGGTCCTGGACCCCTCGTCCCCCCTGGGCCTGGCGCTGGCTGCACGGGAGAGGGCCCTCAAGGACGACCGGAGGACCCGACGGGAGGAGCGGCACTTTGGCCGGCAGATGTCCAGTGTGGGGGTGTTCCCTACATCTCTCCCGTCTCCCACACCATCCCTGTTCCCCACATCCACTGCCACCACCTCCCACGCCTCCCTGAACCGCCCACAGTCACCCAGGATATTACGCTTGGGAGGGGGAGGAGAGAGAGTGGAGAGGGACCAGGCGCCTGGAGCCAGAGAGGGCCTCAGAGTTCGCTTTTCAGAGGACAGAACCAACCAGTACCAGACCCAGTATTACCAACAGAGTCCTAGAGACAAGGAGCCACCTGGCCCGCCCATGCAGCCGCCCGGCCCGCCGCCTCAGCCTGCACCCCGCAGACCCTCCTTCCTGCAGATGGAGAGCAGTGCAAACGCTAGCTACATCCCCCAGTACACCCTCGCTGCAGCCCCAGCCCACCCACATGAAGGTGCGGGAGAGGGAGGAGTAGGAGGAGGACTGGGGCTCATGGTTCTTCCCCCGCCTGCCCCCTCGATAGACTTGGATGATGAGTTTGTCTTTGTTGACCCCCTGCCCCCTCCCTTGCAGTTCGCCAACGGCCAAGGTCAGAGAGAACTGCAGAAGGGATACCCTCAACAGCATCAACACTCAGCTCAACACGCCTCTTCCGCCATGCCACCCCCGCCGCCCCCTCTCCCCTCTCCTAAAGTACCTCCACCAGGAGGCTTCCCCTCCAACGCCCCCCTCCCCTCCCCCCAGGCCGGGGACTCTGCCGCCTCCAGCCTCACATCCTACGACAGCGAGGTGGCCAACCTCACCCAGTCAGGTCTATCTCCCTCCCTCCCTTCGCCCCAGATATTCCCCCCTTCCTCCACCACCACAGCCGCCTCCATTTTACCCGGACCCGCACCCTCACTCCACAGACCCCAGCCCATGTCCCATGCACACCCCTTCTTCAGTGGCCCCACCGTACCGGTTAACCCTGCTAATATGGGTGCCCCTGCTCCCCCAATGACCTTAGCACAGGACCGAGGCCCGGCCACCCTCACTACGACTATGACCTACGCCACCACAATGACCATGACCGCCGCCACTACTACCACAGCCTCTGCGGTGTCGTCAGACTACAATGCATCTCTGACAGCCCCCAGAACCGCCATCAGCGCTGCAGGCAAGGCAGGAGACCACCACCCCTCCATGAGGAAGACTGGCGACTGGCAGACAGAGACGGTGGTGGACTCTGGGATCGAGGAGCTGGACAGCCACAGCAGCAGCGACCAGCACCTGGAAATACTAGGAGTGAGTGGACTGAGGGGTGAGAGAGGAGGAGGAGGAGTGGAAGGGGAGAGATGGGGGGGTGAGCACCCGGATCCTTACATGACCTACTCAGGCGGGCAAGCGTTTGAAGCGCACCACGCCAAACCCACGGCCAAACCCACCGTGTATCCAAAGACGATGCAGTACAAAGAGGGCGGTATCAAGGACACAAGGGAAGCGTTGCGTCGACAGGTGAGCACCAACCCGCCCTACCAGAGCACCCCACCACACCCCCAGAGACAGGCTAACCCAGAGGAGGAGGCCAGGAGAGGAGAGGGAGGAGCAGCGGACGAGAGGAAACAACGCAGACAGAGTCGACCCAAGATGGAGGACGGCTTCGGTTCCACCCTGGCTGCCTGTCTGGAGCGGCCCAACACACTGGAGCAGAGGGGGTCAACAGAGGGGGTCGACTTGGGACAGGGCCTGGAGCGAGGCGAGGCCCAGAGGGGTGGGATGTCTATGGAGGGGCGCAGGCTGCACTCGCCCCTCTCGGGGGTGAAGGCCAGCATCATCAACGAGCTGAGCTCCAAGCTGCAGCAGATGAGCAATAAGAGCACAGACGACTGGGGTCAGTCTGAGATGCGAGGTCAGAGTCCCATTAGTCCGAGGTCGCCCACAATGCACAGGTGAGGCTGCTGCTGTTTAGTCAATTCTAAATGTTTCACTAAGTGCATTGTGTACTGAAGCACAATAACCCCTTTTACTTTTCTTCTCTTTCAGATATTCGGGGGATTTCTCCGTCTCATTTCAGAGCCCCCCCACGGCCGGCTCCACTTCCCCCTTACCCACCTCCTCCCCGCAGCATCGCCCGCCAATCCTCACCCCCAATCTCACCGCCACCCCCTCTGGCTCGCCCTCCCACCAGCCCACGCTGCAGCCCAACTGGACCCACTCCCCCTCTCCCCAGATACCCACCTCCCCCTCTCACTCCTCCCACCCTCCCCTCTCCCCCACCTACTCACCCTATCCCACGTCACCCAAACATCGCACTAAGTACCGTGGAGCCAAGATATTTGACTTCCAGTGTACCCCTGGTCCAGAGCTGAGGTCGTCTGTGTCCCGCCGGCGCGCCCCCAGCCCCCTCATATACTCCACAGACCGCCCCAGCCCCGCCCCTACCAGACCCACTTCCCTCCCCATCCTCCCCAGCACCCATGTCTACAACACCCCCTTTGATTTTCCCAATCCTCTCACCCCTTCATCCCCAGGCCACGCCCTAGGAGACCCTTATAACCCCTCC
The DNA here is from genome assembly GCF_020615455.1 of Coregonus clupeaformis. Lineage (NCBI taxonomy): Eukaryota > Metazoa > Chordata > Actinopteri > Salmoniformes > Salmonidae > Coregonus > Coregonus clupeaformis. Next base: position 20,551,462 of record NC_059222.1, read on the forward strand.
ACCCCTCCTCTCTTCCCCACATCCCCACAACCTCCCTGTGCCCTCCTGGTCTCCCGCTCCCTTTCCCCCACCCAGTTCCTCTCCGGTGCCTCCTCACCCTCCATGCACCTGCCCCCCTCTCCGTCCTGCCTCAGCTACCCCCATCTCACCCCTCCTCCCCCAGCCAAGCCCTTTACCATCAAGCCCCTGTCCTACTGGACCAAGTGGGACGTGGCCGACTGGCTGGCCTACCTAAACCTGGGGGAGCACCGGGAGCGCTTCCTGGACAACGAGATCGACGGCTCCCACCTGCCCTCCCTAACCAAGGACGACTTCCTGGATCTGGGGGTGACGCGCGTCGGCCACCGCATGAACATCGAAAGAGCACTGAAGAGACTGACTGACAGGTGAGGAAGGAGCGGCATGAACAGAGTCAACGCACAGACAGAGGCTACATGTCAGCCAGGTGGCAAGTGGAAATAACGAGAGAGAAAAAGAAGGACGGATGGAGAAGGAAAGACAAGTGCCTCTTTCCTTCCCTGCGAGCCAGATGATTCCATCCCCTTCCCTTTTAGTCATAAAGCATTTTAAGTTAAGTTATTCCATCTCTCTCTCTCTCTCATATTTCATATTACTACATTCACTCCTTATTCATTTTCTATTCATTCTTATTTCTTGATTTACCCTCCTCCCTCTTTCCTCAGGCTCTTCTCTCCAATGCATGACCCTAGCCCCTCCCCTGAGCCACAAACTGAGAGAGTGAAAGATGAGGTGACTCAGAGCTCAGAGAAAGACAGAGAAACAAACTGACTGAGATGAAAACTAAAGAAGACCAATGGATACAAACAGACTGTGAGTGACTAAGACAGGAAGGGATCATGATGGACAAGGCTTAATCACGCCAAGAGAGATTTGGTATGAGTGGAGGACAATTGTTTGGAATCTTTTTTGAGATTAACATTGATTGCACGTGTAGAAACACTTACGACACACAATCATGTCTTAAACAATACAATTTACACACACTGTACAACTACTGATAAATAGGCTTTTAATTAACACATGAACACACACACACATTTGACTGCTGCCTGAGTTACAATAAAAGGAGAAATGCTAACAAGAATCTTGAGATTGGAATGCTGCTACCCATACAGAGAGGGTAAGCCCATGGATAAACTAAAGGTAGTGGTGAAGTTCCTCTAATAAACAGTAAGGGCCCTATTCTAACTTGTCCTGAGATTCATGCGCAAACTTTGACTTTACACATATTATATAATGGGATTGGAAGCTATGGTTGGCATGTGTAAACTTCAGAATATGGTCATAAAATGGAAAGGTACATTAATTTGTTTTGTACCAAGTGCTGATTGCAATAATTCATTTCAAACAGGTCAGGGTCTTATTGATATTTAATCATTCAAATGTGTGTTTAATGACAAATATTCTACAAATATACAAAACATAGTCGTAAAATGACATTATTATAATCATGGTTATTATCTTTAGAAAGGCTGGCAGGAGTATGTCAGAGAGGGGCAGAGGAGAGTTTAATATGGGTTTGTTTTTCCCTGAGACATGGCTGGAAGGAGTCCACAGCCATGTCTCAGAGTTTGCTAAGAACTCATGTCATTTTACACTAAACCGCTACTTGTCATTCATTCATGATGTTGATGTTTACGAGCATAGCACATGTCCAGGGATGTGAGCGTCTTTTATCCCATGTTCACTCACGCACAGGTGCAACGATCAAAAAGGGCTTATACTGCGTGTCTGTCAGTCTATATGGTGTCTGGTTACCTTAGCCCTTTCCCTCTGAGTGTGTGTCTGTGTATGGCGATCTGTTTGTCAGCCTGCCTTGTTACCCAGGATCCTTTACCCACCCTCTGCCCCTCTCTCTTATGCCTTCTCCACAACTCAATGCCAGTTTTCTAACGGTTAGAAAACGTAGAGATGTATATTTTGCGCCAGTTGACAATCCTAACTTTGCCCTATTTCATAATATTCTCTACGAAATCTCTCTCAAGAGAGCACTTTTTCAGATCCACATATTTCAGAAAAAGCACACACACACACACACACACACACACACACACACACACACACTCGCACACACACACACACACACACAGGCTCTTTTAGATACCTGTTTGCTATTGCCTTCAGTGAAATGCATTGTAAGGTGAGGAATACACTCAAAGTTTTTACACATCATTTATAGGTCTATATCAGTGATGGGCAACTTTGATGGGGGTGGGGGCCACAAAATCTGAACTCATCATGAGGGGCCGCAGTGGCTTACGGGTCTGCGTACCCACATCCATACCCACACGTGCAGTCAGAGCTGGCCCTAGCCTTTTGGGGACCTAAGTGACAAGTTTGCTGCAATTCTACACATTTTGCCACGGGGCGGAGAGAAGATTTAGCAGTAGTATAACTAATTTCCTACAGTTCTACTCATTTTGCCATAGGGTGGAAAGAAATGTTTGCAGTTTTTAATATGATATCTGCGTGAAAGTAACTAACTAAATCAATAGGGCCCCCGACATAATCAACCATGAACCCCCCCGACAGTAATTCAACCATGATTACCACAAGTTTAGATATCTGGCTAGACTAACTTACCAACCTAAAACAATTTAGCTGACATGGGCTAATTGAGTGACTGTCTGTGACTGACCTAACAAAAGCAAAACCCTGACTCAGCCCCCCCCCCCCAAACATATTATTATTATTTATATAATTTTTTTGTATTGATCCGCAGGCCTGCAAAAGGGGGCGGCCGGCAGTTTGCCCATCCCTGGCCTATATAATATAATGATTATGATGATGACAGTAATAACATCAATTATAGTATAATTTAACAATAATTATTATATTAATGATTAGGTATATGTAAACATTCTAAACACTACAGAATCTCTTGTCTTCCAAATAGTGTGAGAAAGTATGTGAAGCTACTTGTTTTGTTTCGTTCTCTTTATTTATTATTTCCGGTAAATGCTTTCTGTACTGCTCTACTAGTCCGACCATTACCTACTTTATCATTCCTGTGAAACTAATGCACAACAACACACATTCTTTAAGGTTGTTGTCATTCAAGAACCTTCCAATGGAAATGATTGAGCGGTAGTGTAGAAAGCATTATGTTCTATGATTTAAAGAGTATTTTAGGACTAGTAATATAAACATATAATGAATATGATGAATATATACAGTATGAGCAAATGTATGCAGAAATAAGAGGTATTTATGAAATTTTGTTTAAAATGAAGTACAGAAATATACTGATAAAATATGATAAGAGTTATAACTAAGGTGTTGAAATAAATGCTGAATAAACTATTGAACTGTCTTGATATTTTTTCCCTCTCTGAATCAAAGGTTTCTAGGTTCACATAAAGATCCAATCTAGACTGTTCTGTTATGATTGACTCATTTGGCAGCTTCTCCTCCTCCCAGCCCACCAGGGGCCTTACAGCATATTGTTCTCATGTTCAGGATTACTTCAGATCTGGCAGAATGAGGAAACGAGGCCACTAAGTACTTGGATTCATCTGTTGTAATCATACACTGTAGGAGGTAAGGTGGGTCTTTAAGAAGTGGGTAGTCAGGGAGGAAAACTGAGAAACCAGCTAGGGGTCAATGAGAAGTCATTCCTTGACATACTTGGACAGGTTCTGATGCAGTGTGTTTCCAGGACCCATTGCATCAGGGAAACCCCAACCCTCACTTTGCATGCAAGCAGTGTGGCAGCATGCGCATTATGTGGTCTGGGAGTATGTGGCATAGTCTCTTTGGCAGTTATGACAAATTCCGTCACATCAGAGAATGGAGTGTTGCAAAGGTGCCCAGGGTGAATGTGACATTTCACAGGGCTGCTCCTTACACACACACTAATAAGATCCCATGATGCAGTGCCACATTGACACAACGCTGTGTAGAGGGTCGAAATAAACTTAGCATACTCTTGGGCCTACTTAACGTGTCGACACTACAGTTCTTTAGCACCATATTGAGAGAGAGAGGGAGGGCAGGAAAGGAGGAGGAGGAAGTTCGTTTTTGTAATAGACTATACAGTAGGAGTTGTAGAGAGGGAAAGTGAGAGAGCAAGAAGGGGTAGACTAAACAAATCATCTGACACTGAGAGTGTCAAGGAAACTACGAGAAGAAAAAAAGGAGGGATGGGGGAGAGTGAGTGAATAGGGGAAGACTTGGATAAAACTTCAGAAAACAGCAAGAGAAAGTTGACCAACAGTGGAATAAGTATTAGGCTAGAACAGCACCGCCAACAGCGGAAGAGTGAAAGGTAAGAATTCTCTTTATTTTTCCTCTTGCCAATCAATCATTGTTTTTCATGCAAATTCACAGTCTTTGTCTTACTTTTGTTGGCTTTGCCTTGGTGACTCACTCTTTCAGATCACACTGGTGTGTGTAACTGTAAGTGCCAGGGAAAATTGTGTCAGTGAGTGAGGAGCATGTTTTGTAGAAGAGACACGGAGAGAAAAGAGAGACTGAGAGAAAGTCTGAATGGCCCAAGAACTAACTAACTTGAGTAGTCACTAGTGATTCAGAGAGAGACGTGTAAGTGATGATTTCTCCCAGGCATGGTTTTTATTTTGTCATGTTTGAATGAGGACTTTATCATTTCAATTATTTGAACACAACTTGAATGTCTTTTTATTGGAATTATTGTCAAACTGTTCAGTGTGTGAAACGGAGCAAAGACAAACTAGCCAATTGATACTCCGTTTCACACAGAGGAAATGATCACTCCGACAATAAAGTGCCAATGTGTTATGGAGACAAAAATAGGCATTGTAAGTGTCTCTGAGTGCTTGTGTGTTTGTGTATGGATCTGTATTATATTGTACTGATCAGAAAACCTCTTATACTGACATAACCTCATGTGTTAATTTCAAAAAAAACTTTGACTACAGTATTATTTGTTTTCCAAAACCAAGCTTTCTCCCCTCGCACTTTGTTGTCATGTTTTCCATGTTAAAGGGACATACTGTAAGTGAGAGGAGAAGATGGCTCAGCTAATAGGGAGGCTGTTAGTCAGAGCCAGGGAAAGATGACCTTTCCCTCCTGTTTATTTTGGGACAGCAGCAGAAAGAATGTCAGAGCTGGGGTGTTCAATTCCTGCTGTTAGATTCCAACCTATAAATTCAGTCTCGGAATGACACTCCCCATACTCACGATAGGTTCCGATATAGCATAGATGTAAGCAATGTAATGTATAAACTATAGCTGCGAGCAGCAATGAACGGGGTTCACAGGATGACAGAAAAGACACCATATCAGTTGGATAACAAAGCAAGCACTCTATCAGGTAGGACCTATCATCCTTTTCTGTGCAATCAGCGAAAGCTTTACCATGTTTATCTCTCATTACCACAAGGATTGATGCAAGTGAAGTTTAGTCTAGTGCTCTAGATTGGCTTAATGTATTGAGTTATATATATATATATACATATACACTGCTCAAAAAAATAAAGGGAACACTTAAACAACACATCCTAGATCTGAATGAATGAAATAATCTTATTAAATACTTTTTTCTTTACATAGTTGAATGTGCTGACAACAAAATCACACAAAAATTATCAATGGAAATCAAATTTATCAACCCATGGAGGTCTGGATTTGGAGTCACCCTCAAAATTAATGTGGAAAACCACACTACAGGCTGATCCAACTTTGATGTAATGTCCTTAAAACAAGTCAAAATGAGGCTCAGTAGTGTGTGTGGCCTCCACGTGCCTGTATGACCTCCCTACAACGCCTGGGCATGCTCCTGATGAGGTGGCGGATGGTCTCCTGAGGGATCTCCTCCCAGACCTGGACTAAAGCATCCGCCAACTCCTGGACAGTCTGTGGTGCAACGTGGCGTTGGTGGATGGAGCGAGACATGATGTCCCAGATGTGCTCAATTGGATTCAGGTCTGGGGAACGGGCGGGCCAGTCCATAGCATCAATGCCTTCCTCTTGCAGGAACTGCTGACACACTCCAGCCACATGAGGTCTAGCATTGTCTTGCATTAGGAGGAACCCAGGGCCAACCGCACCAGCATATGGTCTCACAAGGGGTCTGAGGATCTCATCTTGGTACCTAATGGCAGTCAGGCTACCTCTGGCGAGCACATGGAGGGCTGTGCGGCCCCCCAAAGAAATGCCACCCCACACCATGACTGACCCACCGCCAAACCGGTCATGTTGGAGGATGTTGCAGGCAGCAGAACGTTCTCCACGGTGTCTCCAGACTGTCACGTCTGTCACATGTGCTCAGTGTGAACCTGCTTTCATCTGTGAAGAGCACAGGGCGCCAGTGGCGAATTTGCCAATCTTGGTGTTCTCTGGCAAATGCCAAACGTCCTGCACGGTGTTGGGCTGTAAGCACAACCCCCACCTGTGGACGTCGGGCCCTCATACCACCCTCATGGAGTCTGTTTCTGACCGTTTGAGCAGACACGCACATTTGAGGCCTGCTGAAGGTCATTTTGCAGGGCTCTGGCAGTGCTCCTCCTGCTCCTCCTTGCACAAAGGCGGAGGTAGCGGTCCTGCTGCTGGGTTGTTGCCCTCCTACGGCCTCCTCCACGTCTCCTGATGTACTGGCCTGTCTCCTGGTAGCGCCTCCATGCTCTGGACACTACGCTGACAGACACAGCAAACCTTCTTGCCACAGCTCGCATTGATGTGCCATCCTGGATGAGCTGCACTACCTGAGCCACTTGTGTGGGTTGTAGACTCCGTCTCATGCTACCACTAGAGTGAAAGCACCGCCAGCATTCAAAAGTGACCAAAACATCAGCCAGGAAGCATAGGAACTGAGAAGTGGTCTGTGGTCACCACTTGCAGAACCATTCCTTTATTGGGGGTGTCTTGCTAATTGCATTTCAACAGCATGTGAAATGTATTGTCAATCAGTGTTGCTTCCTAAGTGGACAGTTTGATTTCACAGAAGTGTGATTGACTTGGAGTTACATTGTGTTGTTTAAGTGTTCCCTTTATTTATTTGAACAGTGTATATATATACAGTACCAGTCAAAAGTTTGGACACACCTACTCATTCAAGGGTTTTTCTTTATTTTTACTATTTTCTTTATTGTAGAATAATAGTGAAGACATCACAACTATGAAATAACACATATGGAATAATTTAGTAACCAAAAAAGTGTTAAACAAATCAAAATATATTCCATATTTGAGATTCTTCAAATAGCCACCCTTTGCCTTGATGACAGCTTTGCACACTCTTGGCATTCTCTCAACCAGCTTCATGAGGTAGTCACCTGGAATGCATTTAAATTACAAGTGTGCCTTCTTAAAAGTTAATTTCCTTTTTAATGCGTTTGAGCCAATCAGTTGTGTTGTGACAAGGTAGGGTAGGGGGGTGTACAGAAGATAGCCCTATTTGGTAAAGGACCAAGTCCATATTATGGCAGGAACAGCTCAAATAATCAAAGAGAAACGACAGTCCATCATTACTTTAAGACATGAACGTCAGTCAATATGGAACATTTCAAGAACTTTGAACATTTCTTCAAGTGCAGTCGCAAAAACCATCAAGCGCTATGATGAAACTGGCTCTCATGAGGGCCGCCACAGGAATGGAAGACCCAGAGTTATCTCTGCTGCAGAGGATAAGTTCATTAGAGTTACCAGCCTCAGAAATTGCAGCCGAAATAAATGCTTCACAGAGTTCAAGTAACAGACTCATCTCAACATCAACTGTTCAGAGGAGACTGTGAATCAGGCCTTCGTGGTCTAATTGCTGCAAAGAAACCACTACTAAAGGACACCAATAAGAAGAAGAGACTTGCTTGGGCCAAGAAACACGAGCAATGGACATTAGACTGGTGGAAATGTGTCCTTTGATCTGGAGTCCATATTGGAGATTTTTGGTTCCAACCGCCGTGTCTTTGTGAGACGCTGTATGGGTGAGCGGATTATCTCTGCATGTGTAGTTCCCACCATAAAGCATGGAGGAGTAGGTGTTATGGTGTGTGGGTGTTTTGTTGGTGACACTGGTGACCAAGAACCCAATGGTCACTCTGACAGAGCTCCAGAGTTCCTCTGTGGAGATGGGAGAACCTTCCAGAAGGACAACTATCTCTGCAGCACTCCACCAATCAGGTCTTTATGGTAGAGTGGTCAGACGGAAGCCACTCCTCAGTAAAAAGGCACATGACAGCCCGCTTGGAGTTTTCCAAAAGCCACCTAAAGACTCTCCAACCATGAGAAACAAGATGCTCTGGTCTGATGAAACCAAGATTGAACGCTTTGGCCTGAATGCCAAGCGTCACGTCTGGAGGAAACCTGGCACCATCCCTACGGTGAAGCATGGTGGTGGCAGCATCATGCTGTGGGGATGTTTTTCAGTGGCAGGGACTGGGAGACTAGTCAGGATCGAGGGAAAGATGAACGGCGCAAAGTACAGAGAGATCCTTGATGAAAACCTGCTCCAGAGCGCTCAGGACCTCAGACTGGGGCGAAGGTTCACCTTCCAACAGGACAATGACCCTAAGCCCACAGCCAAGACAACGCAGGAGTGGCTTCGGGACAAGTCTCTGAATGTCCTTGAGTGGCCCAGCCATAGCCCGGACTTGAACTCGATCGAAACCTGACAGAGCTTGAGAGGATCTGCAGAGACGAATGGGAGAAACTCCCCAAATACAGGTGTGCCAAGCTTGTAGCGTCATACCCAAGAAGACTCAAGGCTTTAATCGCTGCCAAAGGTGCTTCAACAAAGTACTGAGTAAAGGGTCTGAATACTTATGTTAATGTTATATATATATATATATATATATTTTTTACATTTGCAGAAAGTTCTAAAAACCTGTTTTTACTTTCATTATGGGGTGTTGTGTGTCGATTGATGAATAAGGCTGTAATGTAACAAAATGTGGAAAAAGTGAAGGGGTCTGAATTCTTTTCGATTGCACTGTATGTATACCTTATGGGTCCTTGAGGCAAATTTGTTCAGCATGAGGAAAGACACCTACATACAAAGTTTAAAGTCTCTAGGTCAAATGGGGCGACGGATATGAGGGTTTAACTGAGACTGCTTATAACAGCGCCACCTATATGCCAATCGGTGCCATTCTTTTTGACAACGTTTCTGTGTGCCAAATTAGGAAAAAAAGTTACCAATCTAGGCTTGAGTTTTTTGACCATGCAGAGAATAGCAATAGGTTTCACGGCTTCGCTGTGAACCCCTAATAATGTCTCATCAAGTCGCAGCTGGTTCCAGCACTGTAGGCACACTGTAGGAGTCAGTTGTTTTTTGTTGCATTTTCCATTTCAATGAGATTCTGTATATTCCTAATCATATTTAATTTGAGTAAATTCTGTGTTTACTAATTATGTCATCAAGCCTAAAAATGTCATTAAGAATGGTCACTGGCATGCACATTTCAGATTTATGAGCTAAGTGTTTATATTTAAAAGATAGATGTCAATTGTGTAATTATATATCTGTTGATATACTTCATGTAATGATGCAATCTCTGTGAAAGCACTGTAGGATGTTGTTCATGATCTTTCCCTTTCTTCTTCAAAGACGTCGCCAAAAATGTTGACGCTCCCTAGAGAACCCCCCGAGGACACCAGGATGCAGAGTTTCTGGATGGTGAGGAGGAAGTTACAGATAAAAATATCAACATTTTACAATAGTTTGAGGCTACTGATTATCTACACGACATGACCAAAAGTATGTGGACACCTGTTTCCAAAATCATGGGCATTAATATGGAGTTGGTCCCCCCTTTGCTGCTATAACAGCCTCCACTCTTCTGGGAAGGCTTTCCACTAGATGTTGGAACATTGCTGCAGGGACTTGCTTCCATTCAGCCACAAGAGCATTCGTGAGGTTGGGCACTGATGTTGGGCGATTAGGCCTGGCTCGCAGTCGGCGTTCCAATTCATCCCAAAGGTGTTCGATGGGGTTGAGGTCTGGGCTCTGTGCAGTCCAGTCAAGTTCTTCCACACCGATCAACAAAACATTTCTGAATGGACCTCGCTTTGTGCACAGGGGCATTGTCATGCTGAAACAGGAAAGGGCCTTCCCCAAACTGTTGCCACAAAGTTGAAAGCACAGAATCATCTAGAACGTCATTGTATACTGTAGCGTAAATATTTCCCTTCACTGGAACTAAGGGGCCTAGCCCGAACCATGAAAAACAGACCCAGACCATTATTCCTCCTCCACCAAACGTTACACTTGGCACTATGCTTTCGGGCAGGTAGCGTTCTCCTGGCATCCGCCAAACCCAGATTCTTCCGTCGGACTGCCAGATGTTATGCACCTGTCAGCAACGAGTGTGGCTGAAATAGCTGAATCCACTAATTTGAAGGGGTGTCCACATACTTTTGTATATATAGTGTATGCGTTCTCATAACTGAAGAGTCGATTCTATAGCAATACCCCTTTCTACAGTTTCCCTCTTCCTCCTGATCAATTCCTCTCTCCACCATTCCTCTCTCCCCCTCTTCCTCCCCAGCCAGGGAACTATGAGCGAACCGCCCGTCGCACTGACCAGTCCTTCCAGGCATGTAACGATATCATGGCCTGTTTCCTTGAGAGGGCTAAAGTAGAGAAGCACTACGCCCAGCAACTCAGTGAGTGGAGCAGCAAGTGGAAGGCCGTAGTAGACTCCCGTAAGTATAGGACAAGTAGGACTTCAGTACTGCACTACGATACTATAGTGCTCATTATAAACTCCTATCAAAACTATGAACAAGTACACTATCCCCATTCCTCCTACCTGGTCTTTTTATAATCAGTCGAATTAGTTACTATTCCCTAATCAGGTAAGTCTTACCTCTCTCTTTTTGTCTTTCCCTTTCTCGTCTCTCTCACCCTAGGGCCCCTCTATGGCTCCCTCATGAGGGTGTGGCAGTGTTTCTTCTCTTCCGCTGAGCGTCTATCCATCCTCCATTCCTCTATCTCCCAGTCTCTCCATACAGAGGAGGGGGATAGAATGAAGAGCTGGCAGAAGGAGACCTTCCCCAAAAATATATTCTGTGGATTCCGTGAGACCCACGAAAACGAGACAGGGTTTGCACGCGCTCAGAAACCTTGGGCCAAGAGGCTGGGAAAGGTTACAAAACCTATATGTTAGGTGTACATTACATCTTTATGAACTGACCAAATGGGCTTGTGTGTGTGTTGGGGGATTGTACTATAGATGTTCACATCCCTATTGATTGATTACGAGAACGTGAACTATAGGACTAACTGGTTCTCTATAGAAGTAGCATGCAAGGCTCACCATTGCTGGTAAGATTAGAATCTAGGTGATACATTCCTGAACCCTCAAAATATATTTTATGTAGCCTACTGTATGAGGCACACCCTATTATAGTGATTGGATTACTCCTAAGGGAGTTGTTCTTTTAACCTAAAATCAAATCAAATCAAATTTTATTGGCCACATGCGCCGAATACAACAGTGAAATGCTTACTTACAGCCCTTAACCAACAGTGCATTTATAAAACAACAACAAAAAAAGTGTTGAGAAAAAAAAGAGCAGAAGTAAAATAAAATAACAGTAGGGAGGCTATATATACAGGGGGGTACCGGTGCAGAGTCAATGTGCGGGGGCACCGGCTAGTTGAGGTAGTTGAAGTAATATGTACATGTGGGCAGAGTTAAAGTGACTATGTATAAAAATTAACCGAGTAGCAGCAGCGTAAAAGGATGGGGTGGGGGGGGGCAGTGCAAATAGTCCGGGTAGCCATGATTAGCTGTTCAGGAGTCTTATGGCTTGGGGGTAGAAGCTGTTGAGAAGTCTTTTGGACCTAGACTTGGCACTCCGGTACCGCTTGCCGTGCGGTAGCAGAGAGAACAGTCTATGACTGGGTGGCTGGAGTCTTTGACAATTTTGAGGGCTTTCCTCTGACACCGCCTGGTATAGAGGTCCTGGATGGCAGGAAGCTTGGCCCCAGTGATGTACTGGGCCGTACGCACTACCCTGTGCCTTGCGGTCGGAGGCCAAGCAGTTGCCATACCAGGCGGTGATGCAACCAGTCAGGATGCTCTCGATGGTGCAGCTGTAGAATTTTTTGAGGATCTGAGGACCCATGGCTATGAGTAGCCGAACTGCATTCAAATACTATTTGAAATAATTTCAAATACTTTAGCTGTGTTGGATTGAGATGCCTGTTGCATTGGAACCAATTAAAAAGTCCCAAATGTGCAAACCCCACCCACTTGGCACTCCAGTTAGGCTAAAGCAAAAGCTAAAAGTATTTGAAACGATTAAAAAATATTTTAACCCAGGTCTGATGACTAATGTCATGTTCATGGAAGCAGGTCATACAAAGTGTTTTAACTTTGTTTTGCATATTTTTGTTCCTGTATGTCGTAGCTGGATAAAGCCTGCGGTGTGTACCATAAGGCCTGCCATAAGGAACAGGTAGCCATAGACAGAGAGACGCAAGCCAAGCAGAACACAGAGCTGAGTCCTGAGAAACTGAAGAAGATCCAAGACGCTCGGGAGAAGGCCAGTGAGGAGAAAGACAAAGTGAGGAAAACTCAAAGGCTACGAACTCACAACTGCTAAATGTATATTCATTCATCTAAGAGAGTGTGGGATGCTCTACTAGCCAGATATGGACATTTTGCACTTTCCTAATCCCATGCCCCCATATGGTTTACTCCATTTTCCCCCACATACTGTTTCTTATTATGGCAGTGTCAAAAATGTGTTATTGTAACCACCACAGTAACCGCCTTCCATGTTATTGGTATGCGCCATCTTTGTTTATCCAGTAGTAAATAATTTGAATTGATATAGGCAAGCTTACACAGTCTTTGTTGTCAAGACCTGTTTTGATGGTATGAATGCTCTGATGAAAGGTCTGCAAGAAATATGAGAAGGTGTTGGAGGATCTTACGTCCTACACGCCTCACTACATGGAGGAGATGGAGGCCATTTTTGATCAATCGCAGGAGGAGGAGAGGAAGAGGATCAGCTTCCTCAAACAGGCCTTCATGTCCATCCACAGACACCTGGACATCACCAACAATGAGAGGTACAGGAGCCCCCTCCTTCTCTGTCTCTCTCCTCACTTGAGTGGGTGCGTGTGTGCATGCCTGTGTATGTTTGTGAAATGACTGTGATCTATGTGTACAGTTAGGGCTGTTGCGGTGACTGTACAGTTGAAGTCGGAAGTTTACATACACCTTAGCCAAATATATTTAAACTAAAGTTTTCACAATTCCTGACATTTAATCCTAGTAAAAATGTCCAGTGGGTCAAAGGTTTGTAGGCCTCTTTGCTCGCACATGCTTTTTCAGTTCTGCCCACACATTTTCTATAGGATTGAGGTCAGGGCTTTGTGATGGCCACTCCATTACCTTGACTTTGTTGTCCTTAAGCCATTTTGCCACAACTTTGGAAGTATGCTTGGGGTCATTGTCCATTTGGAAGACACATTTGCGACCAAGCTTTAACTTCCCGACTGATGTCTTGAGATGTTGCTTCAATATATCCACATAATTTTCCTTCCTCATGATGCCATCTATTTTTTTAAGTGCACCAGTCCCTCCTGCAGCAAAGCACCCCCACAGCATGATGCTTCCACCCCCGTGCTTCACGGTTGGGATGGTGTTCGTCGGCTTGCAAGCCACCCCCTTTTTTCCTCCAAACATAACTACAGCTCAGCGTTCATTGTGCCCTTTTTATTATTTCACCTTTATTTAACCAGGTAAGCCAGTTGAGAACAAGTTCTCATTTACAACTGTGACCTGGCCAAGATAAAGCAAAGCAGTGCGATAAAAACAACAACACAGAGTTACATATGGGGTAAACAAAACATAAAGTCAAAAATACAACTGAAAATATATATACAGTGTGTGCGAATGTAGTAAGTTATGGAGGTAAGGCAATAAATAGGCCATAATGCAAAATAGTTACAATTTCGTATAACACTGGAATGATAGATGTGCAAAAGATAATGTGAAAATAGAGATACTGGGGTGCAAATTAGCAAAATAAATAACAATATGGGGATGAGGTACTTGGGTGGGCTAATTTCAGAAAGGCTGTGTACAGGTGCAGTGATCGGTAAGCTGCTCTGACAACTGACGCTTAAAGTTAGTGAGGCAGATAAGAGTCTCCAGCTTCAGAGATTTTTGCAGTTCGTTCCAGTCATTGGCAGCAGAGAACTGGAAGGAATGGCGGCCAAAGGAGGTGTTGGCTTTGGGGATGACCAGTGAGATATACCTGCTGGAGCGCAGACTACGGGTGGGTGTTGCTATGGTGACCAGTGAGCTAAGATAAGACAGGGATTTGCCTAGCAGTGATTTATAGATGACCTGGAGCCAGTGGGTTTGGCGACGAATATGTAGTGAGGGCCAGCCAACAAGAGCGTACAGGTCACAATGGTGGGTAGTATATGGGGCTTTGGTGACAAAACGGATGGCACTGTGATAGACTACATCCAATTTGCTGAGTAGAGTGTTGGAGGCTATTTTGTAAATGACATCGCCGAAGTCAAGGATCGGTAGGATAGTCAGTTTTACGAGGGCATGTTTGGCAGCATGAGTGAAGGAGGCTTTGTTGCGAAATAGGAAGCTGATTCTAGATCTAACTTTTGATTGGAGATGCTTAATGTGAGTCTGGAAGGAGAGTTTACAGTCTAACCAGACACCTAGGTATTTGTAGTTGTCCACATACTCTAGGTCAGACCCGCCGAGAGTAGTGATTCTAGTCGGGTGGGCGGGTGCAAGCAGCGTTCGGTTGAAGAGCATGCATTTAGTTTTACTAGTGTTTAAGAGCAGTTGGAGGCTACGGAAGGTGTGTTGTATGGCGTTGAAGCTCGTTTGCAGGTTTGTTAACACAGTGTCCAGTGAAGGGCCAGATGTATACAAAATGGTGTCGTCCGCATAGAGGTGGATCCGAGCGTCACCAGCAGCAAGAGCGACATCATTGATATACACAGAGAATAGAGTCGCCCCGAGAATTGAACCCTGTGACACCCCCATAGAGACGGCCAGAGGTCCAGACAACAGGCCCTCCGATTTGACACATTGAACTCTATCTGAGAAGTAGTTGGTGAACCAGGTGAGGCAGTCATTAGAGAAACCAAGGCTATTTAGTCTGCCAATAAGAATGCGGTGGTTGACAGAGTGGAAAGCCTTGGCCAGGTCGATGAAGACGGCTGCGCAGTACTGTCTTTTATCGATCGCGTTTATAATATCGTTTAGGACCTTGAGCGTGGCTGAGGTGCACCCATGACCAGCTCGGAAACCGGATTGCATAGCGGAGAAGGTACGGTGGGATTCGAAATGGTCGGTGATCTGTTTGTTAACTTGGCTTTCAAATACTTTCGAAAGGCAGGGCAGGATGGATATAGGTCTATAACAGTTTGGATCTAGAGTGTCACCCCCTTTGAAGAGGGGGATGACCGCAGCAGCTTTCCAATCTCTGGGGATCTCAGACGTTACGAAAGAGAGGTTGAACAGGCTAGTAATAGGGGTTGTGACAATTTCGGCGGCTAATTTTAGAAAGGGTCCAGATTGTCTAGCCCAGCTGATTTGTAGGGGTCCAGATTTTTCAGCTCTTTCAGAACATCAGCTGTCTGAATTTGTGTGAAGGAGAAGCGGGGGGGGCATGGGCAAGTTGCAGCGGAGGGTGCAGAGCTGGTGTCCGGGGTAGTGGTAGCCAGGTGGAAAGCATGGCCAGCTGTAGCAAAATGCTTGTTGAAATTTTTGATTATTGTAGATTTATCGGTGGTAACAGTGTTTCCTAGCCTCAGTGCAGTGGGCAGTTGGGAGGAGGTGCTCTTATTTTCCATGGACTTTACAGTGTCCCAAAACTTTTTGGAGTTAGTGCTACAGGATGCAAATTTCTGTTTGAAAAAGCTAGCCTTTGCTTTCCTAACTGATTGTGTATATTGGTTCCTGACTTCCCTAAAAAGTTGCATATCGCGGGGGCTGTTCGATGCTAATGCAGTACGCCACAGGATGTTTTTGTGCTGGTCAAGTGTGGTCAAGTCTGAGGAGAACCAGGGGCTATATCTGTTCTTAGTTCTGAATCTTTTGAATGGGGCATGCTTATTTAAAATTGAGAGGAAAGCACTTTTAAAGAACAACCAGGCATCCTCCAGGCATCCTCTACTGACGGAATGAGGTCAATATCCATCCAGGTTACCCGGGCCAGGAGCCCTCAAAGCTCATCACAAAGCTAAGAACCCTGGGACTAAACACCTCCCTCTGCAACTGGATCCTGGACTTCCTGACGGGCCGCCCCCAGGTGGTAAGGGTAGGTAACAACACATCTGCCACGCTGATCCTCAACACGGGGGCCCCTCAGGGGTGCGTGCTCAGTCCCCTCCTGTACTCCCTGTTCACCCATGACTGCATGGCCAGGCACGACTCCAACACCATCATTAAGTTTGCCGACGACACAACAGTGGTAGACCTGATCACCGACAACGATGAGACAGCCTATAGGGAGGAGGTCAGAGACCTGGCCGTGTGGTGCCAGGATAACAACCTCTCCCTCAACGTGACCAAGACAAAGGAGATGATTGTGGACTACAGGAAAAAAAAAGAGGACTGAGCATGCTCCCATTCTCATCGACGGGGCTGTAGTGGCCACATCACCAATGAACTATCATGGTTCACAAAGCCTATTCCCCCCCAGGAGACTGAAAAGATTTGGCATGGGTCCTCAGATCCTCAAAAAGTTATACAGCTGCACCATCGAGAGCATCCTGACTGGTTGCATCACCGCCTGGTATGGCAACTGCTCGGCCTCCGACCGCAAGGCACTACAGAGGGTAGTACGTACGGCCCAGTATATCACTGGGGCCAAGCTTCCTGCCATCCAGTCCCCTGTAGCTCAGTTGGTAGAGCATGGCGCTTGCAACGCCAGGGTTGTGGGTTCGTTTCCCACGGGGGCCCAGTATGAAAATGTATGCACTCACTTAACTGTAAGTCGCTCTGGATAAGAGCGTCTGCTAAATGACTAAAATGTAAATGTATACCAGGCAGTGTCAGAGGAAGGCCACCCTAGTCATAGACTGTTCTCTCTGCTACCGCACGGCAAGCGGTACCAGAGCGCCAAGTCTAGGTCCAAAAGGCTTCTCAACAGCTTCTACTCCCAAGCCATAAGACTCCTGAACAGCTAATCATGGCTACCCGGACTATTTGCACTACCCCGCCCCATCCCCTTCTTTTACGCTGCTGCTACTCTGTTTATTATTTATGCATAGTCACTTTAACTCTACCCACATGTATATATTACCTCAATTACCTCGACTAGCCGGTGCCCCCGCACATTGCTCTGTACCGGTACCCCCCTGTACATAGCCTCCCTACTGTTATTTTATTTTACTGCTGCGTTTTAGTTATTTGCTTTTATTTTTTTACTTAACAATTTTTTTTATTTTAGTTTTTCTTTAAAAAACTGCATTGTTGGTTAAGGGCTTGTAAGTAAGCATTTCACTGTAATGTCTACACCTGTTGTATTCGGCGCATGTGGCAAATAAAATTGTATTTTATTTTATTTGGTCATTATGGCCTTCCAGGTTATGTCGATATAGGACTCGTTTTACTGTGGATATAGATACTTTCGTACCCGTTTCCTCCAGCATCTTCACAAGGTCCTTTGCTGTTGTTCTGGGACTGATTTGCACTTTTCGAACCAAAGTACGTTCATCTCTAGGAGACAGAACGCGTCTCCTTCCTGAGCGGTATGACGGCTGCATGGTCCCATGGTGTTTATACTTGCGTACTATTGTTTGTACAGATGAACGTGGTACATTCGGGCCTTGGAAATTGCTCCCAAGGATGAACCAGACTTGTGGAGGTCTACAATTTTTTTTCTGAGGTCTTGGCTGATTTCTTTGGAATTTCCCATGAGGTCAAGCAAAGAGGCACTGAGTTTGAAGGTAGACCTTTAAATACATCCACAGGTACACCTCCAATTTACTCAAATTATGTCAATTAGCCTATCAGAAGCTTCTAAAGCCATGACATCATTTTTCTGGAATTTTCCAAGCTGTTTAAAGGCACCGTCAACTTAGTGTATGTAAACTTCTGACCCACTGGAATTGTGATACAGTGAATTATAAGTGAAATAATCTGTCTGTAAACAATTGTTGGAAAAATTACTTGTGTCATGCACAAAGTAGATGTCCTAACGACTTGCCAAAATTATAGTTTGTTAACAAGAATTTTGTGGAGTGGTTGAAAAACAAGTTTTAATGACTCCAACCTAAGTGTATGTAAACTTCTGACTTCAACTGTATTACCGCCACACTGGCAGTCATGAGTCATGACCGCAGTAAAATTCCACGTGACTGTTGAGTCACGGTAATCTCCTTTTATGCACTCTGGTCATGCTTTGGTTGTACCCAACTTGTTAACTACCATAAGGTCCTAATGGCCTGGGCTCTATTGTCCCTCTAACCACTCTGACATCAATGCAAATGCAATCGAAAATCACATCCATCAAACACTTATCATTCAAACAGTAACATGCTACTAAAACTCACATCACTGTGATGATCAATTTGAAGAAAGAAATTCAACAGCAGGTTGAAACTGAGTGTAAAACATGGTCATTGTAGATGTTGTTTCAAAGCCTAACACAACGAAATGGACAGCCTTTCTAAGGTGATGATTAATTCAAAACCTCCATATGCATATTATAGTTTATGCATATGCATAGGATTATGAGCCCAAGCCTGAAAAAAACCCCTGAATTAAAATTATGATTGTGCCTGTTATACAATACTTAGCCTAGGCATATTACCCATGGCAGAAAAACATAAAACAATGCATGCTGGATGGACTGGTTACCTTGTGCTATGCTCCAAAATGTCTATCAACAAGTCTGGGAGAGAACGTATAGCCAGCCCTAGGCATTGCAGTTGGTTCATTGATTGTGCAGGGAGATTTTGAATAGCCTAATGATAGGGATTTCTTTATATTATCATAATTATATTCACATTATCTTTATCTACACAGAATATTTCACCACCATGAGTTTCCATCTCCTCCTCTCTCTCCTGTATTCCTTTCTCGAGCCCGCAGAGGGGCTGTCAACAGTTTAATGAAATATGTTTTGTGGCAATCGATGTTCCCGAACAGATTTCACTTGGTTTCCCAAATTAAGCACTGGGTAGCTGCAGGAACAGGGTTGGAGAGCCCATGGCATACAGAGTTTGGGCGGAATATCACCTGTCATGCAGCGAGAGCGTGCTCCTCAAACTGTGGTTGATAAGTGGAGTGAAATAAGTGTTCTTATATTTATTTCTCAGCGCCTCATATTAAGCACATGCTCCGCTATTAAACCAAAGTAGCCTAAGTAGCCGACCAGTCATCATTGAAAACGGACCGGCGGGAAAGTCGCGCGGCCTCCATTCACTATTCAAGTGCATACAGATGACATGTATTTTTTCCCCTGTCCCTGTTCCTGCCCATTTCATTTTACATATTAGTAAAGACAAGATTAAATTGAGAATAGTCTGATGGGTGAAAATACTGTATGATCACTTGATGAGAGAACAGATGTGCAGCCTAAGACAAGGAACATATACACTACATGACCAAAAGTGTGTGGACACCTGCTCATTGAACATCTCATTCCAAAATCATGGGCATTAATATGGAGTTGGTCCCCCTTTGCTGCTATAACAGCCTCTACTCTACTGGGAAGGCTTTCCACTAGGAACATTTCTGATGGGACTTGCTTCCATTCAGCCACAAGAGCATTAGTGAGGTCGGACACTGATGTTGGCCGATTAGGCCTGGCTCGCAGTCTGCGTTCCAATTCATCGCAAAGGTGTTCGATGGGGTTGAGGTCAGGGCTCTGTGCAGGCCAGTCAAATTCTTCCACACCGATCTCGACCGGCAGACTTTTGCATGACGATAACCAGCTGACAAAAGTTAATGACCACCACAGCCCTATCTACAGTGCATTCGGAAAGTATTCAGACCCCTTGACTTTTTCCACATTTTGTTAAGTTATATATTAAGTTAATATATTTTTTTATTGAATCCATTTTAGAATAAGACTGTAATGTCACAAAATGTGGAAAAAGTCAAGGGTTATGAATACTTTCCGAAGGCACTGTAGATAGGGCTGTGGTGGTCATTAACTATTGTCAGCCGGTTATTGTCATGCAAAAGTCTGCCGGTCTCACGGTAATTGGACGTTAATTAACATAAACACGTTTAGTATCTCCAGGCCTCCACGCATACAAGCTGCATACAAGTCGCTGATGCGCACTTTTGCAACATCTACATTTTAAAGAATCGAGAGGGAGAGGATATTAATACAGTATATTAATATCCTCTCCCATTCTGTCTGTCTCTATATGTTTGTCAGTGTGAAGACTGTGTACAGTGAGCTTCACCACACCCTCATGTCCATCAGTGAGACGGACGATCTGAGGGGCTGGAAGAACAACCACGGCCCAGGCATGCCCACTGACTGGCCAAAGATTGAGGTATACAACTGTGACTCATTACAGTGACCTTTGAACTTTGCTAGGGTTGATAGGCTTATTACTACCAGCCATATATAGAGCTCCGATTACTACTGTATACATACCATGTGTTGTGTGAAATGAGTTAATGAGGAGGAAGCACTAATGCTAATCTGTATCATCAGGAATGGGTCCCACCTGTGAAAAAGCCAAAGAATAAAAAAAGAGACAAAGTCCAGAAGGATAAACCGTAAGCTGTGTGTGTATGTGTGTGTGTGTGTGTGTGTGTGTGTGTATGTGTGTGGACTTGTTTTCCTATCTTGTCACGACCAGAATGTCCTGACAAAATGGGAAAACAAGAAATGTTTTGAAAAGTAAAAATGCTATTTTATTTTTAACATTTTGGGTTACCTAACCAAATTCACAAGAGTGTGCAAAGCTGTCATCAAGGCAAAGGGTGGCTATTTGAAGAATCTCAAATATAAAATATATTTTGATTTGTTTAACACTTTCTTGGTTACTACATGATTCCATATGTGTTATTTAATAGTTTTGATGTCTTCACTATTATTCTACAATGTAGAAAATAGTAAAAAATAAATAAAAACCCTTGAATGAGTAGGTGTTCTAAAACTTTTGACCGGTAGTGTATACTCTCTATATATGTTGTTGTTTCTCTGAAATACTACTAGCCACCCAGCAATTTTATAAAGTTGGCTTTAACTAGCCCAGATAGGTTCCCAATCTCCCAACCTCATAACTAGCTAACAAGAAGCCTTTTCGGGCTATCAATCAAGTTAGAGTAGCTAGCTTGTCTAACGATCTTAGCTGGCATGCCTGCTGGCAAGGTTGGTAGATATTAGAAAAGCAAGCAATTACTAAATGTACTGAATAAGACTTGCATTCCTTTCCAGATTTTACCCAGATTTGAGCAGAGAAGCATATTTAATTACCACCAGTCAGGAGGATAGACACAGCTCAAGAGGTATGGCTGTAGAATGATTATGGCTGTAGACTCCAGATAATAAAAGGTGTTTCAGGTGTTTGAAAAATGCAAAATTATACAACTTACTCTTGTATTTCCTTCCCCATCATATTTATGGGGTGCATGACGCCCCTGTTTAGGGTTAGGGGTTAAGGTTAGGGTTAGGGTTAGGGAAATTAGGATTTTGAATGGGAATTTTTACTCCCCAAAAAGTCTTGACAAGTATCGAAAACTTGGCTGTGTGTGCGCATGCGCATATACACACATATTACCATGTTCATTACAATTGATAAATACATTTTAAAATAAACTCTCATATTCAGCCTATCATTCCTCCGTCCTCTAGAGTGATGATTGGAGGAGTGAAGGTGCGAGCTCTGTATGACTACGTGGGAGAGGAAAGTGATGAGCTGTCCTTTAAAGCAGGTGACCTGGCACCACAATCAGTTCAAAACACAGTTCAATTCAGCATTATGTCTAAAGCATTGAGAGACGACGGTTCCTTTAGCCAGTCCAATGTCTCAAGTATATCATCCTGAATCATGTCTGTTTCCATACCTGTATTATTCCAGGTGAGGTGTTCCTGAAAGTTGAGGAGGAGGATGACCAGGGCTGGTGCAGGGGGATGCTGGATGGAGGAAAGGACGGCTTCTACCCAGCTAATTACTCTGAGGCTGTTGTGCAGTGATGATGTCATCCTGCCACGCCCACATTCAAGTGTTATGTCAGCAACATATTTTACAAAATGTGCATGTGTTCATTGACAAATCCACTTTGGTGCAAAAAAACTATTTTGAATTTGGATTTGACTTTGAAATCTTACCAAAAGAACCATTACCATGAAATGTTAACGCTCACAATGTTATCATAAATATCATGCTGAAATATGCAATGTAAAATTTTACCAATATCTAAAGATTGATACCCTCAATTATTTTATTTTATTTCACCTAATTTTAACATTCTGGCACAAAGAGCACACGTTCAACTTCATTAAAAAAAACATGTTTTCCCATCTCAAGAGGTACATTTAAAAAATGCTATGGTAAGTGCCTAATAAATGTCAAAGTAAGTAACTGGGTTGACCTTAACAGGGTTAAACGATTTCATCTTAAATCAGCAATAATCCCCTTGTGACAGGGTGAATGAAAGCTTGTTGTGTGCAACAGGGAGGGTCAATTGAATTCAAGCTTCACCCAAAATATTCCACTGTTAAAACATTTATAGCCTGTCTGTGTTATGCTTGACACAGTTTTCTACCACAAAACACCTGCTTTTACATTATGATTTGACTATCAATGTTTCTAAAAATAAATAAAAATAACAAGAGTTCAGTTCATGTAATAGGGTTGAGTTTAAAATGAGAGACAGATGTAAATTAATTTATAAAATAATCACATTAAATAATAATAATTTGTCAAAGCAACAACATTTCAATGATGGTGAAAACTGAGAAATGTTGGGGTTAAGTGGGTTAAAATCTTCCTAGAAGCAAAAAACAATTGCGAGGACATGTCAAAATAATGGTTTTTGGCACCTTAGCAAGTGCAGTTTTGTCACACAACACAATACCACAGATGTCCCGAGTTTTGAGGGAGTGTGCGATTTGCATGCTGACTGCAGTAATGTCCACCAGAGCTGTAGCCAGAGAATTGAATGTTCATTTCTCTACCATAAGCCGCCTTCAACGTCATTTTTTGAGAATTTGGCAGTACGTCCAACGGCCTCACAACCGCAGACCACGTGTAACCACGCCAGCCCAGGACCACATCCGGCTTCTTCACCTGCAGGATCGTCTGAGACTAGCCACCCAGACAGCTGATGAATCTGAGGAGTATTTCTGTCTGTAATAAAGCCCTTTTGTGGGGAAAAACACATTTTGATTGGCTGGGCCTGGCTCCCCAGTGGGTGGGCCTGGCTCCATGGCTGGGTGGGCCTGGGAAGACTTCACATGACTGGGCAGGGGCGCAGCCATGGGTGGGCCTGGGAGGGTATAGGCCAACCCACTTGGGAGCCAGGCCCACCCATGGCTGCGCCCCTGCCCAGTCATGTGAAGTCCATAGATTAAGGCCTCATTTATTTATTTCAATTGACTGATTTCCTTAAATGAACTGTAACTCAGTTAAATTGTTGAAATTGTTGCATGTTGCATTTATATATTTTTTCAGTATACATTATACAATGGTTGGGTCTAATCTTGGATGCTGATTGCTTAAAACCACATTCCAGTTTGTGTCTATTCCACAAGTTACCACCGGCTAAATCTATGACGTTGAAATGCCTATTTACTCTGTTCCTGTCACGATCGTTATAGGAACCGGACCAAGGCGCAGCGTGATAGGCGTACATCTTTTTAATAAAGTTCACCACACTAACAAAAACAACAAACGATACGTGAAGTCTAAAGGTTCACCAATACAAACCTATACAGAACAAGATCCCACAATCAACTGTGCAAAACAGGCTGCCTAAGTATGGTCCATCTGACTGCAATCCACTGTCTCATCAGCTCAGCCAGGCAATTTATATACTATATAGATCTACACTGTAAAAAGCATCTAGACATTATCTTCCATTTCTTTTAGACTAGCATTTGGTTTTCAACAGCAGAGTTTGTAATAACCTTGCTGTCTGTCTCTCCGACATTTGCAACATTGTTTCAATATTGAAATTCGATCTCCAGTTGTCCTATGGTAATGAACGTGTCGGGAAGAGACAGACAGGCTGGCAGCTTTTCTCAGCCAGTCGAAATCATGAATCACGAAATCATCATTTTTATGGATATACTGTATACGAAGAAATGTCAATAAAAAAACCGAAAATGCAGCTAGTTTGCTGTCATTCCAGCTTCAGTTTGAAGTGATTGTGTTAGCTGTGTAGTTGGCTATCTCTTCCGAACAGTGGCCTTGCGAGAGAGCAAATGTTCAATGCCAGGCGAAATCACACATCATTAGCTCATTGTTATGGATGTATCCCTAGAAAACAGCTTAAACGAATGCAAATGTAGCTACTTCGCTGTTATTCTGGCTGCACTGTTTGACGTGACCATGTTAGCCAAAGTTGGCTAGCTAGCAAGCAAGCGATAAGAACATTGCCAGCCATCATTGCAATGGAACATTTAGAATGAATGACTGGGTCTTGTCTATAGAATTAGAACAAAAAATACTTAACAACTGGGTCGCGTCTCTGGCAACCGAACCGATAGAACAAATGACCAGCCGGGTTGGGTAGCAACCCTAGATTTGTGTTGGGACTATATCTTGTGGAAGGATGAAATAGTATGAATAAATTCATCAATATAACATTTTGAATGAAAATATGTCAATCATTATTTCAATATGTTGGTAACCCGTTGTATAAAAGTGATAATGCCCTCGAAGCCATTGTTTGGAGGATATATTGGCACGGTTTGCCGGCCCTCATCTTCGTCTCAGGCCTCACAACACCCATGCCAATATATCCTCCAAACACCGGCTTCTTGGGCATTATCACTTAATTTCTACATAACTACACATAGAATAAGTGATGTCATCACTCACTCCAAACACTTCAGACTGGGAGTAACTTTTATGGTTTAACCGTCACTGGTTAAAAGGCTTTGCACACGTAAGTACAACCGTCATTTGAATGACAGAATAGTCTGTTGTTTAATACAATATGACGCTACAACCTTGGCCCACCTGTATTTGGGGAGTTTCTCCCATTCTTCTCTGCAGATCCTCTCAAGCTCTGTCAGGTTGGATGGGGAGCGTTGCTGCACAGCTATTTTCAGGTCTCTCCAGAGATGTTCGATCAGGTTTAAGTCCGGGGCTCTGGCTGGGCCACTCAAGGACACCTGCGTTGTCTTGGCTGTGTGCTTAGGGTCGTTGTCCTGTTGGAAGGTGAACCTTCGCCCCAGTCTGAGGTCCTGAGAGCTCTGGAGCAGGTTTTCATCAAGGATCTCTCTGTACTTTGCTCCGTTCATCTTTGCCTCGATCCTGACTAGTCTCCCAGTCCTTGCCACTGAAAAACATCCCCACAGCATGATTCTGCCAACACTATGCTTCAACGTAGGGATGGTTTCCTCCAGACGTGACGCTTGGCATTCAGGCTAAAGAGTCTTTAGGTGCCTTTTGACAAACTCCAAGTGGGCTGTCATGTGCCTTTTACTGAGGAGTGGCTTCCGTCTGGCCACTCTACCATAAAGGCCTGATTGGTGGAGTGCTGCAGAGATGGTTGTCCTTCTGGAAGGTTCGCCCATCTCCACAGAGGAACTCTGGCGCTCTGTCAGAGTGACCATTGGGTTCTTGGTCACCTCCCTGACCAAGGCCCTTCTCCCCCAATTGCTCAGTTTGGCCGGGCGGCAAGCTCTAGGAAGAGTCTTGGTGGATCCAAACATTTTCCATTTAAGAATGATGGAGACAACTGTGTTCTTGGGGACCTTCAATGCTGCAGAAATGTTTTGGAACCCTTCCCCAGATCTGTGCCTCAGCGCTCTACGGTCAATTCCTTCGACCTCATGGCTTGGTTTTTTAAACAGGTGTTTGCCTTTCCAAATAATGTCCAATCAATTGAATATACCACAGGTGGACTCCAATCAAGTTGTAGAAACATCTCAAGGATGATCAGTGGAAACAGGATGCACCTGAGCTCAATTTCAAGTCTCATAGCAAAGGGTATGAATACTTTTGTAAATAAGGTATTTCTGTTTTAAGTTTTTAATAAAACTTATAAAAACCTGTTTTCGCTTTGTCATTATGGGGTATTGTGTATAGATTGCTGAGGATGTTTTTTGTTTAATCTATTTTAGAAGAACTATTTTAGACTTTTTCCAAAATGTGGAAAAAGTCAAGGGGTCTGAAAACTTTCCGAAGGCATTGTACATATAGGGGTACAGTGATTAGGCAACAGGATAGATAATAGACTGAGCTGTAGCAGTAGTGAATGTGGAGCAGTAGCAGCAGCGTATGTGGTAACTAATGAGTGTGAAAGTGTGTGTGTGTGTATGGAGTAGGTAAGCATGTGTGCACATGTTATGTGTTTGTGGGTGTATGTAGTGTGCGTGTGTGTGTGTTGGGGTGTCAGTATAAGTATGTGTGAGAGTGGGGGTAGAGTCCAGTGTGTGTTCATAGAGTCAGTGCAAGAGAGTTAGCAAAAATAAGGGTCAATGCAGGTATTCATTTGATTAGCTATTTAGTAGCCTTGTTTAGCAGTTTTATGGCTTGGGGGTAGAAGTTGTTCAGGGTCCTGTTCGTTCCAGACTTGGTGTACTGGTATCACTTGCGTGCGGTAGCAGAGAGAACAGTCTATGGTTTGGGTGGCTGGACTCTTTGACAGTTTTTTGGGCCTTCCTCTGACACCACCTAGTATAGCGGTCCTAGATGGCAGGGAGCTCGGCCCCAGTGATGTACTGGGCCGTACTCACCACCCTCTGTAGCGCCTTGCGGTCGGGTGCCTTGCAGTTGCCGTACCAAGTGGTGATGCAGTCAGCCAAGATGCTCTCAATGGTGCAGCTGTATAACCTTTTGAGGATCTGAGGGCCCATGACAAATATTTTCAGCCTCCTGAGGGGGAAGAGGCGCTGTCGTGCCCTCCTCATAACTGTGGAACTTGAAGCTCTCGACTCGCTCCACTACAGCTTCATTGATGTGGATGGGGGGGTGCTCGCCCCTCCGTTTCCTGTAGTCCACGATCAGAAGGCATTTAGCTTGTCTGGTAGGCTCACGTGGCTGGGCAGCTCGCGACTGGGTTTCCCTTTGTAATCCGTGATAGTTTGTAAGCCCTGCCACATCCGTTGAGCGTCAGAGCCGGCGTAGTAGGATTCGATCTTAGTCCTGTATTGACACTTTGCCTGTTTGACGGCTTGTAGGAGGTCATAGCGGGATTTCTTATAAGTGTCCAGATTAATGTCCATCTCTTTGAAAGCGGCAGCTCTAGCATTTAGCTCAGTGCGGATGTTGCCTGTAATCCATCGCTTCTGGTAGGGGTATGTACATAGGGTCACTGTGGGGACGACATTGTCGATGCACTTATTAATGAAGCCAGTGACTGATGTGGTAAACTCAATTTTATCGGATGAATCCCAAAACATATTTCAATCTGTGCTAGCGAAACAGTCCTGTCGCTTAGCATCAACTTCATCGGACCACTTCCGTATTGAGCGCATCACTGGTACTTCCTGTTTGAGTTTTTGCTTGTAAGCAGGAAGTAGGAGTTTAGAGTTATGGTCTGATTTGCCAAAGGGAGGGCGAGGGAGGGCTTGTATGCGTTTCTTTTTTGTTTTGTTATTAAAGTTGTATTTATTTTTTTATTTTTTACACAAACAAACGAACAAATAAAAAGTAGGAGTGGCATGACCCTTCCAAATTCTAAGAATTACTTTAGCTGCTGTAACGATACCAACAGTGATCAGTGCAAATTCCTCATTTGTTACATTAGGTGTTCTATCGCCCAAGAGAAATATTGTCGGTGAAACTGGAATTGTTAACTGCAACAATTCCTCCAGATATTTCAAAACATCCTTCCAGAAAGGTAGCACTAATGTACATTCCCATATTGCGTGTAAAAATGTCCCAGTGTCTTTTTGGCATTTCCAACACAGAGAATTGTTGGTCAGCCAAATTTGAGCTCAACTTAATACCCAAATAATATTTGTATTTAAAAAAAAAAATGATATCATGATATCAAATTGGTAGTTACAGTCTTGTCCCATCGCTGCAACTCCCGTACGGACTTGGGAGAGGCAAAGGTCGAGAGCAATGCGTCCTCCGAAACACGACCTTGCCAAGCCGCACTGCTTTTTGACACACTGTTCACTTAACCCGGAAGCCAGCCGCACCAATGTGTCGGAGGAAACACCGTACAACTGGCAACCATGTCAGCGTGCATGCGCCCGGCCCACCACAGGAGTCGCTAGAGCGCGATGGGACAAGGACATCCCGGCCGGCCAAACCTACCCCTAAACCGGACGACGCTAGGCCAATTGTGTGTCGCCTCATGGGTGTCCTGGTCGCGGCCGGCTGCGACACAGCCCGGGATCAAACCCGGGTCTGTAGTGACGCCTCAAGTACTGCGAAGCAGTGCCTTAGACCGCTGTGCCACTCGGAAGGCCAATACCCAAATATTTCATCCCAGTAGGAACCCATTTTAAATTAAATGGGGTAACGGTTCCAGAGTAACATATGGCATTAATTGGCATTGTTTCCGACATATTTCAATTAATTTTGTAGCCTGACATGCTAGAATATGATTCAATACAAGTAAGTAATGGTGGGACAGACTGAAGAGGATCAGAGACCAGCAGTAGAATATAATCTGCATACATAAGCAGCTTGTGTTCTTTTCCTCCTCCATGTACAACCCCTAATTTCTGGATCTGTTCTTATCATTGTTGCAAGAGCCTCTCCTAAAACAGGAGCGGGGAGAGCGAGCAACCCTGCCTTGTGCCTCTAGAAAGACTAAAAAAAGGAGACATAATTCCATTCGTAAGTACTGTTTCTTTAAGATTGGAATAGAGGACCCCTATCCATTTACAAAAGTCAGGTCCAAAACCAAATTTTTCTAGGGTTCTTAAGAGAAAAGCCCACTCTACCCTATCAAATGCCTTCTCAGCATCTAAGGAGACAGCAGCGGTCACTATGTATGATGTTAGGTAGTGCCTTCTCTAAGAGTATCGCAAAAGTCTTAGTAAGAGTCTTACAATTCACATTAAGGAGGCTGATAGCTCTAAAATTCCCAGGTTCTGTAGTATCTCTCCTGGTAAACCACTGTCAATACAGGTACAAGAATGTCAATATACTTTTTATAATATTCTACAGAAAGGCCATCCAGAGCAGGTGATTTCCCTTCTTTCATAGATAAAATGGCAGCTCTAACCTCCCCTTCTGTTATAGTACACTCCAGGTCCTCTACATGGCTATCTGATAATCTAGGTAATTCTATGCCAGACAAAAAAGTATCCATATCTATGGGGCTCTCTGAACAGGAGGATGTATTTAAATCTTCATAAAAACGTTGAAACACACTGTTTATCTTTTTGGATGAGGTCACCATCTTATTGCCCTTCTTAATTGCTGGAATTACATTAGAAGTGTTCTGCATTTTTAGTTGTCTTGCTAGTAGCCTGCCTGTCTTCTCACCTACCTCATAAAAACTGGTTCTATGTCTAAACAGTGCTTATTCTGCCTTTTTGTTATACATTTCGTGCAACTGAAATTTCATTTTGCAGGCAGTTTGAAATGTGCTATCTGTGAAATGTCTTGCCAAATCCCTTTCCAAGACACATATCTCTGTTTCTAATCTTTTTACTGCTTCAGCCCCTTCTCTCTTCTTTTTGGATGCATGTGCTTTTATTTTCCCTCTAATATATGCTTTAGAGGTTACCCATACTGTGGAAATATTTTCAGTTGAGCCTATGTTGATCTCAAAAAAGGATCTAAGATCATCTGCTAGGGATTGGCTAAATATCTCATCATGTAATAGCATGTTGTTTAGTCTAAATCTACCCTTCCTCACATTTTCGGAGTTTACATTAACATGTAACTGCATGATCTGTGAGGGCAATGGGCCCAATCTTGCGATTATTCACATTATTAACCATGAAATTAGATATCAAGAAGAAATCTATTCTGGAGTGTGTCTTATGACAGTGGGAGAAAAAAGTATATTCTCTATCATTAGGATGGACTAATCTGCATACGTCTGTAAGGCCCATATCTTCTGCTAGCATATGTATTGCAAGTCTATCCTTTGGCATGGAGCTAACTGTAAATGTACTTCTATCAATCATATTGTCCATCACTTGGTTAAAGTCTCCAGCAAGGACGATCTGCCCTGCCATATTTCCCAGTATAACATTGACCTGATGAAAAGAATCAGGGTCCTCCTTGTTGGGATCATATACAGTGGGGAAAAAAAGTATTTAGTCAGCCACCAATTGTGCAAGTTCTCCCACTTAAAAAGATGAGAGAGGCCTGTAATTTTCATCATAGGTACACGTCAACTATTACAGACAAAATGAGAATTTTTTTTCCAGAAAATCACATTGTAGGATTTTTTATGAATTTATTTGCAAATTACGGTGGAAAATAAGTATTTGGTCAATAACAAAAGTTTCTCAATACTTTGTTATATACCCTTTGTTGGCAATGACACAGGTCAAACGTTTTCTGTAAGTCTTCACAAGGTTTTCACACACTGTTGCTGGTATTTTGGCCCATTCCTCCATGCAGATCTCCTCTAGAGCAGTGATGTTTTGGGGCTGTCGCTGGGCAACACGGACTTTCAACTCCCTCCAAAGATTTTCTATGGGGTTGAGATCTGGAGACTGGCTAGGCCACTCCAGGACCTTGAAATGCTTCTTACGAAGCCACTCCTTCGTTGCCCGGGCGGTGTGTTTGGGATCATTGTCATGCTGAAAGACCCAGCCACGTTTCATCTTCAATGCCCTTGCTGATGGAAGGAGGTTTTCACTCAAAATCTCACGATACATGGCCCCATTCATTCTTTCCTTTACACGGATCAGTCGTCCTGGTCCCTTTGCAGAAAAACAGCCCCAAAGCATGATGTTCCACCCCCATGCTTCACAGTAGGTATGGTGTTCTTTGGATGCAACTCAGCATTCTTTGTCCTCCAAACACGACGAGTTGAGTTTTTACCAAAAAGTTATATTTTGGTTTCATCTGACCATATGACATTCTCCCAATCCTCTTCTGGATCATCCAAATGCACTCTAGCAAACTTCAGACGGGCCTGGACATGTACTGGCTTAAGCAGGGGGACACGTCTGGCACTGCAGGATTTGAGTCCCTGGCGGCGTAGTGTGTTACTGATGGTAGGCTTTGTTACTTTGGTCCCAGCTCTCTGCAGGTCTTTCACTAGGTCCCCCCGTGTGGTTCTGGGATTTTTGCTCACCGTTCTTGTGATCATTTTGACCCCACGGGGTGAGATCTTGCGTGGAGCCCCAGATCGAGGGAGATTATCAGTGGTCTTGTATGTCTTCCATTTCCTAATAATTGCTCCCACAGTTGATTTCTTTAAACCAAGCTGCTTACCTATTGCAGATTCAGTCTTCCCAGCCTGGTGCAGGTCTACAATTTTGTTTCTGGTGTCCTTTGACAGCTCTTTGGTCTTGGCCATAGTGGAGTTTGGAGTGTGACTGTTTGAGGTTGTGGACAGGTGTCTTTTATACTGATAACAAGTTCAAACAGGTGCCATTAAGAGGCGCTGTCGTGCCCTCCTCATAACTGTGGAACTTGAAGCTCTCGACTCGCTCCACTACAGCTTCATTGATGTGGATGGGGGCGTGCTCGCCCCTCCGTTTCCTGTAGTCCACGATCAGAAGGCATTTAGCATAGAAGGCATTTAGCTTGTCTGGTAGGCTCACTTGGCCATAGTGGAGTTTGGAGTGTGACTGTTTGAGGTTGTGGACAGGTGTCTTTTATACTGATAACAAGTTCATACAGGTGCCATTAATACAGGTAACGAGTGGAGGACAGAGGAGCCTCTTAAAGAAGAAGTTACAGGTCTGTGAGAGCCAGAAATCTTGCTTGTTTGTAGGTGACCAAATACTTATTTTCCACCATAATTTGCAAATAAATTCATTAAAAATCCTACAATGTGATTTTCTTGATTTATTTTTCTCAATTTGTCTGTCATAGTTGACGTGTACCTATGATGAAAATTACAGGCCTCTCTCATCTTTTTAAGTGGGAGAACTTGCACAATTGGTGGCTGACTAAATACTTTTTTCCCCCACTGTATATTGCATAACACTACCTTAATCCCATTTCTAAGAGCCTCAATGTCACGACCCGGTGCGAGAAACAGTCACTAATAATTGTCAGAACCCAGAAGATGAGGCAGACACAGCTGTACTAGAGATGGTGGTTTAATAAAAGAACAAAATCTTCAGGCAAAGAAACTAAATCCACAATGTCCAAAAATAAAGCCAAGAGGCACAAAGAGGAAAACCTCCAAAAAAACAAAAGAAACTCCACAAAGTGGTAAAAAACAGCAGGGAAAAACAAACCTCAAAAGACTACTCAAACAAAACACAAGAACTAAACCAGAGAACCTCTGGAAAATCCCACCAGAGAAATGTCTATATAAAACAAGGCTTGGGCTGGGGCTGGGTGCTAACTTACAAACACTGAGCAAGGAACTGAGGAACACACAGGGTATAAATACTAACAAGGGAATGACCTACAGGTGCAAACAATAATTAGAGCAAGAAAAACAAAAGGTACAAAAAAGGTGCAATGGGGACATCTAGTGACCAAAACCCGAACAGTCATGGCCAAAACCTGACAGAATCCCCCTCCTAGGAACGGCTCCTGACGTTCCTACCAGCCTTCTCAGGGTGGAGGGCCCTGAACTGACGAATGAGGTCAGGGTCCTGTATGTCCTTGGCAGGAACCCAGGAGCGCTCCTCGGGACCGTAGCCTTCCCAGTCCACCAGATACTGCCAGGACCGCTGCACCCGGCGGGAATCCAGTATCCGGTGGACGGTATAAGCCGACTGGCCACCGATGACACGGGGCGGAGGGGGGAGGTCTGCCTGCCGGGATAAGGGGAGAAAAACAACAGGTTTTAATAAAGAAATGTGAAATGTTGGATTGATCTTAAGTGATCTGGGTAAGTGCAGGCGAAAAGTAACGGGATTGACTCTCCTGGCAATCTTAAAGGGACCGATGAACCTCTGGGACAGCTTGCGAGACTCCACCCGTAGTGGTAGGTTCTTAGTTGAGAGCCATACTCTCTGGCCGGGGTACAGGGTAGGACCGGGACGGCGACCTCTGTTGGCTTGTCGTTGGTACTGCTGAGAGGAACGCAGAAGATTAAGACGTGCCTTCTTCCACGTAAGCCGACAGCGTCTGATGAACCTCGAGGCTGAAGGCACTCTGACTTCTGCCTCCTGGTCCGGGAACAATAGAGGCGCATAGCCAAACTGACACTCATGCGGGGACATACCAGTGGAGGAGGAGCACAAGGTGTTGTGCGCGTACTCGGCCCAAACAATGAAGGATGACCAAGTGGACGGGTTGTTGGAAACCATGCATCTGAGGGTGGTTTCCAGCTCCTGATTCATCCTCTCAGTTTGGCCATTGGACTCGGATGGTACCCTGAAGATAAACTGGCCGTGGCCCCTATGAGTTGGCAGAAGGCCTTCCAAAACCTTGAGGCGAACTGGGGACCTCTGTCGGAAACCATATCTTGCGGGAATCCCAAAGACTCGGAACACATGGTTAATCACCAACTCAGCTGTTTCCTTGGCAGAAGGTAATTTGGTCAAAGGAACAAACCTGGCCGCCTTAGAAAACCTGTCGATGATGACTAGGATCGTAGTATTACCATGGGACGGAGGAAGGCCAGTAATAAAGTCCAACGAGATATGGGACCAGGGTCGGTGGGGAATAGATAGAGGGTGAAGGAGTCCTTGAGGGCGGAGGTGAGAAGATTTGCCCTGGCAGCACACGGAACAGGCCTTGATGAAAGTGGCAACGTCTTCTTTTATGGTGGGCCACCAGAACTTACGCTGGATGAACTCCAAGGTGCGGCCTACGCCCGGGTGACAGGTGAGGCGAGAGGAGTGCCCCCACCGAAGGACTTGGGACCTTGCTGCCTTGGGAACAAACAACCGATTAGCAGGACCTCCTCCAGGGCCCGGTTCGATGGCTTGAGCTTGTTTCACGGTATCCTCCACTTGCCACGAGATCGGAGCCACGATCTTAGCGGCCGGAAGGACAGTCATGTCAGTATCTTCTCGAATGGCAGGAGAGTAGATTCGTGACAAGGCGTCCGGTTTGAGATTCTTCGACCCGGGTCTATAGGTGAGGATAAACTGAAATCGGCTGAAGAAAAGAGACCATCGAGCTTGTCTGGCGTTCAACCGCTTCGCCTGCTGGATATACTCCAGATTCTTGTGGTCCGTAAGCACTTGAAACGGTTGAGAAGCCCCCTCGAGCCAGTGTCTCCATTCCTTCAATGCCATCTTAACCGCTAGGAGTTCACGATCCCCCACATCGTAATTCCTCTCGGCCGGGGTAAGCCGGTGAGAGAAGAAGGCGCAAGGATGAAGCTTCTTGTCTTCACCCCTCTGAGACAGGACAGCTCCAACCCCAACCTCTGATGCGTCTACCTCCACCACAAAAGGTTCATCCGCCGTTGGTAGTGTCAGGATGGGAGCAGAGAGGATGCGCTGCTTGAGTCCTTGGAAGGCCGTCTCAGCTTCTCTACCCCACAGAAACCTTGTGTTGCCACCCTTGGTTAACGCCGAGAGAGGGGCTGCCACCGAGCTGAAGTTCTTGATGAACTTGCGGTAAAAATTGGTGAAGCCCAGGAAACGCTGAACTTCCTTAACGGACTTGGGGGTGGGCCAATCCGCTACCGCCTCTACCTTCTTGGGGTCCATCTGGACTTGTCCGGGTTCCACTATAAATCCCAGGAATTGTACTCGAGAGGAATGGAATTCACACTTCTCCGGCTTAACGTACAAATGGCTGTCTAGGAGGCGTTTGAGCACTTGTCTGACATGCTTAGTGTGTTCTTGAAGGGAGCTCGAAAAGATGAGGATGTCATCCAAGTAAACAAACACAAAGATGTTAAGCATATCCCTAAGCACATCGTTTATGAGCGCTTGGAACACAGCCGGAGCGTTGGTCAGGCCGAAGGGCATCACCGAGTATTCGTGAGTGACCAGTAGGCGTGTTGAAAGCGGTCTTCCACTCGCCCCGGGTTTGATCCGCACAAGATGGTATGCGTTCCGCAGGTCAAGCTTAGTGAAGACAACTGCTTCCTGGAGCAGCTCAAAGGCTGTGGCCATAAGGGGTAGCGGGTAGCGGTTACGGACGGTTATGGCATTGAGTCCCCGGTAGTCGATGCAAGGTCGTAATCCACCGTCTTTCTTGGCCACAAAGAAAAACCCTGCTCCCGCCGGCGAGGTAGATGGACGCATGAGGCCTGCTGTCAGAGCGTCCTTGATGTAGGTATCCATAGCAGCTCGTTCGGGAGGAGAAAGGGAAAAGATCCGACCCCTGGGAGGGCAGGTCCCCGGCAACAGGTCGATGGTGCAATCGTAAGGTCTATGGGGTGGTAGTTTGGTGGTCCCTCTGTTTGCTAAATACCAGTTTGAGGTCATGGTAACACTCGGGAACTCGGGACAAGTCGATGGATTCTAGAGACTCGGAAGGAGAACTCTGGGAACTCGGGAAGATACAAGTGGCTTGGCACGTAGGACCCCACTGCTTGATAGTGCCCACAGACCAGTCGATGTGAGGGTTATGGCTGTGAAGCCAGGGATAACCAAGGACGAGAGGAAACTCGGAACAGGAGATCAGATGAAAGTTCATCACTTCCTGGTGTTGGGAAACTGAAAGTCGTAAGGGGGTAGTGGCATGAGTGACAAGTCCAGATCCCAAAGGACTTCTATCCAACGTAGTAACCCTTATGGGGTCACTTAGAGGTTCAGAAGGAACGCCATTCTCCTTCGCCCAGATCCCATCCATGAAGTTACCTGCGGCTCCAGAGTCTACCAAGGCTTGAAGAGAAAACTCGTGGTCGTCCCAGGAAAGGGTAACTGGAATGAGCAGGCGGGAGTTGGATGGATGGGAGGAGGTTATGTTTCCCGTTACAGTCCTCCCAGGCCTGCACGGGAGAGTGCGTTTCCCTGGAGCCCGGGACACGTGGAGCGGAAATGGCCCGGTTTGCCGCAATATAGACAGCATCGCTCCCTCATCCGGCGGTCTCTCTCAGCCTGGGAGATGCGTCCAACCTGCATGGGTTCTGGTGGAGCCAGCGAGGATAAAGGTGGAGACTCGGAGCTGGAACCGATAGGAGCTAGGGTGAGCAGTCTATGGTTTTGTTCTCTCTCTCTCAGACGCTGGTCTATGCGTGAAGCCAACTTGATAAGGGACTCGAGGTTGTCCGGTGGTTCCCGAGTGGCCAGTTCATCTTGGATGGTGTCAGAAAGACCCTTCAAAAAAACACACTGTGAGCGCCTCGTCGTTCCAGCCACTTGCTGCTGCCACAGTGCGGAACTGGATGGCATAGTCCGTCACGCTGCGCCGACCTTGGCGGAGAGTCAGGAGCTGTTTGGCTGAGTCAGGGCCGTTGGTAGGACCTTGAAACACTCGCTTGAATTCTTCAGCAAAGGTAGAGTAGCTTGCACAGCAGGGACTTTGGGCATCCCACACAGCAGTAGCCCAGGCTAGGGCCTTTTCCGACAGCAGGGTGATGATATATGCTATCTTGGACCGGTCGGTGGGAAACGACGATGGTTGCAGCTCAAAGGAGAGAGAACATTGGGTGAAAAACCCCTTACAAACACTCGGATCCCCTGAGAACCGTTGGGGAGGCGGCAGACGAGGTTCAGCCAGGGGATTAACTGCCAGGGGCCCTTGAATCGGATGAACTGGAGCAGAAGCGGTTGCCGGGGAAAGTCGATCCGAAATCTGCTTTATGGAAGTCAGCATCTCTGACAGAAGTTGAGAATGTCTAGCCATTAAGGCCTCTTGCTGAACCAGAGCAGCTTCGTGGCGTTGGACAGTCCCCTCATGGTGGGACAGCATGGAAAAAGATCCTGGGTACTGGCTGCCTCTGGGTTCATAATAATGGCTCAGTGTTTCTGTCACGACCCGGTGCGAGAAACAGTCACTAATAATTGTCAGAACCCAGAAGATGAGGCAGACACAGCTGTACTAGAGATGGTGGTTTAATAAAAGAACAAAATCTTCAGGCAAAGAAACTAAATCCACAATGTCCAAAAATAAAGCCAAGAGGCACAAAGAGGAAAACCTCCAAAAAAACAAAATAAACTCCACAAAGTGGTAAAAAACAGCAGGGAAAAACAAACCTCAAAAGACTACTCAAACAAAACACAAGAACTAAACCAGAGAACCTCTGGAAAATCCCACCAGAGAAATGTCTATATAAAACAAGGCTTGGGCTGGGGCTGGGTGCTAACTTACAAACACTGAGCAAGGAACTGAGGAACACACAGGGTATAAATACTAACAAGGGAATGACCTACAGGTGCAAACAATAATTAGAGCAAGAAAAACAAAAGGTACAAAAAAGGTGCAATGGGGACATCTAGTGACCAAAACCCGAACAGTCATGGCCAAAACCTGACACTCAATGCAGATATGACTGACAAACTCATCAGTGTTGCTTCAACATTACAAAATTAAGTATTTTGCTTATCAGAATAATCACCCCATTTTGTTTGGAATTAAATGAGCTATGATAACCTTCTGCAACCCAGCCTCCTCTAAATTTCAGTGCCTCTGTATCTGTTTAATGGGATTCCTGTATGAACACAATATCCGCCTGTTTTGATTTTAAACATGTCAATATCTTTTTCCTCTTCACTTGGTTACCACAACCATTTATGTTCCAAGAGATTATGTTTACATAACGACTAGCCATATTTGCGCTGAGTAGTTACAGCCTGTGAGCGTGAAGTGTCCCATTTAACACACGTGACAACTATAATGAATTATTATATAACATTTCACAATATATGCTCCAGCTGTACAATAAAACTGTGTAAATAAACGTAGAAAACCAATCCCAAAATAAAACTAGGAACGTAACGTTGCTTCTCGATGAGTCAATCATCACAGGACTGTCTTTGATGCTGCAAAATTCCTTATGGTCCGTGAGGCGCTTGAAAGGCTAAATTAGCAACACTCCGCAGAGTCCCGCAAACATATAGGTTACCTTCATTTGTATAGTAAACGGCATACAATTCAACTTGTCTTTTACCTTGTCTTGTCTTCTTTATCTAGGCTAAACATCTTGCTCTAGCAAGAATCTCTCTGCCTCCATGTTGTCCTTGAAAATCTTTTTCTTTCCCTTCCAAGTAAAGAGCAGGGTCGCTGGGAATGCCAGTGTGTGCCTGACGTTCTTCTTGTGTAGTTGTTTCTTCGCCGTTGCAAACTTCCTCTTCATTGCCAGTTCCTTGGACAGGTCCAGGAAAAAAGACAACCAACGGTCTTCCCACTGAACGTCACCCTTTTCTTTTGCCGCTTGAAGTACCTTGTCCCGGGCTGTAGATCTTAGGAAGCGGATGAGAACAGTTCTCGGGGGGCCCATTCTCGTCCGGCATGGTTAAACTGCGATGGGTTCGTTCAATTTCGAATTCGTGCCTGTCGTCAAATCCAAATCCTTCTGCGATGATTTTCTGCACACACGAGATTAGTCCACCGCCAGCCTCACTGCCCTCTTTCAGATGAACCAGTCTCACCGTATTTCTCCTACTCCTGTTCTCAAGTTCTTCGACACGATTCCACAATATGTCCAGCTTTTTTTCGTGATTCTCATTACCCTTCTCCAGACGGGAGATGGCATCCTTCACTGTCGAAATCCATCCCTCTGCCCCATCCATCCTCTCTTGTATCGTATCAACTTTTTCCTTTAGCTCGGTAGTTGTTGTTTATATCGTGGAGACATTGGATGCAATATCCAACAAAATCGTGTTCATCTTTCCCATTTGCTCAAATAGATCCTTTAGATTTACTGATTTCTCTGGGTTTACGTGTTTATCCATGTCTTGGTGAGGGGATTCGGGAGGACTTGCTGTTTGTTTGCTAGTCGATGTGGACTTCTGTGAATACCGCGTGTTAGGCTTGAATAGGTTTTTAGCGTGTGTTGACATTCCAAAAACGCCATTTTAGCGGGATGTTTCAAAATGTAAAGGATCTTTATATTAAACTGTACTTCAAGTCAATATATTAAGAGAAAAATGAAAGTGTATGCCATTGAATTTCAGTATTTACATGCGGGTATTAGGAGCGCTCTAAGGTGATGCCATCTTTTTCGGCAGTTCCACGTGACTCCTTGTGTGCATTTCTGTGTGTGGAGTAATGGTGATCTAGAGTTTTGCCGCCTCTACTTGCACAGGTGACATGCTGGTAAAAATTAGGTAAAAGGATTTCAGTTTCCCCGCATTAAAATCACTGACCACAAGAAACGCAGCAACTGAATGTGCATTTTCTTGTTTGCTTATGGCCCCTTTCTGTGTTTTCAAACATTGCCGCACGAGGGCGATGCGCGCAAGTTGGTGGCAGAACAAGGGGGAGTTCTTACAGAACGCCAGCAAAAAAAGCCAATTTTACATGTTGCTTATGAGTGCATTTCACACTACTTTTGGATGATAATTGCCTTTTAAGGCTCGTATGAATGTCCTGCTTGATATACAGGTAAAAGTCAGTAAATTAGAATATTTTGAAAAACTTGATTTATTTCAGTAATTGCATTCAAAAGGTGTAACTTGTACATTATATTTATTCATTGCACACAGACTGATGCATTCAAATGTTTATTTCATTTAATTTTGATGATTTGAAGTGGCAACAAATGAAAATCCAAAATTCCGTGTGTCACAAAATTAGAATATTGTGTAAGGGTTACATTTTGAAGACACCTGGTGCCACAAACTAATCAGCTGATTAACTCAAAACACCTGCAAAGGGCTTTAAATGGTCTCTCAGTCCAGTTCTGAAGCCTACACAAACATGGGGAAGACTTCAGATTTGACAGCTGTCCAAAAGGCGACCATCGACACATTGCACAAGGAGGGAAAGACACAAAAGGTTATTGCAGAAGAGGCTGGCTGTTCTCAGAGCTCTGTGTCCAAACACATTAATAGAGAGGCAAAGGGAAGGAAAAACTGTGGTCAGAAAAAGTGTACAAGCGATAGGGATCACCGCGCCCTAGTCAAGATTGTGAAAAAAAAACCATTCAAAAATGTGGGGGAGATTCACAAGGAGTGGACAGCTGCTGGAGTCAGGGCTTCAAGATCCACCACCAAGAGACGCTTGAAAGACATGGGTTTCAACTGCCGCATACCTCGTGTCAAGCCACTGTTGACCAAGAAACAGCGCGAAAAGCGTCTCACCTGAAAAAAAAAAAAAAAGAGCTGGACTGCTGCTGAGTGGTCTAAAGTCATGTTTTCTGACGAAAGCAAATTTTGCATTTCCTTTGGAAATCGAGGTCCCAGAGTCTGGAGGAAGACAGGAGAGGCACAGGATCCACGTTGCCTGAAGTCTAGTGTAAAGTTTCCACCATCAGTGATGGTTTGGGGTGCCATGTCATCTGCTGGTGTCGGTCCACTCTGTTTCCTGAGATCCAGGGTCAACGCAGCCGTCTACCAGCAAGTTTTAGAGCACTTCATGCTTCCTGCTGCTGACCTGCTCTATGGAGATGGAGATTTCAGGTTCCAACAGGACTTGGCGCCTGCACACAGCGCAAAATCTACCCGTGCCTGGTTTACGGACCATGGTATTTCTGTTCTAAATTGGCCAGCCAACTCCCTGACCTTAGCCCCATAGAAAATCTGTGGGGTATTGTGAAAAAGGAAGATGCAGAATGCCAGACCCAACAACGCAGAAGAGTTGAAGGCCACTATCAGAGCAACCTGGGCTCTCATAACACCTGAGCAGTGCCAGAAACTCATCGACTCCATGCCACGCCGCATTAATGCAGTAATTGAGGCAAAAGGAGCTCCAACCAAGTATTGAGTATTGTACATGCTCATATTTTTCATTTTCATACTTTTCAGTTGGCCAACATTTCTAAAAAATCCCTTTTTTGTATTAGCCTTAAGTAATATTCTAATTTTGTGACACACGGAATTTTGGATTTTCATTTGTTGCCACTTCAAATCATCAAAATTAAATGAAATAAACATTTGAATGCATCAGTCTGTGTGCAATGAATAAATATAATGTACAAGTTACACCTTTTGAATGCAATTACTGAAATAAATCAAGTTTTTCAAAATATTCTAATTTACTGACTTTTACCTGTAATGTTTGTGTCATTATCGCAAATCAACTGCATTATAGTTCAAAAACACTTCAACTTCAACCAGAAAAATGGCTCTTTGGCTAGCTTTTGCTACAACCTATATCAATGAGCGTTAGCATTCTAGCTAACAACTGCTGCATCCAAAATAGTTATTTTGCAAAGATCTCAACCAAATATAATCTTAGCGACTGTTCAAGCAAGAATCAAAACATAATTGTAAGCGTATGAGAACCCCAAAAAGTAATTTTGTTTAGAAGTAATAAAAATGTAAATCTAGGCTATGTTGAATGGGCGCAGATGGCGATGGCTTTCTCACTGCCGCCAAGAGTCGCGCGCATCTGTAGGTGGTGTCAGTGTGTCGTGTACTGGAAAAGGGTTTATACAGCTCGATGAGTGCGGTCTTAGTGCCAGCATCGGTTTGTGGTGGTAAATAGACAGTTACGAAAAATATACACTGAACTCCAAAAGCATTGGGACAGTGACAAATGTGTTGTTCTTTTCATTCTGTAATGATACAATGACTAGAGTGGTTAGAGTGCAGACTGTCAGCTTTAATTTGAGGGTATGTTCATCCATATCGGGTGAACAGTTTAATACATAGTCCCGCCATTTTAGGGGACCAAAAGTATTGGGGCAAATTCACTTATATGTGTATAAAATAGTCAAAAGTTTAGTATTTGGTCCAATATTCCTAGCACGCAATGATTACATCAAACTTGTGACTCTACAAACTTGTTGGATACATTTACTGTTTGTTTTGGTTGTGTTTCAGATTATTTTGTGCCAAATAAAAATGAATGTATTGTGTCATTTTGGAGTTGCTTTTATTGTAAATAAGAATATAATATGTTTCTAAACACTTCTACATTAATGTGGATGTTACCATAATTACGGATAATCCTGAATGAATCGTGAATAGTGATGAGTGAGAAAGTTACAGTCGCACAAATATCATACCCCCAAGACACGCTAACCTCTCACCATTACAATAACAGGGGAGGTTAGCGTGTCGGGGGGTGGGGGGGTGGGGGGGGATGATATATATGCCTCTGTAACTTTCTCACTCATTATTATTCACAAACGTTTGACTACTTTAATACACATATAAGTTAATTTGTCACCCGATATGTATGAAAATACCCTCAAATTAAAGCTGACAGTCTGCACTTTAACCTCATAGTCATTGTATCATTTGAATTCCAAAGTGCTGGAGTACAGATTCAAAAATTTGTCACTGTCCCAATACTTTTGGAGCTCACTGTAGATGAAAACTTTCTTGGTAAATAGTATGGTCTGCAGCTTATCATGAGGTATTCTAACTAAGGTGAACAAAAACTCAAGACTTCCTTAACATTAGAGATCACACACCAGCTGTTGTTAACAAAGAGACACACCCCTCCACCCTTCCCCTTACCTGAGTCTGCCGTCCGGTCTTGATGATGCAGAGAAAAACCAGCCAGATGTACTGTACACTGAGTGTTCAAAACGTTAGGAGCACCTGCTCTTTTCATGACATAGACTGACCAGGTGAATCCAGGTGAAAGCTTTGATCCCTTATTGATGTCACTCGTTAAATCCACTTCAATCAGTGTAGATGGAAGGGAGGAGATAGGTTAAAGAATGATTTTTAAGCTTTGAGACAATTGACACATGGAATGTGTATGTGTGCCATTCAGAGGGTGAATGGGCAAGACAAAATATTTAAGTGTCTTTGAACAGGTTATGGTAGTATGTGCCAGGCACACTGGTTTGAGTGTTTCACGCTCAACAGATTCCCGTGTGCACCGGTTTGAGTGTTTCACGCTCAACAGATTCCTGTGTGCATACATAAGTATTCAGACCCTTTGCTATGAGACTCGAAATTGAGCTCAGATGCATCCTGCTTCCATTGGTCATCCTGTGGTAAATTGAGACACAG
The DNA here is from genome assembly GCF_020615455.1 of Coregonus clupeaformis. Classification (NCBI taxonomy): domain Eukaryota; kingdom Metazoa; phylum Chordata; class Actinopteri; order Salmoniformes; family Salmonidae; genus Coregonus; species Coregonus clupeaformis. The sequence continues at coordinate 20,594,584 of NC_059222.1, forward strand.
ATCTGGGGAAGGGTACCAAAACATTTCTGCAGCATTGAAGGCCTCCATAATTCTTAAATGGAAGAAGTTTGGAACCACCAAGACTCTTCCTAGAGCTGGCTGCCAGGCCAAACTGAGCAATCGGGAGAGAAGGGCCTTGGTAAGGGAGGTGACCAAGAACCCAATGGTCACTCTGATAGAGCTCCAGAGTTCCTCTGTGGTGATGGGAGAACCTTCCAGAAGAACAACCATCTCTGCAGCACTCCACCAATCAGGCCTTTATGGTAGAGTGGCCAGACGGAAGCCACTCCTCAGTAAAAGGCATATGACAGCCCACTTGGAGTTTGCCAAAAGGCACCTAAAGGACTCAGACCATGAGAAACAGATTCTCCAGTCTGATGAAACCTTTGGCCTGAATGCCAAGCATCACATCTGGAGGAAACCTGGCACCATCCCTACGGTGAAGCATGGTGGTGGCAGTGTCATGCTGTGGGGATGTTTTTCAGCAGCAGGGACTGGGAGACTAGTCAGGATCGAGGGAAAGATGAACAGAGCAAAGTACAGAGAGATTGTTGATGAAAACCTACTCCAGAGCACTAAGGACCTCAGACTGGGGCAAAGGTTCACCTTCCAACAGGACAACAACTCTAAGCACACAGTCAAGGCAATGCAGGAGTGGCTTCGCGACAAGTCTCTGAATGTCCTTGAATGGCCCAGCCAGAGCCCGGACTTGAACCCAATCGAACATCTCTGGAGAGACCTGAAAATAGCTGTGCAGCGAGGATCTGCAGAGAAGAATGGGAAAAACTCCCCAAATACAGGTGTGCCAAGCTCGTAGCGTTATACCCAAGAATGCTCAAGGCTGTAATCGCTGCCAAAGGTTCTTCAACAAAGTACTGAGTAAAGTGTCTGAATACTTATATAAATGTGATATTTCCGTTTTAAATTTTTTTCTAAAACCCTGTTTTTGCTCTGTCATTATGGGGTATTGTGTGTAGATTGATGAGGGGAAAAAACGATGTAATCAATTTTAGAATAAGTCTGTAACGTAACAAAATGTGGAAAAAGTCAAGGGGTCTGAATACTTTCCGAATGCATTCGCGCTCTCTCTCTCTTTTCCCCCCTCGTAGAGCCGGGTATGTATTGACCATTTATACTGACCACAGTATGTACTGACTACAACCCTCTTTGGGAGATTAAGATGAGCAGTGAAATTCTTTCTCTATGTTGGCCCAGCTGTTGGAAGGAAAACAGCCAATCTACAGATCACGTCTTCAGGTCAACCATCTTTGATTATTTTGATGGGCATAAGTGGCTACATTTGGGAGATATTGGGCTCCCGAGTGGCGCAGCGGTCTAAGGCACTGCATCTCAGTGCTTGAGGCGTCACTACAGACTCCCTGGTTCGATTCCAGGCTGTATCACAACCGGCCGTGATTGAGAGTCCCATAGGGCGGCGCACAATTGGCCTGGGTTTGGCCGGTGTAGGCCGTCATTGTAAATAAGAACTTGTTCTTAACTGACTTGCCTAGTTAAAAGATCAAATATAAAAAATATTGTGACGATCGAAGTCACTACCAGTAAATTAAATACGAAGGGGATCAGCCTATGTGCTGTACTTGTGACAGATTTGTTGGCAGATTCACAGTAATGTGCTTTGCTAGAATTGATAATGGTCTGTGGTTGTGTAGATGCTGTTAATGATAATGCCAATGTGGGTTTTAAACCAGTTTGTTCAGGAAGCAGTCTTACAGAGTGTTCAGAAGCTGGGTGAGAGACAACCACACATGCGAGTAGGACTCATCACCTTCAACAATCAGGTATAATATTTTTTTCCATTAACATAATTTACTATTTCTGCGTGTTGATATCTAATGAAATCGTGTTTTCATGCTCTTTACATAGCGTTTTTCGCAGATTCATTGGCTGTAGGTATTAAATCTGTGTTTTCTGTGTGACATTTCATATGCACCAGAGGAGACTGGTGGGAGGAGCTATAGGAGGACAGGCTCATTGTAATGGCTGTTATGGAATTAATGGAGTGCAGTCAAACGTGGTTTTCATATGTTTGATACCACTCCATTTATTCCATTCCAGCCATTACAATGAGCCCGTTCTCCGATAGCTCCTCCCACCAGCCTCCACTGATTTGGATTCAAGATTTGGATGCATTCATCCAATATTTGGATGTGAATCTGAAGTTGTTTTGATCAGTATCTTCAGATCATCCACTGATGTTTGTCTTGCCAGGTGACTGCATGGCTATTTTACCTTGAATTAAGACATTTTCATACAGGCTATGTTGATAGTCTTTTAGGTATTAACATAAATTATTTTCAGTTATTGAATACTATAAGCAATCACTTAAGTAACCCTTTCTCTCATAGGGTGACAGTGGCAGTGTTGGCTATTGAGGGGAAAGACTGCAGACTTGATGAGCTGGGGAGACTAGCAGATCGTACTGGCAGAAGGGTATGTGATACAATAAAGCAGGGCTCGCCAACCCTGTTCCTGGAGAGCTACCTTCCTGTAGGTTAATTCCAACCCCAGTTGTAACTAACCTGATTCAGATTATCAACCAGCTAATTATTAGAATCAGGTGCGCTAGATTGGGGTGGGAGCGAAAACCAACAGGATGGTAGCTCTCCAGGAACAGGGTTGGAGTGCCCTGCAATAAATAATCTTATATGACTCTCCTTTGTGATGTGTATGTTTTGGAGCTACAATTCTATTTGGCTTGTTTGTGATCAGAGTCAGTTGTGGAAGATGTGTCTTTTTAATATGGTACTGTATATGTCTTCTTTTCCCCCTAGGTGGTGATAGCAAGTCCACATGAACTACACACTGAATTTGAGGAGATTAGAGAAAACAGGACGATAGCTACACATTGTAATAATAATATGCCATTTAGCAGACGCTTTTATCCAAAGCGACTTAGTCATGCGTGCATACATTTTTTTTGTTGTTGTGTGTATTCGATCCCGGGGATCGAACCCACTACCTTGGCGTTACAAGCGCCGTGCTCTACCAGCTGAGCTACAGAGGACCACACTTGCTGCTCCCCACAACTCTGTAAGTGTTGAATTACACATCTGTATAGTAATTTGTGTTTACAAATATAGTATATGTATGTGTGTGGGCAGGGGTGGACTGGGACAAGAATCCTGGCATTGTATCCAAACCAGCCCACATCACTGTGCAGGCCACCAGCCATACACACACCCCAGCCCCACACATATACCCTCACCCTACACACCCTACTTAGACACAGGCACTAGTGCTGACACATAACATTGGCAGAACAGTACAGCGTTTCTCAACCATTTCTGTACCAGTGACTGGTGAGACATGGTCCTCCTCCTCTCTTTTAACCAGCTCATGTTTAAAACAAATACAATTTGTAAAAACACCACTGGAGATACAACTCAACACTAAACTGTGCCTCTGCTCTAGCCATTTTGTTTGCCTACTTGTTGTGCTATCTATCTGTCTCAACATCTTCTTTCACTCTGTGCTTCTCTGTCTGCCTGTCTGTATGCTTAAGCCATATACAGTTGAAGTCGGAAGTTTACATACACTTAGGTTGGAGTCATTAAAACTTGTTTTTCAACCACTCCATAAATTTCTTGTTAACAAACTATAGTTTTGGCAAGTCGGTTAGGACATCTACTTTGTGCATGACACAAGTAATTTTTCCAACAATTGTTTACAGACAGATTATTTCACTTATAATTCACTGTATCACAATTCTACTGGGTCAGAAGTTTACATACACTAAGTTGACCGTGCCTTTAAACAGCTTGGAAAATTCCAGAAAATGATGTCATGGCTTTAGAAGCTTCTGATAGGCTAATTGACATCATTTGAGTCAATTGGAGGTGTACCTGTGGATGTATTTCAAGGCCTACCTTCAAACTCAGTGCCTCTTTGCTTGACATCATGGGAAAATCAAAAGAAATCAGCCTAGACCTCAGGAAAAAAATGGTAGACCTCCACAAGTCTGGTTCATCCTTGGGAGCAATTTCCAAACGCCTGAAGGTACCACGTTCATCTGTACAAACAATAGTACGCAAGTATAAACACCATGGGACCACGCAGCTGTCATACCGCTCAGGAAGGAGACGCGTTCTGTCTCCTAGAGATGAACGTACTTTGGTGCGAAAAGTGCAAATCAATCCTAGAACAACAGCAAAGAACCTTGTGAAGATGCTGGAGGAAACAGGCACAAACGTATCTATATCCACAGTAAACCGAGTCCTATATCGACATAACCTGAAAGGCCACTCAGCAAGGAAGAAGCCACTGCTCCAAAACTGCCATAGAAAAGCCAGACTACGGTTTGCAATTGCACATGGGGACAAAGAGCGTACTTTTTGGAGAAATGTCCTCTGGTCTGATGAAACAAATATAGAATTGTTTGGCCATAATGACCATCGTTATGTTTGGAGGAAAAAGGGGGTAACTTGCAAGCCGAAGAACACCATCCCAACCGTGAAGCACGGGGGTGGCAGCATCATGATGTGGGGGGGCTTTGCTGGAGGAGGGACTGGTGCACTTCACAAAATAGATGGCATCATGAGGAAGGAAAATTATGTAGATATATTGAAGCAACATCTCAAGACATCAGTCAGGAAGTTAAAGCTTGGTCGCAAATGGGTCTTCCAAATGGACAATGACCCCAAGCATACTTTCAAAGTTGTGGCAAAATGGCTTAAGGGCAACAAAGTCAAGGTATTGGAGTGGTGTAGTATCTGAACAGTTTATAATTTTGGCTGACGTTTGCAAATGGTGTGTTAGATGAACTTTACTTTGCCTTGCTGAAACATCTGGAAAGCATTACTATAGGGGCCCCCTGAAACAGAGGAGACTTGGATATGTGGAAGCCAGGGATTGGTCTATTCAAAACACCCATATTATGTTACATAGGATAAATACCATGTTTGAACAAAGGACTGGGAGAATAATCATTTTTAGATTGGGTTAGTTGTTCTCCGGATTTCTGCAGAAATCTGTAAATTGACGCTGGAACCTTTGATATAATAAACCTTTATAATCAGGTACAGTGTCAGCGGATTTTCTTGTCTACACAGCATATCAGCATCGTTGTCTCGACACCACAGTGGCCATCACAAAGCTCTGACCTCAATCCTACAGAACATTTGTGGGCGGAACTGAAAAAGCATGTGCGAGCAAGGAGCCCTACAAACCTGACTCAGTTACACCAGCTCTGTCAGGAGGAATGGGCCAAAATTCACCCAGCTTATTGTGGGAAGCTTATGGAAGGCTACCCAAAACGTTTGACCCAAGTTAAACAATTTAAAGGCAATGCTACCAAATACTAATTGAGTGTATGTAAACTTCTGACCCACTAGGAATGTGATGAAAGAAATAAAAGCTGAAATAAATCATTCTTTCTACTATTATTCAGACATTTCACATTCTTAAAATAAAGTGGTGATCATAACTGACCTAAGACAGGGAATTTGTACTAGGATTAAATGTCAGGAATTGTGAAAAACTGAGTTAAAATGTATTTGGCTAAGGTGTATGTAAACTTCCGACTTCAACTGTACATTATAAAAGCCATGCTAACGGCTTAGGCTATATTGCTAATTAGTGTTCCCCTGAATCAACACCTACCCTAAGTGTTAATTACTATTACAGTGCTCCAGACTAACATTTCCCCTGGTGTCACTGGTGCCACAAACTTTTACAGTTGGTGGTATCAGTCCATGATTTGGTCAGACTCAAATCATGAGTAATCATCTTCATAGTGAGGTACAATAAATACTGAGGTATTCAAGAAATAAGTTGTTTCATCTAACACGTCCTAGCAGGAATGCATGATTCAATATATCTTTATGTGCACCTGATCAAGATTGTCATGAATTTTGGGTTGACAATTACACTATAGTTGCTATATATTACTGTCGAAATAGGACTTTTTTGTTTAATAGAGATTAATTACATACATCTTTATGTGCAATAACTAATATCATAGGCTAATTCATTTGGGGTTCAACACCTGAGGAAGTACAAACTCAAAACACATTAACTAGATCGCTAACGCAAAAAAATAACACCCACCGCTAGTAACCATGTATTCATCCAACAGTACATTTTATGTGCTAAAAAAACGTTGCAGTTATAGGCTACTACCCATGAGACCTATAGACCTATGCCCTCGTAATGGCAGGTGCGCATTTTATGCGCGCGCCGCTCCATATCTCAAAGCCATATCAAATATTTTGGTTGTAAAATAGTTTCTATTGAGCTGAATATTGAGAGTTGAGAAATAACAATTATGCCTACAGAAAACTGACTCCATCCTCTCTTCGACAGGGACAAGGGGACGAAGCTTCCAGAGCTGTGATTTTCCCACAATTGCATTTTGGAATGTTAATCTGATCAGAAATCATTTTTCTCTTGAGAGCATGGGGGGGAGATTGAAAGTGGCAAGCTTATCACAGCAGCAGGCCCCAGCAAGGGCACATGCACAGGGGCAGGGAAGACACTTTCATTAAAGGAATCATATATAATGCACTTTACAGTTTGCCCAAATCATGGTTGTAGCAGCCCAAAAAATATTACGTTTTGAGTGAGGTGACAATGTAGAATATGCTCTTTCTATGTTTATAGGCATCCTTTCCGTTTTTTACGATCGATGATCTTGGATGTCTAACTGATGACAGAGTCGGAGCAGGTCTCTCTGCTGATGGCGTGTTTGACTTTTAATGTGAGTGTGCGTGACCTCAGCTCAGCCTATCAGAAAACCGGGCTGGCACATTTATGTTTTTTTTTAAACAGGCCCATGGCCCGCTGGCCATGTCACCTTTTTCATTTTTTTTATATAAAAAAATATTTGTGTGTGTGTCAATTTCGATCAGCTCACCCAAAAAAGAATTTGTCCAGCCCATCTGACATTTGCCAGAATTGCCAGATGACCAATCAAATCAAATCAAATCAATTCAAATTGTATTGGTCACATGCGCCGAATACAACAGGTGCAGACATTACAGTGAAATGCTTACTTACAGCCCTTAACCAACAGTGCATTTATTTTTAACAAAAAAAGTAAAAATAAAACAACAACAAAAAAAGTGTTGAGAAAAAAAGAGCAGAAGTAAAATAAAATAACAGTAGGGAGGCTATATATACAGGGGGGTACCGGTGCAGAGTCAATGTGCGGGGGCACCGGCTAGTTGAGATAGTTGAAGTAATATGAACATGTGGGTAGAGTTAAATAATTAACAGAGTAGCAGCAGCGTAAAAAGGATGGGGTGGGGGGGCAGTGCAAATAGTCCGGGTAGCCATGATTAGCTGTTCAGGAGTCTTATGGCTTGGGGGTAGAAGCTGTTGAGAAGTCTTTTGGACCTAGACTTGGCACTCCGGTACCGCTTGCCGTGCGGTAGCAGGGAGAACAGTCTTTGACTAGGGTGGCTGGAGTCTTTGACCATTTTGAGGGCCTTCCTCTGACACCGCCTGGTATAGAGGTCCTGGATGGCAGGAAGCTTGGCCCCAGTGATGTACTGGGCCGTACGCACGACCAATCCGCCCCTGTGTGTGGGTAGATGATGTTTGCATATGTACAATGCATTCCTAATGTGTCTGTGTCACCATCAGCAATTCTGAAAAGTTGTGTAAATGCATAAGAACCCTAGGGTGTGCTGACCAACTGACATTTTAAATCTGTCCCTGAACCAGTCTGTAATACCTACATGTTTCTTGCAGACCACCACTATGTTTCAAGCATACCACCCTGTGTCCAAGAACACCAATGTAACCTGTCTAAATGACTATCGCCCCGTAGCACTCACATCTGTTGCTATGAAAGGCTCACATCAACATCATCATCCCAGACACCCTGGACCCACTCCAATTCGCATACCGCCCCAACAGATCCACAGATTACGCAATCAGATTCACAGATGACGCAATCTCTATTGGGCTTCACACTGCCCTTTCCCACCTGGACAAAAGGAACACCTTTGTGAGAATGCTGTTCATTGACTACAGATCAGCGTTCAACACCATAGTGCCCTCCAAGCTCATCACTAAGCTAAGGACCCTGGGATTAAACACCTCCCTCTGCAACTGTATCCTGTACTTCCTGATGGGCTGCCCCCAGGTGGTGAGGGTAGGCAACATGGGGGCCCCTCAGTGGTGCGTGCTTAGTCCCCTCCGGTACTCCCTGATCACCCACGACTGCGTGGCCGTGCACAACTCCAACACCATCATTAAGTTTGCTGACGACACGACGGTGGTAGGCCTGATCACCGACAATGATGAGACAGCCTATAGGGAGGAGGTCAGCTTCAAGTTCCTCAATGTCCACATCACTAAGGACTTATCATGGTCAAAACACACCAACACAGTCGTGAAGAGGGCACGACAACACCTCTTCCCCTCAGGAGGCTGAAAAGATTTGGCATGGGTCCTCAGATCCTCAAAAGATTCTACAGCTGGCTATAGGGTGAATGCACCAATTGGTGAGTCGCTCTGGATAAGAGCGTCTGCTAAATGACGTAAATGTGCCCTTGAGCAAGGCACTTAACCCTAATTGCTCCTGTAAGTCGCTCTGGATAAGAGCGTCTGCTAAATGACTAAAATGTAAAATGTAAAATGTAATTGAGAGCATCTTGACTGGCTGCATCATCGCTAGGTATGGCAACTGCTTGGCATCCGATCGTAAGGCGCTACAGAGGGTAGTGCGTACGGCCCAGTACATCACTGGGGCTGAGCTCCCTTCCATCCAGGACCACTATACAAGGGGGTGTCAGAGGAAGGCCCTAAAAGTTGTAAAAGACTCTAGCCACCCAAATCATGGACTGTTCTCTCTGGTACCACACGGCAAGTGGTACAAGAGCGCCAAATCTGGGACAAATCTGAACAGCTTCTACCCCCAAGCCATAAGACTGGTGAACAGTTAATCAAATGGCTACCATTGGCATTCTTGCACTGGCTCTATGCACACTTACTGGACTCTACCCACACACTCACACATACTACACTGACACTCCAACACACATATACACACTCAGACCCTACATATGCTCAAACACACAAAAACATTGACTTGACTGGAAAAGGCCCTAATTCTCCCTTCCACTAGGTGTGTGAGAGGAGAGAGAGAGGCTGGGAAAAGCTGTAACTCTCCTCTCTCTCTCAGCTCAGTGGTCCTCTTCTCGCTGTTTCTGGCCATCATTCAGCCCAACTCATCCTAGGCCAGCGCCGCTCTAGCTGTCAGGGGCCGCTTCCGAGATGCCAGGAGAGAGTGGGAGACACAGAGGAAACTGATAGAGAGAGCCCTGTGAGTGATTATTTAGTTAGAAGGCTGACAGACAGCAGTGTGTGTGTGTGTGTGTGTGTGTGTGTGTGTGTGTGTGTGTGTGTGTGTGTGTGTGTGTGTGTGTGTGTGTGTGTGTGAGGAGACAGTGCCTTAGAATGGGAGCTAATTAGTGAGTGAGACTGACAGCAGGATTCACATGTGTGAACAAGGTCTGCTTTTTTTATTTGTGTGTGTGTGTGTGTGCATGTGTGTGCGTGCGTACCTTGGCTGGTCAATTTTGCAGTACATAGACATTTGTCAATTTGGGTTCTATTATAACAAACCTAACGCAATGGTAAATCTAAGCATTGCGGTAGCACTATAGGTCCGTAGGTGTGTCAGAAATATTTTCACAGCCAGAATTATGGGCGCAATAGCTGGCGGTGGCACGAAAGGGCTGGGTTTGAATGAATAAACAAGTTGTAGGTGTGACGAGGGCTTGGCCATTCATTGGCAAATCAAGGCGTTCCATGGCTTATTACTGTATGTGTTTGTCTCAAGTTCTGTAGGTTAATGACGGTCTTGCGTTGGAATATTCTCATCCTAGTCCATTGTGGATTGATACTACAGTTTATTACATAGCATAGGCTACAGTAAAGAGTGAGAGCAACAGTGAAAAACACATCCATTGTTTGCTCAATATGTTTGGACATTTTCGTAATTGGCTTCAATTAGGCCTTCATGCATCACACTTCTCCTTAAATAAAAAATACTAGGCGTCCGTAAATTGTACTGTATGTGTGAGGCACATTCTCAAAAAGCAAGATATAATCTAGGCCTACCGTTGATTAGGATTGAACATTTGAATATGTTTGGAGGAGCGTGTCTTTGGTAACTGGACAAGAAGCACTCTTTGGAAATGGGGATGGATCCAAGCCGAATGGAGTAGGCCAATGCATTGCAGGTAGACCTATGTGAATTGTGAATAATGCAAAAGCATGATTGCAAAAGCCTCACAATTAGACCATTTAGAAACCTTTTATGGATAGGCTACGTGGGTAATGCATGGCTAGGATATGAAAGATACCAGACGCATTGTCTGGTGCAGTATGTCTTTCGTTATAGTATGGTAAGGGTAGCCTACTAAGGGTTTGTTTTTTATCAAACGAAACAGAAAACAAGCAATTGTTACAGGAAAATAACTGAAATGTTTCTAAATACCAGTGTCACCAGATGATCTTATCTCTAGTTTCATGATGGGCATGTAGCCTACATGGAGTTTTTTTTTTACACACATCCAAAATAATAACAAGAGCTGGCTAAAGTAATGTACAATAGTCTACATAGATAAAAGCTCACATGCATACTTGGCGAATGCATTGGGCAGGACAAAAAAAAACAGCCTTCGTTGAGCGGAGGGGAGGCTATGCTTGGTTTTTGATCAAATCAAACGAAAAGGGAAAAAGCACATCTCTCTTGTTCCATGTGCATATGGGCGCTGTGCATCACAGCTGGGTAGGCTGTGCTTCTCTTGTCAAAATCTATGCCACAACCAACCCATTACCAGACCCGCTTTCGGTTGGTCTTAAATATCCCCACCAGCCCATACTGAAATTGGCACTTTGGTACACATTTTTAAGGACACATCTCAGATATTGCCACCCCTCCCACCTCAGCGCAAGCGAACTCATATAAAACAGGTAAATGACCAATTCTGGCGCTAGGGTTTGAAAATACAAGAGCGCCAGCTTCAACATGTCGAAATTGCAAACAAGCGTGCATTTGACAATGGCGAACGTGCATTAAATGGCCGTTTTCAGATATGATGTCATTGTTTTAAAACTATCCACTGAGTTTTTAAACTATGGTGTGTGATATGGTTCAATGTGCCAATAAATCAGCATAATCTACTTTTGGGGTTTTTCAAAATGCCTGTGTATTGAAGCTAAAATTGGGATTGTGTATACTCTGTTAATGACCATACAAAAAAAGTAACGGAGAGCTATGTACAATACGGTTAACTTAGAAAAATGAACTTTTGGTAAGTACATGGGAGCCGCCATCTTTATGCACCTCCACTATTGCGCTGGAATAATGCCAGCCGAAAATAGAGCCCCTTGTGTTATACCAATTTAAGACAGAAGATGTGGAATGTTACCTGTAAAAAAAAATATATATAAGTCAATGTTTATCTGACCCCCTTTCAAACCACCTCTTATTTAACACTTATTTGCAGGAATACCCATTTTATACATATCAGTGGGTAACTAGCAAATTGGGGGGGTGGGAGGTGTTGTTAAACCATGGGGGCGGTTTGCATTTCAAACTAGGGAGGTGTTAAACAATTTAAGTGTTAATGAATTTACCTGCAAAAAAGCAGAGAACCATTCACACATAAATGTTTTGGTTACAGGGTCTGTGAAAATGCAGAAATACTGACGAGGTATTTAGGTGGCTTTTATTTGTCCATGTTTCTTACCCCCGTGCCCCTTTCAGATATACGGAAAAGCTGGTATAAACATACAGGCATGGTAAATAAGTGGGATTTTGGTCTGTGTATCCCTTTCAACCAAGACGTTTTCCCGCCAACTTTAGCATCCTGCCAACTTTTTGCAGACCTTTCTTTATATCTGAAAGGTATTGTCTGGGACAAACCTGTACTTTTATTTCCGCCGACCGACCTAATCACGATTGCGGTTAAGTTCTGCCTACTGCTTAGTATGATATGTAGCCTAATTGCTGAAGCGGCATTGTCCCGCACAACACTCTTTGCGCTCTTAACTTTGACGTCCTGACATTCACTTGTGTATACCAATTATTATGGGTGTAAGATGGCACGTTGATGCCATCTGCTGGTAAATGTTAATTACTGCAACACCAGTATACGCGGATGTATTGCAATGGCAAATAAGTCTGGCTGCACAACCGATTGGCAAACGTATTGCAAATTGAGAAATCATGTGACTAAACTGAATAAAAAGAAGAAGAAACAACACTATGAAACGAAGATAAATTACATAAAGAATGATAGTAAAAAGCTTTGGAGCACCTTAAATGAAATTTTGGGAAAAGGGGCAAACTCAGCTCCATCATTCATTGCATCACAAAACCAACTGATATTACCAACTACTTTAATTAGGTTTTCATTGGCAAGATTATCAAACGTAGGCATGACATGCCAGCAATAATTGCTGACACTACACATCCAAGTATATCTGACCAAATTATGAAAGACAATCGTTGTATTTTTGAATTCCGTAAAGTGAGTGTAGAAGAGGTGAAACAATTATTGTTGTCTATCAAATGATGTAAATTAACATATCAGAAGCTTCTAAAGCCATGACATCATTTTCTGTTTAAAGGCACACTCAACTTAGTGTATTTAAACTTCTGACCCACTGGAATTGTGATACAGTGAATTATAAGTGAGATAATCTGTCTGTAAACAATTGTTGAAAAAATTACTTGTGTCATGCACAAAGTAGATATCCAAACCGACTTGCCAAAACGATAGTTTGTTAACAAGAAATGTGTGGAGTGGTTGAAAAACTCGTTTAATTACTCTAACCTAAGTGTATGTAAACTTCCGACTTCAACTGTATGTCCATAATAAAGCGCAGCTCTACCTTCTTAACAGCACTATCAACAAGGCAAGTCCTACAGGCCCTAGTTTTGTCACACCTGGACTACTGTTCAGTCGTGTGGTCAGGTGCCACAAAAAAATTGCAATTGCCGCAGAAGAGGGCAGCACAGCTGGCCCTTGGATGTACACAGAGAGCTAATATTAATAATATGCAAGTTAATCTCTCCTGGCTTATAGGAGAGATTTACTTCATCACTACTTATGAGAGGTATTGACATGTTGAATGCACCGAGCTGTCTGTTTGAACTACTGGAACTATCGGACACCCATGCATACCCCACAAGACATTCCACCAGAGGTCTCTTCACAGTCCCCAAGTCCAGAACAGACTATGGGAGGCGCACAGTACTACATAGAGCCATGACTACATGGAAATCTATTCCACATCAAGTAACTGATGGAAGTAGTAAAATTAGATTTACAAAACAGATTAAAAAACACCTAATGGAACAGCGGGGACTGTGAAGCAACACAAACATAGACACATGCATACACACACACGATAACATACGCACTATACACACACGTACACATGGATTTTGTACTGTAGATATGTGGTAGTGGTGGAGTAGGGGCCTAAGGGCACACAGTGTGTTGTGAAATCTGTGAATGTATTGTAATGTTTTTTTAAAAGTGCCTTAATTTTGCTGGACCCCATGAAGAGTAGCTGCTGCCTTGGCAGCAGCTAATGGGGATCCATAATAAATACAAATACAAATGTGCTGAACAAGACTGGTTACTCGCATCAATGACTGTCTCGTCATTTAACGTCCAAACATGCTGTCAGAAGTGGCATAACTATTCATGACTTCCGCAAATCAGAGCAAACTGTTCGGGTTTACAAAACATTACTTTAAGCCATGAGTAAAATATTGCCGGAATTCACATTTTACATTTACATTTGAGTCATTTAGCAGACGCTCTTATCCAGAGCGACTTACAGTAGTGAGTGCATATTATTTATTATTTTCATACTGGCCCCCCGTGGGAATCGAACCCACAACCCTGGCATTGTAAGCGCCATGCTCTACCAACTGAGCTACACAGGGCTGAAAGCTACAATGTTATGATTTTTTTTGGAAGAGAAAACATGAATTTCACTTTCATGGCATGATAGTGCTGTTGTCATATTCCATGGCATCTATGTGTCTTTAACAAATAAAATAAAAAACTGACAAAAAAAATGGCAACTCATTCATCATCAAGATTTTTAGCACAGTGGTTTGGTTCAGAGTTTTGGGGCCTCATGCTATACCAAGCACTATCTTATCTCTGATCAGTTAAGCTTCACCTTAGCTACAGTGAGTTTGCTAGTTAGCTTCAGTGTTGTTAGCATCGGATAGACATGGCTGTGAAAATTCCCCCTCCCACCATTATGAAGCTCAGCGGAGATTGGAGCACGAACTGGTATACGTTCAGACGTGAATGGGAGGACTATGCACAAGCCACGGGACTTCTGGAAAAGGATGATGATGTAGTGGCTGCCATTTTGAGGACTATAATGGGAGCTGAATGCCGACACGTATACAAACACAACCTGAACCTAACAGCAGCTCAGCAAGGTAACGCAACAGTTATTCTTGATGCTCTTGAACATTACTTTAAGCCAGCAAAGAATGTTATCTACAAGTGTTATGTTTTCGGCTGTTGTAAACAGGAGGACGGGGAGTCCTTTGAAGCTTTGTCACCAGGCTATGGGAAAAGGCAGCTACATGTGAATATAGTGCTTTAAGAGATTAACTGATCAGAGATAAGATAGTGCTTGGTATAGCTGATGAGGGCACGCGCAGAAGTTTGCTGAGAGAACGTGGCCTGACGCTGGTCTTGGCAGTGGAGACTTTCCGTGCAGCAGAGCTTACTGATATACGGATAAGGTCCATGGAGCTAGAAAGGCAGCATAGTAAAGAAATTCCCCTTTGCCACGGCTAATGCTAATGATAATACTACAGCCAACTCTGCAATAGACAGCCCCAATATGTGCAGATACGTAGATTTCTCATGGACGTGGAAAATAACACTGTCCAGCCTATGAGAAAATATGAAAATCCTGTGGCACAGCTAATCACTTTGTGAGGTTCTGCATGAAAAGCAAGAGAAAGGAGGGTAAAGTGCACTCCATTGAAACAAACACAGATGGTGAGAACAACAGCACTGAGCATTATGTCTATGCTAGCAAGTGCATAGGGGTAGTGAGTGCCAAAGGCTAGTCAACAGCCATTACTGTCAGGGTCCACTTGTGAGTGCCTCGGGCTTAATAACTTTACCATCTCAGCAGACCTTAACATAGACAAAGTCCAGGCTGGGCCCCTGAGCAAAGAGACACTCCTAAGCAAATCACATGATGTCTTCAACGCACTGATCGAGTCAGTTCCCGGCGAAGTTCACTTTGAGTTGGACGCAGCAAACCAGCCTGTCCAGTGTGCATCCCGCAATGTACCAGTGGCCATGAAAGCAGCTGCGAAGGCTCAGCTTGACAAATACGAAGCAGATGGCCACATCACTGAGCCTACAGACTGGATAAGTAATATGGTTATCATAAAGAAACCAGACAAGCTACAGATATGCATTGATCCTAAACGCCTCAACCGGGCTCTGCGACGTTCACATTACATTATACCCATGTTGGAGGATGTTCTTTACAAGCTCCCGAAGGCCAGAGTTTTCATGCTCATGGACGCCAGAGATGCCTTCCTGCAGTGCAAGCTCGACCAGCCCAGCAGCTACATGACCACCTTTTGGATACCCTGGGGCAGGAAGCATCCCGTTTGGGGTCTCCGTGGCTCCAGAGGTGTATCAGCGGAAACAGCACAAGCTGCTGGTGGGACTCAGTGGTGTGGAACCCATAGCAGATTACATCGTTGTAGTGGGCTGTGGGGACAGTGATGAGGAGGCAGAATGTGACCATGACGCCAAGCTGCTGACCTTGATGGACAGATGCAGACAGGTCAAGCTAAGGCTAAACATAAAAAAAAGCTTCTGTTCAAAGTGCCAGAGGTCCGCTTTCACGGGCACATATTGTCCTCCACCGGATTGAAGGCGGATCCTGAGAAAGTGAAGGCTGTCTTGGACATGCCCCCTCCATCTGACGTGAAGGCACTGCAGCGCTTCGTCGGATTCGTCACCTACCTGGCCAAGTTCCTGCCGCGGCTCTCTGAGGTGTGTGAGCCACTAAGGAGGCTTATAGACAAGGACGCCATCTGGCATTGGCTCCCAAAACACAACACAGCGGTGAGGGAAATAAAGCAACTGGTCACCCAGACACCTGTACTGCGATACTATGATGTGTCAAAACATGTCACGATTCAAAGTGACTCGAGCCAGTATGGACTGGGCTGTTGCCTCATGCAGGAGGGTAAGCCTGTGGCATTCTCCTCTAGGACACTCACTCCAACAGAGCAGAATTATGCCCAGATAGAGAATGAGTGCCTCAGCATTGTTTTGCATGCCAACGCTTCCACCACTACCTGTACGGGTGCGACAACATTACCGCAGAGACAGGTCACAAGCCCCTTATTGCTATATTCAGCAAGCCTCTCCTGAACGCCCCGAAACGCCTGCAAAGCATGCTACTGGCCCTACAAAACTACAACCTCAAGGTGGTGTATAAGCCAGGGCCGGAGATGTATGCGAGTGACACGCTCAGCAGGGCTACTGCATCAGGAACACACACACGCTCCATGCATGAACAACGCACAGTGTGCAGTTTACAAACAGAGCAAGTGGATGTTGAACATATCAACAAGGCAGACTACCTCAATGTTGCTGACCAGCGCCTTCTACAAATCAGACCGCACACAGACAGGGACAAGCACCTCCAGGCATTGAGGTCTGTGATTCTGATGGGCTAGCCCGACTGTAAGGAAGAAACTGCTCTAGCCATCAGAGAATATTGGCCAGTCAAAGAAGAGTTTTCAAAAAATTGAGTGATATTCAAGGGTAAGAGAGTCGTTATTCCCCGGTCCCTGCGCCCTGAGATGTTGGCGAACGTGCACTCAAGTCACATTAGAGGTGATGCCTGTTGCAGACAAGCACATGACACACTGTATTGGCCAGGAATGCAGAGTGAAATAAAAGACTCATTAAATGCACAATCTGCAATGAATACGCCATTTAGCAACAGAGAGAGAAAATGTCCCACGAGCTACCGATGTGCCCCCTGGCAGATAGCAAGTCTTGATTTCTTCCAGCACAGTGGTAAAGACTTTCTTCTGTTAGTCGATCATTACTCAGAATTCTCGGAGATTGACCTCCTCCCTGACATCTCAGCAGAGACGACGATCAAACGCTGCGAGACTCAGTTTGCCTGCTATGGCCAGCCAGATAGGGTAATCTCAGATAATGGACCCCAATTCTCCTACTTTGAGTTCTGGAAATTTGCTGCAGAATGGGAATTCAAGCGTGTCACCTCATCGACATGACACCCAAAAGCTAATGGGAAGGCAGAGTCGGCAGTCGAAATCGCGAAGAACCTCTGCAAAACAAGTCTGAGATAGGGCAAGGTTGCCTGGAAAGCGGTCCTGCAGTGGCGCAATACCCCAACAGAAGGCATGAATAGCAGCCCTGCCCAGCGCCTCATGGCTCGGTGCTTAAAAGCAGCTCTGCCAGTAGCCAACACTCTCCTGGAGCCCTGTGTGGTGACAGACA
Source organism: Coregonus clupeaformis (assembly GCF_020615455.1). Lineage (NCBI taxonomy): Eukaryota > Metazoa > Chordata > Actinopteri > Salmoniformes > Salmonidae > Coregonus > Coregonus clupeaformis. The sequence continues at coordinate 20,612,118 of NC_059222.1, forward strand.
TGCTGAAGAAGCTTTGTCACAGAAGACAGGTGTCCAAGTTCATCTACGACAAATCACTACAGGATTTACCTGAGCTCATGGTGGGTGAAGCAGTGTGGATGAGCCACTACCAGGGGACCGGACCGGCCTCTGGAGACTCGGATCCTTTGTGCAGAAAGTTGCATCACATTCCTACTTGGTCGAAGTGAATGGATCACTGTACCGTCGTAACAGGGTTGACCTTCGGGTTGCTGAGCCAGCACCTACTCAGAACCCTGATGGTCATAGGGGTCGCATGACAAAGGACGGACCCCCAGCAAGTCATGTGGGACCTGAGGCACTGGACGACGAGCCAGGGGCTCACAGGGCGGCCGCTCCCTCGCCCATCAACACTCCCCTCAGACAGTCAGGTGACACGCCTGTGTATGATCCCACAGTGCTCACAGAAAATCCCTGTCTTTTCGCACAGCTGGCGGCTGTACCAGCCACCTAAAATACTTAATCTGTAGGTTTCCTATTATGGACTGTTGACAGACAGAGATAAAAAAAGAAAATAACAAAATAATGGGAAAAGTGAAGACTATCAAAATGTGTTGTTTATTTTATACCTGAAAAAACCTAAACTGTTCATGTTGGATATTATTACTAGGTTAATGAATTGACAGTTGCTGTCCCATTTTATAAAAGGGAAGATGTTATGGGTATAAAATGGCACGTTGATGCCATCTGTTGGTAAATGTTATTTGCTGCAACACCAGTGTTTTTACCGGTGTGCTTGATATACCCGGATGAAATGTGCTGAACAAGACTGGTTGCTCGTATCAATGACTGTCTCGTCATTTAACGTCCAAACACCAATCACAAAGTTTCACAGAGATGTCACACTTTCTGCATCTCTTGTTTATCTCCCTGTGATCATCCTGAACACACACACAACTTGAATAATTTTACATCCTTGAAACACCTTTGTCTACTAGCAACGTGTTGTTTTGAGATATTTGCCCAAAACAATGAAAGGACAAAGAACGGAAGGACAACGGACAGACAGCGAGATGGAATTGTTCAGCATCAATGCCGAAGAACAAATCCAGGCACAATTGAGCAGTACCGTGCGCGATGCAGCCATTTATAAAGAGATCGCCAAAAGACTTGCTGACCGGGGGATATGGCTTGCTGACTGGGGGATATACTGAACCAAACAACAGATCACAAAACACAATTCCACGCTATCAAAGACGGTCAAAGTGTTTATGGGAGGAAATATTGGCCCTATCTCAGCCTCTGCCAGTCGATTTGGGGAAACATACACAATGGTGAGTTGTTGTTTTGCTGTGTCTATTTTTCGCTAGCGTACTAGCTAGCATTGTTTGCTAGATACCTTGTTTGGCCATGACTTACTTGAGCAACTTCTTACATTATTGGTCTATTATGTAAAACTGTTTGTTGTGTAGCCTACACTATTTTTTGTAAACAATCACTCTACCCCCATGACATTCAATTCCTTTCCAGTCTTCCCTCTCCCCTTTTAGTTTACCTCATTTCTACCAGCATGTTAAATGTGCAACCAGAGGGAAAAAAACTCTAGACCACCTTTACTCCACACACAGAGACGCATACAAAGCTCTCCCTCGCCCTCCATTTGGCAAATCTGACCATAACGCTATCCTCCTGATTCCTGCTTATAAGCAAAAACTAAAGCAGGAAGCACCAGTGACTCGGTTAATAAAAAAGTGGTCAGATGACGCAGATGCTAAGCTACAGGACTGTTTTGCTAGCACAGACTGGAACATGTTCTGGGATTCTTCAGATAGCATTGAGGAGTACACCACATCAGTCACTGGCTTCATCAATAAGTGCATCGATGACGTCGTCCCCACAGTGACCGTATGTACATACCCCAACCAGAAGCCATGGATTACAGGCAACATCCGTACTGAGCTAAAGGGTAGAGCTGCCGCTTTCAAGGAGCAGGACTCTAACCCGGACGCTTATAAGAAATCCTGCTATGCCCTCCGACGAACCATCAAACAGGCAAAGAGTCAATACAGGACTAAGATTGAATCCTACTACACCGGCTCTGACGCTCGTTGGATGTGGCAGAGCTTGAAAACTATTACAGACTACAAAAGGAAGCACAGCCGTGAGCTGCCCAGTGACACAAGCCTACCAGACGAGCTAAACCACTTCTATGCTCGCTTCGAGGCAAGCAACACTGAAGCATGCGTGAGAGCACCAGCTTTTCCGGATGACTATGTGATCACGCTCTCCGTAGCTGATGTGAGTAAGACTTTTAAGCAGGTCAACATTCACCAGGCCGCAGGGCCAGATGGATTACCAGGACGTGTACTCCGAGCATGTGCTGACCAACTGGCAAGTGTCTTCACTGACATTTTCAACATGTCCCTGACTGAGTCTGTAATACCAACATGTTTCAAGCAGACCACCATAGTCCCCGTGCCCAAGGACACTAAGATAACCTTCCTAAATGACTACCGACCCGTAGCACTGACGTCTGTAGCCATGAAGTGCTTTGAAAGGCTGGTCATGGCTCACATCAACACCATTATCCCAGACACCCTAGACCCACTCCAATTTGCATACCACCCCAACAGATCCACAGATGATGCAGTCTCTATTGCACTCCACACTGCCTTTTCCCACCTGGACAAGAGGAACACCTACGTGAGAATGCTATTCATTGACTACAGCTCAGCGTTCAACACCATAGTGCCCTCAAAGCTCATCAGTTAAGGATCCTGGGACTAAACACCTCCCTCTGCAACTGGATCCTGGACTTCCTGGGGCCGCCCCCAGGTGTTAATTGTAGGTAACAACACATCTGCCACGCTGATCCTCAACACGGGGGCCCCTCAGGGGTGCGTGCTCAGTCCCCTCCTGTACTCCCTGTTCACCCATGACTGCATGGCCAGGTACGACTCCAACACCATCATTAAGTTTGCCGACGACACAACAGTGGTAGGCCTGATCACGACAACGATGAGACAGCCAATAGGGAGGAGGTCAGAGACCTGGCTGTGTGGTGCCAGGATAACAACCTCTCCCTCAACGTGACCAAGACAAAGGAGATGCTTGTGGACTACAGGAAAAAAAAAGAGGACTGAGCACGCCCCCATTCTCATCGACGGGGCTGTAGTGGAACAGGTTGAGAGCTTCAAGTTCCTTGGTGTCAACATCACCAACAAACTATCATGGTCCAAACACACCAAGACAGTCGTGAAGAGGGCACGACAAAGCCTATTCCCCCTCAGGAGACTGAAAAGGTTTGGCATGGGTCCTCAAATCCTCAAAAAGTTATACAGCTGCACCATCGAGAGCATCCTGACTGGTTGCATCACCGCCTGGTATGGCAATTGCTCAGCCTCCAACCGCAAGGCACTACAGAGGGTAGTGTGTACGGCCCAGTACATCACTGGGGCCAAGCTTCCTGCCATCCAAGACCTCTATACCAGGCGGTGTCAGAGGAAGGCCCTCAAAATGGTCAAAGACTCCAGCCACCCTAGTCATAGACTGTTCTCTCTGCTACCGCACGGCAAGCGGTACCGGAGCGCCAAGTCTAGGTCCAAAAGGCTTCTCAACAGCTTCTACCCCCAAGCCATAAGACTCCTGAACAGCTAATCATGGCTACCCGGACCATTTGCACCCCCACCCCATCAGCTACTCTGTTAATTATTTATGCATAGTCACTTTAACTCTACCCACATGTACATATTACCTCAACTACCTCAACTAGCCGGTGCCCCCGCACATTGACTCTGCACCGGTACCCCCCCCTGTATATAGCCTCCCTACTGTTATTTTATTTTACTTCTGCTCTTTTTTTCTCAACACTATTTTACTTTTTTATTAAGAAATAAATGCATTGTTGGTTAAGGGCTGTAAGTAAGCATTTCACGGTAATGTCTACACCTGTTGTATTCGCCGCATGTGGCAAATAACATTTGATTTGATTTAGTTGCACACAATGGCCAGACATCTTAAAAATATTGTCTACTGTTTTTTCCCCAGACACTGCTAGTAGTACTCACTCCAAAAAGAGGGCAAAGAAGACCAAAATCGAGGTGGCCTCTGAGGTGATGGTGGAAAAGTTTGCAGCCTGCAGGGAGTCCATGGACCAGGCCTACCGAGAACAAGTAATGTAGCTCAGTCTCCTGCATAGAATCCGTGAGGAAAAGATACAGGGGAGGCCCAGGTAGAGAATCACACCTGGCAGGGGGAATTGCAAGCCTCACAGGAAAGAATGTTCTGCGACCTCGCCAACCAAATGTTGCAGCAGCCTTTGGTACAGCCACCCTACAGCAGTGGGAACAATTACCACGGACGGTCAACCTCGGGTGCAATGAATGGCAGGTACACTTTGCCATACAGCACACCTAGGCGCAAATTAAGAGTAGGACTTGGCCTTCACCCCTCCATCCACATACCAGAACCTGTCGTAACAGCAGTATTTTTGTATAAAAATAAATAAATAAATAACAATATGAATGGCCGCTCCAATCGTGGGTGCGCTCGCCCTCACCCGTCCTGAGACAGTGGGAAGGACTAAGCCCCGCCCTGGCGGGCATGGATGCGAGCACACCCATAACCACCAGGACCAGCACACACACCGCTCACAGCGTGAAACTAAAACACAAAAAAATAACAACAAAACATACAATAATCACATCCCCACCCACACCCCTGATTGGAGGACCTCAAACATTTATACTGTGGATGTGTTTATTCCAACACTTATTAATTCCAACCTTCAGACAGCCACAGATCAACCCATCTTTCCCAGTAAATCATAATTCTACCATTTCCTCTTGTAATAGATCTATCCATTCTACCATGGTGTCTCACTAGGGACTTGAACCTCCCCATCTGCAACATTCCTGCTGAAATTGCCCTGAAAATAAACATTTTACCCTACAACACAATTATATTTCCTAATGACTCCCCCAACAATACAGTTTGCAGGTCCAACCGTACCCTGATATTTCCTTGTGGCAGAGTCTGCACCGGTCTGATTGTTCAATGGCCCATATACTGAGCATTCTTTTTGTAGCAATAATTTTATATAATAGCATAACTTGAAAATAATGAATTGATGCGTCAATTGTTGTTTTGTATATTAGTTCATAAACCTGATACCATGGTATTGGGATATCGAAAATCTGTTACCAACCATCTTGAATTTTATGCAGCATAGTTGTCAACCCTCTTGACCATAAGCGAAACTGATACATTTTACGATTTATATTAGTAATTTTAAGCCATTTATTTTTAATTGGTGGCAGACTAACTAATAAATTCCTTTCTCTTTTAAGTTATTGTCTCTCCCTTTTTGTGGCACAGCCTTCGATAAGTTGGTTTTAATGTTGTATTGAGCATACATCTCCATACACCTGGATTAATTGCTTGTGTGACAATTATACCGTTGTTGTTTACAGTGTAATTCATAATCATGATACCATGAAGAAAAGTGGGTTAACCTCTATCAGTACAATGGATTTTAGCCATACACTCTTAGAAAAAAAGGTACTTTCTGGAACCTAAAAGGGTTCTTCGGCTGTCCCCATAGGAGAACAAATCAATTGGTAGAGCATGGCGCTTGTAACGCCAGGGTAGTGGGTTCAATCCCCGGGACCACACATACGTAAAAATGTGTGCACACATGACTGTAAGTCACTTTGGATAAAAGCGTCTGCTAAATGGCATATTAATTCATATTAACAAACCCTTTGAAGAACCCATTTTGGTTCCAGGTAGAACCCTTTTGGGATCCATGCATTGTAGTTACCTTTCCACAGAGAGTTCTACATGGAACCCAAAATGGTTCTACCTGAAACCAAAAAGGGTTCTTCTATGGGGACAGCTGAAGAACCCTTTTGGAACCCTTTTTTTGTGTGTATTATTTGCTATAATATATGTTCTGCCTCTTCTGGCAGATTAGATTTGGAATTGTAGCCAACTCTGTATAGCTACATTTTAAAATAAGGGTATTTAAACAGGGTTCCATTGTCAATCCATCGGAAATGGATTGTTTTAATCTATATAACAGCAAAGTGCCCCCTTTTAAACATAGGATGATCCTCTCTGGTCGTGTCTAGACTTGATAGTTCATGCAGCTTTAGTATTCTGATCATGGAATTCCGAACAACTCATGCTTCTACACCTACATTTAAATGTGTCCACAGTGTGTCCGGATTCCTTTTTCCCGCGCTATATTCAAATGCCAGTATGCATAATATGATAACACAACAACAACTGATGGCAGCAACTAACTACTGTAGCTAACTAGCCAGATAACCTCTGTAGGTTAGCATAACTATAGCCAAAAAATAATAATCGTTTTTCTAAATATTAGCTAGCTGGCTAGCATTTATGAGGCCAGCTAGGACCGTCATTTACTCCAATGTTATAATGAAAAGGTGCCTATCGGTCCCAACATATCGGGGACCCGACATAATCTTGAGTGTCAACAAATCTGCCCAATTCACTGATTCGCTTTCCATACACCCACTTCTGTTGAGCCTCTCACTTCTGTTGACACGCCCACTTCCAGACACGCTCCACTAATGCAGTTACACATTACTCGATTATCCGCGGAGTTGGGCATCTCTCTTCCTCTTCTTCTCTTTTCCATGCCGTAGACAAGGCTATTCTCGAACGTGCAACAGAGCAGCACTTGCGTGGCGGTAGCAAACATAAAAGACCGCTTGATGGATATTCTCATATCTTACCAACTCTAGTGCATTTTACAGTTAGTGAGAAGACGTCGGAAAACATCATGAATGGCTTTATTATAATTAACTATCGACAGAGGAAATAATTAAATAGCACGCTCCTGTTTTGCTGAATGCTTCCATTATTTGCATGTTCACGTCAGGTGGATGATTGTTAATTTGGAATGAGCTAACTAAGCCTGTAACGGGGATGGATAACATTGTAGTACTTATACATGTGTCTTCAAATGCATTTGACGTAGCAGGCCGTTTGATAATTTTACAGCGCAAATCCACGAAAATAGTTTTATAGATAACGCACAGTTATGTGTGCATGACAGAACGACGAAGAGGGACGTATTGTAGTGGTACACATTTCCTGTTTCCTAGCAACGAGCAGGAAGTATGTGGAATGGGATGGAAGAAAAAAGAATCGAAGAAGACTGGTCTTTTAGGAATAGAAAAAACTTTGTGGTGAGTAAAAACAAAGTGCTGGATTTAAATACCATACATTAGAAACTCCAGAATATATTTGGCTGGACGCACGAATCATATAGATGGTAAGACAGGGTATCGCTTTTTTGATGCAATGTTTGTTTAGCTAACGTTAGCTAGCGAAGCATGATGATGCTAATCGTTACTTGCTAGCTAGCGGCTTGTATCCAGCATTGGATTGTTCGCAAACCAATGGATAACATTTCCATAATGGTGCGTATTTTTAAGTAACATATTAAATGTAGCGAATGGAATTCAACCATTTGAAGTTTTACGTTGTTTTGACCGAGGTGTTGTTTCCCCACATTATTGACATAGCTAGGCGGCTAGCTGTCGCGCAAGGGTATTGTGACACAATATAACGTTAGCTAGCCACCTTCAACTTGAATCGGGCAACATCTATCTAGACAGAGCTAGCCAACAAGTAACAAACTAAATTCTGATTTATTATACATTTGATTTGCATGTAAATAACGAGGACATTTGCCACTCATTTCACGTGACTATTATGACATTTTATGTCGCTAGGCCAAGACAGGAAAAGTATTGTCACTGTACACAATAATGAAGGGCACAATTGTCATGTTGCGTTACTTGACTGAACATATTAATAATAATATAATATGCCATTTAGCAGACTATAGATTAAACCGAGATTTGAGCTGAGTTTTAAAAAAAAGCATGCCGAATTTAGATATATGCCTAGTTTATTAGCCATATTTTGCATAAAGGTTTGTACCCATCGTATTAGTAGGCCTATTGTCCATGATTATCCCATAGATAAATAAATAATACAGTGACTGCAAATGATGACAAATAACCAAATCTGTTATCAATTTTTTCCACAGCCCTCATGGTGTACCTGCATCATTTCTACTACAGAAAGTAAATGTAATATTCAATGGAGTGGTACTAAATTATCAGATTCCATTCTTGTGCAGCCTTCCTATTTGGACCATACAATGGATGTAAGCTGTTGTGATATGGAGGAGCTGGGAATCTGATGTATTTTCCCCACAATTATCTAGCTCAAATATTTACAGTACTATCCTGTAATGGCTATGCAAGAGCCTGGCAGGACCAAAGGCTTCCCTTGCAAACACTGTGGCATCGTGTGCTCCAACATGCCAAGCCTTCTGGAACACATGGATAGTCACTTCCAGCAAGAGGAAGATCGCAAGTTCAAATGCGATGAATGTGGGCGGTGCTACAGGCATGCAGGTAGCTTGGCTAACCACAAGAAAACACACGAGTTGGGTTCTTTTCAATGTCCAATATGTGCTAGGAAGCTCTCAAACCCTCTGGCCCTGAAAAGCCATCTGCGCATCCACACATCACAGAAGAAGTACTCCTGCATGGACTGTGGGAAGGCCTTTAGGTTAGCTACTCAGCTGGCCACCCATCAAAAGGTCCATCTCTCCAGGCAATCAAAGAGGAGTGCCGCTGCAGAATATTCTCCAATTGAGAATAGAGATGAAATTGAGGATAATGATGACCTTGATAAGCAGTTGGTCTTGGTGGCTGACCAGGAAGACACAAGGATGGATATTATGTCTGATAATAGCCTTAGCCAGGAGGAGGCAGAGGTTATCCCCAACTCAGCAAATGATAGTGAAAACCTAGGCTTCAAAGCAGGGGATCGACCTTTCAAATGTGATCAGTGTGAAAAGTCATATAGACACCATGGAAGCCTGATCAATCATAAGAAGTCTCACCAGGTAGGGATGTTTGAGTGCCCTGTCTGTTTCAAGCAGTTCTATAATCTTGCTGCCCTCCATAGTCACCAGAGAACCCACAACAAGTCCAGAAGTGGGCCAGACACCCGTTCCATGGAAGTCACTTACGCAGGCACAACACCAGAGCAGTTTTCACCCCTGAACAGGGAGGCTCCAGTCCATTTCTGCCACCTGTGTCAAGTGATGTTTCCTAATGATGATGAGTTCCAGGAACACATCCAAATGCATAATTCTTCCTCTATGTCGTTTGGGCACAATCAAGGTTTATCTGAGGATCATCATGTCTCTTATGACCTTAGTGTCACTCCTTCTCCTGACTCAAACTTTTATTCACCACCTCTAAACAATACTCCATCGATGGATCATCAGGGGGAGCAGATCAATGATATTCAAAAATACTCTGACCACTCCAGTAACGAATCCACCTTAAATACTCAGGGAAACCCCTTAATCTTGGATTCAGAGATTTCTGCTGACGATCTAAGTAAGGCAGAGCAGTCCTCAGTTACAGAAAACGGTGAGCGCCGCTTCAAGTGCCAGGTCTGTGGCAAAAGCTACCGGCATGCAGGGAGTCTCATCAACCACAAGCGTTCTCATCAGACGGGCATTTACCAGTGTTCCATCTGCCGCAAGACTTACCCACACATGGCTGCCCTCCACAGCCATGTCCGCATCCACAGGGCCCATTCGTCCTCCTTCAACCTCGGTTCTGAAGGAGACTGGCTCTCTTCTGAGCCCCTAACGCTGGAGAACCAGCAGGCCTGCTTTTCCTCTCAGGAGGGTGATGCTAGCAGTATGATGACTCTCGCTCAGGAGAACACGAGTGAACAAGGCAATGGAGGATCATGCCATGTGCAGTTTGACTCCGCCTTTCCCCAGGACAGAACTGTGCACCTACCTCACAACGAACACCTGATGGAGAGTCACATGTGCGCAGACTGTGGTGAAACATTTGCAGACATCGCAGGAATCAAGTCGCACATATGCCCCCTGCTACAACAGCAGCAAGATGCCGTGTCAAATGACTATGACAGTAACTTAACCTTCCTGGACACTAATGGCCAATGCACCATGGGAAATCCAGGAGATCATATAGAGTTCCAGGGACTGAATGGCAGCCCTAGACAAAGGTACTTTGGTGAACACAACTTCCATGAAGGCCTGAATGGGGAGCAGTTAAATGGTGGTGATGGCAAAGATGAAGAGGATGATGACGGAGAGCTCTATCAGTGCTCGGCGTGTGGGAACCGCTACACAAGCATGAGGGCTCTGAGGAGCCATCTTCGTGGCCACACTCAATCCCATGGTACTCCTACAAGCTCCGGCCCCTCCTCCATGTCCTCCCTAGAGGCTGAAAAAGAAGAGGACCCTGGAGAGAGACAGCAGATGGATGGGGGTCTGATGATCTGCAGTACTTGCGGAGAGAGTTTTGCCAAGAAGCAGGACATGCTTGCCCATCAGCTCTTACACAATAAAGCACAGGCAGATGATGCTAAACACGTACATATGGACAATAGTGATGGAACTAGGCACAAAGAGGAGGTGGACAGCATAATCTGTGGACATTGTGGTATGTTTTGCACCAGTTACCATCATCTTGAGACCCATCAATGTACAACAAATGGGAAAAGTGAATCTGCAAACTGTGTTGAAAAAACCGAAATGGGTGACTCTGTCAACAGTAAAGAATTAGGACACATGAAAGAGAATTTAAACAATGGAGATCGCCAGTACAAGTGTGATCAGTGTGGAAGAGTATACAGACATGCTGGCTCCCTTCTCAACCATAAAAAGTCCCACAAAACGGGAGTATTCCGCTGCATGGTTTGCCAGAAGCGCTTCTACAATCTACTGGCCCTTAAGAACCATCAGAGGACCCACTTTGATGTTAAGAGGTAATTTCTAAACCTAATTGCTAACACAGAGAAATAAATAAACATATAGTGTATTAAACATGCGGGAGATGCAATTAATTGTACTATTACATTTCAAGGTTTAGGTTATTGCATTGTCCATGAAGAGAATTACCCAGTGCTTGTAAACTAATCCAAGGATACACTGCCTGTACAATTGGCATTGTCTACATTCAGGGCTCTAAATTAACATTTTTCATTGGTAGCACAAGTTAGGAGCACAACATACAATCTAGGAGCACCAGAAGATAGATAGAGACATATTTGTTTAATTGATTGAGATATAGCATATGAATTCTAGCTACTTTTGAAGACCTTTAATATAAAAAGCTAAAATATTGATACAAAAACCTGTTGTTGAAATTGCAAAGTCATTGGTGGAATATTAGGTTTCTTCATTGTGTACTAGCTGTTGAGGTAGTCATGCGACGACATGCAATAGATCACGCGTTCATTCAGTGCTATGATCATTGATCTTCTAAAGAAGCTATCCCATTTTTTTTCTTTCTGTCTGTGCACCCAAATGTTTAGATATACTGGTAAAGTAACCAGGCTGTTGGCTAGCAAGCTAATGAGGTAATATGACTGAGCAAGGTGTAAACAAATGCCTGTGAGTGGTTTTGGAACGACCCGCGACATGGTTTATGAACGGGGCCTAAAAATTAACTTTTTGTCCACCAGCCACTGTGGCAGGTAGATGAAAAAATCTACCAGACACTCAGAATTCTTACCAGCCAATAGTATTTATCTCCATAATAACACCGAAAGCCACACACAAAAAAAAGGTTTTCTCGGTTTTGTTTTTCCAGGTTTTGGATTTTTTTTGTAGAAAAACAACAGTTGGATGTTCTAAGTCCACAACAATGCTTAAACCACACCAGGAGACCACTTTTGTTTCATTTTAATTACTCACTTCAAGAGACTGGTGTTTGGCTGGTGATGTTTCTGTACTGCATGCGCAATAGCAGAGTTTGCAAAACAAAACACTACCCGATTGATACAAATCATCATGATATCATTCAGCCAGCTAAGCCTACTTTGCAGGAACATTTTAATTTGGAAACTTTAATGGGAAAGCCTCGGCATCGCTAACTGGCTACACAAAGTGGTATGTTGTTACATCTTCAGAAAGCTGCAAGAAATACAAATCACTGATGCATTCTTTAATATTATTTACATGTAGGCTTTGGATTGAACGAATCTGCGCTCGTTTTGTTTCTCTAGGGCACTCTGATACAACTGCACAGTGAAGCCAATCATTACAACAATTATTATCCGGGCAAATTTTTTCCTGGTCGCACTGCAAAATATCCAGGAGCACTTTAGAGCTCTGTCTACATTGCAGTAATGTATTTTGTGTTTTGTCATAACTTCATTCATGCTCAAATGTTCTGTGCTTTGTAAACATAGGATTAACCTCTCTCTTTGTCTCCTCTTCTAGATATACTTGCAATGAATGTGGGAAGGCATTCAAGATACAGAAGCAGCTATTGAACCACCTAAGAATTCACAAGGAGAACCATGCCAAAATACAGGAGCTCAACAACCAGATTCAGGCCCTCATGCAGATGAATGGGACGAGGTCAGAGGGAGGAATGCACTTGTTAAATGCACCTGCCAATCAAGCCACCACCACCCACAAAAAGCGTAGGCCAACCCTCAACAGAGAGAAACCCAGTGTGGAGGAGGGGGTTGAGACTGGAGTCCAATCAGTGGAAGCAGGCGACCCTCGCCCCTACTCCTGTGACCAATGTGGGCGAACGTATCGGCACGCAGGAAGTCTGGTCAACCACAAGAACTCCCACAAGACCGGTGAATACTACTGCTCTGTTTGTAACAACACCTACTCCAACCAACTGGCTATGAAGAACCACCTGCGCATCCACTTCTCAGTTAAAAAGCACAGTTGTCAAGACTGTGGTAAGGCGTTTAGGGGAAAGAAGCAGTTGTCTAGCCATATTTGCACACACCTCAGAAAGGATATGCCTGGAGGGGTCAGGGGAAGAGGTCGCAGACGAGCAAGAAACATTACATGTAATCAGTGCAGACTGACGTTTATATCTGCTGAGCAACTGACAGCCCATACCTGTGGGTCACTGGCAAACTCATCAGAGGGCAGTGATGGACAAACGAGTATGTCCTTGAAAAGGGAGGAGCGACCATTCACCTGCATCATCTGCAATCGCAGCTACCGCCACGCAGGCAGTCTCCTGAATCATAAAAACACTCATAAGTCTGGCCACTTCAGCTGCACTTTCTGCTCCAAGCCCTTCTCTAACCCCATGGCGTTACGCAACCACACACGAATCCACACACAGAAGAAGAAGCACGTCTGCCTGACCTGCGGGAAGGCGTTTCGGCTGGCCAGTATCCTCCATAACCACCAGAAGGTCCACACCAGGGTGGCCAGCCACTTCAGCTGCCCAGAATGTGGCAAGACCTTCCAGGGCAAGTCTGGGCTGAAGAGGCACCGCTGCCGGGGGGGTCAGGATGACTCGGCTAGAGCTGGTGACAGCTATCACAGAGATAGTGGAGACAAGTGCTTCACGTGAGTTACTTGTTTCATAATCAGCTCATTATGTAAGGCATGTTTCTTTTTCATGGATATTATTAGAATGATCCCCCTTTTTTTAGTCTTCTGTTTTCATGGCTTTAACACTAGAACCACTGAGCCTTGAGGGACTGCCTTCGAGCTAATGAGCAGTCATTCTGATTGCAACATTCTAACAACAGTGTAATTAATACATTTCATATATACTATGGCAAAAATAATGAAGGTTTTAGGTAACGTTAGAATATATATACAGTACCAGTCAAAAGTTTGGACACCTACTCATTCCAGGGTTTTCTTTATTTTTGTACTATTTTCTACATTGTAGAATAATAGTGAAGACATCAAAACTATGAAATAACACATATGGAATCATGTAGTAACCAAAAAAGTGTTAAACAAATCAAAATATATTTTATATTTTGAGATTCTTCAAAGTAGCCACCCTTTGCCTTAATGACAGCGTTGCACACTCTTGGCATTCTCTCAACCAGCTTCACCTGGAATGCTTTTCCAACAGTCTTGAAGGAGTTCCCACATATGTTGAGCACTTGTTGGCTGCTTTTCCTTCACTCTGCGGTCCGACTCATCCCAAACCATCTCAATTGGGTTGAGGTCCGGTGATTGTGGAGGCCAGGTCATCTGATGCAGCACTCATCACTCTCCTTCTTGGTAAAATAGCCCTTACGCAGCCAGGAGGTGTGTTGGGTCATTGTCCTATTGAAAAACAAATGATAGTCCCACAAAGCGCAAACCAGATGGGATGGCGTATCGCTGCAGAATGCTGTGGTAGCCATGCTGGTTAAGTGTGCCTTGAATTCTAAATAAATCACTGACAGTCTCACCAGCAAAGCACCCCCACACCATGCTTCACGGTGGGAACTACACATGCGGAGATCATCCGTTCACCTACTCTGCGTCTCACAAAGATACAGCGGTTGGAACCAGAAATCTCAAATTTGGACTCATCAGACCAAAGGACAGATGTCCATTGCTCGTGTTTCTTGGCCCAAGCCAGTCTTCTTCTTATTGGTGTCCTTTAGTAGTGGTTTCTTTGCAGCAATTCGACCATGAAGGCCTGATCCACACATTCTCCTCTGAACAGTAGATGTTGGGATGTGTCTGTTACTTGAACTCTGAAGTATTTATTTGGGCTGCAATTTCTGAGGCTGGTAACTCTAATGAACTTATCCTCTGCAGCAGAAGTAACTCTGGGTCTTCTATTCCTGTGGTGGTCCTCATGAGAGCCAGTTTCATCATAGCGCTTGATGGTTTTTGCTACTGCACTTGAAGAAACTTTAAAAGTTCTTGACATTTTCTGGATTGACTGACCTTCATGTCTTAAAGTAATGATGGACTGTAATTTCTCTTTGCTTATTTGAGATGTTCTTGCCATAATATGGACTTGGTCTTCTACCAAATAGGGCTATCTTCTGTATACCAACCCTACATTGTCATAACACAACTGATTGGCTCAAATGCATTAAGAAGGAAAGAAATTCCACAAATTAACTTTTTAAGAAGGCACACCTGTTAATTGAAATGCATTCCAGGTGACTACCTCATGAAGCTGGTTGAAAGAATGTCAAGAGTGTGCAAAGCTGTCGTCAAGGCAAAGGGTGGCTACTTTGAAGAATCTCAAATATAAAATATATTTTGATTAAACACTTTTTTGGTTACTACATGATTCAATGTATTATTTCATAGTTTTGATGTCTTCACTATTATTGTACAATGTAGAAAATAGTAAAAATAAAGAAAAACCCTTGAATGAGTAGGTGTGTCTTTTGACTGGTACTGTATATACCTCTTATTCCACATTGTTGTTACAGCCTGTATTCCAAATTGATTAAATACCCATCTACACACAATACCCCATAATGACAGTGTTTGCTAATTTATTGAAAAATAAATACATATCTAATTTACATAAGTATTCACACCCGAGTCAATGCTTTGTAGAAGCACTTTTGGCGACAATTACAGCTTTGAGTTTACTTGGGTATGTCTGTATCAGCTTTGCACATCTGGATTTGGGGATTTTCTCCCATTCTTCCTTGCAGATTTGATCAAACTCTGTTAAATTGGACGCCGAGCGGCGGTGACCAGCAATCTTCAAGTCTTTCCACAGATTTTAAATGGGATTCAAGTCTGGGCTTTGGCTGAGCCACTCAAGGACTTTCACATTATTGTTCTTAAGCCATTCCAGCATTGCTTTGGCTGTATGCTTGGGGTCATTATCCTTGTGGAACGTATATCTTCACCCCAGTCTAAGGTCGTTTGCGCTCTGGAGCAGGTTCTCATCAAGGATTTGCCTGTATTTGGCTCCATTCATTGTTCCCTGTATCCTGACCAGTCTCCCAGCCACTGCTGCTGAAAAGCATCCCCTTAGCATAGGGTGACGAGCTGTGCCTGGCTTTCTCCAGACATAGCGCTTTGCATTCAGGCCAAAGAGTTCAATTTTAGCCTCATCAGACCACAGAAGCTTTTGCCTTATGATCGGTGTTTCACATTTCTTTTTGCAAACACCAGGCGTGCTGTCATGTGCCTTTTTCTCAGGAGTGGCATCCGTCTGGCCACTCTCCCATAAAGCCCAGATTGGTGAAGTGCTGTAGAGACTGTTGTCCTTCTAGCAGGTTCTCCCATCTCAGCCAAGGAACTCTGTAGTTCTGTCAGAGTGATCGTTGGGTTCTTGGTCACCTCCCTGACCAAGGTCCTTCTTGCCCGGTTGCTCAGTTTGGTTGGAAAGCCAGCTCTAGGCAGAATCTGGATAGTTCCATATTTTTTCAATTTCCCAATGATGGAGACGACTGTGCTCTTGGAAACTTTCAACACTCTAGAAATAGTTTTTTATCCTACTCCAGATATACAGTGTGCCTCATCACAATTCTATCTCGGAGATCTACGGACAGTTCCTTGGACTTCATGGTATAGTTTCTGCTCTGACATGCACTGTCAACTACAATCAAGTTGTAGTGTCATCTCAAGGATGATCAAAGGAAATTGGATGCACCTGAGCTCAATTTGAAGTGTCATAGCGAAGGGGTGTGAATACATATGTAAATTAGATATTTGTATATTTTATTTTCAATACATTTGCAAACATTTCTAAAAACATGTTTTCACTTTGTCATTATGGGGTATTGTGTGTGTAGATGGGTGAGAATTTTTACAAATATTTAATCCATTTTGAATTCAGGCTATAAACATTTTTTAAATGACGTGCCCTCCTAAAACTGGTTATATTCTCCAGTTCTGTTTGTGATATTAAGATTGTAACAACGACAGTGTATTTATATACTTTTTTAGGAAAAGTCAAGGACGGAGGGGGGCATGACTTAAAAAATGGCAGAGTAATATATTTTTTAAGTTCATGAGCACTCCAAATGACTACTTTAGCGGTTCTAGTGTTAATGGCAATTTTTTATGTTTAGTGTTAGGGTAAATCTGTGTATAATTTCCCCATAGTTCAATTCTATTAGTAAAAGTTAAGCCTGAGATGATCTTCTTGTTAGGTGGGCCTTTGGAAGAAAAGAAAGCCACTGTATGCCCAATTGAAATAATTGTCATGAACAGGGATTTTAATAAATCTCTCTGCTGCAGGTGTGACCTGTGTGGACGCTCATACCGCCATGCTGGCTCCCTGCTCAACCATAAAAAGACGCACTCCGAAAACCTCCACCACTGTACCTTGTGCCTCCAGACTTTCCCTGACCCCCTCGCCCTCCAGATCCACTCCCAGATGAAGCGCCACTGCTGCCCAGACTGTGGCAAGACCTTCTGTCTCATCTCGCACCTCCAGAACCACATGGAGGTGCACTCCAAGGACCGCACCCTGGTCTGCAGCCCCTGCCATCAGAGCTTCCCCAACCCAGCCAGGTACCAACAACACCAGGACCTGCACCACCGGGCCCAGGGGCATTATCAACAACACAACATGCAAATGGAGGATGACCTAGGCTGGGACTCGGGACTAGACCGAACCATGGGGATCCAAGGCATGCCCAAGCTGATACCGGCGTTTGCCCACATGCACGGCGGCATGCCCAACCCACAGGACCAGCAGGAGAGCAACGAGGCTCACGGCACAGGGGAGAAGAGCCATGTATGTGAGCACTGCGGCCGCACCTACCGCCACGCCGGTTCCCTCCTCAACCATAAGAACAGCCACAAGACAGGCTCCTTCTTCTGCTCCGTGTGCCAGAAGGAGTTCACCAACCTGATGGCGCTGAAGAACCACCGGCGCATCCACACTGAGCCCAAGCGCTACCAGTGCCTGGAGTGCGGCAAGGCCTTCCGCGTGTCCACCCAGCTCATCTGCCACCGGAGGATCCACACCAAAGAGAAGCCCTTCTCCTGCTTGTTGTGCGACAAGCGCTTCTCCAGCAAGTCAAACCTGCGCCACCACCAGAAGATGCACCAGAGTGGTGGCCAGGCCTACGAGTCCTCCTTCGGCATGGATGCTAACAGTTTTATGGATTTGGACATGGGCTCTTTTCTCTGAGTCAGGACTCAGAGAAGAGTGGTTTTCTTCATTTTAGAGAAAGTGTCAAATAGTTATTATATTATTCCCCCCATCCACTGGGCACCTATCAGTAATTGTGAAGTGGCGTGTTCCACAAAGCCCAAGTAGAGACAGTGTTTAGTCTTGATGTTGAACTCTTCAAAGCTGCCTCACAAACATTTCATTTTTCAGATTATGCTTTGGTCATACACTTTTGGACTGGTAGAAGGATTTCTGATCTTACCTCGAGCAGGGATTGTGGCACTGTAAAAATACCCAGACCGGCACAGGCGAGTGTCTGTCAAATCTTTTATAGGATGGAATGTTTTCCCATGGAGTACACAGTCATTTAATCGTTTGACGCTATAGGAGTGAGAACTATTGAACCTCCTTCCATACTGACTGTATCAATGTCCTCCTCACAAGGTAGACTCCAGTCAATTTCCCAACCAAAGCGAACCGATGTAACAGAACTGCTTCAGCCCAGTTCCTGCATGTGAGCTTGATTCACACATGAATTACTCATATTTTTATGAGAAAAGTGCTGTTCTGAAATTGTAATTTCCTCTCGCTATCTATTACTGTGTTCAGTGCCTCCGTAGGTTCATTTCTCTGCTGTGCTTATCAAAAGTGCGGTCTGTTCTCAATATTGCCATAGGTTAGAGAGAAGTGGTTGATTTGACCTTTTCTGATGTGGCTTCAATAAGGACAACCCTGTCCGGGAGATGACCTCTAGGCTTACCCAGAGGATGATATCAAAGGTATTTACTGAAATCATGTAAACAAGTAAATGGTTTTAGGAATGATGATATTTGGGTTCACCTTTGAGTGACATTGTATGCTAAATGGACATATTTAATTATTTATTTATGTTATTTTTGATTTATTTTCTATTTTTCTGTGTATACTTTGATATATCACAGTTTCTATGAATGATACCTTGACTCTTAAGAAATATCCTATGTAGCGTTTAAGGAAATTCTTCAATCTGTAATTCCATTATTCTCAATTAGTGCGACTCCAACACAGGTAGGAATGCATTAGCCAAGGACAGTGGTCTTGCCAGCACTGTGGTTTTGCCACACAGAAAATATCTGATGTGCAAAGCATTGTAGATAATTATCAATGTCGGAGTTGGGCATGACTTTATTTTTACAGGTGCCATTTCTCACCCATGTCTTGTTCAAATAAGAATTGTAGGTTTTGTTGTCCATAATCCCCCTCAACAATTTTCATACGTTGCAAACCCTTAAAATACGATACACATGCTTTTGACTTCTCAAACTTTCAAAGGTATGTTTGCGTCAGTCCGTAAAATGAAAGTCAAAAGTGTAGAATTATCGTGTTGTGAAAGCCTACTTCATACTTATGATACAAAGTATTTATTTCTGTCTAATTTTAATGGTTATTGTATTTCTGTTAATGTTTCATAATGAATTCTTTTTAACTTTGAAAAGGTAGAGATGAATCTACAGAATTTTGTTTTACCACTCATCTAACACAAGCTCCAGTGTTCAAACTTGTCAACATTGTTGGTTGCTTCAACCATGTTGACCGCAACGTGTATCCAGAAGCGCATGTTGATCACCACTATTTGAGAAATGGTTTGGTGTCTTTGGAAAAAGCAATTTGTGGTCATATAACCTTTACATAAATGTGCAATGAAGTTAAATCTAGGATTTATCTTAGGTTTGCAATGCCTACCAGAAAAGGTGCCTATCATGTACAAAACAGTGCATCTTTTCAGTAACACTGTAATGGCAATTTTTTGGGGGGGAAACACAAGTAGGAAGCGGAGATCCTTTAGGTTTAAAACCGCAGAGGGCCTTGTTTGGGGGTGTGGTCCCAGTACATCATGAAATGTATAACTGACACCACAATGTGTTTTTCTTGGTTTTCTTTATGTCATAGCCTATATGTATTTAATATACACTATATAAAGTGTATTCGGAAAGTATTCTGACCGCTTGATTTTTTCCCACATTTTATGTTACAGCCTTATTCTAAAATGGATTAAGTAGCCTTTTTACTCATTAATCTACACCCAATACCCCATATTGCACATTTATAAAAAATAAAAATAAAACTAATTTACATAGTATTTGATCCCCTGCTGATTTTGTACGTTTGCCCACTGACAAAGACATGATCAGTCTATAATTTTAATGGTAGGTTTATTTGAACAGTGAGAGACAGAATAACAACAACAAAATCCAGAAAAATGCATGTCAAAACTGTTATAAATTGATTTGCATTTTAATGAGGTAAATAAGTATTTGACCCCTCTGCAAAACATGACTTAGTACTTGGTGGCAAACCCCTTGTTGGCAATCACAGAGGTCAGACGTTTCTTGTAGTTGGCCACCAGGTTTGCACACATCTCAGGAGGGATTTTGTCCCACTCCTCTTTGCAGATCTTCTCCAAGTCATTAAGGTTTCGAGGCTGATGTTTGGCAACTCGAACCTTCAGCTCCCTCCACAGATTTTCTATGTGATTAAGGTCTGGAGACTGGCTAGGCCACTCCAGAACCTTAATGTGCTTCTTCTTGAGCCACTCCTTTGTTGCCTTGGCTGTGTGTTTTGGGTCATTGTCATGCTGGAATACCCATCCACAACCCATTTTCAATGCCCTGGCTGAGGGAAGGAGGTTCTCACCCAAGATTTGACGGTACATGGCCCCGTCCATCGTCCCTTTGATGCGGTGAAGTTGTCCTGTCCCCTTAGCAGAAAAACACCCCCAAAGCATAATGTTTCCACCTCCATGCTTGATGGTGGGGATGGTGTTCTTGGGGTCATAGGCAGCATTCCTCCTCCTCCAAACACAGCGAGTTGAGTTGATGCCAAAGAGCTCCATTTTGGTCTCATCTGACCACAACACTTTCACCCAGTTCTCTGAATCATTCAGATGTTCATTGGCAAACTTCAGACGGCCCTGTAAATGTGCTTTCTTGAGCAGGGGGACCTTGTGGGCGCTACAGGATTTCAGTCCTTCACGGCGTAGTGTGTTACCAATTGTTTTCTTGGTGACTATGATCCCAGCTGCCTTGAGATCATTGACAATATCCTCCCGTGTAGTTCTGGGCTGATTCCTCACCGTTCTCATGATCATTGCAACTCCACGAGGTGAGATGTTGCATGGAGCCCCAAGCCGAGGTAGATTGACAGTTATTTTGTGTTTCTTCCATTTGCGAATAATCGCACCAACTGTTGTCACCTTCTCACCAAGCTGCTTGGCGATGGTATTTTAGCCCATTCCAGCCTTGTGTAGGTCTACAATCTTGTCCCTGACATCCTTGGAGAGCTCTTTGGTCTTGGCCATGGTGGAGAGTTTGGAATCTGATTGATTGATTGCTTCTGTGGACAGGTGTCTTTTATACAGGTAACAAGCTGAGATTAGGAGCACTCCCTTTAAGAGTGTGCTCCTAATCTCAGCTCGTTACCTGTATAAAAGACACCTGGGAGCCAGAAATCTTTCTGATTGAGAGGGGGTCAAATACTTATTTCCCTCATTAAAATGCAAATCAATTTATAACATTTTTGACATGGGTTTTTCTGGATTTTGTTGTTGTTATTGTCTCTCACTGTTAAAATAAACCTACCATTAAAATTATAGACTGATCATTTCTTTGTCAGTGGTCAAATGTACAAAATCAGCAGGGGATCAAATACCTTTTTCCCTCACTGTAGGTATTCAGACCCTTTACTCAGTACTTTGTTGATGCACCTTTGGCAGCGATTACAACCACGTCTTCTTTGGTATGACGTTACAAGCTTGGCACACTTGTATTTGGGGAGTTTCTTGCATTCTTCTCTGCAGATCCTCTCAAGCTCTGTCAGGTTGGATGGGGAGCGTTGCTGCACAGCTATTTTCAGGTCTCTCTAGAGATGTTAGATCGGATTCAAGTCCGGGCTCTGGCTGGACCACTCAAGGACATTCAGAGACTTGTCCCAAAGACACTCCTGCGTTGTATTGGCTGTGTGCTTAGGGTCGTTGTCCTGTTGGAAGGTGAACCTCGCCCCAGTCTGAGGTCCTGAGCGCTCTGGAGCAGGTTTTCATCAAGGATCTCTGTACTTCGCTCTGATCCTGACTAGTCTCCCAGTCCCTGCCGCTGAAAAACATCCCCACAGCATGATGTTGCCACCATGTTTCACCGTAGGGATGGTGCCAGGTTTCCTCCAGACGTGATGCTTGGAATTCAGGTTAGAGTTCAATCTTCATTTCATCAGACCAGATAATCTTGTTTCTCATGGTCTGAGAGTCTTTAGGTGCCTTTTGGCAAACTCCAAGCGGGCTGTCGTGTGCCTTTTCACTAAGGAGTGGCTTCCGTCTAGCCACTCTACCATAAAGCACGGATTGGTGGAGTGCTGCAGAGATGGTTGTCCTTCTGGAAGGTTCTCCCATCTCCACAGAGGAACTCTAGAGCTCTGTCAGAGTGACCATTGGGTTCTTGGTCACCTCCCTGACCAAGGCCCTTCTCCCCCGATTGCTCAGTTTGGCCGGGTGGCCAGCTCTAGGAAGAGTCTTGGTGGTTCCAAACTTCTTCCATTTAAGAATGATGGAGGCCACTGTGTTCTTGGGGATCTTCAATGCTGCAGTAATTTTTTGGTACCCTTCCCCAGATCTGTGCCTCGACACAATCCTATCTTGGAGCTCTACGGACAATTCCTTCGACCTCATGGCTTGTTTTTTGCTCTGACATGCACTGTCAACTGTGGGACCTGATATAGACAGGTGTGTGCCTTTCCAAATCATGTCCAATCAATTGAATTGACCACAGGTGGACTCCAATCAAGTTGTAGAAACATCTCAAGGATGATCAATGGAAACGATCCACCTGAGCTCAATTTCGAGTCTGAGCAAAGGGTCTAAATACTAAATAAGATATTTCTGTTTTCATTTTGTCATTATGGAGTATTGTGTGTGTAGATTTGCTGAGGATTATTTATTTAATCCATTTCAGAATAAGGCTGTAACGTAACAAAGTGGAAAAAGTGAAAGGGTCTGAACTTTCCGAAGGCACTGTATATACAGAAGTATGTGGACACCCCTTCAAATTAGTGGATTCAGCTATTTCACCACACCCGTTGCTGACAGGTGTATAAAATCAAGCACACAGCCATGCAATCTCCATAGACAAACGTTGTCAGTAGAATGGCCTTACTGAAGAGCTCAGTGACTTTCAACGTGGCACCGTCATAGAATGCCACCTTTCCAACAAGTAAATTAGTCAAATTTCTGGCCTGTTAGAGCTGCCCTGTCAACTGTAAGTGCTGTTCTAAAGTTGAAACATCTAGGGGTAATAACGGCTCAGCCGCGAAGTGGTAAGCCACACAAGCTCACAGAACGGGACCGCCGAGTGCTGTAGTGCATAAATATCGCCTGTCCTCGGTTGCAACACTCACTACCGAGTTCCAAACTGCCTCTGGAAGCAACGTCAGCGCAATGACTGTTCGTCGGGAGCTTCATGAAATGGGTTTCCATGGCCGAACAGCTGCACACAAACCTAAGATCACCATGCGCAATGCCAAGTGTCGGCTGGGGTGGTGTACAGCTCGCTGCCATTGGACTCTGGAGCAGTGGAAACGCGTTCTCTGGAGTGATGAATCACGCTTCACCATCTAGCGGTCCGACGGACTCATCTGGGTTCGGCGGATGCCAGGAGAACGCTACCTGCTCGAATGCATAGTGCCAACTTTAAAGTTTGGAGGAATAATGGTCTGGGACTGTTTTTCATGGTTCAGGCTCCTTCGTTCCACTGAAGGGAAATCTTAACGCTACAGCGTACAATGACATTCTGGTTGACTCTGGGCTTCCAACTTTGTGGCAACAGTTTGGGGAAGGCCCTTTCCTGTTTCAGCATGACAATGCCCCCCTGTGCACAAAGCGAGGTCCATACAGAAATGGTTTGTAAAGATCGGTGTGGAAGAACTTGACTGGCCTGCACAGAGCCCTGACCACAACCCCATCGAACACCTTTGGAATGAATTGGAACTCTGACTGCGAGCCAGGCCTAATCGCCCAACATCAGTGCCCAACCTCACTAATGCTCTTATGGCTGAATGGAAGCAAGTCCCCGCAGCAATATTCCAACATCTAGGAGAAAGCCTTCCTAGAAGAGTGGCAGCTGTTATAGCAGCAAAGGGGGGACCAACTCCATATTAATGCCCATGATTTTGGAATAAGATGTTCGACGAGCAGGTGTCTACATACTTTTTGGTATATAGTGTATTGTGAATTGTAAATATTTCTGGGACCGGTAAGAGTATGAAATACCTCAAAGAGCCTTGCCAATCCAACAACTGATATTTAAAGCTATAGCAGTTTATTTAGGAAAGATTATAACATATCACTTCAATACACTGTAATCATTCAAACGTTTAAAGTCAGGTAGGCCTGTATCATGAGCACATTGTTAATAAGGCATCAGCTCCCAACACCTCAAATTCGAATTACACGTGGGCAGTCGAGATGCATGTAAGTTGTTCTCCCCAATCTACCAATATTATAAGCAATATGTTGACATTTTAAGAAATGTCTACGGCTCATTTTGTCAGTACATGTGCACTTACTAACATGGTACCATCTTGTTGATTTAATTTCTGTGACGGACCATTCAAACATGCTTTCCCACTGAGTAAAATGTATATTACTTGATTCAGAAGATGAAACACATGGCCATCCTGACACAGGGAAAGTACAACTCACAAAATAGCTCTGAATTAAAAAGTTTACAACATAAGGAACTACTGCACACTTAGAATAGCTTACTATGGTGATGGCAGACTTACCAATATATAAACAACACTTTTTTTCAAATGGTTATTTGTATTGACATACACTACAGTTCAAAAGTTTGGGGTCACTATGAAATGTCCTTGTTTTCGAAAGAAAACATTTTTGTCCATTAAAATAACATCAAATTGATCCGAAATACAGTGTAGACATTGTTAATGTTGTAAATGGTTATTGTAGCTGGAAACTGATTTTTGATGAAATATCTACATAGGCGTCAGTCCTGTGTTTCAATGGCACGATGTGTTTGCTAATCCAAGTTTAGCATTTTAAAAGGCAAATTGATCATTAGAAAACCCTTTTGAAATTATGTTAGCACAGTTGAAAACTGTTGTACTGATTAAAGAAGCAATAAAATTGGACTTCTTGAGACTAGTTGAGTATTTGGAGCATCAGTAATTGTGGGTTCGATCACAGGCCAAATGGCCAGAAACAAAGAACTTTCTTCTGAATCTCGTCAGTCTATTCTTGTTCTGAGAAATGAAGGCTATTACATGCGAGAAATTCGCAAGAAACTGAAGATCTCATACAACGCTGTGTACTACTCCCTTCACAGAACAGCGCAAACTGGCTCTAACCAGAAGTGTGTACTACTCCCTTCACAGAACAGCGCAAACTGGCTCTAACCAGAATAGAAAGAGGAGTGGGATTCCCCGGTGCACAAAGAAAAAAGCCATATCTCAGACTGGCCAATAAAAATAAAAGATTAAGATGGGCAGTCTGAGATATGGCTTTTTCTTTGCAACTCTGCCTAGATGGTCAGCATCCCGGAGTCGCCTCTTCACTGTTGACGTTGAGACTGGTGTTTTGCGGGTGCTATATAATGAAGCTGCCAGTTGAGGACCTGTGAGGTGCCTGTTTCTCAAACTAGACACTAATGTATTTGTCCTCTTGCTCAGTTGTGCACCGGGGCCTCCCACTCCTCTTTCTATTCTGGTTAGAGCCAGTTTGCGCTGTTCTGTGAAGGGAGTAGTACACAGCGTTGTACGAGATCTTCAGTTTCTTGGCAATTTCTTGCATAGAATAGCCTTCATTTCTCAGAACAAGAATAGACTGATGAGTTTCAGAAGAAAGTTCTTTGTTTCTGGCCATTTTGAGCCTGTAATCGAACCCACAATTGCTGATGCTCCAGATATTCAACTAGTCTCAAGAAGGCCAGTTTTATGGCTTCTTTAATCAGCACAACAGTTTTCAGCTGTGCTAACATAATTGCAAAAAGGTTTTCTAATGATCAATTAGCCTTTTAAAATGATAAAGTTGGATTAGCAAACACAACGTGCCATTGGAACACAGGACTGATGGTTGCTGATAATGGGCCTCTGTACGCCTATGTAGATATTCCATTAAAAATCAGCTTTTTCCAGCTACGATAGCCATTTACAACATTAAATGTCTACACTGTATTTCTGATCAATTTTATGTTATTTTAATAGACAAAGTGACCCCAAACTTTTGAACGGTAGTGTACATTATGGTTAAGTTCTGTAATTTGGCTCGCATATCCTAATTACGTGAAATTGCAACATGTATTTTCATAAACCATGAACATTTTATGGCCTGCATGTAGAGTGTTAATGTCAGATCTCAGTTTAAACCTTGCAAGTGGCATGGTCTCTGATTACTATGGTTCCAACCCTTCTGGCATTTGTTAATATACACAACTTTTTTGCCACCATGTACTGTGTGTCATGTGCATCTCCTACAGTTGTAAATATTGGAATGAGACATTGGTTGGGTTCTCTGTAAATTCATAGCAGGATTTTCCTTTACACAAGGAACTCACCGCTAAATTAACTATAGTGTAATACAAAGCATATACCACACAGTTTGGAATTGTGTTTAACTCAAGTCTGAAATATTTTATTCATATAACCCTGTATACATTTGTCACTTTGAAATGTAGATTTTTACTTCCCGGTTAGGACTATGAACTTAGCTAATTAGAACCTTAACAAATCAGTTGAAAATAAATGACAAAAAAAAAAAAATACATTGTGTTTAATTGAGTTCATGTCCTTTTCAAAGGGTTCCGACCCTTATTTAGTTTGAAAGGTTTTATAACAAAACATGCAGAACCTGGTTCCGAACCAAGCCCTTTCTCCTACACACAGTAGTACCTGGTTCCAAACCAATGCCAGTCTCCTACACGCAGTATCTGGTTGTGTACATTTGCAAAGTTGTTGAACAACTTAATACAAGGTAGATACATCAAGAAAATCAGTTTATGGGAGTTCATTTTATTCTTAACATAATACAAAAGTCAGCCAGAGTTCACTAGTGACATTGCTTATTACTATACTAGCTCATGTACATAAATCTAACAGACAAGAAAAGTAAATGAACTAACAAATTGTTAGTTATTGCTCAGTGACAAATAAAGTTGGTCAGCTGGTGTCACAGGTTTTACAAACAACTTTGCAGGGATCCCTTTGACAGTATTTATCCATACATTTAGCTGTTACCACAAAGTAACTATAAACGTTCAAAAATATATAAATATATAAAAATAATTTATGTATAAAAATTGTCAAATTGACCTTTTCTTGCTGCTGGTATCCATATCCACTTAATATTGATAACGAAGTAATTTTGTCAGGATTATGAAATAGGTAATTATTCAGCCATCCACATTCTCCTGACACACAACCCCTAAAATTGTGTTCCGAGTTAGTTTGAAGCTGAGTACACAGTTATACTTGTCAATAGGGTTCAGTTAGTTTTTTGCTAAACCGAAATGTTCCTTCCTGGGTTGACATTCGGTGACTAATAGTGTTAGAAATATTCTGTCACACAAGCATTGACTCAGGAAAGGGAATACCTAGTCAGTTGCACTACTGAATTCATTCAACCGAAATATGTCTTCCTCGTTTAACCCAACCCCTCTGAATCAGAGCATAGTGCTAAGGACTCCCTATTTGTGTCGATCTGGGAAGGATTTAAATGCTTAGATATAAACTATACAAACGCATTCCCACAGAATTCTGGGGGGGAAAAAACAGAAGTGTTTCGGCCCTCCAGGACCGGAGTTGAAGAACCCTGGCCTACCTGCAAGCACAGACTGGATAAATGGCCCTAAAAGTACATTCAAATGGCCCAAATGTGCCCAACATTAATTTATTCAAATGGCCCAAAATGAATTTATAGTCTAACACAGTGGTCACCAACCTTTTCTTAGTCAAGATCACTGAGTCAAAATGCAAGCCGAGATCTATGAGAAGAAAGCTCAGGAAATATATTATATAAAAACATTTTTTTTACACATATTTAACCCTTTTTTGGGGTAGGCACAAAACTTCCATTCATTTTTTAAAAACCGGAACTGGTTACCTTCACAGGAGTCCTGTGACACTTGTGGGGCTTGTAGAGCAAAACAGAGAACACCATAGTGTTCGTGAGTCTCCCCTTTCCATAGAGTTTGTAGTGCAAACCGTTCGGACGCTACAGACGTTTTTGTGAGAAGACCGATTTTCGTAATGTCTCATGGTTACCGCTCTAGCTCTGCCACCTTTCACTGCAGATGCGGAAGTGCGACATAGGCGGATGCAGTGGATTGAGACACATCCAATGCAAAAAAACAGATATCTAGCTTAAACTGACAGATTTTGATGGGGATTCTGTAGTAATGATGTTTGTGCAGTAGGCTATAGGCCCAATACATTATTACTGCATATTGGCTATGATTGAATTGCCCTGCCAATGTTGTTCTTCTCAGACCATTTTGAAAATTATATATATTAAATGGTATAGGATCACACTGGTAATATATAATTTGTTGTATTACTTGTGAGGCACTGCTGAGTGAGCATAATAATTCCTTTTATTTTTACTGGACTGGTGGCCTGCATCTGATGGTCAGTCTGAGGGGAGGGAGGGAGCAGCGGTGAGGCTGCCTCTCACCCGACTCACCGTCCCTCCGCTGATTCCAGCTGATGGCAAAACTCAAGTCGCACTGCAATATTTCTGCCTCATGCACCAATTCATGTTGTTACTCCTATGACCAGAAAAAGTGAAACATTCCTTGATATTGAAAAAGACACAAGCCGCTAATAATAACAACGCAAGCTTATCGGAACACTTTGCTATAGTCATTCATTGCATCTGCAGTGCTGGTTGTAGCGTGAGTGGAAGTAAGGAGAACGCGCATTTTATGGCTTATAAAAGTGTTGAACAAAGTGTTGACAGTGCTGAATAACAACTTATACATGAACTCACTCATAAAAACAGCAGCTCTTTGCTGTATGCGTTGAGTCTCTAGTCAGGGTTTGAAACGTTTTGAAATCTCACAGTATCAACTTTGCTGTGCAGTCAAGCTTCTTTTTACAGTCTATGGCTCGAGGAAACTGTGCAGACACGGTAATCTGAGCTATCTGATTGGCCAGCGGTAGGCATATAGGTACACTTGATTTGCTTTCTGGGCCTGCTGGGTAGGCAGAGTTCTACCTTCAGACACATGAAATTTTCAAAATGGGAACACTACCTTCTCGGCGCTAGGGCTGCGGAATCAAAATGCACCTACCGCCAACAGCGCAAAACTAATAAAGAAAATAGGAAGCAAGGCTTAATCGTTGTTTTTTTTACAGAAATGTTTGGTGATCAACTAGGAATGCCTTGTAGATCGACCAGTTGGTGACCACTCATCTAACATATCACTTGTATACTTCATTACCAAGAGGTTGTTATATATGACCAGCAAATAGAAACCTTTTAGTCTTAGAAGTACAGTTGGTCAAACCTAGCCCAGAAAGTTTGATTGTGCTGTATTCACATTTATCCTGCTTGTGGCAAGTCGAGGCAGTGTGTTAGCTGGTATTCGACCTAATAGGCTAAATGTACAGTATGTCCGACACCAATACAGTAATAGGTGGTCAAGCATTGACAGTTATGGTAATAAATCCAAATCATTCAAGATGTGTCTCATGTTCACTACTGTTTTTGAACCTACTTATTGTTGAAGAAATGACTTATCGATAGATAGGAATATCTACACTGGCTAAAACTAGCATCACTACTCAAAGGACATCAATACAAAAAGAGCTGTAAGCTACTCTTTACTAACCACCTGGTCTTCCTCAGAGTACAGTCTGACTTCAGACAAGACATGGGATTGACAGCATGAGTTAACACAGTTCTATGTGAGAGCTCCGTTCTGTAACAGTCTATAATGAGTGTGAGCACATCTTTACTAACTAGCAGTATAATCAATTAAAATTGTCCAACTCTACTCAAATAATACCCACAGTCCATTGTACAAAAATTCTTCTGACGATTGGTCATCAAAAGGTGTTCCCTTGGTTCTGTCACGTCGATGTCAGGAGGAAGATGAAGATGAGGCTGAGGAAGTAATGAGAGATTTGTTGGTTAATTCACTCTCAGCATCCCACATTATTTCAAAACAATTACAATTTGTACAGAAATATTTGCAGACTTACAGTGGGCTCCAAAATTACTGCCACCCCTGACTGGCAATGCACAAACAATACTTTAAAAAATATAAACAATATAATTATAGAGAGAAACTCAAAATACCAACATGTGAGAAATACTGTACTTTATTAATGTTTCAATGGAACCCACCAAAATCATTTATTGATTTAATTAAAAATCAATGTCCTCCAAATCAAGGTTTCACAATTAATGGCACCCTTAAAGAGTATTGTAAATAACATCTACCAAAATTAAACCAGGAATTAAATTCCACTTATTTAAGTTGATCTAAGTCTTAAGGAACTATACTGAGCCATTACATCACTTCCTGTTTCACTAGGGTATAGTAATGAGGTAACACGCATGCAATATCCCTTTGTCATCCAACACCATGAAGAAAACAAAAGAACTGGCAGTTCAAAAGAGACAGACGGTTGTAGACCTTCATAAATATGGTAATGGCTACAAGAAGATCCACAAACAATTGAATATACCACTGAGCACTGTCAGGGCAATTATTTAAAAAAAGATATGGAACAGTTGAAAACCTCGCGGGTAGAGGACGCAAATGCATTTTGCCCCCCAGGATAGGGAGGAGGATGGTGAGAGAAGCAACAAAATCCCCAAGAATCACTGTGAAAGAATTGCAGGCCTTGGTGGCGTCTTGGGGTCACCAGGTTTCAAAAAGCACCATCAGACGCCACCGCCACAACCACAGGCTCTTTGGAAGGGTTGACAGAAGAAAGCCCTTTCTGAGTTTGCCAAACGTCATTTAAATTATGACTGGAAGAAGGTGCTCTGGTCAGATGAGACCAAAATTGAATGTTTTGGTCAGATACAGCATCGGCATGTTTGGCGTCGAAACAGAGATGCATACAAGGAGAGGCACCTCATACCCACAGTGAAATATGGTGGTGGGTCAGTGATGTTTTGGGGCTGTTTTAATTCCAGACGTCCAGGGGCACTGGTTAAGATTGATGGCATAATGAATTCCACCAAGTATCAGGCAATTTTGGCTGACAATCTGGTTGCCTCTGCCAGAAGGCTGGGACTTGGCTGTAGGTGGACTTTCCAACAAGACAATGACCCAAAACATACCTCAAGATCCACACAGAAATGGTTCTGTGACAACAAAATCAATGTTCTACCATGGCCATCTCAGTCGCCGGACCTCAGTCCAATCGAAAATCTGTGGGCTGAGCTGAAGAGGGCAGTTGATAAGCGCAAACCCAAGAATGTGAAGGATCTTGAAAGGATCTGCATAGAGGAATGGTCCAAAATCCCTCCAAATGTGTTCCTTAACCTTGTCAAACATTACAGGAAAAGACTCCATGCTGTTATCCTTGCCAGAGGTGATTACACTAAGTACTAAATGAGGAGTGCCAATATTTTTTACATTTTACATTTTAGTCATTTAGCAGACGCTCTTATCCAGAGCGACTTACAGGAGCAATTAGGGTTAAGTGCCTTGCTTAAGGGCACATCGACAGATTTTTCACCTAGTCGGCTCGGGGATTAGAACCAGCGACCTTTCGGTTACAGGCATAACGCTCTTACCCACTAAGCTACCTGCCGCCCCCAATAATTATGAAACCTTGATTTTGGTGACATTTATTTAGTATTAAATAATTGTATGATTTTGGTTGGTTCCATTGAAACATTAATAAAGTACAGTATTTCTCACGTCGGTATTTTGAGTTTCTCTCTATAATTATATTGTTTATATTTTTTAAAGTATTGTTTGTGCATTGCCAGTCAGGGTTGGCAGTAATTTTGGAGCCCACTGTATGTAGGCTACTTACATACATTTATTTAATTATGTATAATAATTGATAGCCTTTATCATTGATTGTTCACACATCAACACATTTGTGGAATGCATACCTACTGAAATGTTTAAGCTTGGTAAAGAGGTCCTGTTGTCTCTTCAATAGGTTCTGCAGAACAACAAGAAAATGCAGAACATTTTTACTGTATTTTCACCAGAACCTAAAGAGCTCAATGTGTCAAAATGCTACAAAGAAATGTGTGCCTCTATCATCATGCTACAATAAGTTTAATGACTGACAATGTTAGTTTATCAGGAGATGGTATCCGTGAGCCCTACCACGAAGGGGCCTATTGTTTGCTGTGCGTCGATGCAACATGACCCCAATGATCAATCCTGCAGCGACCAGAACGACTGCCAGCACAGAGAAGCTGGAAATGGCTGCCAGTCTCCAGACATCAGATCTCTCCTCTGTAAATGTGCCTGAAAGGGGACATATTGGTCGAAGAGGACAGTTTTAGGCATACAATAAAGCATTGGTTATTTGCAAGATTTAGTTGTAAGATAAGCTTGAATGTTCCTTAGCTAATAATTTAACTTACAAGTGTTACATGAAGGAGTCTTTGGATACTGCTTGCATGTTGAGCAGGATACACATTGGTCTATGTCTGAACTCCAGAACTCTTTACTGTTGCATAGGCCTGTGAAAAAACATAAATGGAGAGACTTCACGTTTACCCTTTGAATGACCACAATTTGTGACTCGTACTGTACATTTGCTCATTGGAAAATGTTCCTCTACCTCACCAAAGCAAATTAACTATTGGAATAGAGAGTGTATCCATTATTTTCCTTCAACATTGGTCAGTGTCCTGCACAGTGAGAACCATAGATCAGCTTGACTAGTCTTTAGATAGCAACTTAAGTACGTAGATGTTTTTAAAACCTGCCAATAAAAAGGAATGCACTCAGTCTGTGTAATCTCTGAAAGGAATTGTTTTAGCCCAATAATAAAGAAATCGTGTGACATCAAGTCTAAAGAAATTGAGAAGATCCGAGAAACTGTGGGTTTCCTCTTCTTATAAAATGAGTTGGGGAATTCCTTTGGTTTTGCGTACTGATGCACTTACACCCAAATGAACATTACTCACTGGCTTTGCGTGTACAAGCATGGTGATACACAGTGTGTGAAGGGCAGGATGTGTGTTATCAAGACCAGCTTTGCCGCATTGTTTTGGGTGTTTGACTTCTAGAGAAGTTTTGGTGAGACTGAGAGCAAACATTACCGTAGCAGCAGTGAACGGTGGTTCCTCCCTGACCGACAAACATGTCATAAACTAGATAAAATGTCTACATCCATTGAGACGCTACAACTGAAACCTCTTATATCCTTTTAGAGAAGCCACAGACAGCAGTACCAGACTAATATACACTACATTACCAAAAGTATGTGGACACCTGCTCGTCGAACATCTCATTCCAAAATCATGGGCATTAATATAGAGTTGGTCCCCCCTTTGCCGCAATAACAGCCTCCACTCTTCTGGGAAGGCTTTCCACTAGATGTTGGAACATTGCTGCGGGGACTTGCTTCCATTCAGCCACAAGAGCATTAGTGAAGTCGGGCACTGATGTTGGGCGATTAGGCCTGGCTTGCAATCGGCATTCCAATTCATCCCAAAGGTTTTCGATGGGGTTGAGGTCAGGGCTCTGTGCAGGCCAGTCAAGTTCTTCCACACCGATCTTGACAAACCATTTCTGTATGGACCTCGCTTTGTGCATGGGGGCATTGTCATGCTGAAACAGGATAGGGCCTTCCCCAAACTGTTGCCACAATGTTGGAAGCACAGAATCGTCTAGAAGGTCATTGTATGCTGTAGCGTAAATATTTTCCTTCACTGGAAATAAGGGGCCTAGCCCGAACCAAGAAAAACCGCCCCAGACCATTATTCCTCCTCCACCAAACTTTACAGTTGGCACTATGCATTGGGGCAGGTAGCATTCTCCTCGCATCCGCCGAACCCAGATTCGTCCGTCGGACTGCCAGATGGTGAAGCGTGATTCATCACTCCAGAGAACGCGTTTCCACCGCTCCAGCCGACGCTTGACATTGCACACGGTGATCTTAGGCTTGTGTGCGGCTGCTCTGCCATGGAACCCCATTTCATGAAGCTCCCAAATAACCGTTTTTGTGCTGACGTTGCTTCCAGAGGCAGTTTGGAACTCAGCAGTGAGTGTTGCAACCGAGGACAGACGATTTTTACACGCTACGCGCTTAAGCACGTGTGGCCTACCACTTCGCGTCTGAGCCATTGTTGCTCCTAGACGTTTCCATTTCACAGTAACAGCACTTACAGTTGACCGGGGCAGCTCTTGCAGGGCAGAAATTTGATGAACTGAATTGTTGGAAAGGTGGCATCCTATGACGGTGCCACGTTGAAAGTCACTGAGCTCTTCAGTAAGGCCATTCTACTGCCAATGTTTGTATGGCTGTGTGCTCGATTTTATACACCTGTCAGCAACGAGTGTGGCTGAAATAGCCGAATCCACTAATTTGAAGGGGTGTACGCATACTTTTGTATACAGTGCATTCGGAAAGTATTCAGACCCCTTGACTTTTTCCACATTGTTACGATAACAGCCTTATTCTAAAATTAAATAAAAATCCTCATCAATCTACACACAATACCCCATAGTGACAAAGCAAAAAAAACGGTTTTTAGAAATGTTTGCAAATGTATTACATATAAAAAACAGAAATATCATATTTACATAAGTATTCAGACCCTTTGCTATGAGACTCGAAATTCAGCTCAAGTACATCCTGTTTCCATTGATCATCCTTGAGATGTTCCTTGATTGGAGTCCACCTGTGGTAAATTAAATTGATTGGACATGATATGGAAAGGCACACACGTCTATATAAGGTCCCACAGTTGACAGTGCATGTCAGAACAAAAACCAAGCCATGAGGTCGAAGGAATTGTCCATAGAACTCCAAGACAGGATTGTGTCGAGGCACAGATCTGGGGAAGGGTACCGAAAGATTTCTGCAGCATTGAAGATCCCCAAGAACACAGTGGCCTCCATCATTCTTAAAATGGAAGAAGAAGCCTTGCCAGGGAGGTGACCAAGAACCCAATGGTCACTCTGACAGAGCTCCTCTGTGGAGATGGGAGAACCTCCCAGAACGACAACCATCTCTGTAGCACTCCACCAATCAGGCCTTTATGGTAGAGTGGCCAGACGGAAGCCACTCTTCAGTAAAAAGGCACATGACAGCCCGCTTGGAGTTTGCCAAAAGGCATCTAAAGACTCTCAGACCATGAGAAACAAGATTCTCCTGTCTGATGAAACCAAGATTGAACACTTTGGCCTGAATGCCAAGCGTCACATCTGGAGGAAACCTGGCACCATCCCTACGGTGAAGCATGGTGGTGGCAGCATCATGCTGTGGGGATGTTTTCTGCGGCAGGGCCTGGGAGACTAGTTAGGATCGAGGTAAAGATGAACGGAGCAAAGTACAGAGAGATCCTTGATGAAAACCTGCTCCAGAGCGCTCAGGACCTAAGACTGGGGCGAAGGTTCAACTTCCAACAGGACAACGACCCTAAGCACACAGCCAAGACAACGCAGGAGTGGCTTCGGGACAAGTCTCTGAATGTCCTTGAGTGGCCCAGCCAGAGCCCAGACGAACCCGATCTAACATCTCTGGAGAAACCTGAAAATAGCTGTGCAGCGACGCTCCCCATCCAACCAGACAGAGCTTGAGAGGATCTGCAGAGAATAATGGGAGAAACTCCCCAAATACAGGTGTGCCAAGCTTGTAGCATCATACCCAAGAAGACTCGAGGCTGTAATTGCTGCCAAAGTTGCTTCAACAAAGTACTGAGTAAAGGGTCTGAATACTTATGTAAATGTAATATTTCCGGGTGTTTAAAAAAAATACATTTGCAAACATTTCTAAAAACCTGTTTTTGCTTTGTCATTATGGGGTAGTGTGTAGATTGATGAGGGGAAAACACAATTTAATCAATTTTATAATAAGGCTGTAACATAACAAAATGTGGAAAAAAGGGTCTGAATACTTTCTGAATGCACATGTAAATAAATATATGTAAGGTGAAGTATTGAAGGAAAAGGTCTGCAATGTTAATTAAACTCAGTAAAGAATAAAGCATGATGGTAAATTCAATGTGGTGATCACGGCACTAAACAAACTTGTAAATAATGTAATGATAAACCTGTTACTTTACAGAGTTAGGGTTACTCTGACAATGCTTGGCAGGTTGCAGGGATATAATAATAGATCACTTTGACATCTTCACATCAATACATTTACTCATTGAAGTTATGTCAAGATAAAGAGTTAAATAAGATGCAAGCCTATAGTTTCCTCTTTCTTGAGCTCAAAGGTCACACAAGGGTTAAAGGTCTAGCCAGTGTAATCAGGTGTTGACAATGTGGTTTGTTACTTTGTAATTCAGCATGTTACCACATGGGCAATGTACTTAATTGAGAAAATGTTAACCATTTTCAACATTCACGGCAAACAGTTGGAAGGATGCAAACATTTTTCATGACCTGCAATTGCTCTTGCTACATTATCTCAGCATTCCACAATACTTTAATCATGGATATAATGTAGGCTATGATTGGTGTGGGGTTGATCATTCATACTTAACAGGATTCTTCTTTTAGTTGCATTTTGCTTCAGCTGCTTTGTAACGCAGTTAAACGATACCAAAAGGTCAGTATTGAGTCACACAATGATGTAAGACAAAGGTGAGACAAGAGTGCAGGAAATTGGAGACAAGTCAGCACTAAATCTACAGTTTCAGACAGTCAGTCTGAGTTTCCATGGTAAAATACTATTTATGAAGAAGCAGCTGATTGATGCATGTTATCAGGAAGTGTTATATATTTTCAAGGGATTCTCATCTTTGTTAGTCTTCAAGGACTGCTAATCCAGCGTCGTCGGGGTTTAGCCGGGGTAGGCTCTCATTGTAAATAAGAGCCACCCTAGAAAATAATCTCAATAAAGGAATTCTTAATGTGTTGGGAATGGGAAATTATTTTGTCAAGTTCAGTCACCAATTAGGCTAATCATTTATACATCCTCTCAAGAAAGTAAAGAAGTTATAATTATTTTTTATATTGCCAACTACAAGTAGGCTACACCATTCAATTAGGTATGTCCTCACCCATGGGCATGGATGGAGTGAAATAAGGTCATTAGAATGCGGAACCGGTGAGAAGGCAGCTGGTAGAGGAATCAACTCTGTAAGCAACCTTTTATCAGACTCAATTTCAGCGGACATGCGATGATTCCATGATCTTAAATGAAACACGAATTCCCATGCGATTAAAAGTGAGAGAAATAAAGTTTTCGCATTTAAAATGTCGCATCGGAATAAAACATTTATTAAAGTACTTTTTACTTGCCCTTACATAGACATGTCAACGTAAACAAACTTTATACAATTAAATTTGATCACATCCATAAAAGTTTAAGAAAACATATTTGACTTACTTCTCTGCCCATTCACTATAGTCGCAATGATCAGTCCACAAAGCGCACAGAGAACGTTTGAAGCCATCCTTCTTGTATAAACGCAATTCCCGAAAGTTCATCTGATGAACAGCCGGTGTTCGTTTTTACAATGGAAAGCAAGCCTCGCACTGAGTCACCCGGAGTAGTCTGAGCCTCGTTTTAATAGAGTACACACCCACGCTTACAGTTCAACTCCTATGAGTCATTTCCTATGTACTGCTCTCAAATTATCAGTGTAGTTCGCATGAAGCACAGCCGTCCCGACAGGCAGGATACAACATTTCAGTTTCGGTTATTGTAGTAAAGAGAGAAATGTCAATGGATCATCCACAATGTGTATTTTGAACCAGCAGCGCTAACTACCATAGCCAATTTAGGAGTGAAAACTGTATATAGTCTGGAATTAAGAGTGTTCTCATTGTTAATACCACGCCTGTGTTCTACGTCATTCACTGAGCACTGCCAAAAAAGTATCTTGCATAGGTCTGGATCAAGCAGTGGAGAAAAGGACTTCAAACTGGGGTTGAATACATTTAGGGTTGTGTAAAATCTCACAAATGAGGAACTTTTGTGATGCAAAGTTGTACTTTTCTGAGAAACACTACAGAGATGACTAATATTAGAGAAGATCATCATTATCTTGGTTCACATGATTAGATTCTGCAGCTGTTGCAGTGTTCAATAGGGGCTTGTCGCCATTCTCATTAAGTAGCAAAATCAGTAAAAACACAACACAAACAAAACCCCTCCTATCAGGGTTTCCATTATGAAAATGTGGCACTGGACTTGACCTGCAGCATTCTAATTTATGCATTGGGTGCATAACCTGATTAGGGCGTCCACCACGGTACTCAGAATGACAGAAATCACATTTAGATTGTGGTAATTCATCTTAACAGAACATGTAAATCAAGGATGGAATTATGCGTCCTTACTGCGCACTTTGAAGAGGTTAGAATTACTGTCCACATTTACTTTTCCTCAGCCAACAAGACCAGTAATGAACAGCATTATCACTAGCCTATGCTTAGGCAGCGTGTGAGTTTCAAGTTTGGGTAAGTACATTTTCACCATAAAAATGCACCTTTATAATAAAGCATCCCATGTATAATCGCATTTGCAGACTTACGTA
This sequence comes from Coregonus clupeaformis, assembly GCF_020615455.1. NCBI lineage: Eukaryota > Metazoa > Chordata > Actinopteri > Salmoniformes > Salmonidae > Coregonus > Coregonus clupeaformis. Next base: position 20,650,692 of record NC_059222.1, read on the forward strand.
ATGTGATGAGTAGATTGTTATATTATTAGCCAAAATTATGGCTATCCAATCACTGTAGGCAAACAAATCATTTTCAATGCATAGCTGAGCTCATAGGGTAGAGGTCTGGCCTATAGGCTATATCAGATAGGCCTACGTTTCTTTCTTTGCACAGGAAAAACACATTTCATGCAATTCTACTACACTTTATATGACTGGAGACATTAGCAGATATATATATATATTTTTTTTTAACACATTACAGGGTTGCTTACTCTGCAAATTATTGTCAAAAAACAAACTTAAGTGGCACTGACCCAACAATGATAAAGAATGAATATGTGCATGGGGATATGGCCTCCTGGTGCCAATAAGCTAGGCTATCATAGCCACAGGAAGTAGGGGTGCTGGAGCACCCCCTGAAAAATATTAATTCAATAAATACAAATCACAAAAGTAGTGCACTGGGCCTTTAAAAGTCCTGTATTAGTGGACCTATATAGCAGCCTGCAGCACAGACCCAATTAAAAACAATCCACAACTTATTTTTATTTTAAGGCTAGGGGAAGCTAATGATCCTCTGTGACCAAATCATGTATAGACAGGAGTAGGTTAATTAGGCTATATAATTTTGGCAATTTAATTCAATTTACTTTGGGAAATCTTAGCCATATGGACTCGCCACCTATGAGCCTACAGTGCATTTGGAAAGTATTATATTAGACCCCTTGACTTTCAGACCCCTTGACTTTCCACATTTTGTTACGTTACAGCCTTATTCTAAAATGGATTAAATAAATACAAATCCTCATCAATCTACACACAATACCCCATAATGACAAAGCGAAAACAAGTTTTTAGAATTGTTTGCAATCGGGGAGAAGGGCCTTGGTCAGGAAGTGACCAAGAACCCAATGGTCACTCTGACAGAGCTCTAGAGTTCCTCTGTGGAGATGGGAGAACCTTCCAGAAGGACAACCATCTCTGCAGCACTCCACCAATCAGCATTTATGGTGGAGTGGCCAGATGGAAGCTACTCCTCAGTAAAAGGCTCTTGAAAGCCTGCATGGAGTTTGCCAAAAGGCACCTAAAGACTCTCAGACCATGAGAAACAAGCGCCACGTCTGGAGGAAACCTGGCACCATCCCTGCGGTGAAGCATGGTGGTGGCAGCATCATGCTGTGGGGATGTTTTTCAGCGGCAGGGACTGGGAAAGATCGAGGGAAAGATGAACAGAGCAAAGTACAGAGAGATCCTTGATGAAAACCTGCTCCAGAGCACTCAGGACCTCAGACTGGGGTGAAGGTTCACCTTCCAACAGGACAACGACCCTAAGCACACAGCCAAGACAACGCAGTAGTGGCCCAGCCAGAGCCCGGACTTGAACCCGATCGAACATCTCTGGAGAGACCTGAAAACAGCTGTGCAGCGACGCTCCCCATCCAACCTGACAGAGCTTGAGGATCTGCAGAGAAATGTAATCCATTTTAGAATAAGGCTGTAAGGTAACAAAATGTGGAAAAAGTCAGAATACTTTCCGAATGCACTGTATGTCAATCTACTATTCCCCATGGTAGAAAAGTTTACCTATTCTATTGGTCAGCTTGTTGAGAAAGAAATAGCCTATTCCAAACAGACTCTGGGACAGTTGTGGGACAATAGATCCCAAATGCATACAACCAGTAGGCCTAGGCTACATAAAAACATTAAAAAGAAATTAATCTGATGCAACAGATCAGAATGTTTAGCTTAAAATGTTGAACTATTATTTCTTAACATTATTAGCGCAGCAATGCGCGAATGTGCATTTGGCTACCAGACAATTCAAGAAAGTTGATGAAAACCAATAAAACATGAGACAAATAGACTACTTCTTTCAATGGCATACGGAAACGAATATTGTAGGATTTTGCCAAGTCTACTTTGAAGCAAGGTAAAACATGCCTCATATGTAGTAAAACGTTCAGGTTTCAAACAATTAAATAGCTATGTTTTCAAAATGCATAGTGCTTCGAGCCACACCCGTCGCTATGGGCGGGCCATAGGGGGCCGGGCCCGCCCCCAAAAATGCTTGTGCCCCCTCCACTTGAGGGAATTTATTATTAAATATACGTACTGTAGGCTAATAATAATTGTGCCCTGCCCTCCCATGCATTTCATATGCCCCCCTTAAGACTGAGGTCTGGCGACGGGTCTGCTTCGAGCTCATTGTGGTGTTACACGCCCTGATGAATCCTGCCTTCCATTGCCTATGCATTCGAATGGCGAATGGGAAATGCGCTTCAATTACCAGTTGAGAAACAAAAATAGTGGCTCTTTTTAATCATGGCCACAACTATTTTTAAAACACAATTGCATTTAGAATTGTTGAGCAATGATTGGGCTTATAAAGCGCAGACTGACAGATTTTCCGCTCAAAGGCCCTGTATCTGTATGCTGTGCGCGTGTGATAAATAAGATACATTACGAATATACACGCCAATTGAATTACACTAAATTATGCAAATTAACCCATAGACCGATAAGCATGACCAGTCAAATGTATTTACATCAACTGGTATTTCCATCAATGAATAGGCTATAAAGTATTATTTCGCAATGGGATTTTTCCCCCTTCTCCTGGACAATTGGACTGTGCACATTTGATTTTATTGGCTTTACTGTTTAAAAAAAAAACAGAAGCCGGCTATTACCGGCTAACGTTAACCCTGCCTCCTATATACAGTATTGGGCAACCAAATGTTAGGCGCACAAGTGGACACTCCTAATTTTTTTGCAAGATCAAACGTTATCCCATTGTTCACCTCCCAAAAGGTTCAGGTCAGAAAACCCGAAGATGAGTAAATGTATTCAACAGTCAACTCATGATGCACAAGTGTATGTTTTTACTAGGAAAACGTACAACTTCTACGCTCTGTGAAATACAAAATGATCACTATGTTCCAAATGAGAACTGCTCCTTTGTCTATGGCATGTATGTTCATAACACAGAGCCCACACTGTCCACTCATTAATACCAATCCAAATATCCTGAGTCTCAAAACTCAAACATTACAACAAAATATTATAGAGGTCTTATTTTGAACAGATGTATTATGTTTTTTTGCAATTTACTTTAGATCACAAGAGTCTCACTGTGGTTTTTTGAGGCCAGCTATGATTTTGGTTCTCACAGGAGCTAACATCAAACACATCACCAAGCTCTCAATAAACAGCTAGCATCATCAGAACTGAGGAAAATGGGGTTCAGAGATTCCATTAAGGCAGAACATGGTTGTAACATATGTTTTGAGACTTTAAAGGTACTACATGTAACAATTCAACAACGGACCGTCTCTAGTTGTCAAATTGACTGGGGCTGAGTGATTTCTTGCCCTTTGATGGCCCCAGTCAAGAAGTCTGCACCATTAGAATGGAATTTCGTGTGGGCCCAAACATTTTTGGGGGGAATAAACATAGTGAAACTATCCTTCCACTATTACTGTAGATACATTAAGGACCTTTTCTGAAATTACAATGCAAAAATATTACATATTGCCCCTTTAATGTTCCAGTAATCTTTAAGTAGTCTTGAAAGAGCTGGATGGGACGGCCCACTTAAGATGACACTCGTGAGCTGACTCTTCCACTGAAATGTCATCAGTAATGAAGCACTAAAACCTGCAGATGTTGTGTGTGACTGAGGCGCTCAATCTGCTAGCAATGGGCTTGGTTATAACAGGTTATCCTTAACACTCCTGTTTGTGCTGATTCTAAGTCAAACTTAACTGCCAACTTTATGTCGAATGATTCCTAGGTATTGACAATAGCATTATCCGGTGAAATCTCTCCACAGGTGCATACCTGATCATTACGATAATGAAAGAAACTCAATTTCAACTGAATGGAGTCGTAATGTACACAACGTCTGAACTAATATGTGTCCAGTAAAGGAATCTCAGTTCTTGAGATTGGGCTTCTTTTCTTAGAATATCCAAAACAAGCACATACAGGTGTTCTAAAGGATGATTCTGGGTAAGTCTGTATACAAATCATACAGCACCACGACAACATCCCAGTTCACTTTTAAAAGGTGAATAACAGCTTAAAAATGGGCTCGGTTAAAAGTGAAGAATTCCACATGGGCAAGATCTGACAAACTAAGATGGGACAGAAAAACAGAAGTAGTAATACCTTGGTATGTGTGCATGAGCACTTCTGTATTTATTACTACCTACCGTACATCTCAATCAATCACAACTCTCTATCTGTTTGGTCACTTAGCACCAACCGGCAATGATGCAATTTAAGAAAGTCTTTCCAAAAGGAGCCATTAAAACTGAGAAACTAAGCTCTCCAGACACCTCTCCAACCACACCCTCACTATTATATTTGTCTCCCTCTCCTTTGGCTCTGTTCTCTTCTATTCCTCCTCTCCATGGTAACGGAGTTAGGTGATGTAGATGCGGTGGAAGTCGTTGGCCCCGAAGGCACAGTTACACTTGGGGCACTTCCTCTGTCGGGTGTCGTAGCGCGTCTTCAGACACTCGTAGCAGAACACGTGGAAGCACTTGGTGAGCACCGTCTCCTTGTCGCGGGTGTTGCAGCACGGACAACGCAGCTTCGCCTGCGAAGGGGTGGATGAGAGAAAATGGCAGGGTCAATTTGGATAGAAAATGTACCACAAGACACACTATGTGAACCTTCTCACATGTACCACCTCATGCAATTGATAAAACAAAAAGTAAGTCTATTCCATCAAGATTGGTCAAGTTTCTTTTTTCACCTTGTACTGGTTAATCTCCTCCTGCAGGATCTCATCAGCATCAGTGTACACCTCCACTTTCTTCTGCTTCTCCAGCTTTCGTCGTAGCCTGGACAGGTCCTCCTATAAGTTAGACAGACAGTCAACTACTTTAGTAGTGAAATCAAATCAAAATGTTATTTGTCACATGCACCAATACAACAGGTGTAGACCTTATCGTGAAATGCTTACTTACAAGCCATTAACCAACAATGCAGTTTAGAAATATGAGAGTTGAGAAAATATTTACTAAATAAACTAAAGTAAAACAAATAAAAGAGTAACAATAAAATAACAATAATGAGGCTATATACAGGGGGTACCAGTACCAAGTCAATGTGTGGGGGTACAGGTTAGTCAAGGTAGTTGAGGTAATATGTACACTACCGGTCAAAAGTTTTAGAACACCTACTCATTCAAGGGTTTTTCTTTATTTTTACTATTTTCTAATAATAATAATAATAATATGCCATTTAGCAGACGCTTTTATCCAAAGCGACTTACAGTCATGTCTGCATACATTTTTATGTATGGGTGGTCCCGGGGATCGAACCCACTACCCTGGCGTTACAAGCGCCATGCTCTACCAATTGAGCTACAGAGGACCATAAGTCATTGTAGAATAATAGAGAAGACATCAAAACTATGAAATAACACATGGAATTATGTAGTAACCAAGGGTGACTACCTCATTAAGCTGGTTGAGAGAATGCCAAGAGTGTGCAAAGCTGTCATCAAGGCAAAGGGTGGCTATTTGAAGAATCTCAAATATTAAATATTTGTTTAACACTTTTTTGGTTACTACAGTTGTGGTCAAAAGTTTTGAGAATGACACAAATATTAATTTTCACAGTCTGCTGCCTCAGTTTTTATGATGGCAATTTGCATATACTCCAGAATGTTATGAAGAGTGATCAGATGAATTGCAATTAATTGCAAAGTCCCTCTTTGCCATGAAAATGAACTTAATCCCCCAAAAACATTTCCACTGCATTTCAGCCCTGCCACAAAAGGACCAGCTGACATCATGTCAGTGATTCTCTCGTTAACACAGGTGAGAGTGTTGACGAGGACAAGGCTGGAGATCACTCTGTCATGCTGATTGAGTTAGAATAACAGACTGGAAGCTTTAAAAGGAGGGTGGTGCTTGAAATCATTGTTCTTCCTCTGTTAACCATGGTTACCTGCAAGGAAACACGTGCCATCATCATTGCTTTGCACAAAAAGGGCTTCACAGGCAAGGATATTGCTGCTAGTAAGATTGCACCTAAATCAACCATTTATCGGATCATCAAGAACTTCAAGGAGAGAGGTTCAATTGTTGTGAAGAAGGTTTCAGGGCTCCCAAGAAAGTCCAGCAAGCGCCAGGACCGTCTCCTAAAGTTGATTCAGCTGCGGGATCAGGGCACCACCAGTGCAGAGCTTGCTCAGGAATGGCAGAAGGCAGGTGTGAGCGCATCTGCACGCACAGTGAGGTGAAGACTTTTGGAGGATGGCCTAGTGTCATGAAGGGCAGCGAGGAAGCCACTTCTCTCCAGGAAAAACATCAGGGACAGACTGATATTCTGCAAAAGGTACAAGGACTGCTGAGGACTGGGGTAAAGTCATTTTCTCTGATGAATCCCCTTTCCGAATGTTTGGGGCATCCGGAAAAAAGCTTGTCTGGAGAAGACAAGGTGAGCGCTACCATCAGTCCTGTGTCATGCCAACAGTAAAGCATCCTGAGACCATTCATGTGTGGGGTTGCTTCTCAGCCAAGGGAGTAGGCTCACTCACAATTTTGCCTAAAGAACACAGCCATTAATAAAGAATGGTACCAACACATCCTCCAAGAGCAACTTCTCCCAACCATCCAAGAACAGTTTGGTGACGAACAATGCCTTTTCCAGCATGATGGAGCACCTTGCCATAAGGCAAAAGTGATAACTAAGTGGCTCCGGGAACAAAACATTGAAATGTTGGGTCCATGGCCAGGAAACTCCCCAGACCTTAATCCCATTGAGAACTTGTGGTCAATTCTCAAGAGGCGGGTGGACAAACAAAAACCCACAAATTCTGACAAACTCCAAGCATTGATTATGCAAGAATGGGCTGCCATCAGTCAGGATGTGGCCCAGAAGTGAATTGACAGCATGCCAGGGCGGATTGCAGAGGACTTGAAAAAGAAGTGTCAAGACTGCAAATATTGACTCTTTGCATAAACTTAATATAATTGTCAACAAATACCTTTGACACTTATGGAATGCTTTTAATTATACTTCAGTATACCATAGTAACATCTGACAAAAATATCTAAAAACACTGAAGCAGCAAACTTTGTTAATACCAATACTTGTCATTCTCAAAACTTTTGACCACGACTGTACATGATTCCATATGTGTTATTTCATAGTTTTGATGTCTTCACTATTATTCTACAATGTAGAAAATAGTAAAAATAAAGAAAAACCCTTGAATGAGTAGGTGTTCTAAAACTTATGGAATCAAACTTGGCATTCTCTCAACCAGCTTAATGAGGTAGTCACCTGGAATGAAACTTTTTTGGTTACTACATGATTCCATGTGTTATTTCATTGTTTTGATGTCTTCACTATTATTCTACAATGTTGAAAATAGTAAAAATTAAGAAAAACTCTTGAATGAGTAGGTGTTCTAAAACTTCTGACCGGTAGTGTACATGTAGATAGGGGTAAAGTGACTATGCATAGATAATAAACAGCGAGTAGCAGTCCGGGTAGCCATTTGATTGACTGTGTAGCAGTCTTATGGCTTGGGGGTAGAAGCTGTTAAGGAGCGTTTTGGACCTAGACTTGGCGCTCTGGTACCGCTGGAGTCGGTCTTCAACTTTTATGGTCTTCTTCTGACACCGCCTGGTATAGAGGTCCTAGATGGCAGGAAGCTTGGCCCCAGTGATGTACTGGGCCGTACGCACTACCCTCTGTAGCGCCTTGCGGTCAGAGGCCGAGCAGTTGCCATACCAGGCGGTGATGCAACCAGTCAGGATGCTCTCGATGGTGCAGCTGTATAACTTTTTTAGGATCTTTTCAGTCTTCTGAGGGGGAATAGGCGTTGTCGTGCCCTCTTCACGACCATATTAAACCTACAGTTAACATTCACACGCTCTAATTTTCTTTCCCACTGTAATCGCTGAAGACTTTTAGGGGTTTGACAAATTAACATATCAGGGCTAGAATGGACAGACTTGTCAGTAGTTGTGTGTACCTGTGCTCTTTTGAGGTTGCCCAACTCCCTCTCTCTGGCGGTGCGGTTCTCGGACACAGACACCTGGATCTCTCTCAGCTTGGACTGGGTGTGTTCCAGCTGCACCTTCAGGTCCTCAGCCAGCTGGGCTGCCTCCACCGCCTGGGGACATGGAGGGGCAAGAGACACTCAGAGATACTCCCAACAGAACGTTACAAGAAGAGTGACCAGCAATACAATTGCTAGTATTTGTCCTTTGTAACCGTGGCATTACAGTATAAATAGTAAAAGTAGTAGTATTGGTAAGGTAACTGTGGAAGAAGGAGAGTTTAAAACTATCTTAGTAGTAGTAGAGGTATTGTTTTCCTACCTTCCTCTTGTTGAGTTCTAGTGCTTGTGTGCGGACTCCTAACTCTTTCTCCAGAGTGGCCAGTGTGCTCTGGAGGATGCCCTCCTTCTCCTCCAGCTTCTGTACAACCAATAGCTGTGCTTCCACCTGTGACAGACAGCAAGGGGAACCAATCAGACCTCTTCCTCATTGGCTCAGAAACACAAGCATTATCCAGACTACTATCAAATGTTTATTTTTATTTTATTTCAATAGCCAGTGTTTTCAATGCGGCCCGAGATATGCTATTTTTTGTAAAGGTTTTCTTTGTAAAAAAAAAAAAAATGGTTTCCCCTGTTTCCCTTGCCAAATGAGTTGTGCACCTGTTTTAAATCCGCTTTGCAAGTTGCCCTGGAAATAAACACAAACACGATGCGACAGTCCATCTCACCTGGGTCTTGAAGGTGAGCACCTGGTCGGCCAGCTCCTCCTTCTCCTCCCTCAGCAGCTTGTAGATCTGGTTGGACTTGATGCGTTCCGACATCAGCTTGAAGTTGGCGTCGTCCTTCTCCCTCAGCTGCTGCATTAGCCGGCTGTTCTGCTCCTGCATGTCCTCAAAGGCCTGACCCGTCACGTCCATCTCACTCAGTAGGGCCTCTTCCTCCTGGACAGAATGGAGAGGTACAGGGGGTTAGGAGGTTGGAATAGAGTTGTTTTCATTTTTTTATTTAACTGTTAGTTATGTAGTTTAATTTCATTGAGGTTGAATCTCCTTGAGAGAAAGAGAGACAGACACTTGGTACAATATGCCAGATAAACACATTAGGTCAAATTAGATCACACGGTGTTATTTACAGTGCATTCTGAACATATTTCAGACACCTTGACTTTTTCCACATTTCGTTACAGCCTTATTCTAGAATGGATTAACCTCTTAAGGGTCGGACCCTTTTTTCTCTCTCAAATTTTCGCCTAAAATGACGTACCCAAATCTAACTGCCTGTAGCTCAGGACCTGAAGCAAGGATATGCATATTCTTCATACCATTTGAAAGGAAACACTGATGTTTGTGTAAATGTGAAATTAATGTAGGAGAATATAACACATTAGATCTGGTAAAAGATAATACAAACAAAAAAACATGCGCTTTCTATTATTTTTTTGGTTCCATCATCTTTGAAATGCAAGAGAAAGGCCACAATATCATATTGCAGTTTAGGCACAATTTAGATTTTGACCACTAGATGGAAGCAGTGTGTGCAAAGATTCAGGTTGATCCAGTGAAGCATTGCAATACTGGACTATTTTGTATCAAGTCTGCCCAAATGTGCCGAATTGGTCAAATGATACATTTAAGTACATAACTATAAAGAACATACAAAAATGATATGGTAATACAAAATGTAAGTTTACACACTCCCAGGAATGTCATACATGATGGATCATTTGCTTATACACTAACTTTCACACATCTAGATGGACAGGCACGGTGGGTGTGGAGCCAGAGACAGCAGGGGTTCAAACTGTAGAACCCAGTTCCTACATTTGAATATAAAAATGTATTTTATCAAACAAAACTATGCTACATTTTATCACTGGTACCCTTCAGATGACAAATCAGAGCAAGATTACTGAATATAAGTACATTATTTACCTTCAGAGGTGAATGTATCAAACCAGTTGCCGTGATAATTTTTTTGTTGTTGTGCTCTCTCAATAGCATGGTATTTTTTTCACTGTAATAGCTACTGTAAATTGGACAGTGCAGTTAGATTAACAAGAATTTAAGCTTTCTGCCCATATAAGACATGTCTATGTCCTGAAAGGTTTGCTGTTACTTACACCAGTCATGCTAATCACATTAGCGCACGTTTGCTCAACTGTCCCGTATACGGGACACCGATCCCGTAGAGGTTAAATTGTTTTTTTCCCCTTCAATCTACACACAATACCCAATGATGACAAAGCAAAAACGCAACATGCAACCACTTCAAAGATTTGACTGAGTTACAGTTCATATAAGGAAATCAGTCAATTGAAATAAATTCATTAGGCCCTAATCTATGGATTACACATGACTGGGAATACAGATATGCATCTGTAGGTCACAGACACCTTTAAGAAAAGGTAGGGGCGTGGATCAGAAAACCAGTCAATATCTGGTGTGACCACGATTTGCCTCATGCAAATCGCATAGGGTTGATCAGGCTGTTGATTGTGGCCTGTGGAATGTTGTCCCACTCCTCGTCAATGGCTGTGCGAAGTTGCTGGATATTGGCGGGAACTGGAACACGCTGTTGTACACGTCGATCGAGAGCATCCCAAACATGCTCAATGGGTGACATGTCTGGTGAGTATGCAGGCCGTGGAAGAGCTGGGACATTTTCAGCTTCCAGGAATTGTGTACAGATTTTTGCAACATGGGGCCGTGCATTATCATGCTGAAACATGAGGTGATGGCGGCGGATGAATGGCACGACAATGGGCCTCAGGATCTCGTCACGGTTTCTCTGTGCATTCAAACTGCCATCAATAAAATAGCATAGTGTTCATTGTCTGTAGCTTATTCCTGCCCATACCATAACCCCACCGCCATCATGGGGCACTCTTAACATTGACATCAGCAAACCATTCGCCCACACAACGCCATACTGTCATCTGCCCGGTACAGTTGAAACCGGGATTCATCCGTGAAGAGCACACTTCTCCAGCGTGCCAGTGGCCATCGAAGGTGAGCATTTGCCCACTGAAGTCGGTTACGACTCTGAACTGCAGTCAGCCCAAAACCCTGGTGAGGATGCCGAGCACGCAGATGAGCTTCCCTGAGGCGGTTTCTGACAATTTGTGCAGAAATTATTTGGTTGTGCAAACCCACAGATTCATCAGCTGTCCGGGTGGCTGGTCTCAGATGATCCCGCAGGTGAAGAAGCCGGATGTGGAGGTCCTGGGCTGGCGTGGTTACACGTGGTCTGCAGTTGTGAGGCCGGTTGGACGTACTGCCAAATTCTCTAAAACGACGTTGGAGGCGGTTTATGGCAGAGAAATGAACATTAAATTATCTGGCAACAGCTCTGGGGGACATTCCTGCAGTCAGCATGCCAATTGCACGCTCCCTCAACTTGAGACATCTGTGGCATTGTGTTGTGTGACATAACTGCCTTTTATTGTCCCCAGCACAAGGTGCACCTATGTAATGATCATGCTGTTTAATCAGCATCTTGATTTGACACACCTGTCAGGTGGATGGATTATCTTGGCAAAGGAGAAATGCTCACTAACAGTGATATAAACAAATTTCTGCACAACATTTCAGAGAAACAGCTTTTTGTGTGTCTGGAACATTTCTAGGATATTTTATTTCAGCTCATGAAACATGGGACCAACACTTTACATGTTGCATTTATATTTTTGTTCAGTGTAATATGTATCAACGGACTTCACTATGACACTTCATCTAATGTAATTAACATTTTACGATTGTATCTTCTATCGACGATGTTTGACAGCCATCGTCGATGATGACGACATCGTGATGTCACAAATGATGGTTTAGCATATTTTAATTTGACTGGAGTCTGGCAGTGCACAACGGTGCAGTGCAGTGAGCACACAGCAGGGTGACATGCCAATTGGCCTATTCCCCATAGCTTAATACATTTCAATACATATATGGTAGTTAGACTATAAACATAATGCAAGAGAACAACGTAGATTGTAGAAAGAGCGGAGAGCACCAAAGCAGTGCAAATTGTCAGATAGGGTCTAACGTTTTTTTCCCCCCTTTCCAATGTCGGATGATCATGGGCCTTTTGCAGCTGACAATCCGTTGTCTGGCTTATTGTTTTAAAATCTTAAAATTTCCCTTTTCTCCCCAATCCCCATTCGATTTGAATGTGACTTGTTGGCCTAGACATAGCCTACTCTTTCATGATCAACCATCAAATGAACCTACAGTGAGGGAAAAAAGTATTTGATCCCCTGCTGATTTTGTACGTTTGCCCACTGACAAAGAAATGATCAGTCTATAATTTTAATGGTAGGTTTATTTGAACAGTGAGAGACAGAATAACAACAACAAAATCCAGAAAAATGCATGTCAAAAATGTTATAAATTGATTTGCATTTTAATGAGGGAAATAAGTATTTGACCCCCTCTCAATCAGAAAGATTTCTGGCTCCCAGGTGTCTTTTATACAGGTAACGAGCTGAGATTTGGAGCACACTCTTAAAGGGAGTGCTCCTAATCTCAGCTTGTTACCTGTATAAAAGACACCTGTCCACAGAAGCAATCAAATCAATCAGATTCCAAACTCTCCACCATGGCCAAGACCAAAGAGCTCTCCAAGGATGTCAGGGACAAGATTGTAGACATACACAAGGCTGGAATGGGCTACAAGACCATCACCAAGCAGCTTGGTGAGAAGGTGACAACAGTTTTTGCGATTATTCGCAAATGGAAGAAACACAAAAGAACTGTCAATCTCCCTCGGCCTGGGGCTCCATGCAAGATCTCACCTCGTGGAGTTGCAATGATCATGAGAACAGTGAGGAATCAGCCCAGAACTACACGGGAGGATCTTGTCAATGATCTCAAGGCAGCTGGGACCATAGTCACCAAGAAAACAATTGGTAACACACTACGCCGTGAAGGACTGAAATCCTGCAGCGCCCGCAAGGTCCCCCTGCTCAAGAAAGCACATATACAGGGCCGTCTGAAGTTTGCCAATGAACATCTGAATGATTCAGAGGAGAACTGGGTGAAAGTGTTGTGGTCAGATGAGACCAAAATCAAGCTCTTTGGCATCAACTCAACTCGCCGTGTTTGGAGAAGGAATGCTGCCTATGACCCCAAGAACACCATCCCCACTGTCAAACATGGAGGTGGAAACATTATGCTTTGGGGGTGTTTTTCTGCTAAGGGGACAGGACAACTTCACCGCATCAAAGGGACGATGGACGGGGCCATGTACCGTCGAATCTTGGGTGAGAACCTCCTTCCCTCAGCCAGGGTATTGAAAATGGGTCGTGGATGGGTATTCCAGCATGACAATGACCCAAAACACACGGCCAAGGCAACAAAGGAGTGGCTCAAGAAAAATCACATTAAGGTCCTGGAGTGGCCTAGCCAGTCTCCAGACTTTAATCCCATAGCAAATATGTGGAGGGAGCTGAAGGTTCGAGTTGCCAAACATCAGCCTCGAAACCTTAATGACTTGGAGAAGATCTGCAAAGAGGAGTGGAACAAAATCCCTCCTGAGATGTGTGCAAACCTGGTGGCCAAATACAAGAAACGTCTGACCTCTGTGATTGCCAACAAGGGTTTTGCCACCAAGTACTAAGTCATGTTTTGCAGAGGGGTCAAATACTTATTTCCCTCATTAAAATGCAAATTTTAATAACATTTTTGACATGCGTTTTTCTGGATTTAATAATAATAATAAGCCATTTAGCAGACGCTTTTATCCAAAGCGACTTACAGTCATGTGTGCATACATTGTTGTGTATGGGTGGTCCCGGGGATTTTTTGTTGTTATTCTGTCTCACTGTTCAAATAAACCTACCATTAAAATTAGACTGATCATGTCTTTGTCAGTGGGCAAACGTACAAAATCAGCAGGGGATCAAATACTTTTTTCCCTCACTGTATATAAAAGTCAACACTCAGATAAAAAAAAAAAATACTATTTAGCCTATAACATTTCTAACACTTGAATGAACATTGGCTTAAGCTAAAAACAAACAGGCCTATTATCCTCATGGTTTTTGCCATCAAACTGTAAAAATCATAAATACACAATCAACTAAAAACATTTTTTGGCTTATGCTAAAAACAAATAGACCTATTAGGATATGCCTTTTGCCTATCGAACGGTACAAATCCTAAATATACAGTGCCTTCAAAGTATTCATACCCCTTGACTTATTCCACATTTTGTTGATACAGCCTGAATTTAAAATGGATTAAACAGATTTTTCTCTCTCACCCATCTACACAGAATACCCCATAATGACAAAGTGAAAACATGTTTGTAGAAACCTTTGCAGATGTATTGAAAATTAAATACAGAAATCTATCATTTACGTAAGTATTTACACCGCTTTGCTATGACACTCCAAATTGATCTCAGGTGCATCCAATTTCCTTTGATCATCCTTGAGATGTCACTACAACTTGATTGGAGTCCACCTGTGGCCAATTCAATTATTTGGACGTGATTTAGAAAGAAACACACCTGTCTATATAAGGTCCAACAGTTGACAGTTCATGTCAGAGCAGAAACTATCCTATGAAGTCCAAGGAACTGTCCCTAGATATCCGAGATAGAATTGTGATGAGGCATATAAAGGTTATAAAACAATTTCTAGAGTGTTGAAAGTTTCCAAGAGCACAGTGGTCTCCATCATTGGGAAATTGAAAAAATATGGAACTACCCAGACTCTGCCTAGAGCTGGCCGTCCGACCAAACTGAGCAACTGGCCAAGAAGGACCTTGGTCAGGGAGGTGACCAAGAACCCAATGATCACTCTGACAGAACTACAGAGTTCCTTGGCTGAGATGGGAGAACCTGCTAGAAGGACAAAAGTCTCTACAGCACTTCACCAATCTGGGCTTTATGGGAGAGTAAGCCACTCCTGAGAAAAAGGCACATGACAGCACGCCTGGAGTTAGCAAAAAGGCATGTGTAAGACTGAGATCATAAGGCAAAAGATTCTGTGGTCTGACGAGACAAAAATGTAACTATTTGGCCTGAACGCAAAATGCAATATCTGGGGAAAACCAGGTACAGCTCATCACCCATCTAACACCATCCTTACAGTGAAGCATGGTGGTGGCAGCATCATGCTTTGGGGATGCTTTTCTGTGGCAGGGACTGGGAGACTGGTAAGGATAGAGGATACAATGAATGGAGCCAAATACAGGCAAATCCTTGATGAGAACCTGCTCCAGAGTGCAAACGACCTAAAGGTTACTGGCAAGGAACACCAGCATGTTCACCTTTTCTGCCCCAGAGTATCGAACTCAGCAGGACGATGGACTTGGAAATGTTGACGGAGGTTTGTAGTCTGACCATACTTTGCCCTAATAATCTTTTTGCATATTCAGGTCTGCTGGCTCACCTTTATCATTCGGCCTAAAACCGAAGAACTGCCAAACAGGCGAAGACGTGCTTTTCTTTCCCACCAAATCAGCCACAGTTTTTTTCTGATTTAGCATAAGGCAGGCTATACTATAGTGAAATCCCGTCACTTACAGTCTGAAAGTAGCCTAATGGAAGCGCAAATGCGCTTACCTAGATGATCAACATGAAAAAACTATAGCCTTGATATGCCTATCATATTAGTTTTTAAAAGGTAGGCTAATCACACTGGGCACAGATGCAACTCAATATTAGGAAGGTGTCCTTAATGTTTGGTATACTCAGTAACTGATGAGTATTTATTTTTGGTACTTTTTTACCCCTTTTTCTCCCCAATTTCATCATATCCAATTGGTAGTTACAGTCTTGTCCCATCGCTGCAACTCCCGTACGGACTCGGGAGAGGCGAAGGTCGAGAGACACACTGCTCGCTTAACCCGGAAGCCAGCCGCACCAATGTCTTAACCCGGAAGCCAGCCGCACCAATGTCTTAACCCGGAAGCCAGCCGCACCAATGTCTTAACCCGGAAGCCAGCCGCACCAATGTCTTAACCCGGAAGCCAGCCGCACCAATGTCTTAACCCGAAGCCAGCCGCACCAATGTCTTAACCCGGAAGCCAGCCGCACCAATGTCTTAACCCGGAAGCCAGCCGCACCAATGTCTTAACCCGGAAGCCAGTCGCACCAATGTCTTAACCCGGAAGCCAGCCGCACCAATGTCTTAACCCGGAAGCCAGCCGCACCAATGTCTTAACCTGAAAGCCAGCCGCACCAATGTCTTAACCCGGAAGCCAGCCGCACCAATGTCTTAACCTGAAAGCCAGCCGCACCAATGTCTTAACCCGAAGCCAGCCGCACCAATGTCTTAACCCGGAAGCCAGCCGCACCAATGTCTTAACCCGGAAGCCAGCCGCACCAATGTCTTAACCCGGAAGCCAGCCGCACCAATGTCTTAACCCGGAAGCCAGCCGCACCAATGTCTTAACCCGGAAGCCAGCCGCACCAATGTCTTAACCCGAAGCCAGCCGCACCAATGTCTTAACCCGAAGCCAGCCGCACCAATGTCTTAACCCGGAAGCCAGCCGCACCAATGTCTTAACCCGGAAGCCAGCCGCACCAATGTCTTAACCCGGAAGCCAGCCGTACCAATGTGTCGGAGGAAACACCGTACAGCTGGCGACCGAAGTCAGCGTGCATGCGCCCGGGCCGCCACAAGGAGTCGCTAGAGCGCGATGGGACAAGGACATCACAGCCGGCCAAACCCTCCCCTAACACGGACGACGCTGGGCCAAATGGGTTTCCCGGTAACGGCCGGCTGCGACACAGCTCGGGATCGAACCCGGATCTGTAGTGACACCTCTAGCACTCCGATGCAGTGCCTTAGACCGTTGCGCCACTCGGGAGGCCACTGAAACATAACCCTAACAATTTGAACCCCTCCCTTATCTTAGCTCATTGGTCACCATAGCAACACCCACCCGTAGTATGCGCTCCAGCAGGTATTTCTCACTGGTCATCCCCAAAGCCAACACCTCCTTTGGCCGCCATTCCTTCCAGTTCCAGAACAAACTGCAAAAATCTCTCCCTCACTTTAAGCATCAGTTGTCAGAGCACCTTACCGATCACTGCACCTGTACTCAGCCCATCTGTAATTAGCCCACTCAACTACCTCATCCCTATATTGTTATTTATTTTATATCTATCATTCCAGTGTTAAATAATAAATAAATAAATAATATGCCATTTAGCAGACGCTTTTATCCAAAGCGACTTACAGTCATGCGTGCATACATTTTTGTGTATGGGTGGTCCCGGGTGTTAATACTAATTGTAATTATTTTGCACTATGGCCTATTTATTGCCTTACCTCCATAACTTACTACATTTGCACACACTGTATATATATATATTTTCTGTGGTATTTTTGACTTGTTTTGTTTTACCCCATATGTAACTCTGTGTTGTTGTTTTTAATCGCACTGCTTTGCTTTATCTTGGCCAGGTCGCAGTTGTAAATGATAACTTGTTCTCAACTGGCTTACCTGGTTAAATAAAGGTGAAATAAATAAATAAATATAAATAAAATTGCGATACCTCACTTATTCCATTGAAATCCCTGGTCAAATGAAACAAAGAAATGGCAAAGCCAAGGCAAACCCACTGCAATTGTGATATTTAACATATTCAGCACCTCTGCAAACGGTTTGAATGTGTAGTGGATATACAGTACCTGTTTGGTGGCAGTGAGCTTCTTCTGTAGGTGGTCGATCGTCTCCTCTGCCACGCGGATCTTCCTGAGAGCGTCTTCATCAGCCAGCTTCTTGCTCTCCTTCCTCTCCCTCTCCTCCAGCTCTCGAACCCGCACCCGCAACTCATCCACCTGGGACACAGAGGGGGGGATTTAGGTATAACACACGGACTGAGACTCATAGGCACTACTTCAGTTTGTAGTGGGGGTAGATTCAGATAACAATTTAAGTACCTCATGAATTGATTTTCATTGATAACCTACAGTACAGGTTGGAATTTGAAGAAAGAAGTCAGAGCATAGCTGGACAAACCTCGGCTTTAGACTTGCGCTCTGCTGCCATAAGCTGCACTTTGTCTCGCTGCTCTTTGGGAGCTGATTTGTACATGTCCAAAAGTAGCTTCATCTCCTTCTGAGACTCCTGGGCTTTCCTGAGGGGAAAGGAGAATAAACAGAAGAGTTAGCACTATCTAACTCCAGAGTAAGACAATGAGTCATCTACTCTACTATATGACAGTACCCTTTATTCTATATAAAATACGAGTTGTGTGTTCTGTGACCAAAAACTAAACATACTTAAGTTCCGCCCTCAGCATCTTCAGAGTGTCCGAATCTTTCCTCTTCAACTCCTCGCTGCGCTGTCGCTCCCTTTCTCGTTCCCTCTCCCGTTCCCTCTCGGCCTCCCTCTCTCTCTCCCGGGCCCGCTGTCTCTCCAGCTCCCTCCTCCTCTCCTCCTCCTCCTCTTGGTCTTCCTCCTCTTCTTTCTTCACCTCCAGGCTGTCGCTCACCGGCTCCTCCAACGACAGAAGCCCAGTGTCACCACTCTGGCACCGCAACTGACAAATGGACAGGGATAGAAAATGGTTTTGGGACATCAATCGCGTTTATCACATTTTCGTACCAAATATCGTGATTCAAGTGTCACGTTTATCCTTATCTATTAACCAAATATTGTGCATCTCAGGTTTTGTTGAACCATGTGACCTAACCACCTCACCAGGACAAACTCCAGGCTGTAGTTAACCTATAATAAGGGTCCAGAGTTTATCCTGACCTGGTCAGGTCATATGGTCAGAAAAAACTCCTGGCTCTATCTATGAGCTATGCATATTGATTAAATATTCGTAGAGAAGAAAGTCTATTGGTCTCACGTGCAGGATCGGCTGCCTACCTTGTTAATCTCCATCTGTGTTTCTCTGAGCTTCCGCTTGTAGCGCTGCACGTCACCTTTCAGCTGGTGGTTGTGGTTCTGGAGGCTGCTGATGAGGTGGCGCATCTCTCTGTTGATTGGGCCTAAGGGAAAGGTCAAAGGGACAGAGGTGTCGATAAGATGATGACCATGTGGTTTCAGTCAGAGCCGTCGCATGGTTTTCCCTGACTATTGTCTGCCAAACTTGAGAGCAATATGGATAGTGATAACAGGATAGGATACATTCCTCCCAAACACACAGTCAACATCCTTGGTTACAGAACATTTTAAAATGAACAAATAAAGACATGCATATATTACTAAGCACATAAGATTGACATCACTGACAATCGTCCATTCAAAAGTCACACTGAGAAACATTTGCTTTAGTGATAGAAACAAGCCTAGGGAGTGGGAGGTGTTGTGGAGATGAGACGTTACCTGCTTGCTCGTTGGCCGCCAGGTTCTGCTCAAACTCGATGCGCAGCATCTCGTACTCCTTGCGCACCTGGGCCAGCGTGTCTTCCAGCTGGATGACCTCTGTGCGGAGCTTCTTCTGTAGTGACAGCTCGTCACTCTGAAAAGATTACAACACCAACTTCTGTTGACGGCGGTCAAACAGCGAGATCACACCAATCTGATATCCTGACTACTAATGTTGACCATTCTTTACCGATTGTGACGTAATCCACTTTCCAAGCGTCTAAAGAGCCTGTCTGTTTCTGCTTACGCCAAATTGGTAATGTTTTGCCCAAACACAAGGCACTGTCGCCATAGCATTACCTTTCTAACCACATATTCCTATTGTATTCATGATATACGTGCCAGACCCGGGTTCAAGTAGTATTAGGTCTTTCAAATACATTAGCTGCGCTTGATTGAGCTTGCCTGACATAATGGAACCAATGGAATAGTCCTAAAAGTTCAAATCCCATCCATCTGATACCCCAGACAGGCTCAATCAAGCTCCCTCCTACACTTAAGTTATTTGTCAGATTCTCTTATCCAAAGCGACAACCAAAGGGAGGTAAAACAACCATGATCACAATGACTGCAAGTAAAACCTATCTGCTAAATCAGTGCTTCTGACCTCCATATGCTCTATCTGTCTGAGGTGGGCGTTCTTGGCGGTGAGGAGCAGGGCACGGGCCTCGTCCAGCTGGGTCTTCACCCCCAGAGACTCGTTGTAGAGCAGTGAGAACTGGGACTGCAGGCACTTGTAGTCTGCGGTCTCCTTCACCACTTCCTCTGGAATATTTTTCAGGTCCAACTGAAAGGGAGTTAAGTGGGTGAGTGAGTTAACCCCCCATACACTGGAAGATGTCTTGGTGAAAAACGATATGAATGCAATTCATTTGGGCTAGAGCAAACAGAAAAGTAAATACACGACATGATATTACATACGGAGTATAGATTCAATGATCATAATATCACAAACACAAGTTATTGTGTTTATACATTCTACAATTATTGCCTGCCTTGACATGACATCTGACTCATCATTACTGCCTAAACAGTGAGCATATCCGTTGTTAAGCAGACAGATAATAGAATGCACAGAGTATTGTTGTGAGTTTAGTCTTGTATTCCCTCAGAGAGGACTGCTGCTGTACCTTAAGCTTCTCACTCTCCCTCACAGCCTCCTGGAGCTCCTGCTGGAGTTTCTCCAGTTCCGCCATGCGGTTGTTGGCCAGCTCCTGATTCTGCTCCAACTCTGCATTCAGGCTCTCAAACTAATGGACATAATAATGTTAAATTATCATCACTTTTGGCACCAATTTAACTCCATATGACAGGGTTGGAATACAACAATGTATCAAAACAAGATGGAAGGGAAGCTCAAGAATATGGTTGGACAATAGAGTGACAAGTCTGCACTCACCTTCTGTATATTGAGAGTGATCTGGCCTCCGGGTAGCCCCCCTGAGCTGCCAGTGGTGTAGTAGCCCGAGTTCAACTGGACAGAACAATCATAAAGGAGGTGTTTAGCGAACTTGGCCCATATATTAGTACAGACACTAACCCAGAAATATTACAATAGTTATATAGATGTGGTTACAGTCTTGAAAACAAAACATTATTTTACTCATGTACATAAAGCTGGACATAGAGAAACACACAACACACACAGCTGCGATTCAATGGCTGGCATGCTCTGGTGCTTCAGCCTTATCGCTGGCCATCGATGGATAATTGAGAGTGACATCAGCGATGATGAGATACAGGACTATACACGGCCACAGATTAAAACAAACCTGTTCCAGTGCCTCAGCTAGATGCTTGTTGAGCTTCTGTTCCCTCTTACGGAGCTTCTCGATGTCCCACTGCAGATCCTCCACAGCAGTCTCCATCTCAGACACCTTGGTCTCTGAGCTCGTCACCTTATCCACAAGCTCATTGTACTGATTAAGAGAAGTACAGATGAGAGCACATTTGATTATGGAATTGTCTGGATGAGTTTACACAATCGCCATGTATTACCACCGATGAGAAATGGCAGACATTCATATTGAAGAGGATACAAAAGCCTGAGAGAAGACACCATGGAGATGTGGGCATTCCCAATCCCCACACACACTATACATTACAGGGTGAGGCAAAGTACCTCCATAGACATCTTGTGGTGTCTGCTCTGCAGGGAGGAAGCCAGGTCTTGCAGTCTGCTATTCTCCTCCAGCAGAGTACGATTCAGACGGAGCAGCTCTTCCTGGCTGTCGTCCTCACACACTGACAAAGACAACACTGTTACTAGGGTTACTCAACTAGTGATAATACACTACTGGTCAAAAGTTCTAGAACACCTACTCATTCAAGGGTTTTTGTTTATTTTTACTATTTTCTACATTGTAGAATAATAGTGAAGACATCAAAACTATGAAATAACACATATGGAATCATGTAGTAACCAAATAAGTGTTAAACAAATCAAAATATATTTATTTGAGATTCTTCAAATAGCCACCCTTTGCCTTGATGACAGCTTTGCACATTCTTGGCATTCTCTCAACCATCATCACCTGGAATCCTTTTCCAACAGTCTTGAAGGAGTTCCCACATATGCTGAGCACTTGTTGGCTGTTTTTCCTTCACTCTGCGGTCCGACTCAACCCAAACCATCTCAATTTGGTTGAGGTCGGGGGATTGTGGAGGCCAGGTCATCTGATGCAGCACTCCATCACTCTCCTTCTTGGTAAAATAGCCCTTACACAGCCTGGAGGTGTGTTGGGTCATTGTTCTGTTGAAAAACAAATGATAGTCCCACTAAGCCCAAACCAGATGGGATGGCGTATCGCTGCAGAATGCTGTGGTAGCCATGCTGGTTAAGTGTGCCTTGAATTCTAAATAAATCACAGACAGTGTCACCAGCAAAGCACCCCCACACCATAACACCTCCTCCTCTGTGCTTCACGGTGGGAAATACACAAGCGGAGATCATCCGTTCAACCACATCGCGTCTCACAAAGACACGGCGGTTAGAACCAAAAATCTCAAATTTGGACTCCAGACCAAAGGACACATTTCCATCGGTCTAATGTCCATTGCTCGTGTTTCTTGGCCCAAGCAAGTCTTCTTCTTATTGGTGTCCTTTAGTAGTGGTTTCTTTGCAGCAATTCTACCATGAAGGCCTGATTCACAGTCTCCTCTGAACAGTTGATGTTGAGATGTGTCTGTTACTTGAACTCTGTGAAGCATTTATTTGGGCTGCAATTTCTGAGGCTGGTAACTCTAATTAACTTATCCTATGCAGCAGAGGTAACTCTGGGTCTTCCATTTCTGTGGCGGTCCTCATGAGAGCCAGTTTCATCATAGCGCTCGATGGTTTTTGCGACAACACTTTAAGAAACGTTCAAAGTTCTTGAAATGTTCCATGTTGACTGACCTTCATTTCTTAAAGTAATGATGGACTGTCGTTTCTCTTTGCTTATTTGAGCTGTTCTTGCCATAATATGGACTTGGTTTTTTACCAAATAGGGCTATCTTCTGTATACCTTGTCACAACATAGCGGATTGGCTCAAACACATTAAGGAGGAAAGAAATTCCACAAATTAACTTTTAAGAAGGCACACCTGTTAATTGAAATGCATTCCAGGTGAGTACCTCATGAAGCTGGTTGAGATCATTCCAAGAGTGTGCAAAGCTGTCATCAAGGCAAAGGGTGGCTATTTGAAGAATCTCAAAAATAAAATATTTTGATTTGTTTAACACTTTTTTGGTTACTACATGACTCCATGTGTTATTTCATAGTTTTGATGTATTCACTATTATTCTACAATGTAGAAAATAGTAGAAATAAAGAAAAATCCTTGAATGAGTAGGTGTTCTAAAACTTTTGACCGGTAGTGTATATGCCATGTAGCAGATGCTATGATCCAATGTGACTTACAGGAATTTAACACAAGACCAGAGTGAATATCATAGTAGGGAACTCCTCTACATGATTATGCCACATTTAGAACCCGCATGCTTCTACAACAACAAAGTGAAAAACTCTTGTCCCTAGTCATGATTAGTGAGTCTGAATAGTTACCTGCGGACTGGATCTGGGTGCATAAGCCATCGATGCGGCTGTGCAGCCTGTCGAAGACGCAGACCATGCAAGCAGCAGCCTCTTTGCTAAACTGCATCCTGTCCTGCAGCTGAAGGCTGAGCTCCTCCTCACTGCTGTTGTCCAGAATGGAGAGGAAGGCCTTGGCACTCTCACTAAGGGAAGTAGAGGGTGGCGGTGCTACACACCATGGTGATAGGTAAACAGTTAGGATGGGAGGATTTAGGATGTGGTTGACAATATAAACATGTGGCGTAAGTGCTAGAAAGGTTTACTGCTTTGTTATGTTTCCATACCTCACACCAGTTATTACAGGTGGCAACGCAATGGACTTGGAGGTATCATTACTGCGGATCAGAGGCTAGATATGCATAGATAAAGGTTGAGAGAGAGCATCTTTACCTGTTGCCGAGTCCTGCTGTGGTTCAGGAGCTTTCTCCATAACATCAGGTGGGGGAGGCTGTTGCTCCTCGTTTTCTGGTGCTGGAGGAGGGGGTGGTGGGATCATCATACCATCCTCTTCTATTGGGGTAGGGGCAGGCGTAGCAGGTGGTGCTGGGACCACCGTGGGGTCAATGCGTAGGCGCAGGACGTGAACATTTTCTTCCAACTGGAAGTTAAATAAAGAGAGTAATTGAGTATGTGTGGGGTTACATTTTAGGTTAAGTATATGTCTATGATCCTTCATGGCAGCAAACGATTGTGGAATGTACATACCTGGGACCAGTAACGATTCACAATGAGCAGTGTGGTATCATCAGTGGCTTGTCGCTTTTCCAGCTTCTCGATCTTCTCTCGCAGCTCGTCCTCCATGGTCTGCCTCTGCTCCAGACGCTCACTCAGCTTCTTATTCTTAAACTGGATCACTTTCATGTCCATTTCCTCCTGCCGATGTCAAATACACGATAATGAAGAAGATAACAATATAGGAGGGATAATGAACTTCATTATAGACAAGACCAAGATGTGGAGGCCAAGACCTAGTTGTGGAGGACAAAAATAGAGTGACAAACCGTAGAGGAAACTCCCCCAATGCGTATAGGCTCAATGAGAGTGGTGGTGGTCTTCTCCTCTTTTTTAATCTTCTTCTCAGGTGGACCAGGGGGGCTGTCCCCACCTGAGGCTCGCTTCCCTCCCCCGGTGCCAGACATCATTGCTGCTTCTGCAACAAAAGTGTGACAGCTGTTTTAGGCCAGAAGGCCGATGAAAATTGTACATTTCGTTTGAACAACATAATTCGTCAGCTGACTATGTACTCTATGAATGGCGAAAGAGAGACATTTAGCTTTGATGACAAGACTACTAATCTCCCCTTAACAACACTAGGGTTTTGTCACTGTGTCACCAACTTGTGAAGTTAAATTTTGCTAACGTTACTGAAGCTAACTACTACCTGGTATCTAACTACAAATAATTGATGTTGATTTCTTACAATTGCTCAAGTTGGCGAATAAATTTTGATTTGTAAATGCCAATTCAATGAAGGCCAGAATGTCCCGCTAGCTAACTTGCTAGCTATCCAGTTTTTGATGTGTGAATTATGTGCGCCTAAACTTGCGAAGTGGCCATCAAAAACTTGGCATGCGTATGTACTTTAGCTTCCTAAATAGCGGCAGTTGCGTCTTAGCTATATTTTACTACCTAGTATAACGTTTGCAAGAATCTAGCTAGCTAACAGGCTAATACTGACTGTAAAGAATGCTAACAGATTAGCAACTGTGAGTGCAATGGCTAGTTAGCTAGTTATACGGTTTATTTCCTCAAATCAGTTTTAAATGTATTCCACATGCAATCATATATAAGGTACTATTAATTAATATACGTTTTTATTTCACAATCACTAAGAAATATGACAAACCTTCAGAAAGAGACCTCGTAAAACATAGCCGCTAAACGGAGATGACGACAGTAGCTACTTCCTGTACGGCACGGTAAGTGTACCGATGGAGAAAGTCGTTTCATCAAAATAAAAGGTCCTGTTGGCAGCGTCTCGCTTTCTTTTTACAGTATAGTTCACGCCTAAACGAATGCATGATGTACCAACTTTTCTATTATACAATAAATATTCAAACGTTGTTTTATGCGATGAATTCTGTGACATGATGTTTAGTCCAGGGGTTCTCAAAGGTGGGTCCGGGTCAGCGGAGGGTCCGCGGACAGATCTCAAAATATTTTATTTTTATTTTTAAATGAACGTTACTAATAGGTAGGTAGCCTAGTGGTTAAGAGCGTTGGCTAAATAACCGAAAGATCACTGGTTCGAATCCCTGAGCCGACTGGGTGAAATATCTATTTGTGCCCTTAAGTTGCTCTGGATAAGCGCGTCTGCTAAATGACATAAATGTTTTTAAAAAGTACCATGTCGGTTCCTACGAGGAGAGGCCCACACAAATGGACCACTGCTCTTTTGAGACATTCTTTTGAATGGCCATTGAAGGAGTAAGTCGGTTTAAAGAGTGGCTACAGAAGACACACGAGTCAGGAATCACTTGGAGGGTCGCTGTCACAAAAGTTGAGGCCAAATCAGCAACAGTGTCATGTCACACACGGTCTCTCTCTCACACACACACACACACTTCTTGTTTGTTTAGTCTTGTTATTTATGGTCTCCTACCTTATCCCAGTAACTAGTTTAGCTGTTTTGTAGAAATTAGAAGAATAAACTCCATATATTTTGTTCAGGCTCATTATAGGTGTCAACACAATGTGGCCGTCAGATTCCAAACAGCCAATGACAGAAGACTGTCCAAGAATCCTGATGCGAGGCAAAGACTACCTGTACTCTGCTGACATGTGCCGACAAGACCGGAAGATTGAGCAGGTGGGTCAGCGATTCATGTCTAATAAACCTGTTTGTTAATCCAGTTATCCCCTCTTTGTTCTCTGACTCAATTTGACATAATTCTGTGTGTGGTTGGTCCCAGGAGCAAAGACCCTCATCTTCCATAATATGCGTCCATTGTGTGCAACTACAATGTACATAACCACAACATGTTTGTGGCAGACGCCCTCAGGCACAGGGATGTGGGGCCCAAAGACATAGAGACACTGACCCAGCTCTTTGAAATCGGGCACTCCCCCTCATCTGCCCTGACGGTCCTGAAGAACGACCTGCAGATGGAGTACGGAGAGGATTACATCTTCATCTCGGCAAACAGATCCCTCTGTCCAGACCTCCAGATCTGTTACCGGTAAGTTAAAACATTTTTAAGATAGGTGCCTAGGAAACTGGGTGATATTTTTTTGAATTCAGGACAGTCTTGTGTTATGATGATTATGATCATTTCATTTTGTATCGTGGTAAGTGTTCAAGTATTAGTAGTGTGGAGGCGAAAGAAACGCATACCGATTTAGGCGAGGTGCTGGCTAACGGAGTAGAACCCTAAAAAAGAAAAGGAGAGCAGCACACTCTAGGAGCTCAGATGCAATAATTGAATAACCTAATAACAAACGTTTCGACAGACAAGCTGTCTTCATCAGGGTATATTAGGTTATTCAATTATTGCATCTGAGCTCCTAGAGTGTGCGGCTCTCCTTTTCGTTTGAAAGTATTAGTAGTGAACAGGTGTAGGGAATTGTGGACACATCTTTTTGCACAGATTTCAACTGTTGAAGGACATGCTGAGGGAGGACGCCTTTGCAGGGAGAGTTCAGGCTGGTCTTCGCCTCATCATTACAGATGACTGCAAGGCAGAGAGGGGAGCATTAGGGACGGCATTTCCAGGGGCCAAACTGCTCCTCTGCACCTTCCACCTACTCCAGGCAGTGTGGAGGTGGCTGTGGAGCAAGGAGAGTGGAGTACACCTGAGACAGGCAGACCCTCTTCACTGTCATCAAAGACATAATGTATGACAGTGAAGAGATGGTTGAGCCCCTCTATCAACAGGCAAAGCGAAACCCAGTTGTAGCCAGGTTAGTGTAGTATGACAGTATAATGAGGTGCAATATATTAACTTATGCTTTATTCTCAGTAACTTTATGATAAAACCAGGACATGCTGATCCGTTTGAGTCTTTTCTAATAAAAATTTTCCCAGTCCTTGTTTGGGATATGTTGTTATTTGGGATACATTTTGTAACCAATATGTGATAGTACAAGACATTGTTCAAGTACATATTTGACCCTAATTACAGGTACAAGAAATTCATGGTCTACTTCGATCGACTGTTCAGTCGTTGAGAGTGTTGGGCACTCAGCTATCGGGAGGGCTGCCAAACTGAGGGAACGACACAAAACACTTGGTGGAGGCAGCAATGCGGGTCCTTAAGGATAAAATCCTTCAGCACACGAACGCGTTCAATCACCCTGCCTTATTTAACTGCTGACATCGCACCTGGAGGCCTACTATGAGGCAGGGGTCACTGACGTTGCCCTTGGTCGCTGGGAAATGTTCCAGCACTCAAGTTGTCTGGCCCAGGAAAGCAACGTCAAGCAATCTGACATCGAGCAGGTAAAATTGTGATGAATACAGGTTTGTAATATTTAAAAAATCCATCATGTGGTCTTTTATTATTTGTTGTATCTTCTATTATAAGTTGCCTATCCTCTCTCTCCTAATGTCTGTCAGGTGGGGGAGAAGCAGTACAGGGTGAAGGGCACCACACCAGGCCAGACCTTTACTGTTGAGATGGAGATGGACCTCTGCACTTGTCCAGTAGGGCACACAGGAGCTCCATGCAAGCACCAGGCTGCTGTGGTCCAGATATACAAATGCCTGTCCAGCAACTTCCTCCCGACAACACCGGAGATGAGGGCTGAGTTGCTGAAGAGACTGTAACAGGAGGTAAAATAGTGGCTATTTTATTTTTGTTTATACAATCATTTATGTGAATATATAATGTACCAAAGCGGAGTGCTTAAGTTGATTAAATATCTCTTACAGCAACAATACCTATGGACTTTCTGCAGCCAGACAGCCCAGTCAGTCATTAGAGAGTGAGTGAGCACAGCCACTGAGACAGCCCAGTCAGTCATTTGATGGTGAATGAGCACAGCCACTGAGACAGCCCAGTCAGTCATTTGATGGTGAACGAGCACACAAAACAGACAAATTATGAATATGAGGCAACAATACAGAATGTCATGTTTTATTTTAGTGTATTTTTATAGATATCTATTTTAGCATTTCACAATGAAAACATGAAACTGGTTTGAAGGGTTTTAAATCCCCATTTGGACAAAATGGTGACGTCACCATGCTCTTTATTTATTTGTTAGTTTTTACTTATCTATTTTTTACTTAACAATTATTTTTCTTAAAACTGCATTGTTGGTTAAGGGCTTGTAAGTAAGCATTTCACTGTAAGGTCTACACCTGTTGTATTCGGTGCATGTGGCAAATCAAATTTGATTTGATATTCAGACCCTTTGCTGTGAGACTCGAAATTGAGCTCAGGTGCATCCTGTTTCCATTGATCATCCTTGAGATGTTTCTACAACTTCATTGGAGTCCACCTGTGGTAAATTCAATTGATTGGACATGATTTGGAAAGGCATACACCTGTCTATATAAGGTCCCACAGTTGACAGTGCATTGTCAGAGCAAAAACCAAGCCATGAGGTCGAAGGAATTGGTCCGTAGAGCTCCGAGACAGGATTGTGTCGAGGCACAGATCTGGGGAAGGGTACCAAAAAATGTCTGCAGCATTGAAGGTCCCCAAGAACACAGAGGCCTCCATCATTCTTAAATGGAAGAAGTTTGGAACCACCAAGGCTCTTCCAAGAGCTGGCCGCCCGGCCAAACTGAGCAATCGGGGGAGAAGAGCGTTGGTCAGGGAGGTGACCAAGAGCCCGATGGTCACTGACAGAGCGCCAGAGTTCCTCTCTGGAGATGGGAGAACCTTCCAGAAGGACAACCATCTCTGCAGCACTCCACCAATCAGGCCTTTATGGTAGAGTGGCCAGACGGAAGCCACTCCTTAGTAAAAGGCACATGACAGCCCACTTGGAGTTTGCAAAAAGGCACCTAAAGGACTCTCAGACCATGAGAAACAAGATTCTCTGGTCTGATGATACCGAGATTGAACTCTTTGGTCTGAATGCCAAGCGTCACGTCTGGAGGAAACCTGGCACCATCCCTACGGTGAACCATGTTGGTGGCAACAGCATCGTGCTGTGGGGATGTTTTCAAAGGCAGGGACTGGGAGACTAGTCAGGATTGAGGCAAAGATGAACAGAGCAAAGTACAGCGAGATCCTTGATGAAAACCTGCTCCAGAGCGCTCAGGACATCAGACTGGGGTGAAGGTTGACCTTCAAACAGGACAATGACCCTAAGCACACAGCCAAGACAACACAGGAGTGGCTTCGGGACAAGTCTCTGAATGTCCTTGAGTGGCCCAGCCAGAGCGCGGACTTGAACCCGATCTAACATCTCTGGAGAGACCTGAAAATAGCTGTGCAGTGACGCTCCCCATTCAACCTGACAGAGCTTGGGAGGATCTGCAGAGAAGAATGGGAGAAACTCCCCAAATACAGGTGTGCCAAGCTTGTAGCGTCATGCCCAAAAATACTTGAGTCTGTAATCGCTGCCAAAGGTGCTTCATCAAAGTACTGAGTAAAGGGTCTGAATATTTATGTAAATGTGATTTTAAAAAAATAAAAAAATAAAATATATATATATATATATATACAGTGGGGGAAAAAAGTATTTAGTCAGCCACCAATTGTGCAAGTTCTCCCACTTAAAAAGATGAGAGAGGCCTGTAATTTTCATCATAGGTACACGTCAACTATGACAGACAAAATGAGGAAAAAAATCCAGAAAATCACATTGTAGGATTTTTATGAATTTATTTGCAAATTATGGTGGAAAATAAGTATTTGGTCACCTACAAACAAGCAAGATTTCTGGCTCTCACAGACCTGTAACTTCTCCTTTAAGAGGCTCCTCTGTCCTCCACTCGTTACCTGTATTAATGGCACCTGTTTGAACTTGTTATCAGTATAAAAGACACCTGTCCACAACCTCAAACAGTCACACTCCAAACTCCACTATGGCCAAGACCAAAGAGCTGTCAAAGGACACCAGAAACAAAATTGTAGACCTGCACCAGGCTGGGAAGACTGAATCTGCAATAGGTAAGCAGCTTGGTTTGAAGAAATCAACTGTGGGAGCAATTATTAGGAAATGGAAGACATACAAGACCACTGATAATCTCCCTCGATCTGGGGCTCCATGCAAGATCTCACCCCATGGGGGTCAAAATGATCACAAGAACGGTGAGCAAAAATCCCAGAACCACACGGGGGGACCTAGTGAATGACCTGCAGAGAGCTGGGACCAAAGTAACAAAGCCTACCATCAGTAACACACTACGCCGCCAGGGACTCAAATCCTGCAGTGCCAGACGTGTCCCCCCTGCTTAAGCCAGTACATGTCCAGGCCTATCTGAAGTTTGCTAGAGTGCATTTGGATGATCCAGAAGAGGATTGGGAGAATGTCATATGGTCAGATGAAACCTTTTTGGTAAAAACTCAACTCGTCGTGTTTGGAGGACAAAGAATGCTGAGTTGCATCCAAAGAACACCATACCTACTGTGAAGCATGGGGGTGGAAACATCATGCTTTGGGGCTGTTTTTCTGTAAAGGGACCAGGACGACTGATCCGTGTAAAGGAAAGAATGAATGGGGCCATGTATCGTGAGATTTTGAGTGAAAACCTCCTTCCATCAGCAAGGGCATTGAAGATGAAACGTGGCTGGGTCTTTCAGCATGACAATGATCCCAAACACACTGCCCGGGCAACAAAGGAGTGGCTTCGTAAGAAGCATTTCAAGGTTCTGGAGTGGCCTAGCCAGTCTCCAGATCTCAACCCCATAGAAAATCTTTGGAGGGAGTTGAAAGTCTGTGTTGCCCAGCGACAGCCCCAAAACATCACTGCTCTAGAGGAGATCTGCATGGAGGAATGGGCCAAAATACCAGCAACAGTGTGTGAAAACCTTGTGAAGACTTACAGAAAACGTTTGACCTGTGTCATTGCCAACAAAGGGTATATAACAAAGTATTGAGAAACTTTTGTTATTGACCAAATACTTATTTTCCACCATAATTTGCAAATAAATTCATTAAAAATCCTACAATGTGATTTTCTGGATTTTTTTTTCTCATTTTGTCTGTCATAGTTGACATGTCCCTATGATGAAAATGACAGGCCTCTCTCATCTTTTTAAGTGGGAGAACTTGCACAATTGGTGGCTGACTAAATACTTTTTTCCCCCACTGTACAGTGGGGAGAACAAGTATTTGATACACTGCCGATTTTGCAGGTTTTCCTACTTACAAAGCATGTAGAGGTCTGTAATTTTTATCATAGGTACACTTCAACTGTGAGAGATGGAATCTAAAACAAAAATCCAGAAAATCACATTATATGATTTTAAGTAATTGATTTGCATTTTATTGCATGACATAAGTATTTGATCACCTACCAACCAGTAAGAATTCCGGCTCTCACAGACCTGTTAGTTTTTCTTTAAGAAGCCCTCCTGTTCTCCACTCATTACCTGTATTAACTGCACCTGTTTGAACTCGTTACCTGTATAAAAGACACCTGTCCACACACTCAATCAAACAGACTCCAACCTCTCCACAATGGCCAAGACCAGAGAGCTGTGTAAGGACATCAGAGATAAAATTGTAGACCTGCACAAGGCTGGGATGGGCTACAGGACAATAGGCAAGCAGCTTGGTAAGAAGGCAACAACTGTTGGCGCAATTATTAAAAAATGGAAGAAGTTCAAGATGACGGTCAATCACCCTCGGTCTGGGGCTCCATGCAAGATCTCACCTCGTGGGGCATCAATGATCATGAGGAAGGTGAGGGATCAGCCCAGAACTATACGACAGGACCTGGTCAATGACCTGAAGAGAGCTGGGACCACAGTCTCAAAGAAAACCATTAGTAACACACTACGCCGTCATGGATTAAAATCCTGCAGCGCACGCAAGGTTCCCCTGCTCAAGCCAGCGCATGTCCAGACCCGTCTGAAGTTTGCCAATGATCATCTAGATGATCCAGAGGAGGAATGGGAGAAGGTCATGTGGTCTGATGAGACAAAAATATAGCTTTTTGGTCAAAACTCCATTTGCCGTGTTTGGAGGAAGAAGAAGGATGAGTACAACCCCAAGAACACCATCCCAACCGTAAAGCATGGAGGTGGAAACATCATTCTTTGGGGATGCTTTTCTGCAAAGGGGACAGGACGACTGCACCGTATTGAGGGGAGGATGGATGGGGCCATGTATTGCGAGATCTTGGCCAACAACCTCCTTCCCTCAGTAAGAGCATTGAAGATGGGTCGTGAATGGGTCTTCCAGCATGACAACAACCCGAAACACACAGCCAGGGCAACTAAGGAGTGGCTCCGTAACAAGCATCTCAAGATCCTGGAGTGGCCTAGCCAGTCTCCAGACCTGAATCCAATAGAAAATCTTTGGAGGGAGCTGAAAGTCCGTATTGCCCAGCGACAGCCCCGAAACCTGAAGGATCTGGAGAAGGTATGGAGGAGTGGGCCAAAATCCCTGCTGCAGTGTGTGCAAACCTGGTCAAGACCTACAGGAAATGTATGATCTCTGTAATTGCAAACAAAGGTTTCTGTACCAAATATTAAGTTCTGCTTTTCTGATGTATCACATACTTATGTCATGCAATAAAATGCAAATTAATTACTTAAAAATCATACAATGTGATTTTCTGGATGTTTGTTTTAGATTCCGTCTCTCACAGTTGAAGTGTACCTATGATAAAAATTACAGACCTCTACATGCTTTGTAAGTAGGAAAACCTGCAAAATCGGCAGTGTATCAAATACTTGTTCTCCCGACTGTGTATATATATATATATATTAGCAGACATTTCTAAAAAACTATTTTTGCTTCGTCATTTTGGGGTATTGTGTGTAGATTGATGAGGAAAAAATAACTATTTAATCAATTTTAGAATAAGGCTGTAACATAACAAAATGTGTAAAAAGTCAAGGGGTCTGAATACTTTCCGAAGGCACTGTAAGTATTGAAATATATGCCTAAGTAAGTTACGGTATTAAGACTAAACAGGATGCGCTCTTAGGCCTACAGCTCGATGGTGGTTATACAAGGCTGTTATACTAAGCCTACTAATGATAATGACATTACTTATAATAATAATAATAATAATAAACTCATAGTAATAATAACAGAAAGGAGGGTTATTATAAATATAATTTCTGATCATTTGGAAGTGTAAACACTAAATACATTATTATTAATAGAGGCTGGTCTAATGAAAGAAAGTGTAAAGCCTTTATTACAGCATAGCAAAGATATTTAAAAAAGCAAAATGTGAAATTGTTTATCCGACAACATGTGGTTGCTTGAGGCTTGGTGATCAGTAGGCTATTAAACAAACATTCAAACAGGCAACAGAAGCAGGATCGGTCTTATTTCTAATATATATACATACACACACACACACACACACAATACATAAATATATATACATATACAGTTGAAGTCGGAAGTTTACATACACCTTAGCCAAATACATTTAAACTCCGTTTTTCACAATTCCTGACATTTAATCCTACTACAAATTCCTTGTCTTAGGTCAGTTAGGATCACCACTTTATTTTAAGAATGTGAAATGTCAGAATAATAGTAGAGTGATTTATTTCATCACATTCCCAGTGGGTCAGAAGTTTACATACACTCAATTAGTATTTGGTAGTATTTCCTTTAAAATGTTTAACTTGGGTCAAATGTTTCGGGTAGCCTTCCACAAGCTTCTCACAATAAGTTGGGTGAATGTTGGCCCATTTCTCCTGACAAGAGCTGGTGTAACTGAGTCAGGTTTGTAGGCCTCCTTGCTCGCACACGCTTTTTCAGTTCTGCCCACAAATCTTCTATAGGATTGAGGTCAGGGCTTTGTGATGGCCACTCCAATACCTTGACTTTGTTGTCCTTAAGCCATTTTGCCACAACTTTGGAAGTATGCTTGGGGTCATTGTCCATTTGGAAGACCCATTTGCGACCAAGCTTTAACTTCCTGACTGATGTCTTGAGATGTTGCTTCAATATATCCACATAATTTTCCTTCCTCATGATGCCATCTATTTTGTGAAGTGTACCAGTCCCTCCTGCAGCAAAGCACCCCCACAGCATGATGCTGCCACGCCCGTTCATCATGGTTGGGATGGTGTTCTTCAGCTTGCAAGCAAACCCTTTTCCACTGCATTTCAGCCCTGCCACAAAAGGACCAGCTGACATCATGTCAGTGATTCTCTCGTTAACACAGGTGAGTGTTGACGAGGACAATGCCTTTTCCAGCATGATGGAGCACCTTGCCATAATGCAAAAGTGATAACTAAGTGGCTCGGGGAACAAAACATTGAAATCTTGGGTCCATGGCCAGGAAACTCCCCAGACCTTAATCCCATTGAGAACTTGTGGTAAATCCTCAAGAGGCAGGTGGACAAACAAAAACCCACAAATTCTGACAAACTCCAAGCATTGATTATGCAAGAATGGGCTGCCTTCAGTCAGGATGTGGCCCAGAAGTGAATTGACAGCATGCCAGGGCGGATTGCAGAGGTCTTGAAAAAGAAGGGTCAACACTGCAAATATTGACTCTTTGCATAAACTTAATGTAATTGTGAATAAAAGCCTTTGACACTTATGGAATGCTTGTAATTATACAGTGAGGGAAAAAAGTATTTGATCCCCTGCTGATTTTGTACGTTTGCCCACTGACAAAGAAATGATCAGTCTATAACTTTAATGGTAGGTTTATTTGAACAGTGAGAGACAATAACAACAAAAAAATCCAGAAAAACGCAAAAATTGTATAAATTGATTTGCATTTTAATGAGGGAAATAAGTATTTGACCCCTCTGCAAAACATGACTTAGTACTTGGTGGCAAAACCCTTGTTGGCAATCAGAGGTCAGACATTTCTTGTAGTTGGCCACCAGGTTTGCACACATCTCAGGAGGGATTTTGTCCCACTCTTCTTTGCAGATCTTCTCCAAGTCATGAAGGTTTCGAGGCTGACGTTTGGCAACTCGAACCTTCAGCTCCCTCCACAGATTTTCTATGGGATTAAGGTCTAGAGACTGGCTAGGCCACTCCAGGACCTTAATGTGCTTCTTCTTGAGCCACTCCTTTGTTGCCTTGGCCGTGTGTTTTGGGTCATTGTCATGCTGGAATACCCATCCACGACCCATTTTCAATGCCCTGGCTGAGGGAAGGAGGTTCTCACCCAAGATTTGACGATACATGGCGCCGTCCATCGTCACTTTGATGCGTTGAAGTTGTCCTGTCCCCTTAGCAGAAAAACACCCCCAAGGCATAATGTTTCCACCTCCATGTTTGACGGTGAGGATGGTGTTCTTGGGGTCATAGGCAGCATTTCTCCTCCTCCAAACACGGTGAGTTGAGTTGATGCCAAAGAGCTCAATTTTGGTCTCATCTGACCACAACACTTTCACACAGTTCTCCTCTGAATCATTCAGATGTTCATTGGCAAACTTCAGACGGACATGTATATGTGCTTTCTTGAGCAGGGGGACCTTGCGGGCGCTGCAGGATTTCAGTCCTTCACAGCGTAGTGTGTTACCAATTGTTTTCTTGGTGACTATGGTCCCAGCTGCCTTGAGATCATTGACAAGATCCTCCCGTGTAGTTCTGGGCTGATTCCTCACCGTTCTCATGATCATTGCAACTCCACGAGGTGAGATCTTGCATGGAGCCCCAGGCCGAGGGAGAGTGACAGTTCTTTTGTGTTTCTTCCATTTGCGAATAATCGCACCAACTGTTGTCACCTTCTCACCAAGCTGCTTGGCGATGGTCTTGTAGCCCATTCCTGCCTTGTGTAGGTCTACAATCTTGTCCCTGACATCCTTGGAGAGCACTTTGGTCTTGGCCATGGTGGAGAGTTTGGAATCTGATTGATTGATTGTTACCTGTATAAAAGACACCTGTCCACAGAAGCAAACTGAGATTTGGAGCACTCCCTTTAAGAGTGTGCTCCTAATCTCAGCTCTTTACCTGTATAAAAGACACCTGGGAGCCAGAAATCTTTCTGATTGAGAGGGGGTCAAATACTTATTTCCCTCATTAAAATGCAAATCAATTTATAACATTTTTGACATGCGTTTTTCTTTATTTCTTTGTTGTTATTCTGTCTCTCACTGTTCAAATAAACCTACCATTAACATTATAGACTGATCATGTCTTTGTCAGTGGGCAAACGTACAAAATCAGCAGGGGATCAAATACTTTTTTCCCTTACTGTACTTCAGTATACCATAGTAACATCTGACAAAAATATCTAAAAACACTGAAGCAGCGAACTTTGTGAAGACCAAAACTTTTTACCACGACTGTACACACACACATATATTCACACACAAATATACATACTACCAGTCAAAAGTTTGGACACACCTCCTCATTCAAGGGTTTTTCTTTATTTTTACATTGTAGAATAATAGTGAAGACATCACAACTATGAAATAACACATGGAATCATGTAGTAACCAAAAAAGTGTTAAACAAATCAAAATATATTTTATATTTGAGATTCTTTAAAATAGCCACCCTTTGCCTTGATGACAGCTTTGCACACTCTTGGCATTCTCTCAACCAGCTTCATGAGGTAGTCACCTGGAATGCATTTCAATTAACAGGTGTGCCTTCTTAAAAGTTAATTCGTGGAATTTATTTCCTTCTTAATGCGTTTGAGCCAATCAGTTGTTGTGACAAGGTAGGGGTGGTATACAGAAGATAGCCCTATTTGGTAAACGACCAAGTCCATATTATGGCAAAAACAGCTCATAAGCAAAGAGAAACAACAGTCCATCATTACTTTAAGACATGAAGATCAGTCAATACAGAACATTAAGAACTTTGAAAGTTTCTTCAAGTGCAGTCACAGAAACCATTAAGCGCTATGATGAAACATCTCAACATCAACTGTTCAGAGGAGACTGTGTGAATCAGGCCTTCATGGTCAAATTGCTACAAAGAAACCACTACCAAAGGACACCAATAAGAAGAAGAGACTTGCTTGGGCCAAGAAACACGAGCAATGGACATTAGACCGTTGGAAATGTGTCCTTTGGTCTGGAGTCCAAATTGGAGATTTTTGGTTCCAACCGTCGTGGCTTTGTGAGACGCGGTTTGGGTAAACGGATGATCTCTGCATGTGTGTAAGTCGCTTTGGATAAAAGCATCTGCTAAATGGTATATTCTATTATATTATTATCTCCCACTGTAAAGCATGGAGGAGGTGTTATGGTGGTTTGCTGGTGACACTGTCTGTGATTTATTTAGAATTCAAGGCACACTTAACCAGCATGGCTACCACAGCATTCTGCAGTGATTCACCATCCCATCTGGTTTGGGCTTAGTGGGACTATCATTTGTTTTTCAACAGGACAATGACCCAACACACCTCCAGGCTGTGTAAGGGCTATTTGACCAAGAAGGAGAGTGATGGAGTGCTGCATCAGATTACCTTGCCTCCACAATCCCTGGACCTCAACCCAATTGAGATGGTTTGGGATGAGTCGGACTCCAGAGTGAAGGAAAAGCAGCCAACAAGTGCTCAGCATATGTGGGAACTCCTTCAAGACTGTTGGAAAAGCATTCCAGGTGAAGCTGGTTGAGAGGCACATTTAACAGTTAGGCTATTGATTATAGACCTAATTAAGTTGGCGTTTCCTCTCTCCTCACTTTTCTTAGACAATTAAGGCAAGGGCTGTTTGTCATCTCCTAACTCCGCTGCTGCTTCTGCCGCATTGTTCTCAACACCAATATGCTGGTTATCTTTGCTATTATGCACATACCAACATGGTCTTGGAAAAGGCGCCAATTCAACAGCGCACTGATGTTTCAGAACCGCCGACAGAGACCACTATCTAACGCGAGAGAAAGCACATCTGTTATAAAATAATATTTGTATTTGTGTTGCACCATTGTTCTTAAGTAATATAACCATATACAATGTCACTCGCATGTCTTAGACTGATGGACTTTGCCATCCCCACGGCCTCCACAATGGATCAGTCGACTCGGACAGGCACGAATCAGACAGGTGTCTTTTTTTGTTGCTACTGCTCGACTAAAGAAATCTCGGTCGGCCAAAAGCCTATCGACCAAGCAATTGACCAGTCGACTAAATGGGGTCAGCCGTAGTCCGGATTCCCTTTTCCAGCGCTATATTGAAATGCCGGTATGCATTCTGCAAACAGTGGAACACGCTAAATCTGATCATAACACAATATCTTGATGGCAGTAGCCAACTACTGCAGCTGACCTCTGTAACTAGCCAGCAAGCAAAGCTAAAAGGGATTGCAAAAAGGTTAGCATAACTCTAGCCAAACAAAAAGTAGCTAGCTGGCTAGGATTTATGAAGCCAGCAAACACGTTCCTCACACACTAGGAAGGCATTTCCTCCAACGTTTAATGAAAAAAGGTGCCTCTTGCTCCCAAAAACGTTTTCTGGAAACTTGTGGGCAAAGTGCTGATGACTTCGCCCACTGTATGCGCCTTGACTGCGTCTAGACCTAAGGAGAAATCCGCACACAATGCGTCCCTGACCACCTCCTGAAGTGGTCAGCCAGATCTGAACACAATCCAACCACAATGCGACTTGTGTGTCTAGACCAGTCTTTTCAATGCGATCTTCACATTTTGATAGCAGAAGTCGTAAGTGACACGGTAGACATTTAAATGTAGATGCATGACGTGTCCGCAATTCCATGATCAGAATACAAAAGCTGCATGAACTGTCAAGTCTAGACACTGCCTCAGACACGTTCTCCGGTGGGCCATCTGGGAGCCGGGAGCGGTGCCCCAGAGACACGGCATAAGAAATGCCCAGGAAAGGCGCGTCAGACGCTGGGTTACAGGTCGTCGCTGGGGCCATCCTTGATCATGTATACAGTGCGTTCATAAAGTATGCTGACTCCTTGACTTTTTCCACATTGTTACATTACAGCCTTATTCTAAAATGGATTAAATAAAACAATTTCCTCTATCTACACACAACACCCCATAATGACAAAGTGAAAACAGATTTATATTTTGCCCCCTAGAATGGATAGGCATATTGTGCCTGACATACGTTAGCATGGAAGAGGCTAGAAAACATAAAAATAAATAAGCCCCATTTGCTCTTAATCTACAGAAAAAGGTGTTAATTCTTACTCATATGGAATAATAACATCCTTACATATGGGTTTTTTTGTAAATAAAAGGTGCAAATATCCTGTATTATGATCCTTTATTTTATTTCTCCACTCAATGAGATGGAAATCAAATGTCTTACTCTGTATCATGATGCTCAAACATGTTTTAATATACTATTTGTACAAAATCTGGTATATAGAAAGTGTCTTAAATAAGAGTTATGGGGGGCAGCTACAGCTATTAACTTTTCTATGCCAACATTTGTTAACCACTAGTTTTACTGCTCGAGACAGAGTAACAATGGCTTTATAGAAACAGTTTATTTACTAACACATACATGAACAAAGCACCATATAAACATAAAGACTAATACAGAAGTAACCCTACCTGCCTTGCGATTCAATGTGGCCATTTTCTTTTTTTCATAGCAAACACTCCATATAACAAAAAAGACAGTTTAGGTAGCAGATTCTTATATTACAGCATGCTGAATAGAAAACCTGCGTAAGACAAATCAGACCAGCCATCTAGAGACACTAGTGAGATGACAGTGTAAAAGTGCCATTCATTATACAGCAGTTGAAATACTGACAAGTAAGTAAATAGCACATTTTACATAATTAAAATAATAAAAAATACAAGAGGGGAGGGGTTTTTAAGGAATAGACCAATGAGAGCAAAATTAAACAAAAAACTTAAGACAACCAAGACGTTGAAGATCGGGTTATTTTGATTCGATGGTGAAACCGGTGCTGTGCCGTGTCCCTCGCACCATAAGACAAGTAATACAGCTAAAAGGAAGTGGCCGGGGTGCTACGGCACCCATTTCCTCCCAGCACCCACCACACGCCAGCCCAGTGGTTAAGAACAAAAAAAAAAGGGGTAGGTCAGAGGAGAAGAGGATGGCACAGAATGCCTGTCAAAGTTTTATATAGAAGTCCTTATAAGCAAGTCCCGATGTGAGAGGGGCACATTCATTGAGAAACAGAGGGGCGGTGATCCGCGTTTGACCCATTCCTTCTGCCAAAGCCGAACAGAGTCTTCACCCTTATGAAGGGGAGAATTTTTTGGCCTGTGCTCGAACTCTTTTTTCATATTCTACTCTGTTTTGGCTGAAAACAAGAGAGGGGTTTAGTAAAACAACAATGATCGGAATCTAGTGTTACATCCACCATATCCCTATCCAAAAACAAGACTACAATCGGGAAGGAATCCCCTCGATACTAGCAGGACTCACCAGTAAATTGTGTATGCCTCTGCTTGGGCTGGATCCTGGATATTTGGCTCATTTAAGAGTTCCTGTATTCCTAATAGGATCTGTAAGAAATGACAATACATAAAGATAATGTTAGTTGGGCATAGCCATTTGGTGGCTATAGTTTGTAAGTCGATCACCAGTATCTCCTAACCTGCTTGATGGTGATGGCTGGTCGCCAGTCCTTGTCTTCCTCTAGAATGGAGAGGCATACTGTGCCGGACGGATATACGTTAGGATGGAAGAGCGGCGGCTCAAATTTACCTATAAAATAGAAAAAACGAGGGAATCAGTAAGGGGAAAATAGGTCATGAGATAAGTTCTAAGTCCTGTTCCAATACATCCTTCCTACCTTTGTGATCACCTGATCTGATATGACTGAAAATGTGAGGGGGAAAAAGAAACTCACACTTTGGGGGCGAGGAAGGATAGTCATCCTTGAACAGCATCCGCAGTTTGAACAAGCCTCCTTCCCATGGGGTCTGGGGATGAGTCATACGTGTTTATAATGGATCACAAACACTTGGACTATGTGAGGGTCAAGGATGAGCTATGACCCCATCCTAGAATTCTTTGGTTTCATACAAGATGTCCACTTCTTAGTGTTGGTGTATGCAACTACTACATATGCAGGTGCAAAACATTTCCTCTCAATGATCTACTACCAACTATGCACAGATGGAGTGCTATAAACAATGACTATTTGAAACTGTATTGCATGTGTAGAGAAATGGCTGTACTTACCCCCTTCTTCCCAGGAATGGCACATTCCCAGTTCATCAAGTTCATAGTTCCATCTGGGTTTTTCGTCGGAACAGCCACAAAGCCCTGAGAAAGAGGTGCATCAAACAGTATAACAGAGTGAGATGAAGCAAAAAGAAATAAACATCAATGGGGCCATGCATTATAATGCTGAAACATGAGGTGATGGCGGTGGATGAATGGCACAACAATGGGCCTCAGGATCTCGTCATGGTATCTCTATGCATTCAAAATACCATCGATAAGACGCAATTGTGTTAGTTGTCCGTAGCTTATGCCTGCCCATACCATAACTCCACCATGAGGCACTCTGTTTACAACGTTGACATCAGCAAACAGCTCTCCCACATGACGCCATACACGTGGTCTGCGGTTGCGAGGCCAGTTGGACGATTACAGTGACCGTATTACCGCCACACCTGCGGTCACGAGTCATGACCGCAGTCAAATTCCAAGTGAGCGTTTAGTCCCGGGTTCCCCAAGCTCGGATGCTGCTGATGGCCCTCTAATTACTCTGACATTAATGCAAACGTAATCGAAAATCAAATCAAAACTCTTCATGAGAGCCCATGAGCTCATGTTGCGCAACATTTTCTATAGGCTATGTAATTGAAAAGAGTTGATGGCCTCTATTAAAAAGAGGATCCCATCAGCTTTCTATAGGCTAGGCCTACTATATATTTTTTCTCAACTTTCCTAATATTAAGCACATTGCTTTGCTGTACAACAGGAGTATAACCTACCTGGCTGGCATGAAAATGAGCCACGGGAAAAGCGTCCTCCATTTGCTATTTAAGTGCATAGATGACATGTATTTTTTTCTCCTGCCCCTGTTGTTTCGAGACAGGTGCATGATAATGATCCATTCTAAATCAAAACTAATTTCACACATATATTATTTAGTATATGTAAAGACATGATTAAATTAAGAATAGTCTGATTGGTGACTATTAGCCTATCACCACTTGTGAATGATGCCCAGCGTGTAGCGTAGCTGCAACTTCCCATCGGACTCGGGAGGTGAAGGTCGAGTCATGCGTCCTCCGAAACATGACCCGCCAAATCGCGCTTCTTAACACCCGCCCGCTTAACTCGGAAGTCAGCCGCACCAACGTGCCGAGGAAACACCGTTCAACTGATGACCGAGGTCAGCCTGCAGGCGCCCGGCCCGCCACAGGGAGTCGCTAGAGCACGATGAGTAAAGCCCCCCCGGCCAAACCCTCCCCTAACCCGGACCATGCTGGGCCAATTGTGCGCCGCCCTATGGGACACCCGATCACGGCCGGTTGTGATACGGCCCGGGATCGAACCCGGGTCTGTAGTGACGCCTCTAGCACTGCGATGCAGTGCCTTAGACCGCTGTGCCACTCGGGAGGCCCAGGCCCCTATATGTTTTGACAAGGTTTGTATCACAATTAAAGTGGCCAAATAACTACTTAAAATTAAGCACATTCATCCACTTTACAACCGGTGTAGAGCGTAACTGGCATTCATAGGCGGCGCGTGAGTTTCAAGTTTGGAGAATGCTCCTTTATAATAAAGCATTACATGCATAATCGCATTTGCAGTCACTTTTGAGAATGGTGTTTTCCCGCTAACTGATTGCATTTTGGAACATTTGCGCTTATAGCCTACTGCCATGTGCGCATTGCTGCGCTTATAATGTGAAGAAATGGCCGAATAGTTAATCAACATTTTAAGCTAAACGTTCTGATCTGTTGCATCAGCCACATTGCTTTTAAAAGTTTGAGATGCCAGTGGTTGTATTAATTTGGGATCTTTGGCATCACAACTGTCCCAGAGTATGTTTGGAATATTTATTTATTGCACAGAAGGACAAGCTGACCAATAGAATAGGTAAACTTTTGTACTATGGGGGATAGTAGATTGACATAGGCTAGTGTTTTTGCTGTTCGTTAGGCCTACTCATCTTGTTGGCTGATGAAAAGTAAATGTAGACAGTTATAACATGTTCAATATGCTCCTCGGAATTCAATAAGACGATGTGTCGGTCTTCACTTGTAGCCTACTTCGGAGCGGAGATGCCTGTGACAAGGATCTGATCACGTGACAGGCATTGGCTAATCGGAATTGAGATATCAGAGAGCCATGTGCGTGAGGTGCTTGGCAGCCGGAATTATAATTATTATATTCAGCCCAAGGGCATAACGGCCATTTTGACCGCAAAATGCATGGATTTTTGTAGGGGGCATTACAGCCACACAAGGGGGATGCTGCCAGGAAATTTGAGGCCTGGTGAGAATATTATCAAGTGCTTGTCAAAATGTGAATGAGAGACTGATGAAGTGTGTGCAGCCTGCAAAAGAAACAAAGCAGAGTTCATGCCTTTCATGCAACCTTTTTCAAATCAGTCGCATCATGCATCCTTAGAATCTATTTTAAAAATCTAAACATAGGGCGCAGCGGTCTAAGGCACTGCATCGCAGTGTTGCGGCGTCACTACATTGTGCTCTAGCGACTCCTTGTGGCGGGCCAGGCACCTGCAGGCTGACTTCGGTCGTCAGTTGAACAGTGTTTCCTCCGACACGTTGGTGCAGCTGGCTTCAGGATTAAGCGAGCGGGTGTTAAGAAGCGCGGTTTGCCGGGTCATGTTTCGGAGGACGCATGACTCGACCTTCGCCT
The DNA here is from genome assembly GCF_020615455.1 of Coregonus clupeaformis. Taxonomy (NCBI): domain Eukaryota; kingdom Metazoa; phylum Chordata; class Actinopteri; order Salmoniformes; family Salmonidae; genus Coregonus; species Coregonus clupeaformis. The sequence continues at coordinate 20,694,936 of NC_059222.1, forward strand.
CTCCCAAGCCCGTTGGGGAGTTGCAGCGATGAGACATTGGGGAGAAAAAATTTAAAACAAACTAAAATTGCATAAATAACTCTAAATTAAGCATATAGGAGGACCTGTTTCTTTGTTACGCATGACTAAGTCGCTTTGGATAAAAGCGTCTGCTAAATGGCATATTATTATTATTAACAACCGCTCAATACAGAACAGCCGCATGTGCGCACTCCCTCTGAAATTGTTTGGGGAAAAATACAGTTTCTATTTTATTCAGCTATGTTCAATTGTATTGTTCTTACTACAAAAGAATGCCACGGGACTTATAAGCAAATATTGTCTGCTAAATGAACTAGTGTAGCCAGATCAGGGCCTAACATAAGGACAACGCAGAGTATGCTATTCTGTTCTTCTGAAATGGACTACATTTACTTCATATCATGTTTCTTTAGACCCATCTAAAATAGATTTGTGATGGTGTAGTCCATATTAAAATGATTTATTATACTTTTTCAAATGTAGATGTTCTAAAAAGGTCTGCATCAGTGGCTTGTAGGCTATGCATGGACGCCAGGAGATGCTAAACGTGTTTGTTAATTAATAGTAAATTACCGTGAGACCGGCAGTTATTCGCTTGACAAAATGTCATGACCGCCACAGCCCTAGTTGGACGTACTGTAAAATTCTCTAAAACGACGGAGGCCAATTGCACGCTCCCTCAACTTGAGACATCTGAGGCATTGTGTTGTGTGACAAAACTGCACATTTTAGAGTGGCTTTTTATTATCCACAGCACAAGGTGCACCTGTGTAATGATCATGCTGTTTAAATTAGCTTCTAGATAATCCATCCACCTGTCAGGTGTGGCATATCTTGGCAAATGAGAAATGCTAACTAACAGGGATGAAATACACATTTGTACACAACATTTGTGCTTATGGAAAATTTCTGGGATCTTTTATTTCAGCTTGTCAAACATGACCAACACTTTACATATTGCGTTCATATTTTTGTTCAGTGTGTGTGTGTGCGTGCGTGCTTACACACAAACACACTACCAGTCAGAAGTTTGAACACACCTACTCCTTCAATGGTTCTTTATTTTTTACATTGTAGAATAATAGTGAAGACATCAAAACGATGAAATAACATGGAATCATGTAGTAAACTAAAAAGTGTTAAACAAATCAAAATATATTTTCAATTTGAGATTCTTCAAATAGCCACCCTTTGCCTTGATGACAGCTTTGCGCACTCTTGGCATTCTCTCAACCAGCTTCATGAGGTAGTCACCTGGAATGCATTTCAATTAACAGGTGTGCCTTCTTAAAAGTTACTTTGTGGAATGTCTTTCCTTCTTAATGCGTTTGAACCAATCAGTTTTGTTGTGCCAAGAAGATAGCTCTATTTGGTAAAAGACCAAGTCCATATTATGGCAAGAACAGCTCAAATAAGCAAAGAGAAACGACAGTCCATCATTACTTTAAGACATGAAGGTCAGTCAATACGGAACATTTCAAGAACTTTGAACGTTTCTTCAAGTGCAGTCGCAAAAACCATCAAGCGCTATGATGAAACTGTCTCTCATGAGGACCGCCACAGGAATGGAAGACCCAGCTACCTCTGCTGCAGAGAATAAGTTCATTAGAGTTACCAGCCTCAGAAATTGCAGCCCAAATAAATGTTCAGAGTACAAGTCACAGACATCTCAACATTAACTGTTCAGAGAGGACTGTGTGAAATCAGGCCTTCATGGTCGGATTGCTACAAAGAAACCACTACTAAAGGACACCAATAAGAAGAAGAGACCTGCTTGGGCCAAGAAACACGAGCAATGGACATTAGACCGGTGGGAATTTGTCCTTCGGTCTGCAGTCCAAATTGGAGATGTTTGGTTCCAACCACTGTGGCTTTGTGAGACGCGGTGTGGGTGAACAGATGATCTCCACATGTGTATTTCCCACCGTAAAACATGGAGGAGGTGGTGTTATGGTGTGGGGGTGATGGTGACACTGTCCGTGATTTATTTAGAATTCAAGGCACACTTAACCAGTATGGCTACCACAGCATTCTGCAGTGATACGCCATCCCATCTGGTTTGGGCTTAGTGGGACTATCATTTGTTTTTCAACAGGACAATGACCCAACAAACCTCCAGGCTGTGTAAGGGCTATTTGACCATGAAGGAGAGTGATGGAGTGCTGCATCAGATGACCTCCACAATCCCCCGACATCAACCGAATTGAGATGGTTTGGGATGAGTCGGACCGCAGAGTGAAGGAAAAGCAGCCAACAAGTGCTCAACATATGTGGGAATTACTTCAAGACTGTTGGAAAAGCATTCCAGGTGAAGCTGGTTAAGAGAATGCCAAGAGTGTGCAAAGCGGTCATCAAGGCAAAGGGTGATTATTTGAAGAATCTCAAATATATTTTGATTTGTTTAACACTTTTTTGGTTACTACATGATTCCATGTGTTATTTCATAGTTGTGATGTCATCACTATTATTCTACAATGTGGAAAATAGTAAAAAATAAAGAAAAACCCTTGAATGAGTAGGTGTGTCCAAACTTTTGACTGGTACTGTATATATATAGTGCCTTTGGAAAGTATTCAGACCCCTTGACTTTCCCACATTTTGTTACATTACAGCCTTTTCTAAAATGGATTAAAATACCCCAAAAAATCTCAACAATCCACACACACACACAACCCCATAATGACAAAGTGAAAACCGGTTTTTGGACATTTTTGCAAATGTATTTAAAAAAATGTAAAACTGAAATACCTTATTTAAATAAGTATTCAGACCCTTTGCTATGAAACTCGAAATTGAGCTCAGGTGCATCCTGTTTCCATTGATCATCCTTGGATGTTTCTACAACTTGATTGGAGTCCACCTGTGGTAAATTCAATTGATTGGACATGATTTGGAAAGGCACATACACCGGTCTATATAAAAGGTCCCACAGTTGACAGTGCATGTCAGAGCAAAAACCAAGCCATGAGGTCGAAGGAATTGTCCGTAGAGCTCAGAGAAAGGATTGTGTCGAGGAACAGATCTGGGGAAGGGTACCAAAACATTTCTGCAGCATTGAAGGTCCCCAAGGACACAGTGGCCTCCATCATTCTTAAATGGAAGAAGTTGGGAACCACCAAGACTCTTCCTAGAGCTGGCTGCCCCGCCAAACTGAGTAATCGGGGGAGAAGGGCCTTGGTAAGGGAGGTGACCCGATTGTCACTGACAGAACTCCAGAGTTCCTCTGTGGTGATGGTTGTCCTTCTGGAAGCTTCTCCCATCTCTGCATTAGTCCACCAATCAGGCCTTTATGGTAGAGTGGCCAGATGGAAGCCACTCCTCAGTAAAAAGGCACATGACAGCCCATTTGAAGTTTGCCAAAAGGCACCTAAAGACTCTCAGACCATGAGGAACAAGATTCTCTGGTCTTGATGAAACTAAGATTGAACTCTTTGAACCTGGCACCATCCCTACGGTGAAGCACCGTGGTGGCAGCATCATGCTGTGGGGATGTTTTTCAGTGGCAGGGACTGGGAGACTAGTCAGGATCGAGGGAAAGAGGAACGGAGCAAAGTACAGAGAGATCCTTGATGAAAACCTGCTCCAGAGAGCTCAGGATCTCAGACTGGGGCGAAGGTTCACCTTCCAACAGGACAACGACCCTAAGCACACAGCCAAGACAACACAGGAGTGGCTTCGGGACAAGTTTCTCAATGTCCTTGAGTGGCCCAGTCAGAGCCTGGACTTGAACCCGATCAAACATCTCTGGAGAGACCTGAAAATAGCTGTGCAGCGACGCTCCCCATCCAAGCTGACAGAGCTTGAGAGGATCTGAAGAGAAAAATGGGAGAAACTCCCCAAATACAGGTGTGCCAAGCTTGTCGCGTCATACGCAATAAGACTCAAGCCTGTAATCGCTGCCAAACGTGCTTCAACAAAGTACTGAGTAAAGGGTCTGAATACTTATGTAAATGTGATATTTCCTTTATTTTTTATAAATTAGCAAAACATTCGAAAACCTGTTTTTGCTTTGTCATTATGGGGTAATATGTGTCGATTGATGAGTGGAAACAACTTCATCAACTTTAAAATAAGGCTGTAACCTAACAAAAAACGTGGAAAAAGTCAAGGGGTCTGAATACTTTCCGAAGGCACTAATATAAACTCAGCAAAAAAAGAAACGTCCCTTTTTCAGGACCCTGTCTTTCAAAGATGTTTCCCATGCCTGTGGAACGGTCGTTAAGAGACTAACAGCTTACAGATGGTAGGCAATTAAGGTCACAGTTATGAAAACTTAGGACACTAAAAAGAGGCCTTTCTACTGACTCTGTGAAACATCAAAAGAAAGATGCCCAGGGTCCCTGCTCATCTGCATGAACGTGCCTTAGGCATGTTGCAAGGAGGCATGAGGACTGCAGATGTGGCCAGGGCAATAAATTGCAATGTCCGTACTGTGAGACAACGCTACAGGGAGACAGGACGGACAGCTGATCGTCCTCACAGTGGCAGACGACGTGTAACAACACCTGCACAGGATCGGTACATCTGAACATCACACCTGCGGGACAGGTACAGGATGGCAACAACAAATGCCCGAGTTACACCAGGAATGCACAATCCCTCCATCAATGCTCAGACTGTCCGCAATAGGCTGAGAGAGGCTGGACTGTGGGCTTGTAGGCCTGTTGTAAGGCAGGTCCTCACCAGACATCACCGGCAATAACATCGCCTATGGGCACAAACCCACCATCGCTGGACCAGACAGGACTGGCAAAAAGTGCTCTTCACTGACGAGTCGCGGTTTTGTCTCACCAGGGATGATGGTCGGATTCGCGTTTATCGTCGAAGGAATGAGCGTTACACCGAGGCCTGTACTGTGGAGCGGGATCGATTTGGAGGTGGAGGGTCCGTGTGTCACAGCATCATCGGACTGAGCTTGTTGTCATTGCAGGCAATCTCAACACTGTGTGTTACAGGGAAGACATCCTCCTCCCTCATGTGGTACCTTTCCTGCAGGCTCATCCTGACATGACCCTCCAGCATGACAATGCCACCAGCCATACTGCTCGTTCTGTGCGTAATTTCCTGCAAGACAGGAATGTCAGTGTTCTGCCATGGCCAGGGAAGAGCCCGGATCTCAATCCCATTGAGCACGTCTGGGACCTGTTTGATCGGAGGGTGAGGGCTAGGGCCATTCCCCCCAGAAATGTCTGGGAACTTGCAGGTGCCTTGGTAGAAGAGTGGGGTAACATCTCACAGCAAGAACTGGCAAATCTGGTGCAGTCCATGAGGAGATGCACTGCAGTACTTAATGCAGCTGGTGGCCACACCAGATACGGACTGTTACTTTTTTTGACCCCCCCCCCCCCCTTTGTTCAGGGACACATTATTCAATTTCTGTTAGTCACAGGTCTGTGGAACTTGTGCAGTTTATGTCTCAGTTGTTGAATCTTGTTATGTTCATACAAATATTTACACATGTTAAGTTTGCTGAAAATAAACGCAGTTGACAGTGAGGACGTTTCTTTTTTTGCTGAGTAGAGATATATCTATGATAGATCGATCTATCTATCTAGCCACACAAAAGTATGTAGACACCCCTTCAAATTAGTGGATTCGGCTCCTTCAGCCACACCCGTTGCTGACGGGTATAAAAATCGAGCACACAGCCATGCAATCTCCATAGACAAACATTGGCAGTAGAATGGCCTTACTGAAGAGCTCAGTGACTTTCAACGTAGCACCGTAATTTTCCAACAAGTCAGTTCATCAAATGTTTTGCACTGCTAGAGCTGCCCCGGTCAAATATAAGTGCGGTTATTGTGAAGTGGAAACGTCTAGGAGCAACAATGGCTCAGCTGCGAAGTGGTAAGCCATACAAGCTCACAGAACGAGACCACAGAGTGCTGATGCGCGTTGCCCGTACAAATCATCGGTCCTCGGTTGCAACACTCAGTACAGAGTTCCAAACTGCCTCTGGAAGCAATGTCAGCACAAGAACTGTTCGTCGGGACCTTCATGAAATGGGTTTCCATGGCCGAGCAGCCGCAGACAAGCCTAAGATCACCATGCGCAAAGCCAAGCGTCAGCTGGAGTGCTGTAAAGCTCACCGCCATTGGACTCTGAAGCGCACACACACAAAAATTATAAACGCAACATGTAAAGTGTTGGCCATGAGCTGAAATATATTTTTTTAAATCAGAATTATTCCTTATGCACAAAAAGCGTATTTCTCTCACATTTTGTGCACAAATGTTTACATCCCCATTTCTCCTGCATGCACAGGTACACCTTGTGCTAGGGACAATAAAAGGCCACTTTAAAAATGTGCAGTTGTCACAACACAATGCCAACATGTAAAGTGTTGGTCCCATGTTTCATGAGCTGAAATAAAAGGTAAAAGTTCTGAGGAGTATTTGTCTGTAATAAAGCCCTTTTGTGGGGAAAAACTGATTGGGTATGCCCTCCCAGGCCCACCAATGGCTGCACCCTTGCCCAGTTGTGAAATCCATAGATTAAAGTGTAAGGAATTTATGTCAATTGACCAATTTCCTTATAAGAACTGCATCTCAGTAAAATTGTTATTTATATTTTCTATACACACAGTGCAGTCGGAAAGTATTCAGACCCCTTGACTTTTCCCACTTTGTTACGTTACAGCCTTATTATAAAATGGATTAAATTGTTCCCCCCCTCAATCTACACAGAATACCCCATAATGACGAAGCAACATTTTTATCACATTTAGACAAGTATTCAGACCCTTTACTCAGTACTTTGTTGAAGCATCTTTGGCAGCAATTACAGCCTTGAGTCTTCTTGGGTATGACACTACAGTGAGGGAAAAAAGTATTTGATCCCCTGCTGATTTTGTATGTTTGCCCACTGACAAAGACATGATCAGTCTATAATTTTAAATGGTAGGTTTATTTGTAAACCTACCATTAAAATTATAGACTGATCATTTCTTTGTCAGTGGGCAAACGTACAAAATCAGCAGGGGATCAAATAAAAATGTTCCACCTCACTGTACGAGCTTGGCACACCTGTATTTGGGGAGTTTCTCCCATTCTTCTCTGCAGATCCTCTCAACCTCTGTCAGGTTGGATGGAGAGTGTCGCTGCACAGCTATTTTCAGGTCTCTCCGAAAATGTTCGATCGGGTTCAAGTCCGGGCTCTGGCTGGGCCACTCAAGCACATTCAGAGACTTGTCCCCAAGCCACTCCTGCGTTGTCTTGGCTGTGTGCTTAGGGTCGTTGTCCTGTTGAAAGGTGAACCTTCGCCCCAGTCTGAGGTCCTGAGCGCTCTGGAGCAGGTTTTCATAAAGGATCTCTCTGTACTTTGCTCCGTTCATCGTTCCCTCGATCCTGACTAGTCTCTGAGTCCCTGCCGCTGAAAAACATCCCCACAGCATGATGCTGCCACCACCATGCTTCACCGTAGGGATGGTTCCAGGTTTCCTCCAGACGTGACGCTTGGCATTCAGGCCAAAGAGTTTCAATCTTGGTTTCATCAGTTGTTGTATTAAGTACTGTTTCTCATGGTTGGAGTCTTTAGGTGCCTTTTCGCAAACTGCAAGCGGGCTGTCATGTGCCTTTTACTGAGGAGTGGCTTCCGTCTGGCCACTACCATAAAGGCCTGATTGGTGGAGTGCTGCAGAGATTGTTGTCCTTCTGGAAGGTTCTACCATCTCCACAGAGGAACTCTGGAGCTCTGTCAGAGTGACCATCAGGTTCTTTGTCACCTCCCTGACCAAGGCCCTTCTCCCCCGATTGCTCAGTTTGGCTGGGCGGCCAGCTCTAGGAAGAGTCTTGGTGGTTCCAAACTTCTTCTATTTCTAATGATGGAGGCCACTGTGTTCTTGGGGACCTTCAATGCTGCGGAAATGTTTTGGTACCCTTCCCCAGATCTGTGCCGCGACACAATCCTGTCTCGGAGCTCTATGGACAATTCCTTTGACCTCATGGCTTGGTTTTCGGTCTGACATGCACTGTCAACTGTGGGACCTTATATAGACAGGTGTGTGCCTTTCCAAATCATGTCCAATCAATTGAATTTACCACAGCTGGACTCCAATCAAGTTGTAGAAACATCTCAAGGATGATCAATGGAAACAGGATGCACCTGAGCTCAATTTCGAGTCTCAAAGCAAAGGGTCTGAGTACTTATGTAAATAAGGTATCTGTTTTTAATACATTTGCCAACATTTCTAAAAACCTGTTTTCTCTGTCATTATGGGGTATTGTGTGCAGATTGATTAGGATTCGTTATTTTATTTAATCAATTTTAGAATCAGGCTGTAACGTAACAAAATGTGGAGAAAAAAATCAAGGGGTCTGAATACTTTCCCAATGCACTGTATCTGTATGTATACATACCACACAGTGTAAAAAAACATTAGCAACACCTGCTCTTGCCATGACAGACTGACCAGGTGAAAGCTATGATACCTGATGTCACGTGTTAAATCCACTTCAAATCAGTTTAGACGAGGGGGCGGAGACAGGTTAAAGAAGGGTTTTTAAGCCTTGAGACAATTGAGACATTGATTGTGTATGTGTGCCATTCAGAGGGTGAATGGCCAAGACAACAGATTTAAGTGCCTTTGAAGGGGGTATAATATAATAAGGGGGGTGCAACTCAATATTAGGACGGTGTTCCTAATGTTTTATACACTCAGTGTATATAAAATGTTTTACTTAAAACCACCTGCAGGCCGGATTGGACCCCCTCGCGTGGCGGATCTGAGCTGTAAGTTCGACACCCCTGGTCTAGAACTACACACAGAAAATGTGAAACTTGACTGGCATAAATACTCACGAAAGGGTGGTCTTTCCGCCACGCTTTGCGCTCCTGAGCAAGCCGGCTCAATGCAATGCCAGACATGACTGGTGGGCTCCTGAAACAGCAGAAGTAACAAACAAGTGTGCTTTCAAAGGCATGTACATACAAAATCTAAGAAATTAGGTTACATGTATCATTAAGGCAGAGTGGGTATTATAATTATTCTACATTTTTGTTACAAAGTGGGATTCAAATTGATTTAATAGTTATTTTTGTCAACAATCTACACAAAATACTCCAATGCCAAAGTGAAAGAAAGCGTTTAATGTTTTAAAGATAAAAAATAAAACACCTTGATTAGATAAATATTCACCCGGAGTCAATACATGTTAGAAACACCTTTGGCAGCGATTACAGCTTTCAGTTCATGAGTAAGTCTAAAGGCGTTAGTATGCTTCAGTTCGGCTGGCGCCTAGCTATGCGAACCGAACAAGTGTGCTTTCATACTCCCTTAAGACCTTCACTTGAAAAAAAAAAAAAAAAAAAAAAAAGCACCAATAGTACTGTTTTTCCACTCAAGAAATGTGTCATTAATTTTGACGTTTTTGCCGAGATCTAACTAAGATGTTCGAACAAAGGACGGCACCAAATATCATCATAATATATGCACAAACTCTTCCGAACGGTTTCGGCTGGGAAGCATGCGGACGCCTTAAGAGCTTTGCACACCTGGATTGTGCAATATTTGCCCATCATTCTTTTCAAAATTGTTCAAGCTCTTTTCAGGAGCATTCACTGTCTTCTTGGTCATTTCTACTTTTTGCAAAGCCTTTTATGTCAAACATACCATGATGCAGCCACCACTATGCTTGAAAATAATGAGGCAGTTAATCAGTGATGTGTTCAGGGTTTCCATTAGCCGGTAATTGCCAGCTTTTGTCAGAGAGATAGATATATATATTTTTAAAACAAACAAAATCCCATTGCGAAATAGGTCTAATGCTTTTTAGCCTATTCATTGATCGAAATACATTTGACTGGTCATGCTTATTGGTCTATAGCAGGGAATAATTAATACATTTCCCCCCCCCCCCCAAGTGATTTTTATTTAAATAATCTATTCTAAACCATTCCCACGCATAATAGAGACACGTGATTGTATAAAAACGTAAACAAGGTTTGAAATGTTTATGTTTTAGTCAAACATCTGCTTGGGCTTGCTGCAGTCAATTTGCAGGATACAAATTATTTGTAATTATAAACTGGGTGGTTAAATCCCTGAATGCTGATTGGCTGACAGCTGTGGTATATCAGACCGTATATACCACAGGCATGACAAAATTAATATTAATTTTTACTGCTCTAATTACAATTATAATAACAAAAAGGCACCTCGGGGGTTTGTGGTATATGGTCAATATACCACGGCTAAGGGCTGTATCCAGGCACTCTGCGTTACTCCGCGTTGCCCAAACATAAGTAACTGCCTCATTTTCAAGCATGGTGGTTACTGCAGAAAGGTATGCTTGACATCGGCAAATACTGGGGAGTTTCACAGGATAAAAATAAATGGGATGGAGCTAAGCACAGGCAAAATCCTAGAGGAAAACCTGCTTCAGTCTGCTTTATACCAGAGACTGGGAGAGGAAATTCACATTTCAGCAGGACAATATAACCTACAACACAAGAACAAATATACACTTGAGTTGCTTACCAAGAAGACCGTGAATGTTCCTGAGTGGCCAAGTTAAAATTGACTTAAATCTGCTTAAAAATCTATGGCAAAACTTGAAAATTGCTGTCTAGCCGTGTACCCCAACAGAGCTTGAATAGTTTTTTAAAGAATAAATGGGCAAATATTTCACAATATTTGCCCATTTACGACCCTGCCTTACACAGGAAGCGGCACAGGTCCTAATCCAGGCACTTGTCATCTCCCGTCTGGATTACTGCAACTCGCTGTTGGCTGGGCTCCCTGCCTGTGCCATTAAACCCCTACAACTCATCCAGAATGCCGCAGCCCGTCTGGTGTTCAACTTCCCAAGTTCTCTCACGTCACCCCGCTCCTCCGCACACTCCACTGGCTTCCAGTTGAAGCTCGCATCTGCTACAAGACCATGGTGTTTGCCTACGGAGCTGTGAGGGGAACGGCACCTCCGTACCTTCAGGCTCTGATCAGTCCCTACACCCAAACGAGGGCATTGCGTTCATCCACCTCTGGCCTGCTGGCTCCCCTACCTCTGCGGAAGCACAGTTCCCGCTCAGCCCAGTCAAAACTGTTCGCTGCTCTGGCACCCCAATGGTGGAACAAGCTCCCTCACGACGCCAGGACAGCGGAGTCACTCACCACCTTCCGGAGACATTTGAAACCCCACCTCTTTAAAGGAACACCTGGGATAGGATAAAGTAATCCTTCTAACCCCCCCCCTTACCCCACCAAAAAAAATAAAAAAATTGTAAAAGTGGTTATCCCACTGGCTATAAGGTGAATGCACCAATTTGTAAGTCGCTCTGGATAAGAGCGTCTGCTAAATGACGTAAATGTAAATGCAAAGCCCTTAGACTTACCCAGAAGACTCACAGCTGTAGTCGATGCCAAAGGTGTTTCTAACATGTATTGATTCAGAGACCTGAATACTAACGCAACTATATTAAATTATAAAAACGTTTTAAAGTACAATTTCTTCCACTTTGACAAAGTATTGTGTAGATTGTTCACACAAAAAAAACTATTACATTAATTGTAATCCCACTTTGTAACAAAATGTGAAGAAATCCACAGGGTCTTAATACTTTTGCAAGGCAGAGGAAGGGTTAGTCATTCAAAAATCATGTCAACCCCTATCATTTCACAGAGTGAGTCCATGTAACTTAAGTGATTTGTTAAGCCAAATCTTACTCCTAAACTAATTTAGGATTGCCTAAACAATGGGGGTGAATACTTATGAAACTACACTGCTCAAAAAAATTAAGGGAACACTTAAACAACACAATGTAACTCCAAGTCAATCACACTTCTGTGAAAACAAACTGTCCACTTAGGAAGCAACACTGATTGACAATAAATGTCACATGCAAATTGAATAGACAACAGGTGGAAATTATAGGCAATTAGCAAGACACCCCCAATAAAGAAGTAGTTCTGCAGGTGGTGACCACAGACCACTTCTCAGTTCCTATGCTTCCTGGCTGATGTTTTGGTCACTTTTGAATGCTGGCGGTGCTTTCACTCTAGTGGTAGCATGAGACTGAGTCTACAACCCACACAAGTGGCTCAGGTAGTGCAGCTCAGGTAGTGTCTGTCAGCGTAGTGTCCAGAGCATGGAGGCGCGCCAGTACATCAGGAGACGTGGAGGAGGCCGTAGGAGGCCAACAACCCAGCAACAGGACCGCTACCTCCGCCTTTGTGCAAGGAGGAGCAGGCGGAGCACTGCAAAATGACCTCCAGCAGGCCACAAATGTGCATGTGTCTGCTCAAACGGTCAGAAACAGACTCCATGAGGGTGGTATGAGGGCTCATGTGGCTGGAGTGTGTCAGCAGTTCCTGCAAGAGGAAGGCATTGATGCTATGGACTGGCCCGCCCGTTCCCCAGACCGGAATCCAATTGAGCACATCTGGGACATCATGTCTCGCTCCATTCACCAATGCCACGTTGCACCACAGACTGTCCAGGAGTTGGCGGATGCTTTAGTCCAGGTCTGGGAGGAGATCCCTCAGGAGACCATCCGCCACCTCATCAGGAGCATGCCCAGGCGTTGTAGGGAGGTCATACAGGCACGTGGAGGCCACACACTACTGAGCCTCATTTTGACTTGTTTTAAGGACATTACATCAAAGTTGGATCAGCCTGTAGTGTGGTTTTCCACTTTAATTTTGAGGGTGATTCCAATTTCAGACCTCCATGGGTTGATAAATTTGATTTCCATTGATAATTTGTGTAATTTTGTTGTCAGCACATTCATCTATGTAAAAGAAAAAAGTATTTAATAAGATTATTTCATTCATTCAGATCTAGGATGTGTTGTTTAAGTGTTCCCTTTATTTTTTTGAGCAGTGTATATTAGTTATTTAATTTTTATTACATTTGTAAACATTTGTAGAATTTTGTTTTCACTTTGACAGAGTATTTTTGTATAGACCAATGATAAAATAAAACATCTGTTAAATCTATTTTAATTCCACTTTGTAATGCAACAGAATAAATTAAATGTATCCCAAGGGGGTTGAATCCTTATGATACCAATTGTATGTGTAATAAATAAATATTATAAGCATTATGGCGCCGGAGGGGATGGCTGCCATTTTACGGGCTCCTAACCAACTGTGCTATTTGGTGTGTTTTTTCGCATTGTTTGTAACTTACTTTGTACATAATGTTGCTGCTACAGTCTCGTATGACCGAAAAGAGCTTCTGGATATCAGAACAGCGATTACTCACCTCGAACTGGACGAAGAGTTTTTCTTTAATGAGTCCGACGCGAAGGATATACTGCTTCTCCGAGACCAGGCCCAAATCCCCGTCATTCGCGTGAAGAAAAGACGGAAATACAGGGGGCGGAGATCGGGGTGCCTTGTTAGAATTTGTCGGCGAGTGGGTAACCCAACTCCACCATCCGTTCTATTGGCCAACGTGCAATCACTGGAAAATTTACTGGATGATATCCATTCGAGACTATCCTACCAACGGGACACTAAAAACTGTAATATCTTGTTTCACCGAGTCGTGGCTGAACGACGACACGGAAAATATACATTTGGCTGGGTTTTCAGTGGATTGGCAGGACAGAACAGCTACGTCTGGTAAGACGAAGGGTGGGGGTGTGCCTTTGTCAATTACAGCTCGTGCGCGATGTCTAATATTAAGGAAGTCTCGATATTGCTCGCCTGAGGTAGAGTACCTCATGATAAACTGTAGACCACACCATCTACCAAGAGAGTTTATCTATATTTTTCGTAGCTGTCTATTTGCCACCACAAACCGATGCTGGCACTAAGACCGCACTCAACGAGCTGTTTAAGGCCATAAGCAAACAAGAAAATGCTCATCCGGAAGCGGCGCTCCTAGTGGCCGGGGACTTTAATGCAGGCAAACTTAAATCCGCTTTACCTCATTTCTACCAACGTCACATGTGCAACCAGAGGAGAAAAAAAACCTCTAGATCACCTTTACTCCACACACTGAGATGCATACAAAGCTCTCCCTCGCCCTCCATTTGCAAATCTGACCATAATTATATCCTCCTGATTCCTGCTTACAAGCTAAACCTAAAGCAGGAAGCACCAGTTACTCGCTCAATACGGAAGTGGTCAGATGACGCGGATGCTACGCTACAGCACTATTTTGCTAGCACAGACTGGAATGTGTTCCGGGATTCATCCAATGGCATTGAGGAGTATACCACCTTAGTCATCGGCTTCATCAATAAGTGCATCGACGACATCATCCCCACAGTGACCGTACGTACATATCCCAACCAGAAGCCATGGATTACAGGCAACATCCACACAGAGCTAAAGGCTAGAGCTTCCGCTTTCAAGGAGCGGGACACCAATCCGGACACTTATAAGAAATCCTGCTATGCCCTCAGACGAACCATCAAACAGGCAAAGCGTCAATACAGGACTAAGATTGAATCCTATGTGAGAATGCTGTTCATTGACTACAGCTCAGCGTTCAACACCATACTGCCAACAAAGCTCATCACTAAGCTAATGACCCTGGGACTAAACACCTCCCTCTGCAACTGGATCCTGGACGTCCTGACGGGCTGCCCCCAAGTGGTAAGGGTAGGCAACAACACATCTGCCACGCAGATCCTCAACACGGGGGCATGCTTAGTCCCCTCCTGTACTCCCACGACTGTGTGGCCAAGCATGACTCCAACACAATCATTAAGTTTGCTGACGACACAACCGTGGTAGGCCTGATCACCGACAACGATGAGACTGCCTATAGGGAGGAGGTCAGAGACCTGACAGTGTGGTGCCAGGACAACAACCTCTCCCTCAACATGTGCAAGACAAAAGGAGCTGATCATGGACTACAGGAAAAGGAGGGCTGAACACGCCCCCATTCATATCGACGGGGCTGTAGTGGAGCGGTTCGACAGTGTCAAGTTCCTTGGTGTCCACATCACCAACAAACTGTCATGGTCCTAACACACCAAGACAGTCGTGAAGAGGGCACGACAACGCCTTTTCCTCCTCAGGAGACTGAAGAGATTTGGCATGGGTCACTGCTGCTACTCGCTGTTTATTATCTATGCATAATCACTTTACCCCTAGCTACATGTACAAATTACCTTGACTAACATGTACCCCCGCACATTGACTCGGTACCAGTACCCCCTGTATATAGCCCCGTTATTGTGTTACTAAATAAAACAAAGCATAAAATAAAAAGTACATATTTTCTTAACTCTATTTCTTGAACTGCATTGTTGATTAAGGGCTCGTAAGCAAGCATTTCACGGTAAGGTCTACACCTGTTGTATTCGGCACATGTGACAAATACAATTTGATCTTGCACAAGGGTATATACCTGGTTTAAAGTCTAGCCTATATGTCAAAAGATAAAAATATGTATAAACAGTGGCCCTCGAAGACTGGAGTTTTACATTCATAGATAAGTTGCTAAGTCTATCTCCCATGTTGACTTCCCTAGAAAGCTCCTGGTGTGTACAGAAGGTTATGTATCCAAAACTTAGGGTGTCCAACTTTGCCTAGAGGGGGTGAAAAAGCGCTTTGGTGAAGAAACGTAACTTCCTTATGTTTTAAAATACACTGCTCAAAAAAATTTAAGGGAACACTAAAATAACACATCCTAAATCTGAATGAAATGAAATAATCTTATTAAATACTTTTTTCTTTACATAGTTGAATGTGCTGACAACAAAATCACACAAAAATTATCAATGGAAAGCAAATGTATCAACCCATGGAGGTCTGGATTTGGAGTCACACTCAAAATTAAAGTGGAAAACCACACTACAGGCTGATCCAACTTTGATGTAATGTCCTTAAAACAAGTCAAAATGAGGCTCAGTAGTGTGTGTGGCCTCCACGTGCCTGTATGACCTCCCTACAACGCCTGGGCATGCTCCTGATGAGGTGGCGGATGGTCTCCTGAGGGATCTCCTCCCAGACCTGGACTAAAGCATCTGCCAACTCCTGGACAGTCTGTGGTGCAACGTGGCGTTGGTGGATGGAGCGAGACATGATGTCCCAGATGTGCTCAATTGGATTCAGGTCTGGGGAACGGGCGGGCCAGTCCATAGCATCAATGCCTTCCTCTTGCAGGTACTGCTGACACACTCCAGCCACGAGGTCTAGCATTGTGTTGCATTAGGAGGAACCCAGGGCCAACCGCACCAGCATATGGTCTCACAAGGGGTCTGAGGATCTCATCTCGGTACCTAATGGCAGTCAGGCTACCTCTGGCGAGCACATGGAGGGCTGTGCGGCCCCCCAAAGAAATGCCACCCCACACCATGACTGACCCACCGCCAAACCGGTCATGCTGGAGGATGTTGCAGGCAGCAGAACGTTCTCCACGGCGTCTCCAGACTGTCACGTCGGTCACGTGCCCAGTTTGAACCTGCTTTCATCTGTGAAAAGCACAGGGCGCCAGTGGCGAATTTGCCAATCTTGGTGCTCTGGCAAATGCCAAACGTCCTGCACGGTGTTGGGCTGTAAGCACAACCCCCACCTGTGGACGTCGGGCCCTCATACCACCCTCATGGAGTCTGTTTCTGGCCGTTTGAGCAGACATGCACATTTGTGGCCTGCTGGAAGTCATTTTGCAGGGCTCTGACAGTGCTCCTCCTGCTCCTTGCACAAAGGCGGAGGTAGCGGTCCTGCTGCTGGGTTGTTGCCCTCCTACGGCCTCCTCCACGTCTCCTGATGTACTGGCCTGTCTTCTGGTAGCGCCTCCATGCTCGACACTACGCTGACAGACACAGCAAACCTTCTTGCCACAGCTCGCATTGATGTGCCATCCTGGATGAGCTGCACTACCTGAGCCACTTGTGTGGGTTGTAGACTCCGTCTCATGCTACCACTAGGGTGAAAGCACCGCCAGCATTCAAAAGTGACCAAAACATCAGCCAGGAAGCATAGGAACTGAGAAGTGGTCTGTGGTCACCACCTGCAGAACCACTCCTTTATTGGGGGTGTCTTGCTAATTGCCTATAATTTCCACCCGTTGTCTATTCCATTGGCACAACAGCATGTGAAATTTATTGTCAATCATTGTTGCTTCTTAAGTGGACAGTTTGATTTCACAGAAGTGTGATTGACTTGGAGTTACATTGTGTTGTTTAAGTGTTCCCTTTATTTTTTTGAGCAGTGTACATTTTACAATGACAAATGTGATTTTATGTTCTGAATCGTTCAGTGTGGTCTTTCTCTGACATATCATCAACATTATATCCAAGAAGTGAGATATCGTAAACTAATACAGCCTAGCTCTGTTGACATAGGGGTGCAGGTTTCTCATAACTTTTGGGGATTTTACATTTTGTGGTCATTGTCTTCAAAGTTGTTTTCGCTGGTCGCAAAAAGCAAATTTTGCATGACACGAGCTGAATTAAAAGTAAAAGGCTTTGAAAATATAAAGCTTGGTATACCCTCATTGTTCCGTTGACATATAACAGAGATACTCTTGTTTTTCTGAGAAAGCTTACAAAAAGAACAGGGATTTTGAATAAGTATGAAAAGCGTATTTTAAAATACTACATGTCATGTCTCAAACTCGATATCCATCTTACCTCTATATTGTTTTATGTCCTGCGGATTCGAGAAGATCAGTTCAACAGGAAAATGAGCCGGTGAGGTAGCCAGTAGATTTAGTAATTGCACAGAATCCAGCCTATTTGACGCGATTTTTCCTATTTGACCACTATGATAGTCATGGACTGAGCACACAGCTATCATCATAGCTAGCTAGCAACATAACATCATCCGGCTGTTCATCTGCGCCAGAAAACCCCATGTTTGCGCAAAATATCTCTGGTCCGCTGGCTGCCTAAAGCACGTTAGCAGGTAACTATGTCAGCGACGATACAAATTACGTATGAAAGAAATTACTCATAGTGCAAGTTACAGGTCAGAAACTGTGGCCAACTAGCCAACATGTGCGAGTACCCTACCCATATGTGGCGCACGGCTGGCGAACGGAGTCTGCTTGAACACTTGTCGTGTTTTTTTTTTTCTTTCACATCTTGTTGTGGCAACGAGACTCGCTCTTCTCATCATCTGAAGCCCATAAATATGAGTTGCTATGTTGGTCCGCTTTCTTTAGTTTAAAACGGAACCAAACAAATTTGCAATAATACCACCCATGACTGAGCAGGACAAAGAACCGAGGGCTTCCCAAACTGGCGCACATTTACGCATCAACCAACTACCGAAAATTGCGCAAACTCAGGCAGATTATATAACCTCGTATTACATAAATACACAATTGTAAGGCCACGGGCGACATTCTCTTACCTTTCAATATGGCTATAATGACTCGTATTTTTTTAACTGGATGAATTAGCCGTGTTTAAATCGGGATAAAGCCCGGTGAAGTTTCCCTCCTGAAAAAACAACCGTTCCTGCCCAGGCTAAATAACCGGACCAGTAACATAGGCAACCTCCCAACCGCCTGAAAATAATTATAATTAAGTGGGGGTTCTGCAGGGATTGATGTACCATAATCACGTTACTAGTTTGTGTTAGTTGAAATAATTGACAATTAAGTGGTACAATGTTCATAATGTGGTCTGCATTGACTTGGGCACAATTTGCATTCGTAAGTGACAGCTGATGAAGATGGCCTTCTTACTATGTCCGATCATTTCAGTTATGCAATATGTCCACAGAAATTGGATAATTTTAGATATAGTCCAGAAAATAAGCGCAAACAGGCAATTTTGTAGACGACTAAAGATTTAAAGGTGAGGTACGAGCATTTTTTAATAAATAACACTAGAGGGCGCCATTTGTTTACGTTGATCAGTTCCATAAATGGATGTTTGATCAAACAATGTTATGCTCTTTTGAAACCATTTTTTAAATATATATGATTAGCCTACCACATAGGGTGCTATGAAGTTCGTATGTTAACTTATTTTTATTCTCCATTTAAGACAGAAAAAATATCCTAAGTGTGCTGCTACAAACTGCATTAAAAAGACACACACACACACCAAATGTGAAAGACAAACCATTTTATTGGGCTTACCCTATGCAAGACCATAAATCTATCCCAGTAACATTAGTTATTTTAAACATTGCATAAAATCATGGTAATAGTCAGAAGTGACTGATGTAGTGATGACATTATCATGATAATTATCTTTGATATCAACAGCATAATCATCATCATTCTTATTGAGGAAGAAATCAAGCCCATCTACTCTGGAATAATAGGCCTAAGTGTGACAGTCTTCAATCATGCATTGCAGTGGTCTGTGATGAAGTAACCAGCTGACTCATTACATTTTAGTCATTTAGCAGACACTCTTATCCAGAGCGACTTACAGTTAGTGAGTGCATACATTGACTCATCACATTATACTGGGAACTTGACTGGATACTTTGGTGCACAAAATATAATTATGTTATTTCTCCATGGCATGTATTCTAGCAGAAAGAAGGGTGCTGCTGAGGAGGTAGTGCAGCCAGCCACTGTGACACAGGTCAGACCAAAGTACACAGACTGCTAAGATTAAGATGGAACCAAGCAAACTAAACTAAAAACACACTAAGAATCTCACTGCAACAATACTCATGAGAACAAAACTAGTCTCCTCATCAAGCCGACTGAGCTAGTCACCATTCCACTGAGAATCACTATCACAGGAAAAAAAATAAGATTGTCTCAAAAACTAAAATATCACATAATTTGGGCAGTACCATTTAAGTTTACATAGTCTGTCCACAAGAGATTACCTGCACTTTAACATTGAAGTGGTAGCAAACCACTTTGAAATGCATACGATATGTTCACATAAATTAACAACAGTAACTATTAACAAGCGTTTAAAATTAATCTGGAATGGGGAGTGCTTGTTTTCTTTGCTCCAGTCAAACAAGTCAGTCTCTGTTAAGGTATGTGAGGGAGTGCAAGATCTCTGAAAGGCGTCAGCATACTATAGCAAATGTAAACATAGCCTAGCGCCAGCCAAACACCCGCTCTTATTTGATTGAACTTCTTTGCAGATTTCATCATCTCCACTTTAAAAGCCCTTGTGTGTGTATAAAAAAAAACATGTATCCAGCATATAACCTTTAATTATATTAAACTTTGTTACGTGGATAGAGTGTGGGTAAGGAGTAGTGTCAATATGTGTGTCCTGCTGCATATAGTGTGTGCGCCTGCCGCCCGAAATGTTTTCTTATCCCGACACTAAAAGTTCATGTTTAAGCTGCACATAAGACATTGTATTTGGTCATCACTGCATAGGAAAAGGTAACACTATCAAAAGTTAGAAGTGAAAGAAATATCGAACAGAGCAATACCGCATCCCAGGCCAGAAACAATTCTCTGTATTAAAAAATGTGTCCTGAAATGCAGAATTTACCCTTAACAGTGTTGCAGGATAAGGAAAGCATTGTGCACAGTGTTCCTCTTATTGTAGAGCTTGAAATGCTGTGTATGAAGTCTACACAATACAAAATGCCTCAAAGAATGTGTAGCCTTGCAAGACAAATACATCTTTGTACAACATAACAGTCAACGTCTGAGCTAAGGTATATTTCCTCTTATTGGATATCAAAAGACGTTCCAGGTGTGTTCTAAGTAAAACAGATATTGAGCATCAACAATTTAAATCCTGATTTACAAATCTTAATATGCAGAGACCTCTGTACAAACAATTGCAAAACTCGAGTCACCATCATTTCATTGTCAAGACTTTCTAGCTTGTAAGATCCAGTACAACAACTTCCATTTGAAGTCATTGTGTTTAACTATACAGTGTACAAAACATGCAGTTTGAGTTAAATATGAATATTGGATTTTTTAGATTATGTACATTAAAAAACATAAGGATATTAAAAGACATTCCTTCACCATTACCTTAAAAAAAAAATAAAAAAAAACATTAGCAAACCCCAACCTTCCCAAAAATTGCTTACCCCCAAATAAACACTTTATTAAACAAAATGTACACTCTAAGAATACAGAGGATAAACCAGTTAAGGAGGCATTACAATTAATTCCCTTCTAAAAAATATTTTCATCTACTGACAGTACAGGTTTTAGCGGTTTATGCTTGATAATATAGATAGACCATCATGATCCCTTACAGCAGGGTTCTTCAATTCCGGTCCTGGAGGGCCGAAACACTTGTTTTTTTTATTTCTACCTGGTAGTTAATTTTACTCACCTGGTGTCCCAGGTCTGAATTAGCCCCTGATTAGAAGGAGAGGATGAAAAACAGAGGTGTTTCGGCCCTCCAGGACCGGAATTGAAGAACCCTGCCTTACAAGATTCCCTTGAGTTAGAAGGTAAAATAAAAACTCAAAAGTAGCCCCTGAGTGAATCATTGGCAGTGTATGACCATGGCCATGTTTTATAGCATAAAATATTTAAATGATTATAATTCATAATTTGTTGGGGAAAAAACTTGCCACTAATTCAAAAAAAAAAATCCAGTTTAACTGTACAGGCACAACAAGTCTGTAAACAGACTTATTTACATAAAATAAAATGGAGGAAAAACAAACAAATGTGTGTCCCTCTCGACTAATGTCTTCTCTGTTGTGTGAAAGGTTCTTCCTCGTCAATGATATGTTTGCATCGTTATACCTGGAGCTTGTAATACTGATCCTTCACATTCGGGATCCCCTCTCCTGAAGAATCTGCAAAGGCAAAAGGAATTCAATCAGTTAATGATGTAAAAATATATTCCTGCAGATGTAAAAATATATTCCTGCAATTACCTAACTAAATAAGAAACTAGACTACAGCAGGCTCATAGTTAAATATGACAGGCATACAGTATATTAGTAATGAACGTGATCTTTAAGTCTGGTATCTGGGAATGGGTCTCACACACACACAAAATGGAGTAGGGCGAAAGGATATGTTTAGGGGTTTTCTAAGCTAACCATGCCATCAATACAAAGCAAATACACTGAGTGTACAAAACATTAAGGACACCTGCTCTTTCCATGACAGACTGACCAGATGAAAGCTATGATCCCTTATTGATGTGACTTGTTAAATCCACGTCAATCAATCAGAGTAGTTGAACGGGAGGAGACAAATTAGAGGATTTTTAAGCCTTGAGACAATTGAGACATATATTGTGTATATGTGCCATACAGAGGGAGATGGGCAAGACAAAATATTTAAATGTCTTTGAATGGGGTATGGTAGTATGTGCCAGGCGCACTGGTTTGTGTCAAGAACTGCAATGCTGCTGGATTTTTCACGCTCAACAGTTTCCTGTGTGTTTCTAGAACGTCCCACTACCCAAAGGACATCCAGCTAACTTGACACAACTTTGGGCAGTATTGGAGTCAATATGGACCAGCATCCCTGTGGAACGCTTTTGACACCTTGCAGAGTCAATGCCCAGACAAATTGAGGCTGTTCTGATGGCAAAAGGGGGGTGCAACTCAATATTAGGTTTTCCTAATGTTTGGTATGCGCAGTGTATTTGCTCATGCTAAATGAAAAGCTTGACAGGTGTAGTCAACCGTGGTCCTAGAGAGTGTGTGTGAAAGACGAAGCGATTTAAAGTCTGACAGGATCAAAATCCCAGACACAATCCTCTCATGGGCCAGGGTTGCAAACACCAGGGCAAAGACGCATGGGGGAGTTATGGAAAGAAAAAAGGTACGAGTAAGGGAGTCGAAAGAAAGGAGAGTCAGGAGGGCAGCAGAGCTGAGCTCTCACCGTTGAGTCATAAGTGCTCAACCCTAATCAGAGTCATTCATTTCATAATCCGTCTCGTCGTCCTCGCTCTGAGCAACATGCAGCATGCAAAATGGTACAGGAAGAAGGCAAGTCTTACAAGAATGAAAATGAATGGGGAGAAAATGTCAGGGGTAAAGAACTACAGATGGGGTTGTGTAAATGTTACAAAACATTTACCTTCCAACTAACTAACTAACTAACTAACTAACTAACATCAGTCCAAGGAAGATTTTATGCTCTAAAATCAGGTTTCCATCAAACCATTTAATGCGAATGAATTACCTGACGCATAAAAACTCACAACAGGGCAGATGGAAACAGCAGATGTGTGTAAAATGTCCCATTGTCGACAAAACATGCTAGACAAAGTGGGATAATTTTTTGGTCGGTGAAATACTTTATGCGACATTTGCGGTGGAAACTCAACGCGCAAATATTGATATAAATAATCCATAATGTAGTAGTAAACTTGGAGTCACGCAATGAAATGTTACATTGTACTACCACCACCACATGCAAAAGCATTAAGAGTTTATAGGCAGATGAAATAAGGTATGATGAACTTCATGGTGGATAAGTGATGGACGGTGATGAGCTTGATGCACATTTTCTAATAAATACAGAGGGTATTATTTGAATGCTGGTGACAAGAGCTATGCTTGGCTGCCAATTATCAAATAAAAATGATATTGCTCTTATCCATCTCTCATCATATAACCTACCCCGTCCACTTTATCAGTGAACTGTTGTCAAGAGCGCATGCACCAAAACCAGATGGGGCACGTTTGCTATTTATCGCAACGTCATCACGCACAGCATTTTAGTTTGATGAAAAACACATCTGATGGGAAAATTCATTTTTTTCCAGATTCTAGAATATTCGCATGATAAACGGTCACCAATTGGATGGAAACCTAGCTGCTGACCATTACTAGTCCAACACACAATCACAACATTTGGACATTGACGGGTTGGAGGGTAGGCTACTTTCATATCTAGTAAGATTCACTTGCAACCGAGCCGATACGCCCTCTCTCAAGAGGTCTCTGTGATTGCTTTGCTACCGTACCAAAGTCCATTCAGTCTAAAAATGTAATAGGTGTATAAACCTCTTAAGAACTCAAGTCAAAAGCCTCTTTCTGTGGTGTAAATGCATTGAAATTCCTATCAATAGAAAATACATCTCTAAAACAGGTATTAACTAGATTACATGCATGTGATATTTAAATCTGAATGAATTCTAAGACTTCTTAGGGGGCTTTCACACCAAATTGTTTTGGATCGATTTCCCCCTTAGTTCGGTTCGTTTGGACTGGTGTGAACACTATCCGGAGCGCACTAAACAACGCACCGTGGTTTGCGCAAAAATGGCAGTCTTGGTCAGATTCCATTTGTACCATGGTGCGGTTCGCTGCAGGTGTGAATGCAGTCCGTGCAGTACATTTTACATTTACATTTTAGCAGACGCTCTTATCCAGAGCGACAGTTTTATTTTTGTGAGTGCATACATTTTTCATACTGTAGGCCTATTATTGGTTGTTTGACTGCAAGCATTTGATGAAATTCAAGCAGTAGCCTACCATAACTTGATCTCTCTGAAACATTGAGTAGCACCGCATTTATGAGCGCATCCGATGCAGATTAGGGGAGACTGAAGCTATAGCCTACTTGGGATACAGGCTACTGAATATAGCCTATTAATCTCAGTTAGAGCGGCTATTCTGCCGTTTTCTCCCGCATGTTGTTGGAAGACCAAAGTGAAAGTCATGAAGTTTGGGACACAAGTTATGCTTCTTGATAGTCAGACAGATTTAACGTTAGCATTTTTCTCCAATAAACAAATGACTTGCATGAACATGTGGTTTTGTTTAGGCATTTTAGTTCGTTTTACATTTGGCAATATGAAACCAACCGAACCAAATGAAGAAAATACAATACAACAAATAAATTGAACTCTGATTCGAACTATAGCTCAAAACTATGTGTGAAAACGGCCTTAATCTCAGCCTATTTGCAACAATTCAATAGAATTACCAAGTCTGGGATTGGAAGGAGCCTGATTAAAATAAGTGAGTGTGAAGCGTGCCCTGGAGGACTGGGCCCACATGGGGACCTGCAGATGGGACTAGTAATTCCCACAGCTAGGCCTGCTGCTCTGAACTTCCCCACTAATCATCAAGCCTATGCGCTCAAGGTCCTCCTAATGTGGATAATTGTTTTGGGGGGGGTGGTTTCAGTCGAAGGTAAAATCTAACATTACATCAATCTTGTAAAACTGGAGAAATGCATTTAGGCCTGCGTGTGGTCTTTGACTTTAACTTTACACTAACAATTACAGAACTGTCCTTTTGATTTAGATACAAAATTGTTGAAAGTTAAAATGAACTGCTATGAAAAGGACTTGGCTAGATTATTTGAAGGCTAATTCAATACCTAACTAATTGACCAATGTTTTATACTTTTTGGAAAATACCAAAATTCTCATTCATCAATGAATTACTCTGTGCAGCAGTCCAAGCCTATTTCCTTTAAAATGGACTCCTCTATGAGCGTTTACATCAGAAAACCAAGGCCATTTATCACTGTCCCATATGGTCATTTAGACATCCAGAACAAGCCACCATTCATACAAGCTCGTCATGGAATTCTCACTTTGCTTACTGCCGGTGTTTACACTCACCTTGGCTTTCTCACTGGGCTCACTGTTTGTGCCGTATGATTGGTTGTGCAGCTCCTTGGAGACCACACACAGGAACTCAGATTGGTCTTCGTTTCCGTAGTTATAAGAGGAGCCAATGCTGACCAGCTGGGAGAGAGAGGGAGAGAGAGAAAATTAGCTTCAGAGACAAAATGAGGACAGAAAGTGGGTTACAGTGTACTTAGATAACAGAAAAGTGAAGAGTTTGAACAGTAATAAAAAGCATTAGATAATAGGTAGAAAACACATAACACAGACCTTGAAACAGATCAGAACACAAAAGGTGAATTGGCTATAGGCTTGGGCAATATACCGGGGTATTTGGAATTAACCACTGGAAGGTTTTTCAATACTGTCAAAACTACTTATTTGAAGTTTTTTAAAAATAAAATTTGAATATTTCTAGCTACATTTAAAGTAAATACCTGCAGTCAACTTGTGCAATACGTAAGGAGATAAAGATTGCGTTCTTCATTTCACCGGTCACAATGTTTCATCATGAAGCTTACCGGTAGTCCCCAATCACGTGGTGTTTGTTTACAAGCACACAATGACGAGAGACCGGAGCCTTGAGTCCCTCACTGTTGTGCAGCCAGCTGATCTAGTTACAGTATGGAATTCACAACTAAATGTTTGCCAGCTAGATATCCTATAACTATTAAGTTAAACAGTCAAAAAAATGTGCTAAAATGTTCCGCAGTTGTGCATTTCGTTTGCTAATTTAGTACCTAGTTAGCCATCTAGCTAAGTGGTTAGCTTCTTCCAAAATCAAGTTTCGCTTGGTAACAGCAGAGAACACCTCCTGGATCAAGGGGGGGGTTGGGGCCTTGCCTCTTTTGTCCTTTATTGTTCCCGCAAGCAAGGGGGGAGGGGGAAGACGTCAGAGTGCACCCATCAGACCAACCCAATTTATTTACCATTAAGTGAGTGTACTGTATTTATACTTGGAATATATTTTTCAACAGGAAAGTTCACAAATAGCTGGAGTTGGTCTTTAAAAGGACACAAAGCAACTTCGACAGGGATAACAGATTGTTAAACATGCAGACGGTGAGGTGACATGTCATGCAAATCAACACGGAGTACTTCGGCCTACAAAATACATATTTGACAACGTCAGACAAACTATTCCTCCTCTTAGTCGAATGCTTTTAACTTTGGTGTTCAGCCAGTCAGTATGTGTACTGTACAGTGTTCTCTGTGGGTGTGCATGTCTCGACATGCAGCCTCATTAGCCACTTCTGCAGGAACCATGTTGTTGCCAAGAGATGCCTCCTGTGTGAGGCAAGAGTTTTAAGCTACTCTATATTGATGCTAAATGTTATCAAATCAAATGTTATTTGTCACATACACGTGTTTAGCAGATGTTATAGCGGGTGTAGCGAAATGCTTGTGCTTCTAGCTCCGACAGTGCAGTAATATCTAACAAGTAATATCTAACAATTTCACAACATATACCCAATACACACAAAACTATAGCTACCTGCTACTGTACCAAGTACAACCAGTCTCTCAGTTCTCACCCATCGCAATACCCACTCAAGCCCAACGATATGGTCAAAACCTCAACCTCACTTGAACTCAAATGTGTCTTTTAAAGTGCAGTCAACTTGCAAATCACTTGTTTTCTGAGGTAACTTTGAAATAGCATTCATACACACATTCAATGTGATTCAAGAACCTTTCTCAACCAATCTAGCGTGGATGATCGGTGGACACAGCAAGAGAATTTAGAAACCCCAAGGCAGCCCAGGATCGGGTTAGGTAGCACGGAATTGAAGAAAAAGGTCAGAAATAGAGTGAAACTGGGCGGTACCATCTGAACTTCTCCAATAAGTTGGGCTCCCGAGTGGCGCAGTGGTCTAAGGCACTGCATTTCAGTGCTTGAGGCGTCACTACAGACCCCCTGGTTCGATTCCAGGCTGTATCACAACCGGCCGTGATTGGGAGTTCCATAGGGCGGCGCACAATTGGCCCAGCGTCGTCCGGGTTTGGCCGGTGTAGGCCGTCATTGTAAATAAGAATTTGTTCTTAACTGACTTGACTAGTTAAATAAAGGTAAAATAAAATTTACAAAAAAAAAAAAAAAGTATTCATTTTCTGTTGCAAAACATTCCCTAATGAACACAACCCAGGACTGAGTGGCTCTGAAATATCCCCAGATGACTGGGCTCACTGCTGCTGAGCGTTAAAGCCTTAAGCTTAGGTCAAGTAAGTGTTTTAAGGGGTTTCCCATTTGACCCCTGTAAGACGATTAGTATCATTCCAGCACTCAGGGAGATCCAGTGATCCCTCATCCCTCCCCACAGGGACAGTGGGGCCAGGGGAGACTCATTCAGTGCGTACCCACTCACACGCTTATAGCTTGCACTTACAGCTTGCACACACACTTACAGCCCAAATTCTTTCAAGAGTGTTTAAGTGCTTAACCATTTTAGCTGAACTCAAAAATGACAAATGTGAGTCTGGAAAACGAAGTGCTTTGGAACGTACCACTAACACAATCCATGTTAAATGACAACGTATAGCCTAATCAGGCTTCAATCTGTTCCTTCGCTCATCATCTAGCTTATGTTAAAGAATAAACATGGACCCAAAAATATCCTCTTAAGACAATACACCGTCAAGAAAAACATGTAAATACAAGGCGTATTACCAGCAACTTGAAAACAAAATGTGAAGGTGGAGGAGATAGTCAAACAACAGACACAGAAAGGGTGCCGTGTTCATTTGGGTCCTTTGTCGGACAAACAGTACACATCTTAAAATTAAAATCAACTCAAAATGGCCACCTCCTGAGCATAGAGCTGGGACACACAGAGGCCAAAAGGGTTGTGAATGGGTACATAGGAAACATGCAGTGACCAGCCCGTGGACGGAACATTGTGGGACACACCTCGCTGTGGTTTGGGAAAGTAGACTCCTCCCCCTTCACCTCCCTTGACACAATCAGCAGAAACTCTGACTGCTGGGCCCGCCCGTAACCTATACTGACAAGCTGCAACAACCAATCAGAGCACAGAGGGACGCCCAGATTACGTATAAAACACTGACATTTGTTTAGACTTTTTTTTTTTTCCAATTAATGGATTGTATTGTTGGGGTGACGTGAGGATTACGGGGCGAGGGAAGTACAAATAAAGCAGGACATTTGTCTCCTTGTGGCGGGAGGCAGCGTTACCTGCTCAAACTTCCAGCCATCTGACATGGTGGACACCATCTGGGTGAGCTCCTCCTCCTGGCACTGCAGCACCCTGTACACATGCTTCACTGGAGCCTGGGGAGAGAGCAGGGAGAAGAGATGAGAGAGCAGAGAGAGAGAGTGAGCAGAAAATA
The DNA here is from genome assembly GCF_020615455.1 of Coregonus clupeaformis. Taxonomy (NCBI): domain Eukaryota; kingdom Metazoa; phylum Chordata; class Actinopteri; order Salmoniformes; family Salmonidae; genus Coregonus; species Coregonus clupeaformis. The sequence continues at coordinate 20,723,670 of NC_059222.1, forward strand.
AGAGGCTTTTTGAGTTGAGTGCATTCTGGCTCCACTACCCCCACACACAAACACCAGGCTTTCTGTTAGGAAAATGTGGCACCGGCCAACGTGACCAGGATTTTTTATTTGTTTATTATTTACCGGCCTTTTAAGACATTTACCGGACCCATATGCATTGGGTGCATAACCCATTAGGGCGTCCACCCATGGTGCTCAGAATGACAGAAGAAACATTTTGATTATGCTAATGTGCGAAACAGAACATGCAACTCATGTAATGAAGCAGCCAATAAAACGTCATTTTCAAACATTTGCCAACATGCAATTCGCGGGAAAAGCCCATTCTAAACGACGCACCGGATATCGGTTCCATATGCAACAACTAGGATGGGTTGCTAATATGACTCGAATTGTGCCTTTGGCTTCTGGACAATGAAAGAAAGTTGATATGAAAAACAATAGAACAGGAGAGAAATGGCATAGCGGTGGGTCCAAAAGGGAAGTAAAGGTACGTTTGCGAGATTTGTCAAAATTTTTTTGGAGTGCTTCATTTGAGCAATGAACATGTGTCTGGTTTCTATGTCCTGATAATGTTGAGGGAGTGCGTGCGCCTGAGCAGAAATGTAGGAAAGTGTTGTTTTTTTTAACATCCATTGCGAATGATATTAAAATCATAGTTCCTGAGCCTCCCGAGTGGCGCAGCGGTCTAAGGCACTGCATCACAGTGCTAGAGGCGTCACTACAGACCCGGGTTCATTCCCGGCCTGTGCCACAACCGGCCATGGCCGGGAGTCCCATAGGACGGCGCACAATCGGCCCATTAGTTGACTTTTTATCATTTTAATTCTGATTTCTTTGATTAACTACATGACAATGATTTTGAGAAACGAAAACATTTTTATCGAAATGAAACTGTTCCACGAAAATGCGCATATGAAAATCATAACTGGCATGCAGAACGGTAGAAATGGTAGGACAAATTGTAACCTTCCCCAAACTTGAAAAGCACGAGCCGCCTATGAAGTCTTCATGAAATAATTGCCTCCACGTTTCCATGGTCAGATTTTGCCTATAGGCTACTTTGACGCAAGACATGCCTCATAATATGAAATGAAAAACATTCAGGTTTCAAACAATTAAGTATGTTTTCAAAATGCATACTGCCTCCAGCTCACATTGTAAAGTGGTAGGTGACACGCTGATAGCCTGGTCCTGCACTTGGATGGGAGGCCCGCTTCAATTACATTTACATCATTTAGCAGACGCTCTTATCCAGAGCGACTTACAAATTGATTACCAGTTGAGAAATAAAAAGTATAGCTTTTTTTTAATCATGCACCAAAACATTTAACACACGATTGCATTTAAAATAGTTCCGCAATGAATGTGCTTATATAAGCAAGTTTTACTCCAGCAGCAACCAGCTGAGGCACTGCAGGAGAAATTCCGCTCAAAATAGGCTCTGTATGCTGTGCGGGTGTGATAGATGTGTTGGATAAATAAGATGGGCCTACATGAGGACTAACGAAAATACACACAGGCCAATTTAATTCCACTAAATTATGCAAATTAACCTATAGACCAATAAGCATGACGGTCAAATGTATTTCCATCGACTGGTATTGCAATTTATTAATAAAAAGCATTTCGCAATGGGATTTATTTTCTCCCGGTCATTTTTGGGCAACAGTTTTATTTAAAATCGGCTTTCATCTTGGGTTTTTTTTTTTTGCCAGCAATTGCAGGCCAATGGAAACCCGTCACACACAGTGGGGAACTGAAGCATGGGATGGAGCAGGTGCATTTATTCTAACAGTGGCCTCAGCCAAGGCCAGGAACCCCAAAGAGATAAAATAACGGGTTTAAAATAAATGAATACAAAATCAATAATGTGGGATGTGTCAATTCAGAAGTTCACCCACCTGTAATGTTTTGCAGTCACGTTCCCTGATCTTCTCCTTGAGGAGCTTTATTAATGACGTGATATTGTAGAATTCGGCTTCCTCCAAGACACCTTCAAAAACACACGTTTAGAATCTATCCTGGCAAAAATTATCAACATACTGAATAGACTGCTACAGAGGATACTTGAGAGCTGACATTGGAAACCAACTGCTTCACATTGCACCCTGGCAGTAATATGCATAGCACATGCCCAGTCTTACCTTCCTCAGCCAGGTCCCTGTTGAGCACCAGCTTGCCATGCCTCAGGTAGTTCAACACCGGCCCAAAGTATGTGGGGTCTCGGTCTATGAGATATGCACCAGTGTCATCCTGAAAACGGAACAGAAAGAAAATAATTAAGTCAAGACTCACAATTCACCGTTGTTGGACGATGAAGACCGAGTTGAGTAAAGAGAGTAAATCCACTGGACAGCTGTTCGTAGAATACATAAAACCACAAAGTATATCAAGAAATACACTGCTCAAAAAAATAAAGGGAACACTCAAACAACACAATGTAACTCCAAGTCAAGTCAATCACACTTCTGTGAAATCAAACTGTCCACTTAGGAAGTAACACTGATTGACAATAAATTTCACATGCTGTTGTGCAAATGGAATAGACAACAGGTGGAAATTATAGGCAATTAGCAAGACACCCCCAATAAAGGAGTGGTTCCTATGCTTCCTGGCTGATGTTTTGGTCACTTTTGAATGCTGGCGGTGCTTTCACTCTAGTGGTAGCATGAGACGGAGTCTACAACCCACACAAGTGGCTCAGGTAGTGCAGCTCATCCAGGATGGCACATCAATGCGAGCTGTGGCAAGAAGGTTTGCTGTGTCTGTCAGCGTAGTGTCCAGAGCATGGAGGCGCTACCAGGAGACAGGCCAGTACATCAGGAGATGTGGAGGAGGCCGTAGGAGGGCAACAACCCAGCAGCAGGACCGCTACCTCCACCTTTGTGCAAGGAGGAGCAGGTGGAGCACTGCCAGAGCCCTGCAAAATGACCTCCAGCAGGCCACAAATGTGCATGTGTCTGCTCAAACGGTCAGAAACAGACTCCATGAGGGTGGTATGAGGGCCCGACGTCCACAGGTGGGGGTTGTGCTTACATCCCAACACCGTGCAGGACGTTTGGCATTTGCCAGAGAACACCAAGATTGGCAAATTCGCCACTGGCGCCCTGTGCTCTTCACAGATGAAAGCAGGTTCATACTGAGCACATGTGACAGACGTGACAGAGTCTGGAGACGCCGTGGAGAACGTTCTGCTGCCTGCAACATCCTCCAGCATGACCGGTTTGGTGGTGGGTCAGTCATGGTGTGGGGTGGCATTTCTTTGGGGGGGCTGCACAGCCCTCCATGTGCTCGCCAGAGGTAGCCTGACTGCCATTAGGTACCGAGATGAGATCCTCAGACCCCTTGTGAGACCATGTGCTGGTGCGGTTGGCCCTGGGTTCCTCCTAATGCAAGACAATGCTAGACCTCATGTGGCTGGAGTGTGTCAGCAGTTCCTGCAAGAGGAAGGCATTGATGCTATGGACTGGCCCGCCCGTTCCGCAGACCTGAATCCAATTGAGTACATCTGGGACATCATGTCTCGCTTTAGTCCAGGTCTGGGAGGAGATCCCTCAGGAGACCATCCGCCACCTCATCAGGAGCATGCCCAGGCGTTGTAGGGAGGTCATACAGATCTCTGTCGTAGCCGGCCGTGACCGGGAGACCCATGTGGCGGTGCACAATTGGCCCAGCGTCGTCCAGGATAGGGGAGGGAATGGCCGGCAACTGTAGCTCAGTTGGTTGAGCATGGCGTTTGCAACGGCAAGGTTGTGGGTCCAATTCCCACGGGGGGCCAGTATTTAAAAAAAAATAAGAAGAAGAAGAATAATAAGAATAAGAATGACTCACTAACTGTAAGTCGCTCTGGATAAGCGCATCTGCTAAATGACAAAAAGTAAGTAATACAGGCACGTGGAGGCCACACACTACTGAGCCTCATTTTGACTTGTTTTAAGGACATTACATCAAAGTTGGATCAGCCTGTAGTGTGGTTTTCCACTTTAATTTTGAGGGTGATTCCAAATCCAGACCTCCATGGGTTGATACATTTGATTTCCATTGATCATTTTTGTGTGATTTTGTTGTCAGCACATTCAACTATGTGTATTTAATAAGATTTCATTCATTCAGATCTAGGATGTGTTGTTTAAGTGTTCCCTTTATTTTTTTGAGCAGTGTAGAAGCCCTAACATAAGCGCATATCAATTATGGAGAAAGCGCCTGGGCTCATAATCCCTGCATGGGTTGTCACACACACCATGGCCTTCCATGATCGTTTCGATCCTATATCCCCACAATCACTGGGGCTTTGATCCTCATGCGCTCATAAACAGTGGGCAATCCCATATTCCTGTAAGTACTGTGATTAGAGCATCAGTCTCCTTGGGGAATGGGAGGTTAAAAAACAATTAGAGCAGAACGAGATTTGGAACAGGAGGCCGAATCCGGAGGAAAACACTACTGCACCCTCTTCAATGCAAAACAATTACGACTGCAGAACCCAACACGATCTTACATACTGTAGGCCTACAAGAAGTAACAAATTACACAACCACCCTCTTCATTACATTAAAACACAGAAGTCATTGAGACAGTTTGTCAGTAATCTGCAATTAACACCAGTTCCCTGAGAAGAGAATAGAAATATATTTCAAGTAAGGATTAAATGGAAATGGTGTGTGGATGTCATTCACAAAAAACTTGTGGGGGGTGAAACCCAAAACAAATGTTGTGCAAATCCACTTAATGCAACAGGATGTGTGACTTTGCATGAAGTTGAGTATTTGGCTTCAGGAATGATCTAGACAAATTAGCTGAGGCACTAGACCGGCAGCTATCCCAACATAATTGACGCAAGAACACACGCTTCACTTTCATACTTTCCAGGCCTTGGTCACTGTCTAACAAACCTAGGTAAACTCCAACCGACACAGAGGCATCTATTCACAGCTACCGTCACCAGATAGACTGGCACCAAACGTTGTGAAACCCAATTAGTCTTTCCTATAATGAGAAACTGTCTCAGAGCATTCTCTATGGTGCTGAACCTGAACCTTCTTGGCTGACTGGCCTCCTTTCCATGGCAAAAAATACCCCACTGGACCCCATGGGTTATGAACTAGCCTAAATGCTCTGTGAGTCAGTTTCTTACTCCTCTTCTGCAGACACTAAAGTTTAACTACAGGTACAGGTGGAGAGTACAGGAGAACAGAAATAGGTCAGTTAAGACTTCCATCTTCTGGTGTAGCGGCACTGCCACAACACTTCCTGACTTAAGTGCTGAGCCAGGTCCATAGTGAATACATCGATTGCCGTGTTTGTACTTTGTCGATGTGCAACCATGAGGGTTCATTAGAAAGTTTCAAGACAGGCCACCTAGATGTAGAAGCATGCCTCAGCGATGCCATATAAGTACATTGTTTGTCTCTCGTCGGTGTGTGAGCTCTATGCTGCACATTTGCAAATGAGGCGAGCTCCACACTCCTCTTTCTGTCTAACCCACTGCTGGGACCGCCTTGAGTTGGTTCATTTGGGCTGGGTCCTCTGGGTCCTCATGGCCCTATGGGTGAGGCCCCACTTGGAGTGACCCTGTTCCTGGGAGAGTGGTGATTAGAGGAGCAGTGGCTCGTGATTGATGTGGACCAAACACACAAAGGGCACAGTGTTTTAATGAAAAACAAGAGCCTCTCTCTGGGGGGCTGGGGGAGCGCCGATCAACAAAACACAGGGAAGGGGAGGAAAGAACGAGAGAATAGGGAGAAAACCACAGGGAAATGGAGAGAGGGAGTAACAGAGGACGAGTAGTGATATAGAATGGGATGGGAAATCATTGAATCAGCTAAATTAAGTGATCACAAGTGGCTGTTGTTGCAAGAGTAAGATGCTGATGGGGAGCATCAAAGAACGTTGGGTAGGTGATACCATAAAAGTCACTTAAGATGACATTTGAATGAGCTCGGGTGGAAAACGCACAAGGATATTCAAAGAAAGACTATGACAAGTCTAATGAATAATGCAACATCATGCAATTGTGGGAGTAACTTAAAACTCCCATCAAACCTTCTTGAAGGACAGAAAACATTATTAATGTATGCCCAGTCCATTTGAGGTCCCCAATGGCTGCACCTTCATCTAAAGAAAGGCCAGATATAAAGCTGTGGGGGTCATGAAATTTGTCAGCTGGTTTTTGTCATGCAAAAGCCTGCTGGTCTCACTGTAATTGAACATTAATTAACAAACACGTTTAGCATCTTCAGGCCTCCACACATACAAGCCTCTGATGCGTGCCTTCGGAACATCTTCATTTAAAAAAAAACTTGAATAAAATCAATTTAATATACACCATCACAATAAATCCATTATTTATTTTAGTCATGTCTAAAGAAACATGATATTAAGAACATTTATTTCAGAAGAACAGAACAGGAGCTGGCCTACTGTAGGCCTATATTTTAGTCATTTAGCAGACGCTCTTATCCAGAGCGACTTACAGTTAGTGAGTGCATACATTTTCATACTGGCCCCCCGTGGGAAATGAACCCACAACCCTGGCGTTGCAAGCGCCATGCTCTACCAACTGAGCTACATGGGACTACGTTATCTGGTTATGCTCCAGGCCATTGGCTTGTTAATTTAGCTGACAAGATATGCTTATAAAGTCCCGTGACATTTTATTTTATTTTATAGTAAGAAGAATAGAATTGAACTTGTCAGCTTGAATAAAATAAAGGATATTCTTCCCATTAGACCTACTGAGCGAGTGCGCATATGAAGTGGCTATTTTGAGCGTAAAAGTGAACATAAAAAATAAAAAAAATAACCCGGTCCTATATGCTAGATGTAGTTATTTGGCAACTTTAGTTGTGAATGATACAGACCTGGGTCTTAGAAATCAAAACATATGGGCTGCATGGTGCGACTTTAGGCTATTGATGATTTGATAAAGTAGCAAAATAAGCTTGCGCTCTGTTCCTTGCCCTCAGGCTGCACGGCTGTTCTCATACTATTCTCAATTGAATCTTGTCTTTCCGAATATGTACAATTTGTTTAGATTTAGAATGGCCCATTATCAAATGGGCAGGGGAAAAAATTACATGACATCTGTATGCACTCTAATAGCGAATGGAGGCTGGGCTTTCCCACCGGTCCGTTTTGTAGGCTAATTCGGGTTTATAGCGAAGCATGTGCTTAATGAGCAGCTGAGAAATAAATATAAAGAACACTTATTAACCTCCATGCATCAACCACTGTTTGAGGAGCATGCTCTCGCTGCCCGACACGTGATATTCCGCCCAAACTCTATATGCCATGGGCTCTCCAAACTTGTTCCTGTAGCTACCCAGTGCTTAATATGGCAACCAAGTGAAATCTGTTCGGGAACATCGATAGCAACATGTTTTCGCAACGAAACATATTTCACTAAACTGTTGACAGCCAGTCTACGCACTCGAGAAAGGAAATGGCAACGCATGGTGGTGAAATATTCTGTATAGCTGAAGGTAAATGTGTCACCCAATTAATTATGAAAACAAAATATATTCTCCATTACTATGCCATTCAAAACACAAATTCACTAATTGTGAACTGTAAGCCGCCCTGCACAATCAATGAACCAACAGCATTGACCAGGCTATACGTTATCTCCCAGACTCATGGATATACATGTTGGAGCGTAGCATAAGGTAACCAGTCCATCCAGTATGCATAATAATACGGTCCACACTCAAAAGGCGATTACTCAAATTTGTTTAATTTTGGTGTAAAGGCTAGATCAATTATGTACCAAAGACATCTTAAAATCAGTTTTGTTTTATGTTTTTCTGCTATGGGTAATATGCGTAGACTATATTCTATAACCGCACAATCATGTTTTTTTTTAGGCTTGGGCTCATAAGTCTATGCATAAGCGCTAATATGGGTGTTTTGAATTAATCATCAACTTAGAAAGCGCTGTCCATTTCGTTGTGTTAGGCTTTGAAACAACATCCACAACAACCATGTTTTACACTGTTTCAACCTGCTGTTGAATTTCTTTCTTCAAATTGATCATCACAGTGATGTGAGTTTTAAAAGTATGATAAGCCTGCTGTTTTGATAAGTGTTTGATGTGATTTTCGTTTGCATTTATGTCAGAGTGGTTAGAGGGACAATAGCGCCCTTAGTGCCAGGCCATTAGGACCTGATGGTAGTTAGCATGTTGGGTACTACCAAAGCATGTCCAGAGTGCATAAAATAAGTTTACCTTGACTCAACGGTCACATGGAATTTTTGTGTGGTGGTAATATGTGACCGGCTCAATTCGGTCTTATGTACCAATATTTGAAATTGTGGTTTTTACATTGGATAAAAATAGACGCTGGAGAAGTGTGCTCTGCACGGATGAATCCCGGTTTTAACTTTACCGGGCAGGTGACAGACCGCGTATGGCGTCGTGTGGGCGAAAGGTTTGCTGATGTCAAAGTGAGCTACGGAAAACGAACACAATTGCCTTTCATCAATGGCAATTTGAATGCACAGAGATACCGTGACGAGATCCTGAGGCCCATTGTCGTGCCATTCATCCGCCGCCATCACCTCCTGTTTCAGCGTGATAATGCACAGACCCATGTCGCAAGGTTCTGTAGACAATTCCTGGAAGCTGAAAATGTCCCAGCTATTTCATGGCCTGCATACTCACCAGACATGTCACCCATTGAGCATGTTGTTTGGGATGCTCTGGATCAACGTGTACGAGAGTGTTCCAGTTCCCTCCATTATCCAGCAACTTCGCACCGCCATTAAAGAGTGAGACAACATTACACAGGCCACAATCAACAGCATGATCAACTCTGTAGCACTGCATGAGGCAAATGGTGGTCACACCAGATACTGACTGTTTTTCTGATCCTTGCCCCTACTTAAAAAAACAAAAAAACAATGTGACCAACAGGTGCATATCTATATTCCCAGTCATGTGAAATCCATAGATTAGGGCCTAATGAATTTATTATTTCCTTTATGAACTAACTCAGTAAAATCTTTGAAATTGTTGCATGTTTACATGTTTGTTCAGTGTAGAAGACCAAAGTGCTTAACAACAAACCCAAATACATAAGGAGGGAAAACAATGTGTAAATAGAAGGGGGGAATACAGATCTGAGAGGAAAGCCTTAAAGTATTCCCTAATCGTTCTCCCATACACAATACATATCCTCCTGCAGGAAATACCACTGTGGCCCACCCTTCAACGACATGAAAGTCAAACGTTTGGAGCTTTTAAAAAAATGCCTAGATCTTGAAAGCTCAAAGTAGAAGTTCAAATATCGCTGCACCAACATTTAAAGCATCAGTTAAATAAAAAAATAAAAAGGCAGCTAGAGAACTTGAATCAGAGTAAGCAGCTACAGATATCAGAACTGAACAGGGGAATATACTTTCTAGAAGTCACAAGACTGAAGCTAGCACTTAGTGGAAGTCTGATCATTGTAGGGTAGGAGCTGATGCCCCTTAGGAGTACAACTAAGAACTCACTGTCAAATAGAACTGCTAAATAATCCACACATCCTGTACACCTACCTTGTTTTGTTTTTTTTGTACTACATTGATAACTGCATCTTTGGGTTTAGAGCTTGCAAGAAAGGCATTTCACTGTACTTGTGCACGTGACATTAAAACTACGTTGAACCATATCAATTTTCAAAACATTAAACAGTGTCATTTTTTTGGGTAGTCGGACCTTGCCTCTGGGGTTTTTTCCTCTGCTTCTTTGACCATTTTCAAGGTACACATTCATTAAGGTTTCAAATTAACAGCTACTTTTAGAAGCCCCTGAAAGCTTTCCCATCATAACGAGGCCGTTAAGAGTTCCATAATGGCTGGGCTGTCCAGAGCACTAGTATACCACCCCTACCTTGTCACAACACAACTGATTTGCTTAAACGCATTAAAGGAGGAAAGAAATTCCACAAATTAACTTTTAACAAGGCACACTTGTTAATTGAAATGCATTCCAGGTGACTACCTCATGAGGCTGGTGTGAGTGTGCAAAGCTGTCAAGGCAAAGGGAATCTAAAATATATTTTGATTTAACACTTTTTTGGTTACTACATGATTCGATGTGTTATTTCATAGTTGTTGATGTCTTCACTGTTATTCTACAATGTAGAAAATAGTAAAAATAAAGAAAAACCCTTGAATGAGTAAGTGTGTCCAAACTTTTGACTGGTACTGTACACACACACTTTGCTGGCTCAATCCCTCTGTCCTGACTGCATGAGTGTACTACTCGCCCTCCACACACTCTCTCCCTGGCTTACCCCACAATGTGCAAAACAGTCTAGCTAACATGAATAATGCAGAGCTCATCCTGAAGCAAGTCAGCCTGGATGACTGAAGACCAAGCCACTCATTTCCTGAGGTGGGAAACAATACTGCGTCGGCCAAAAACCGAGCACTTGAATTAGCCATCAATCTTTGGTGCTTCCTGTTCACATTTACATTTGAGTCATTTAGCAGATGCTCTTATTCAGAGCGACTTACAGTTAGTGAGTACATAAATTTTTCATACATGCAGGGTTGTGTAACGTGACAAAAAACCCTTGCCTCACACTAATTCATGTTTTTGTTTTTTGTTTTTTTAATAGGTGTTGGCTATAGGGCTGACTATGGTTGTCGGGAATATATATTTTTATATTGAAGTAGACTATTAGTCAAACCTTCCGCCAGACAGGTATATGCAGCGCATTAGCCTAAGAGCCCAATCTGCACTTAGGCAGGGGATTGGGCTGGCCTGCTCCATTTATGATCAGCTGTTCACATTTGGGTAAACCACACCGATTTAGGCTATTGAGAGATTAGGAGATTTGCATGATACATTTAAATATGAAAGGAACTGAGACAACAGCAAATCCAGGGAATGTGGGGTAATGGAGATTAACAGTGCTAGTAGGCTAGATGAGAGCAATGGACTGTGATGGAGCAGTAAGAGAGAAACACACACACGGCTGCTTTTAAACTGACGAAGCAGTGCCGGGAGGCAGGGAGAAGTGAAATACACACTGCTGCTGGCAGATGGACGAACAGAGGCCCCTGATTCTCGCCCAACACAGCCCATTCAGGGAGGCGAGTGACCTCATCCCTTGGCTACCAGTTGTTAGCGCCTCACCACACTTGGAAAAGGCTGGAACACTAAGCCAGTAGGAGGGAGAAGGCATCCATACAGACTGACTGGTGACGTCACCAGGCGGTAAATTAGTTCATAGATCAATAGGAAAGAGAGTTCCAAACCTCTGCCAAGAACAGCTAGTTTTCCCCACTCAGACCACCAGCTAAGAAGCTACAGTGGCTTGCGAAAGTATTCACCCCCCTTGGCATTTTTTCCTATTTTGTTGCCTTACAACCTGGAATTAAAATAGATTTTTGGGGGGTTTGTATCATTTGATTTACACAACATGCCTACCACTTTGAAGATGCAAAATATTTTCTCTTGTGAAACAAACAAGAAATGACAAAAAAAAAAACAGAAAACTTGAGCATGCATAACTATTCACCCCCCCAAAGTCAATACTTTGTAGAGCCACCTTTTGAAGCAATAACAGCTGCAAGTTTTTTGGGGTGTCTCTATAAGCTTGGCACATCTAGCCACTGGGATTTTTGCCCATTCTTCAAGGCAAAACTGCTCTAGCTCCTTCAAGTTGGATGGGTTCCGCTGGTGTACAGCAATCTTCAAGTCATACCACAGATTCTCAATTGGATTGAGGTCTGGGCTTTGACTAGGCCATTCCAAGACATTTAAATGTTTCCCCTTAAACCACTCAAGTGTTGCTTTAGCAGTATGTTTAGGGTCATTGTCCTGCAGGAAGGTGCACCTCCGTCCCAGTCTCAAATCTCTGGAAGACTGAAACAGGTTTCCCTCAAGAATTTCCATGTATTTAGCACCATCCATCATTCCTTCAATTCTGAACAGTTTCCCAGTCCCTGACGATGAAAAACATCCCCACAGCATGATACTGCCACCACCATACCATCTGTGGGGATGGTGTTCTCGGGGTGATGGGTTTGCGCCAGACATAGCGTTTTCCTTGATGGCCAAAAAGCTCAATTTTAGTCTCATCTGACCAGAGTACCTTCTCCCATATGTTTGGAGAGTCTCCCACATGCCTTTTGGCGAACACCAAACGTGTTCGCTTACTTTTATCTTTAAGCAATGGCTTTTTTCTGGCCACTCTTCCGTAAAGCCCAGCTCTGTGGAGTGTACGGCTTAAAGTGGTCCTATGGACAGATACTCCAATCTCCGCTGTGGAGCTTTGCAGCTCCTTCAGGGTTATCTTTGGTCTCTTTGTTGCCCCTCTGATTAATGCCCTCCTTGCCTGGTCCGTGAGTTTTGGTGGGCGGCCCTCTCTTGGCAGGTTTGTTGTAGTGCCATATTCTTTCCATTTTTAAATAATGGATTTAAAAATGGTGCTCCGTGGGATGTTCAAAGTTAGATTTCTTTTTTTTATAACTCAACCCTGATCTGTACTTATCCATAACTTTGTCCCGGACCTGTTTGGAGAGCTCCTTGGTCTTCATGGTGCCGCTTGCTTGGTGGTGCCCCTTGCTTAGTGGTGTTGCAGACTCTGGTGCTTTTCAGAACAGGTGTATATATACACACACCGAGATCATGTGACACTTTAAGTCCACCTGTGTGCAATCTAACTAATTATGTGACTTCTGAAGGTAATTGGTTGCACCAGATCTTATTTAGGGGCTTCATAGCAAAGGGGTGAATACATATGCACGCACCACTTTTCCATTATATATATTTTTTAATTCTTTGAAACAAGTAATTTGTTTCATTTCACTTCACCAATTTGGACTATTTTGTGCATGTCCATTACATGAAATCCAAATAAAAATCCATTTAAATTACAGGTTGTAATGCAACAAAATAGGAAAAACGTCAAAGGGGATGAATACTTTTGCAAGGTACTGTATTTGTTTCTTTTTGACCACTTTAATTGAAAACGAATCACAGTAGGATACTTCAAATTGTTACCCAGAAATGATTTGATTGAGATAAAAACAGCTGCATTGGACCTTTTAACTCAAGTCAACTTTGAAAAACAGTTCATTATTATCATCATTATCATTATGTGTGAGCAGCATCCCACTAATTGGAGCTGCCCATGTACACAACTGCTTCTTACTCTATGCCCAACAGACGAATAGGAAATTCACCACACTTGGCCAGAATTTTCATTCATGCAAGCACTCAAACTGAAGTCTATAAACGGGTTGGCTGACAACGTCACGAAAAATGATACGCACGCGTCGATGAGGCAGATGGCTGTATAGTGTTATGATTCTTAACGGTCAAATAGATGCAGTAAAGAAGTCAATGGAACTCAACCACAACAATGGAAGTGTGTGGGGGACGAGATGCCGTGTGCGATATTAGACTACATTTAGCCTATTGTTTATGTGTATTTCACATGTTGAGGAAAGAAATGGAGTGTAATGGTTGTATGGACGCCAACCCAAATAAAAAAAAATGTTCAATCCATCGTCACCAATCAACAGGATTACAGTTAAAAACGACTGACTACTGCCACCGATTTCTGTACGCTAGCTATGCTACCAGCTTACAGTGCATTCAGAAAGTATTCAGAGCCCTGTTCACTAGTTTACTCCAATTAGGGAAGGGATGGTGGGGTTGGAAAGTAATAAAGGGAAATATATATGCGAGAGAAAAAAAACATATGGGGGATTGGAAGTGATGCAGACAATTACATTGATGGAAGTTACAATCTATCTGCAATAAAGCTGATCTACCCCCTAAAAAATAAAAAGTATTCAGAGCACTTGACTTTTTCCACATTTTGTTATGTTACATCCTTATTCTAAAATGGATTAAATTGTCCCCCCCACCCCAAACTACACACAATACCCGATAATGACGAAGCAAAAAACAAGCGTAGAAATTAACTAAAAATAAAATCAACTGAAATATCACATTTACATAAGTATTCAGACCCTTTACTCAGTACTGTGTTTCAGCACCTTTGGTAGCGATTACGAGTCTTCAAGCTTGGCACACATGTATTTGGGGAGTTTCTCCCATTCTTCTCTGAATATCCTCTCAAGCTCTGTCAGGTTGGATGGTGAGCATCGCTGCACAGCTATTTTCAGTTCCCTCCAGAGGAAGATGGCGCCGGAGGGGATAGCTGCCGTTTTATGGACTCTTAACCAAACTTGCCATTGTGTGTTTTTTCGCATTGTTTGTAACTTATTTTGCACATAATTTTGCTGCTACCCTCTCTTATGACCGAAAAGAGCTTCTGGACATCAGAACAGCGATTACTCACCTTGAACTGGACGAATAATTGTTCTTTAATGAGTCGGACGAGAGGGATTTGCTCCAGACAACCAACAGGGCCCTCATCCCCGTCATTCGCAGCAGAAAGAAAAGGAGATATCGCAGAAGGAGATCGGGGTGCCTGGTAAGGAGCCGGCGACAAGTGGCTAATCTGCCTTTGACATCGATCCTATTGGCAAACTTACAATCACTTGATAATAAAGTGGACGAACTACAGGCACGAATATCCTACCAACGGGACATTAAAAACTGTAATATATTATGTTTCACAGAGTCGTGGCTGAACGAAGACATGAATAACATACAGCTGGCAGGTTATACACTGTATCGGCAGGATAGAACAGCAGCCTCTGGTAAGACAAGGGGTGGCGGTCTATGTATATTTGTAAACAACAGCTGGTGCACGACATCTAAGGAAGTCTCGAGGTTTTGCTCGCCTGAGGTAGAGCATCTCATGATAAGCTGTAGTCCACATTATCTACCAAGAGAGTTTTCATCTATATTCTTCGTAGCTGTCTATTTACCACCACAAACCGATGCTGGCACTAAGACCGCACTCAATTAACTGTATACGGCCATAAGCAAACAGGAAAACGCTCATTCAGGTGGCGCTTCTAGTGGCTGGGGACTTTAATGCAGGGAAACTTATATCCGTTTTACCTCATTCCTACCAGCATGTTAAATGTGCAACCAGAGGGAAAATAACTCTAGACCACCTTTACTCCACACACAGAGACGCGTACAAAGCTCTCCCTCGCCCTTCATTTGGCAAATCTGACCATAATTCTCCTTATTCCTGCTTACAAGCAAACACTAAAGCAGGACGCACCAGTGACTCGGTCAATTAAAAAAGTGGTCAGATGAAGCAGATGCTAAGCTACAGGAATGTTTTGCTAGCACAGACTGGAATATGTTCCGGGATTCTTCCGATGGCATTGAGGAGTACACCACATCAGTCACTGGCTTCATCAATAAGTGCATTGATGACGCCGTCTCCAGTGACTGTACGTACATACCCCAACCAGAAGCCATGGATTACAGGCAACATCCGCACTGAGCTAAAAGGGTAGAGCTGCCGCGTTCAAGGAGCGGGACTCTAACCCGGAAGCTTATAAGAAATCCTTTATGCCCTCCGACGAACCATCACAGGCAAAGCGTCAATACAGGACTAAGGTTGAATCGTCCTACACCGGCTCCGAAGCTCGTCGGATGTGGCAGGGCTTGCAAACTATTACAGACTACAAAGGAAAGCACAGCCGCGAGCTGCCCAGTGACACGTGCCTACCAAACGAGCTAAATTACTTCTATGCTCGCGTCGAGGCAAGTAACACTGTAACATGCATGAGAGCATCAGCTGTTCCGGACGACTGTTTGATCACGCTCTCTGTAGCCGATGCGAGTAAGACTTTTAAAAACAGGTCAACATTCACAAGGCCAGACGGATTACCAGGACGTGTACTCCGAGCATGCGCTGACCAACTGGCAAGTGTCTTCACTGACATTTTCAAACTCTCCCTGTCAGTCTAATCCCAACATGTTTCAAGCAGACCACCGTAGTCCCTGTGCCCTAGAACACTAAGGTAACCTGCCTAAATGACTACCGAACCGTAGCACTCACACTGCCCTTTCAGACCTGGACAAAAGGAACACCTATGTTAGAATACAATTCATTGACTACAGCTCAGCGTTCAACACCATAGTGCCCTCAAAGCTCAGCACTAAGCTAAGGATCCTGGGACTAAACATCTCCCTCTGCAACTGGATCCTGGACTTCCTGACAGGCCGCCCCCAGGTGGTAAGGGTAGGTAACACCACATCCGCCACGCTTATCCTCAACACGGGGGCCCCTCAGGGGTGCGTGCTCAGACCCCTCCTGTACTCCCTGTTCATTCATGACTGCAAGGCCAGGCACGACTCAAACACCATCATTAAGTTTGCCGATGACACAACAGTGGTAGGCCTGATCACCAACAAGACAGCCTATAGGGAGGTGGTGAGAGACCTGGCCATGTGGTGCCAGGACAACAACCTCTCCCTCAACGTGCTCAAGCCAAAAGGAGATGATTGTGGACTACAGGAAAAAGAAGAGGACCGAGCACGCCCCCATTCTCATCGACGGGGATGTAGTAGAGCAGGTTGAGAGCTTCAAGTTCCTTGTTGTCCACATCACCAACAAACTAACATGGTCCAAGCACACCAAGACTGTCGTGAAGAGGGCACGACAAAACCTATTCCCCCTAAGGAGACTGAAAAGATTTGGCATGGGTCCTCAGAGCCTCAAAAGGTTCTACAGCTGCACCATCGAGAGCATCCTGACTGGTTGCATCACTGCCTGGTATGGCAACCGCTCAGCCTCCGACCGCAAGGCACTACAGAGGGTATTGCGTACGGCCCAGTACATCACTTGGGCCAAGCTTCCTGCCATCCAGGACCTCTATACCAGGCGGTGTCAGAGGAAGGCCCTAAAAAGACTCCAGCCACCCTAGTCATAGACTGTTCTCTCTACTACCGCACGACAAGCGGTACCGGAGCGCCAAGTCTAGGTCCAAGAGGCTTCTAAACAGCTTCTACCCCCAAGCCATAAGACTCCTGAACAGCTAAATCATGGCTACCCAGACTATTTGCATTGTCCCCCCTCCCCCACTTCTGCTACTCTGTTTATTATCTATGCATAGTCACTTTAATAACTACCTACATGTACATATTACCTCGACTTACCGGTGCCCCCGCACATTGACTCTGTACCGGTACCCCCTGTATATAGCCTCGCTCTTTCCCCTCGATCCTGTCTAGTCTCCCAGTCCCTGCTGCTGAAAAACAACCCCACAGCATGATGCTGCCACCACCACCATGCTTCACCGTAGGTATGGTGCCAGCTTTTCCTCCAGATGTGACGCTTGGCATTCAGGCCAAAGAGTTCAATCTTGGTTTCATCAGACGAGAGAATCTTGTTTCTCATGGTCAGAGTCCTTTAGGTTCCTTTTGGAAAACTCCATGCGGGCTGTCATGTGCCTTTTACTGAGGAGTTGCTTCCGTTTGGCCACTCTACCATAAAGGCCTGATTGGTGGAGTGCTGCAGAGATGGTTGTCCATCTGGAAGGTTCTCCCATCTCCACAGAGGAACTCTGGAGCCCTGTCAGAGTGATCATCAGGTTCTTGGTCACCTCCCTGACCAAGGCCCTTCTCCCGACTGCTCAGTTTGGCCAGGCGGCCAGCTCTAGGAAGAGTCTTGGTGGTTCCAAACTTCTTCCATTTAAGAATGACGGAGGCCACTGTGTTCTTGGGAACCTTCAATGCTGCAGACATTTTTTGGTACCCTTCCCCAGAGCTGCGCCTCGACACAATCCTGTCTCGGAGCTCTATGGACAATTCCTTCGACCTCATGGCTTGGTTTTTGTTCTGACATGCACTGTCAACTGTGAGATCATATATAGACAGGCGTGTGCCTTTCCACATTATGTCCAATCAATTGAATTGACCACAGGTGGACTCCAATCGAGTTGTAGAAACATCTCAAGGATGATCAATGGAAACAGGATGCACCCGAGCTCAAGTTTGAATCTCATATCAAAGGGGCTGAATACTTATGTAAATAAGGTATCTGTTTTTTATTTTTAAGAAATGTGCAAAACTTTCTAAAAACCAGAGTTCACCTTGTCATTATAGGCTTGTGTCGATTGATGAGGATAATTATAAAAAAAAAAAATCAATTTTAGAATAAAGCTGTAAGTTCAATTGTGGAAAAGGTCAAGGGATCTGAATACTTTCTGAATGCACTGTATACGAACAGGAGTTAAGTGGTCACTTTTTCTAAACCTGAAAAGGGACAACTTATAAAATGTTACGCACCAAAAAAACAGCCAAAAACATACCCAAATCGGATTGTAGTAACCACATTGATGTATTGTCACAGGCCCACAATCATGACGAATATCCACTTTGTTAGATCAGATTTGTAGAATGTGCGCCAATCTGGTGTCCTTTTATCCCCCACAGTCTGCTTTCCATTGACCTCTTTAAATCGCATCTACAGTTGAAGTCGGAAGTTTACATAAACCTTCGCCAAATACATTTAAACTCAGTTTTTCACAATTCCTGACATTTAATCCTAGTAAAAAGTCCCTGTCTTAGGTCAGTTAGGATCACCACTTTATTTTAAGAATGTGAAATGTCAAAATAATAGTAGAGAGAATGATTTCAGCTTTTATTTCTTTCATCACATTCCCAGTGGGTCAGAAGTTTACATACACTCAATTTGTATTCGGTAGCATTGCCTTTAAATTGTTTTACTTGGGTCAAACATTTCAGGTAGCCTTCCACAAGTTTCCCACAATAAGTTGAGTGAATTTTGGCCCATTCCTCCTGACAGAGCTGGTGTAACTGAGTCAGGTTTGTAGGCCTCCTTGCTCGCACATGCTTTTTCAGTTCTGCCCACACATTTTCTATAGGATTGAGGTCAGGGCTTTGTGATGGCCACTCCAATACCTTGACTTTGTTGTCCTTAAGCCATTTTGCCACAACATTGGAAGTATGCTTGGGGTCATTGTCCATTTGGAAGACCCATTTGTGACCAAGCTTTAACTTCCTGACTGATGTCTTGAGATGTTGCTTCAATATATCCACGTAATTTTCCTTCCTCATGATGCCATCTATTTTGTGAAGTGCACCAGTCCCTCCTGCAGCAAAGCACCCCCACAGCATGATGCTGCCACCCCCGTGCTTCACGGTTGGGATGGTGGTCTTCAGCTTGCAAGTTTCCCCCTTTTTCCTCCAAACATAACGATTGTCATTATGGCCAAACAGGCTTTTTTATGGCGGTTTTGGAGCAGTGGCTTGTTCCTTGCTGAGCGGCCTTTCAGGTTATGTCGATATAGGACTCGTTTAACTGTGGATATAGATACATTTGTACCCGTTTCCTCCAGCATCTTCAGAAGGTCCTTCGCTGCTGTTCTGGGATTGATTTGCACTTTCCGCACCAAAGTACGTTAATCTCTAGGAGACAGAACACGTCTCCTTCCTGAGCGGTATGACGGCTGCGTGGTCCCATGGTGTTTATACTTGCGTACTATTGTTTGTACAGATGAACGTGGTACCTTCAGGCGTTTGGAAATTGCGCCCAAGGATGAACCAGACTTGGAGGTCTACAATTTCTTGGCTGATTTCTTTTGATTTTCCCATGATGTCAAGCAAAGAGGCACTGAGTTTGAAGGTACACCTCCAATTGACTCTAATGATGTCAATTAGCCTAAATCAGAAGCTGTTTAAAAAGGCACAGTCAACTTAGGGTATGTAAACCTCTGACCCACTGGAATTGTTATATAGTGAATTATAAGTGAAAGAATCTGTCTAAACTATTGTTGGAAAAATTAAATGTGTCATGCTCAAATTAGATGTCCTAACCGACTTGCCAAAACTATAGTTTGTTAACAAGAAATTTGTGGAGTGGTTGAAACAAGTTTTAATGACTCCAACCTAAGTGTCCGTAAACTTCCGACTTCAACTGTATAGCTAGCAATGTGGGGAATAGTAGGTGGCTAGTTTCAGCTCGTTGTATCTTGTTATTGATAACATGTCGTTTTGACTCATGTCATGTCTATACGTCTAAAATTCGCTAGCTAACCAACCATTGAACCATGTATTTGAGAGACAAGTGCTCATTGTACAACTGTATCTGTTTTCAATAAACATTGAGACTAAATATTGTTTACACTGATGTTGTCAACAATCTAAGCAAACAATCTGTTTTGCCCCATTGTTGCTATGGGGCTAAACAACCAACCCTTCTTATAGAACAGTCAGCCAGCGCATCATTGGGCACTAATGGTTAATTCCTCACCATATAGGTGGTGGGCTTAAGCAGAAAAGAGTGAAATTGATCGGTCCCTGTCGAGGGAGGGGCTCATTTTTTCTATATGACAGCAAAACATTCGTATGATGACTATAAAATGTTGGTACCTTCAATTCTTGCACTCTCATAAAGTATATTTCAATACTGTCTGCTCTGGCAAATTTGCTGAACTGCTAAACTTGGATACCAATCAGAACTCCCGTACATATCCCTTGTGATGAACGCAGCCAATTCCCTGCTTCTATCTATGATGCAAACACAGACTTGTGGAAAAACGTGAGCTGCTGATGGAGAGGAACAGATAGCTAGTTCCCAAAGACTGGAGTTAAATACAGTGGGTATAGAAAGTCACCACTCCCTTTCAAAATGTTCACCTTCTGTTGCCTTACAGCCAGAAATGAAGACATAAAAAACAATATCCAAGTGGGGGAAAATCTAAAAGTTTAATCTTAAAATTAAAAACAGTAAAATACCCCAACTTGGATAAGTGAACCCCCCCCCTTACAATTGCAAACTTGCTGAGGTATAACCAACCACCTTCCAGATCAAAAATCAAGCTAATTGGCTTCCATCTGTGATCATTTGTAGTGACTTTGATTAGTTAAGAATAAAAGCACTCCACTGCTTAGTAGTGCAATTCAAAGCAAATAATCCACTATGGGCGGAAAGGTACTTTCAAAATATCTACGAGATAAAGTTGTGGAAAAACCAGTCAGGGGATGGATATAAAAAGATTTCAAAAGGCTTGTCTATTCCTCGGAGCACAGTTAAGACCATTGTTAAGAAGTGGAAGGCGTATGGCCCCACCCAGACCCTGCATAGATCAGGCCTTCCCTCCAAACTGGATGACCGGGCAAGGAGGAGACTGATCAGAGAGGCTACCAAGAAGCCAATGGCGACTTTGAAGGAGCTTCAGGCCTTTATGGCAAAGACTGGTCAATGTGTGCATGTGACCACAATAATCACAAGCGCGTCACAAATCTGGCCTCTATGGGAGGGTGGCAAGAAAAAAACTCCTCAAAAAAGGCAACATCAAGTCTCGTTTTAGCTTTGCCAAAAAGCACATTGTAGATTCCGAGGCCAAGTGGCAAAAGGTGCTGTGGTCAGATGAGACCAAAATTGAACATTTTGGCCTGAATGCAAAACAATATGTCTGGCGAAAACTCAATACATCTTTCCACCCAAAGAACAACATGCCTACAGTAAAGCACGGCGGTGGCAGCATCCTGTTGTGGGGGTGTTTCTCTTCAGCAGGGACTGGAGCGCTTGTCAGGATAGAAGGGAAGATGGACAGTGCAAAATACTGACAGTTTTGAGGAGAACCTGCAGCCCTCTGCCAGGAAGTTGAAAATGGGAAGATGGTGACCCAAAGCAACCGTGGCTGAAGGACAAGGTAAATGTCCTTGAGTGGCCTAGAGGATCTGTGGAATGACTTGAAGAGTGCAGTCCATGAGCGGTCACCATGCAATTTGACTGAGCTTGAACAATTCTGCAAGGAAGAATGGGCAAATCTTGCACAGTCTAGGTGTGCAAAGTTAGTAGAGAAGTATTCAAAAGAAACTCATGGAATACAAAATGGTCTTGATCATATAAAAAGAGGTAACTCTGTTGACCATTTAGCCAATTTATTGAAAGCTAGCCAATGTTAGTTTGACTAGCCTAGCCAGCTACTGTAAATGGCCATTTGTTTTTCATTAGCTAGCCCTCCCGCTGTCAGTGAATTAAATTTTTTAAATCAGGTTTTGGCATGATTATGTCTCATTTCAAGTAACTAGCTGCAGGCTTAAAGAAACATTCAAATCATATACTTTGCATAGAAATCCAAATAAAAGCATGCAGATAAAAATAGTTTGATTTCTAAACCAGATGAGTTCTCAAATAGCAGCTGCCCAATACCATGGTGGTCAGCCATAATGTTGGATGTATTGGAATATAAGGTATGGAGAATGATAAAGAGCCTGTAGGATTACAGAAAAAGCAGTTGGGAAAATGAATGTTTGCGTTTCAAATACTAAATGTTCAGTAAATTTATGTGGTTTATATGATCAACTTTCCTACTAACCTTCTAAAAGTTGACAGTACCAACATCTTGCCAATCCATTCATTATTCTACTGACTATGACAAGACATGGTATCAAGAACAAGATTAAACGAGACACTTACGATTCCCCACATGGCAGTTTGTCATTCTTGCTAGCAATCTGGCCATCCAGAATCACAACAACTTCTTCACCATGGAAGCACGCACATCCGGGTTTCCTTTAGGAAAATGTGGCGCCGGACATTTGACCGGCAGCATTTTAATTTAAAGGACATTTAAGAAATGTTACAGTTCCATATGCATTGGTTGCGCAAACCTGAATAGAGCATCCACCCACGGTGCTCAGAATGCCAGAAATCACATTTAGTTTATGGTAATTCATCTTAAAGATTCACCCATTTTCTATTGATTCCCCGGGTCAATTCATGTTATGTGTATCTGAGATATTGCCGTTCAAGCAGGCAGAAATGTGGCTTCTATGACATAGCAATAAGAATATAACTGTTATGCAATGATTGGGCTTAAAGGCAATCACGTGTAAAAAATAAAAATAAGTGGCCACTATTAAAAATGAGCTCTTAATTATTTTCTTCCTCAATTGGTAATTGAAGAGCGCTTCCCAGTCGCCATTCAGGTGCATAGGCAACTAGGCAGGCTTCAGCGCATCACGCCACTTTTTAATGAGCTGAAGGCAATATGTATTTTGAAAACATATTGTTTGAAATCTGGAAGCTTTACTACATTATTATTTATTTAACCAGGCAAGTCAGTTAAGAACAAATTCTTATTTACAATGACGACCTACCAACCGGCCTCCTGCGGGGACGGGGCCTGGGATAAAAAATAAAATATAGGACCAAAAACACATCACGACACTACATAAAGAGAGACCTAAGATAACATGGCAGCAACAAATGACAACACAGCATGGTAGCAACACAACATGACAACATGGTAGCAACACATGGCAGCAGCACAAAACATAGTACAAACATTATTGGGTAAAGACAACAGCACAAAGGGCAAGAAGGTAGAGACAACAACACATCACGTGAAGCAGCCACAACTGTCAGTAAGAGTGTCCATGATTGAGTATTTGAATGAAGAGATACGATAAAACTGTCCAGTTTGAGTATTTTTTGCAGCTCGTTCCAGTTGCTAGCTGCAGCGAACTGAACAGAGGAGCGACCCAGGGATGTGTGTGCTTTGGGGATCTTCAACAGAATGTGACTGGCAGAACGGGTGTTGTATGTGGAGGATGAGGGCTGCAGTAGGTATCTCTGATAGGGGGAGTGAGGCCTAAGAGGGTTTTATAAATAAGCATCAACCAGTGGGTCTTGCGACGGGTATACAGAGATGACCAGTTTACAGAGGAGTATAGAGTGCAGTGATGTGTCCTATAAAGGAGCATTGTTGGCAAATCTGAGGGGGCCGAATGGTAAAGAACATCTAGCCGCTCGAGACCACCCTTACCTGCCGATCTATAAATTAGTCTCCGTAATCTAGCATGGGTAGGATGGTCACCTGAATCAGGGTTAGTTTAGCAGCTGGGGTGAAAGAGGAGCGATTACGAGAGGAAACCAAGTCTAGATTTAACCCTAGCCTGCAACTTTGATATGTGCTGAGAGAAGGAAAGTGTACCGTCTAGCCGTACTCCCAAGTACTTGTATGAGGTGACTACCTCAAGCTCTAAACCCTCAGAGGTAGTAATCACACCGGTGGGGAGAGGGGCATTCTTACCAAACCACATGACCTTTGTTTTGGAGGTGTTCAGAACAATGTTAAGGGCAGAGAAAGCTTGTTGGACACTAAGAAAGCTTTGTTGTAGAGCATTTAACACAAAATCCAGGGAGGGGCTAGCTGAGCATAAGATTATCATCTGCATATACAGTGAGGGAAAAAAGTATTTGATCCCCTGCTGATTTTGTACGTTTGACACTGACAAAGAAATGATCAGTCTAATTTTAATGGTAGGTTTATTTGAACAGTGAGAGACAGAATAACAACAAAAAATCCAGAAAAGTGCATGTCAAAAATGTTATAAATTGATTTGCATTTTAAATGAGGGAAATAAGTATTTGACCCCCTCTCAATCAGAAAGATTTCTGGCTCCCAGGTGTCTTTTATACAGGTAACGAGCTGAGATTAGGAGCACATTCTTAAAGGGAGTGCTCCTAATCTCAGCTTGTTACCTGTATAAAAGACCTGTCCACAGAAGCAATCAATCAGATTCCATACTCTCCACCATGGCCAAGACCAAAGAGCTCTCCAAGGATGTCAGGGACAACAACAAATACTTTTTACCCCTCACTGTAAATGGATGAGAGAGCTTCCTACTGCCTGAGCTATGTTGTTGATGTAAATTGAGAAGAGCGTGGGGCCTAGGCTCGAGCCTTGGGGTACTCCCTTGGTGACAGGCAGTGGCTGAGACAGCAGATGTTCTGACTTTATACACTGCACTCTTTGAGAGAGGTAGTTAGCAAACCAGGCCAAAGACCCCTCAGAGACACCAATACTCCTTAGCCGGCCCACAAGAATGGAATGGTCTACCATATCAATAGCTTTCGCCAAGTCAATAAATAAATAAAAATCGCAGCACAACATTGCTTAGAATCAAGGGCAATGGTGACATCATTTAGGACCTTTAAGGTTGCAGTGACACATCCATAAGCAGAGCAGAAACCAGATTGCATATCAGAGAGAACACTATAGACATCAAGAAAGCCAGTCAGTTGATTATTGACAAGTTTTTCCAACACTTGATAAACAGGGCAAAATAGAAATTGGCCTATAACAGTTAGGATCACCTTGATCTCCCCCTTTAAATAAAGGACGCACCGTGGCTGCATATGAGGCATGTCTTACCTTGCTTCGAAGTAGCCTAGCCAAAATCTAACCAAATGTGCAGGCAATTACTGTATAAAGACTTCCATATGCCATTGAAACAAGTAGCCATTTTCTCTGATATTATATTGGTTTTCAAAGGAACAATCCTAGTCATATTAGCAACCCATGCTAGTTGCTGCATATTTAGATATCCCCGCTTTCTACATTTCTAATAGATATTGTCATCTCGGTGACAATGAAATCACTCACAATGGTATTGTCACGCTAATTGAATTATGGAACGAAGATTTGCACATAGTCTACTGCCTTGTGCACACTGCTACACTTATGTGAACATTTTAAGCTAAATGTTCTGATGTGTTGTATGAGCCTCATTGCTTTTTAGATGTAGCCTAGGCCAGGGTTTCCCCAAACTCGGTCCCGGGCCTTCAAGACAGTTGGAAAAGCATTCCTCCTGAAGCTGGTTGAGAGAATGCCAAGAGTGTGCAAAGCTGTCAAGGCAAAGGGTGGCTACTTTGAAGAATCTCAAATATATTTTGATTTGTTTAACACTTTTTTGGTTACTACATGATTCCATATGTGTTATTTCATAGTTTGGATGTCTTCACTATTATTGTACAATGTAGGAAATAGTAAAAATAAAGAAAAACCCTTGAATGAGTAAGTGTCCAAACTTTTGACTGGTACACACACAGGCCATTACCGGCAAACGGAAACACTGGCGCACATCTATTTCGTTACGTTGTCAGCTAACCCATCTATAAAAGAAAATCATCACAACAACAAAAAAGTTTATTTGTGAGCTAGAAAATGAACATCCTGAGAGTCTGCTCTGCAATCATCCTACTATTGGACAGGGACAATGTGGCATTTTGTATTTGTCAGTATGAATGAAATTAGTGGGACCTGCCTTGATGACTATTAGCTTTACACTGCTGACTTGTCCTATAGATTTTTGTAGTCTTAAATAATTACTTGGAATAAACAGAAACGCTCCTTGTCCCAAAATGACACGCTAGCAAGTGATAGCTATCTGCTCCTGCTAGCTAGCAACAGATCTACTTGTAACTAGCAAGCTAGCTACATTACTAAGGTTGCTGGGTATCACGTTTCTATAACTAAATAGTTAGATTACAAATAAATACATTTTTTAAGACTTTACCTGTTAGCAGTTTGTCGGATGGCGATCTCTCCACTACCTTTGATACGGATAACGTGATTGGCAGACGTGATCGTCAGAGACAGTACACAAGTTCTGAGTGGTTTACATAAGGGATAATCAACTCGGGGCTCTATGCGTTGTCTGGAAAATAATGAACGACGTGGAAGGTGTTATCCACGATCCGCTAGCAGAGTGGAACTAACCTTCCACAGAGTTGCATTACTTTCCAGAGAACGCATAGAGCCCCGAGTTGATTTTCCTTTTTATGCCATGGCTATAATTTAACACATTTACCACTAGAAATGTGTTCATTTGCAGATAGAAATGTGTTCAACATCCACTGAAGTAGCTAGCAAGTTTACTAGATAACTACAGTAGTTGCTTTTGTAACCAAACAGACTAGCTAGTTTAGCTAATCATCAGTCCTAGCTTGCCATTATGAAAATCGAATTGAACAATGCCAATAATCTTTTCAATTCAAAAGCAGCTCAATAGAACATTAAGAATGAATAATAGACATTGAATTCTACCCTTCTGATATACTGTGCGTTATTTAAGCAATAAGGCCCGGGGGGGTGTGGTATATGGCCAATATACCACAGCTAAGGGCTGTTCTTAGATATGACGCAACGCAGAGTGCCTGGATACAGCCCTTAGCAATATACCACAAACCCCGGAGGTGCCTTACTGTTATTATAAACTGGTTTCCAACGTAATAGGCCCTTTTCACGTGACGTCAGACAACTTCCGTTCTGCCGCGATGCAGGTTATGTTTACATCCGGTGTCGCTTAGGAACGCTTAGCTAGTAGCACATCATTATGGAGTTCACCCAGTCCCTTTCACATCTGCCACCAATACGACTTAACGACGTAGAACGACTTGCTGACAAGTGGTCCCTTACTTCAAGATCGAAGCTTGATAAAGGCTACAAGTTCTTCGTTGAAGGTTACCTGTTTGATTATGAAGGTACGTGTTTATCTTTATTTAGCTTAAATTAGCCCTATGCTAGCGAAGGTTATGAGCTGACGAGTTTCTGTTTTGCAGCCTCTTTTTAATATTACTGCTGTTTGTATCGACCGTAAGATAAGAGTCAGTAATGTATTAATGGCTAATGCTGCGCCCTTTCTCCCAATCACTGTATTGAAACAGTCTCAAGTGTAGTTAACGGTGAGGTGACAGTGAGAGGGCGATGTTACAGGTCCATGAAGAAAAATGAGGAGGCTCATCGGCTTCAGGTTTCTCAGATAACATTTACATTACATTTTAGTCATTTAGCAGACGCTCTTATCCAGAGCGACTTACAGTTTAGTGAGTGCATACATTATTTTTTTTATACTGGTCCCCCGTGGGAATCAAACCCACAACCCTGGCATTGCAAACGCCATGTTCTACCAACTGAGCTACACCCCTGCCGGCCATTCCCTCCCCTACCCTGGACGACGCTGGGCCAATTGTGCGCCGCCCCATTGGTCTCCCGGTCGCGGCCGGTTACGACAGAGCCTGGATTCGAACCAGGATCTCTAGTGACACAGCTTACACTGCGCTGCAGTGTAACATTATGATAAGATAGGTTAAGATAGATAAGTTTTCTTTTTGTTGTGTTTTGCTGCGGTTGCAGATTTAATAAGAATGATTCCACAATGTTCCACTGTGGATCAGTTTGTTTCTCAGTCTGAGCTCTGATTTTGTATCATTAAACTTAATACACAACGAAATTCTAACAAACCGATGTGGGTTGTTGACGGCAATAAAGACTGGGAAAGATTCTGTGATAACTCAAAATGTTCAAATTTTCGATAAGTGTTGGCACTACTTGTCAAAGGTTTCAGAACAGCCAATTTTTCTTAATTAAAAAAAGAAATTGGGTTTTGAAAATTGTGTACAGTAGTTTATAATGAAACGCAGAAAAAATGTTTTGTAAGTACAGCACTAATTGTTATGTCTCTATGAACAGGTTACACTAGACTCTGCAGAGGTTCCTGTGGTACTCAATCACATGTCATGTTCCTGCTCTGCTGGGAAAGCACTATGTAATCACATAGTAGCACTTCTTTTTCAAAGTGCTCACTATGTTACCATGGGCTTTAAGACAGTGCCATTGCCTCTGTCATGCACCAGCGCACTGCAGACCTGGCACCGGCCTAGGACACAGGTCAGACATTATTTGTTACACTGATGCAGAACTTTGCAGTTTGTATTGACTTTTGACAATGTATTGTTCATCATTATTATATCACAGGGAATTGTACCAGAGGCCACCAATGATATGGCGGTGTGTAAACCAGCGGCTAAGAAAAAAACAAGTGTCAGAGCTGGTGTGAAGTGCACACTGTACCGAGCCTATGATGGTGAGTCTGAATGAGCCCCCGCCTGTACTAGAGCACAAAGACTTTAGTGCATTTCTAAAATAATACAAACATAAAAGTGATTATTATTTGTTACTTTTTATATAGACTTTCAGTGGATATTTTTTTATTTGTATTAGAAGCATGTACGAGACTGGATGAGTGTGGTTGTCTTTTTTAGTGAAAAAAGATAAGGTGGCATTTAATGAAATCTAAACTTGACATATCTCACTTTCATGCCAGGGCCTATTCCGGATCCTCACGTCATGGCCAGTGCTGAGAAACTGAAAGACATCCGTCCACAACCAGGGATTTGCAAATTGCTGCACGGGCTTGAGGGCCTTAATTTGGTGGACTCTAAATTTGGCCCTGTGCCATTTGGGTCTGTGCTTTCTTACCAGTGCCCTCTAGAATTAAGTAGAGATATTATTAAACACCCTGGTGCCAATGAGTTTCCTCAGTTGCCTATTGAAGGTTACAACTTTAAATTTCCCATTGATTTTGAGCCCAACTACATACAACAATGTCATTTGGACAGCCTGATTGTGTCAGAGGAGATGTCTGCTGCTATTGAAGCAGAAACAAGAATGCAGTCAGAATGCCAGCTGTGGAGCCAGGTACGCAAACCCCGACTGACAGCCAGCAGATTCCGTGAAATATGCCATGTTCGTGGGGGAGTTGTCTGCCAAGGCTTTGGCAACCCGCATTCTGAGAGGAACTCCTCAGACAGCTGCTATGAGAAGAGGGTTGGATCTGGAACCTGAGATACTGAGGCAATATTCTGATTTTTGTGATGTCTCTCTGAAACAATGCGGGGTCATCATCCACCCTGATTCACCTCACCTTGCAGCCAGCCCGGATGCTAAAGTCTTCTGCCCAACAGAAGCACCACCATTTGGTCTTGCTGAGGTTAAGAGTTGCGATGTTGAAAATGTTACCCAAGTTAAACACCTGATCACAGTTAAAGGCCAGGCCTGCCTTAAGAGCCACAAATACTACTATCAGGTTCAAGGCCAACTCGCCTTAAGCGGACTTCAGTGGTGTGACTTCATTACAGATACCCGCACTGACTTCACAGTTGAGAGAATCTTTAGGGATGAGGAGATTATCCACTCAATGCGACAGAAGCTTGATCATTTCTATTATAACATCTACATGGATGTCTTCTTAAGTTATAAAACATAAGGCAGAATTTTATGTGTAAATAGTGTTAAGGTAAATGTGGAAGGTGAACCTTTGACATTTTTTTCTTTAACTGCAAATTAACTTGTCATATACTGTATATCTCCTATGTACTGAAACACACATTTTGAAAAGGATTGTGATGTAAATGTCAACATGTTTTTCTTTAACTGCAAATGAACTTAATTGTGTTATATACTGTATATCTATGTATTGAAATACAAATTTTGAAAAGGATTGCGATGTTGTAAATGCTCTTACCAAAATCAAAAAGGATTGGAAGCAGTTGCTTGCAAACATATATTTAATAGTTCCATCAGTGCCATGACACATAAGCACATAACATGGTTAATAGTTGGATATTTTTACAATATATCACATTAGGTTCATTAATAGCTATGAAAAAGTTATTACCCTTAACAAAAACATACAGTATAACATTAGATCAATTAAATTACCAACAAAGTTAATTCATATTTACATTTTTTTGTACATACAATACAGTAATATAAAAGTACTTCTATTTACAGCCCATCTAGCTTACTCAGGAAATATACAACTTCCAGTTGACAAAAACATCAGACTGGTTTGTCTCCTTTAATGTCAAGAGGTCCCTGATAGTTCGACATGAGGCAGCAGATGGCCCACAGCTGATTCACTGAACCCACTGTGGAAAGAGGAACAAGCCCATCCCAGATATGGTACTCCTTCACCCTCCGTATGGCCCTCTCGACTAAAATCCTCAGCCGGGCGATGGCCTGGGTCTTAAGAGTGTCCTCCCTGCTGAGCTGAGGAGATTTTTACAGGAAGATACGGGAATTTCTGTTTGTTGTTTGAACAAAATGGTACACTGCAATAGCATCTTCTCGAAGATTGTGCCATGCTTCGGTGTTGGATGGGATACTGTTGCGATACAGACACCGGGAGAAAAGAAACAGCTAAATTAACATTCAGCTTTGACCAGGAATCAATATTTATCTAGCTATCATGCACAACAGTATTTGAATAGGTGAGTTACTATACATTCATGAATAAACTAACTGCCTAACAAAGGGTTAGATAGCTAGCTAAGTAAACTTGTTACATTACAGCCAGGCAGCAATGTAACGCTACCTTTTAACGTTATCGGTATCTGGTACTAAGTTGTTGTTAGCTAACGTTAGCCCACTTTTAAGTAACTAAGGCAGTGAACAATTATGAATTAACAATAACGTTAGCAAGTTACAAACCATTGCATATACGTAAACATTATTACTCTTAACTTTACTAATTTAACTTAAACGTACCTCAGAAGAGAAGTCTCAGGTTACGGGCGAACGGAAGTGAAGTTAACCTGCTACGCGGAAAGGCGGAAGTTAGATGACGTCATCGTGAAAAGGGCCTATTAGAGCAGTAAAAATAACTTGTGTCATACCCATGGTATATGACGACTTCCAGCCATTCAGGGCTCGTTTACTGACACCGGCCATATTCAACCCGTGTTGATCATTCCTAAATTCATCAGTTATTCTGCGCTCTGGCACA
The DNA here is from genome assembly GCF_020615455.1 of Coregonus clupeaformis. Taxonomy (NCBI): domain Eukaryota; kingdom Metazoa; phylum Chordata; class Actinopteri; order Salmoniformes; family Salmonidae; genus Coregonus; species Coregonus clupeaformis. The sequence goes on from NC_059222.1 coordinate 20,754,940, forward strand.
CTCAGACGAGAGTGCTCTGAAATCGGAATAGATAGCCAGAGCGAATTTACGTAAATGTATGTAAAGTTTAGTACTTGGCAGCGTTTGCCGGTCCAGCTAGCGAACATAAAAGTACGTATTTAGAAAACATTTGCAAGAATTGACATTGCCAAAACGGAAATGTGCTCATTAGAAATAAATATACACAATTTGTAAAAACCAGTTCCTCCCTCGACAGATCGATAATCTCTAAAAACTAAAGCAGAGATGCTTGCTATGGCCCACCACCTATTACCAGACTTGTCTGAATCACCCTGTATCCTCAATTCAAACTGGTCATGGTCACAGAGACCAAAATGACCTAATTCAATTTTGGCACTGAAAATACATAGTGCAAGAAGTTAACGTTAATATGCTATTTGGAGTTGAAAAGTGCATCAAATTAAAGTGGATAATAATTACATTTCGTTGTGAGCTACTGCTACGTCGTTCTATAGTAGCAACCAATTATTTACAATGTTTCGCTATCTGCACTAGCTAGCTAACGTAGCTAACCTTCCTTACTTGATAGTGAACCAGGGTATCTGGGCCCGGTTACCCACAAGCATCTTAAGGCTAAGTTCTTAGCTTTAAGATGCTTTTGGGTAACCGGGCCCAGATATGTTGCTGGTTACCTAACAGGCTACTGTAACTAGCTAGCCGTACGTCGTTTTACGTCTGTCGACATCTGGAATTAGTAAACTAGCAGTTTTATAGTCGGTCTTAAAATATGACTTTTTACTGCATTATATTACTACTTACATTTGCTGAGAAAACAACTTATGCGAACCCACACAGACAATCAACCATTCACACACGAGACCCGGAGAAGGCTATCTAGCTCGGCTAACATTAATTTAGCTACCTTATCAGAGTCGAGGTCGGGGTCAGCCTGGCTCAGTCGGTACAGAAATGATTTCGGATCTCGGCACAGCGTCTGTCGTGTTGTTAAGAAATAGGTTCCCCCCACGTTCAAGCGAACCCATTTGGAAGCCCCGTTACTGGTTGACTGGGGTTTTTCCCAGGGAGAATGAGTCAAACACCTCCGATAAACGGAACCACAAGTATCGGCGCTGTTTTCTGCCATCCCCTCTTCTCCGCCCTCTGGTATGACTGAAGCAGTTGACAGGAAGCATCTCCTCTCCATTTAAGTAGGCTGTCCCCACTCCATGCACAGGCGATACCACTCCTTTCCCTCCACCTACTAGCTGCCTACCACTCCACTTTATCAACAATAACAGAATATGCATTGGGCCAAAAGCAGAATAATTTCAAACATTATATAAAATATGACAAAACGCATAAAATCGCTACAATTTATATTGTTAAACTTTTTTTTACACAACATTAAAATCAGGTGGATACAGTATACCTACTTATAAGATTGAACAGCTAGCCATGTTTGAATGGAAATGTACTCTTTCTTACAAGCCTTTATATTGTATCAATTTAACACTATGCAGAAAACTGATGGAAAGATACATTTGTAATGTTTCAGCAGTCAAGTATTATGTCAGGTTGTAACAGAAGACAGGAGGCATGGTTTTATTGTATGCCTAAATCCCTACATGCTTTAATTACTGGACTACCAAGCATTACGTGGAAAATTCATCATTCAACAACTGACCTAGCGCACAAACAATCAGAGAGAGAATGAACAGAATCATTAAATTATCAGAAATATGATTAAATCACTGAGCAAATAGAAAATGTATATGATATAGTAAGAAAAAAGCTGTAAAATATTATAGTTTACAATAATTATTCACATTCAAAGGCTTTACATCTCAATACATACACAACATGGCCCCTGAACATGACTTCAATCCAAATATGATTCATATATTAGAATTTAAATAACACAGAATGAACTAGAGGCTAAACAATAGCCATCAAATAACCTTATACAAGAATAAAAATACAAAAACTGTATCCTAATATCATTGCATTACTTGCTTCAGATTTCAATAATACATCATCTGTACATCACAGTTCTAGTCGGTTACAAACCAGGTAGAGTATTACATACAATGTAACCGACTGCCGCCCAACTTGATTTAAAAAATGTTCTAGCAAGAGATAAGCAAACACTTTCTATAGTGTTTCCTTACTTTAGAGACAGATACAGCAATTTCATCTTAATTGGATCAGATACCCTTTAGTTGACGTCCAAGCAAGTTAAGCCCAAGCCAGAGGCTATTATTCACCTGCTCCAGTCACACACAGACTAAGAGCTGGAGGAATATCTTGAGAGGACCTTTAGGTAATGTCAGAATTAAAAGTATTACTATTATATATCTCTAAAAAAAAAAAAGAGCAAAAGTAAAATCAATCTACACATATTGGGCCAGGTGTCATGTTGTAGAAAACCCATAGGGACATTCCTAATGAACCTTGATAACCCAACGAGGCAAAGCAGACAACTTTCCCTGGGACTACAGCTGTATTGTGATTGCTTCCAATAAATGATAGTATAGTATTGTATTACGGATGTAACTCTTGAAGCTTTCCTTATCGCCAAAGCGGTTCAACATGGGGTGGTCAGCATTCTGTTTTGTTTTAAAACAGGACATACTTAAGATGAACCGTCAATCCCACCAAAAGAAAACTAAAATTATTCAAACCACAAAGAAATAGCCAGTGAATGGTAAAGAACAGCCAAATATTTCAATATTATTATCCATGGTTGCCAATGCAGTCAAAATACCCACCTTAACTTTAATAAAACTATATCTCCAGTGCCCTGGGAGAGAAGCAGACAAGGCTAAGCTAAAAAACTGGCCGTGCAGGAAAGCTAAGCGAGTCTTATGATAAGAGTACAAGCTAGTGGCATGTTCACCCACCCCCTATTTGCAATGTACTATTAGGGACTGTCCTCACAGTCTGTCTATGGAGAACCCACGCTGAAGCAATTGAGTGCTATTCATATCTATGCCTCACTTTGGGGACCAGCGCTCTGCCCTGAAACATGAACATACAGACCCAAACCGGACTGCAGTCAGTAAGTACCAAGAGTATTGAGAACAAATTCATATATACTATGTGGACAATGGGGGTCTGACAAAAATATACTTTATTGGGTAAGCGCCTGTTTGCAGTGTGATACTGAACCAGGCAATAGTCTGGAGTATGTGTGTGTCGAGTTCAGGTAAAATTACAGAGGCATACAATGTTGGATTAGGATCTGGATTGAGTATCATACTGTATTGGGATAAGCTCTGGTGTACAAGCAATGCTGGATTGTGTTTTGTTATGGTTGAAGAAGGAAACCAGTCCTTGCACTGAGATGGCCCTAATGGTACCTACACCAGTGAAATTCTACAAACAAGCCTGTCCTCTCGTTCCCCTGCAGAATGTATAAGATGCCGATGTGCATGGAAGTCATCATCCACACATGAAAAAAAAAAACGCATTTAAAAGCCTCACAGAGCACAAAGAACAAGCAAAGCAACCCTGAATCCCATGGTGTCTTTTTTCCTATTGGTTCTGCTAATTTCAGAAAAGGAAAATAAACAAGGTCTAGATGCCAGCGTCTCTAAAAGAGTTTGTTTACATTGCGGTGATGAAGGGCACTAAAGAGGATGTTTCTCTGTGATTGGCCTCAGAGCTTGGAGGAAGGAGTGGCCGCAGGAGGAACTGCTCTCCTATAGGCCAGGATTTTGTTGCTTGTGATAGATCTTTCTCCACACTTCCTGGATCTTCTTACACCACTTGTCAGCGTTGCCACTGGGGTCCATCAGATAGTATGTTCGATTGGGCTGTAAACGAATCACAACAAAGATGAAATAAAAACATCCAAAGCTGAGACAAAGTCAATATTGTTAGACAAGAAACCAGAGGTTATGTAATAATGTCAGTTTGAAATATGATTCTGCCATTTCAGTGTCATGAATAAGTGTTAATTGCAGTTCACAATTACCGTGTGGACAAAGAAGGTCTTGAAGTTCTTGGCCTCTGGGCGCAGCTCAGGGGACCAGGGGATCTCCCCTTTCAGGACCTTGTTGACAGGGTCCACGTAGTACAGATGTGGCCCTTCAGTAAGGAGCAGCTGCCTCCGCCGAGCAAACAGGCCCTGCAATGGAGTCATGAGACATGGCATGAGTTGACCACCAGAGGGAGCTAGTGCCAAGTGTGACATTCCACACCAGAGGTGGAATTCCCCCTTGCTGCTGACCTAGGATCAGCTTTCTTCAGCTCTAACAAGTGAAACTACATACAAACATTGCTCCTCATTGTCAACAACTAAACATTTGGTAAGTCAAAAGTGACACCACTTTTATGAACTTATTTACTTTGAGTTTAAAAACTTATGAGATGTGGTGTAAAGATTCAATACCACTGGTTTGGCTTCCACTCACCTTCCTTTTATCCACTGGGCCCATTTTCAAGATCAAATTATTCTCAACAAACTGGTGCCTGTGTAAGTCAGTAATAGTAAGGGTTACGAGCAAGTACTTCCAAGCAAATAAAAGCAAAGCAATGTAAACAAAGTCTTTACAAAACTCTCAAACTATCAATTCAACATCACATTTTCATGGTCAACGCTTATTAAACAAATTTGAATAGGCGAGAATGCTTCAGAGTGGGGCTTACCAGGGGTTCCCACTGGTCTGTTTTTCCAGCAACAGCTGCTTCTCCTCCTCGGAGAACAGCAGGTCCAGCTCAAACGAGTTGTTGTCCAGGTCGTGGATGTACTGCTCGATGTTGCTGCTGGACCTCTGTGGCGCTGGGGGAATGGTCTCAGGCGTGGAGAGCGAGTGGGACGAACTGGACAGGGCCACCTGCATGCTGCTGAACTGGCTCAGGAGGTCATCGTACTGGGGGAAGACAGGAGATGGGGGCAGAAGGTAGTAAAGTTGGCTTAAAGCATGGGCTTTTGCATGGCACAAAGACATGGATCCCTTAATGAACAGGATTCTTGAAAAATCATCACAAGCCACAATGACGTGGTGACCCGTTTCATGTTGCCATGTTCAATGTATGTGTGGAAGTGTCTCACGTTTCCATAGCAGTCCTCGTCATCCTCGGACATGGCTGGCAGGTATGGAGTGAGCTTGGGTGGCGTCTGCACATGCAGGTCTCCCCAGGAGATGGTCTCGAAGAACGGGTGTCCCCTCAGGGGGTCGTACCCTCCCATATCCTCGCAACCAATTCTCTTGGAAGGGTCCAGCGACTGTAAGAGAAACAGAATCACGTTCACTGACCCAAAGCCTTCAACTCTTACTACAATTAACTAAACCAGTGTGTGGATGATGGAGGGACACACCACAACATGCATCCTCGTCTGCAGTGCTGATAACCGCAGGGCTCTCCAGAGGGTGGTGTGGTCTGCCCAACGCATTACCGGGGGCAAACTACCCGCCCTACAGGACACCTACAGCACCCGATGTCACAGGAAGGCCAAAAATATCATCAAGGGCATCAACCACCCAAGCCACCCCGTTATCATCCAGAAGGCGAGGTCAGTACAGGTCCATCAAAGCTGGGACCGAGAGACTGAAAAACAGCTTATATCTCAAGGCCATCAGACTAGTAAATAGCCATCACTAGCACATTAGAGGCTGCTGCTGCCTATAGAAATCACTGGCCACTTTAAGAAATGGAACACTAGTCACTTTAATAATGTTTACATATCTTGCATTACTCATCTCATATGTATATTCTGTGTTCTATAATATTCTACTGTATCTTAGTCCATGCCGCTCTGTCATTGCTCATCCATATATTCTTAATTCCATTCCTTACATAGATTTGTGTGTATTGGGTATATGTTGTGAAATTGTTAGATATTACTTGTTAGATATTACTGCACTTTCGGAGCTAGAAGCACAAGCATTTCGCTACACCCGCAATAACATCTGCTAAACACGTGTATGTGACAAATAAATGCACCAATTTGTAAGTCGCTCTGGATAAGAGCGTCTGCTAAATGATGTAAATGTAAAATGCAAATACAATTTGATATTACAGAATTACATTGAGTATATTGATGAAAACATGACCTACCAAAAGCTGTTCAACAAGATCCTTGGCTTTGGGAAAGAACTTCTCAGGGAATTCATACTCCAGCTTGATTATCTTCTGGAATATTAGGTACTCGTTTCTGGTCCGAAGTAAGCACAGATACGTCATGAGGGGTGAAGGAAGCCAGAGAAAGGACAGTGAGTGAAGTGGAGGTAAGAGCAACCCCATAAAACGTCCTAATATCCAAATAAGCTGTAAGCCTATCACAGAAGCTAAAACAAAAAAAGGTGAAAGAGGCCAAGAGCAGACGTCGTGCTCTCCTTACCCAGCTCTGAAGGGTGGTAGCCCAGCCACCAGCTGATAGACTATGCATCCCAAGGCCCAGAGGTCGGAGCTGAAACACACAACCAGTTGACATCAATATAATATCCTATCGGAGAAGGACAGACATATTCACTAACTGCATAGAAAAATCATGCATTGGCACAACACTCCAAGGTACTCAAATTGTAGAGTCCCAATTACCTCTTGCAGGCCGATTTCTCTGTCAGCAGCTCTGGAGACACGTACTGCGCAGTTCCTACAAAGGAGTTTGCTCTCGCTGCAAAACAATAAGGGGGTATGAACCAGACAACACACTCGACGTGAGACTGATCAAAACTGTAAAGTGAGAACAAATGTGTGTATTAAAGTAAGAACATTATAGAATTGGGGAATGTTCAGGGAGAAATAAATCGCAATGAATGCTTTATGTTGATAAAAGTCTATACATGTACCTTGTTTGCTATCTGAAGATAACTGCTTTGCTGTTCCAAAGTCTGTTATTTGGATGTGCATGTCTTCGCTCAGTAAAATATTCTCAGGTTTAAGGTCTCTGAAAGACAAAAGAAACATGTGAGGGAACCTAGTCAACCTACATTTTCAAAAACTGAATTTAGCATAGCAAGAAGGACTAATTTGCGTAAACATAGTGGAAGCAAGTTTGTAAGTCAACTTATTTATACAAATGTTGTACATTTCTTATTAAAATTGATGATCAGGATATAAATTCAACTACGATAACCTGTAACATACCATTACAGACATACCAGTTCTGACATTTCTTACCTGTGAATTATCCCCTTCTCATGCAAATATTCTAGTGCACAAACAATTTCAGCCGAGTAGAATCTAGTGCAGGTCTCATCAAAAGAACCGATTTTGCGAATATATTTCAAAAGCTCTCCATTCTTAGCATAGCTAAGGCCAAAATCTAATAGCAAGTTAAGAAAAACGACATATCAAAGGAACAAACAAACACAAGAAAACATGTTTACCATACAACTAAGACAAGATAAGTTGCTAAACAAGTTGGTGATACAGTCAGGCTCCAAGTCATCATGGTCTGTTTTTAAAGGATACACAACTTCTCATCATCTTGAAATGTAAAGTACAGTTTGACGAAGAATGGATGATCTAGGTTCGACATTACATCCCTTTCTCTTTTCACATACTGAGCCTTGTTCTCCTTCATAATATGCCGCTTCTCCAAAATTTTTACTGGAAGAGAGAAAAATTACAAGTAGAGTTAAGGGTAAAAGATCAAATGTGATAAACAGCAACTTTGCACTTATGACAATCCGTAAACAACATTTTTTTTAAACATTGAAGAGCAACAAGTATGATCCATGGAAGCCAAGTTCTAACCTAATGCCTAAATTAGAACTTACTTGCATATTCTTTTGCCGTTGCGTGTTCTCTTGCAAGGACAACCTATAGAAAAAAAGACAGTGCATTCGGTAAGTATTCAGACCCTTGACTTTTTCTACATTTTGTTACAGCCTTATTCTAAAATTGATTAATTACTCCCCCCCCTCCCCCACCACCAATCTACACACAACACCCCATAATGACAGAGCAAAAACAGGTTTAGAAATCTTTGCACATTAAATTTAAAAAAATACTAATTTAAATGTCACATTTACATAAGTATTCAGACCTTTTACTCAGTACTTTGTTAAAGCACCTTTGGCAGCGATTACAGCCTCAAGTCTTCTTAGGTATGACGCTACAAGCTTGGCACAGCTGTATTTGGGGAGTTTCTCCCATTCTTCTCTGCAGATCTTCTCAAGCTCTGTCAGGTTGGATGGGGAGCGTCGCTGCACAGCTATTTTCAGGTCTCTCCAGAGATGTTCGATCAGTTTCAAGTCCGGGCTCTGGCTGGGCCACTCAAGGACATTCAGAGACTTGTCCCCAAGCCACTCCTGCGTTGTCTTGGCTGTGTGCTTAGGGTCGTTGTCCTGTTGGAAGGTGAACCTTCGCCCCAGTCTGAGGTCCCGAGAGCTCTGGAGCAGGTTTTCATCAAGGATCTCTCTGTACTTTGCTCCGTTAATCTTTCCCTCGATCCTGTCTAGTCTCCCAGTCCTTGCCGCTGAAAAACATCCCCACAGCATGATGCTGCCACCACCATGCTTCACCGTAGGGATGGTGCCAGGTTTCCTCCAGACGTGACACTTGGCATTCAGGCCAAAGAGCTCAATTTTGGTTTCATCAGGCCAGAGAATCTTGTTTCTCATGGTCTGAGAGTCCTTTAGGTCCCTTTTGGCAAACTCCAAGTGGGCTGTCATGTGCCTTTTACTGAGGAGTGGCTTCCGTCTGGCCACTCTACCATAAAGGCCTGATTGGTGGATTGCTGCAGAGATGGTTGTCCTTCTGGAAGGTTCTCTCATCTCCACAGAGGAACTCTGTCAGAGTGACCATCGGGTTCTTGGTCACCTTCCTGACCAAGGCCCTTCTCCCCCGATTGCTCAGTTTGGCCGGGTGGCCAGCTCTAAGAAGAGTCTTGGTGGTTCCAAACTTCTTCCATTTAAGAATGATGAAGACCACTGTGTTCTTGGAGACCTTCAATGCTGCAGAAATGTTTTGGTACCCTTCCCCAGATCTGTGCCACGACACAATTCTGTCTCTGAGCTCTATGGACAATTCCTTCAATCTCATGGCTTGGTTTTTGCTCTGACATGCACTGTCAACTATGGGACCTTACATAGACAGGTGTGTACCTTTCCAATACATGTCCAATCAATTGAATTTACCGCAGGTGGATTCCAATCAAGTTGTAGAAACATCTCAATGGAAACAGGATGCACCTGAGCTCAATTTCGAGTCTCATAGCAAAGGGTCTGAATACTTATGTAAATAAGGTATTTCTGTTTAGTATTTTTAATACATTTGCAAAAAAGTCAAAAAACCTGTTTTCGCTTGTCATTATCGTGTGTGTAGATTGATGAGGGAAAAAAATAGTTTAATCCATTTCAGAATAAGGCTGTAATGTAACAAAATGTAGAAAAAGTCAAGGGATCTGAATACTTTCCGAATGCACTGTACATAGTTTGAAGAAAATATATTTCTAAAACTCACGCAGTAGACCACTTCATCCCCATAGTAAATTAGGTGCCAGGTTAACTTAAAATCCATTGAAACTACTCAGTCATTCCTGATCAACTAGCATGAATTGAAGATGAGTCACTGGAATATATGACCACAAGAATGCTTACATGCAACAACACTTATCTAGGGCTAATTCGTAAGTGAAATGGAATGCTGGCTACTTACGGTTGAGAAGGAGCCCTCTCCCAGTATCTTGCCGAATTTGAAGTCCTCTGGCCTCTTCTTGCGGGGCTGAGGGGCCTGCTGTGCCCGGAGCTCGGCACCCAGGCTGGCAGGTTTGCCCGTGGCCCTGGACTCGGAGGTGGGGCCCTCCATGCTGGGATAGTGGCTGCTACTTGCGCCTGGGATGGCAAGTGGCGAGCAGGAGTCGGGCTGATTTCTTACCATTGATGGATGTGGGCAGGAACAGATGACCACGCTGGATTGAATGGGCACAACATCATACTGTATGTGAGAGAGGGGGGGGGGGGCATTAGGTGATGTTACTACTACAAAATGAGAGAGGGGTGAACAGGTGGAGGAACGTACTGGGCATAATTATTTGTCTAGACTTGGGCCAAAGTTTTTTGCTCAATCATTCTCAGTTATTTCTAATGTCTTGTCTTCAGTTAACAGTAGGTTGTCATTCTGGCATTACTCTGTCCCTAAACTCTGGGTACTTTGTGACAAAACATTGAGTAAACACATAGGCTATGCCATGTTCAGTCACAGACAGTCCTTTAAGAATTTAGGTGTGAACAAAAAGCTCAAGTGCTGCTCTCTGGAGGGACTGAGGGCCCCATGAGGAGGAAGGCTAACTCAAGCTACACGTGTAGGAAATGCGGAAGTCATTTCGGTTGAATGCATTCAGTTGTGCCACTGACTAGGTAACCCCCCCCTCCCTTCTCTCTCATATAGAGTCTAAACTATTTTAAATCAGAAATGCCAGGGGATACGATTCCCTTAGCACCTTTGAGTCATCCTTCATATTGTTTCTCAAATTTGTATGTCTGGTAGGTGTTTGAAAACAAACAAATCACTGACTCCCTCTTGAAGATAGCTGGCAGGGCTCCCAGCCCAAGTAAGAGCACAGGTAGAGAGCAGCCCATGTTTTGAGAATTGAGATGGGAAGTTGAGGGGAAAGAATAGCTTTGTGGGGCTTGGGCATATCTTTAACCTAACTAAATATGATGTTGTTCTATGTACAACCTAGGGCATGTTCCACTCCAGACAATATATGCTTAGTTGAGGATGAGGCAAAACGTCAACGTATTCATTTAACAATGTGGGCATTCAGCCTTGAATCATCTAGCTATTTAAGTCATCATGATCAGTAAGTGACCTCATACCTTGTGTTCACTATGGAGCAATTTAATAACTTGGGGTGGAGATTAATCTTGTGGACAAGACAACGTGAAGTAGATGGAAAAACTCCTGACCCAACCCTTTCCCTGGATGAAAAATCCCATTTACGTCCTCCAATCAGACACCCAATACTTAAGTTAAATTACAGACAATATTAACACAGTTGATTGACTGGTAAACAAAAATACATTATGTGGTGCATTTTCGTTAGCAAGTAACTAGATGGCATCATGTCGTTAACGAATGTTAACAAGGAAATATGCATTGGCTAACAGCTTGTGAATGTGAGCAAGGACGCCAACGCAAAAAAAGGTGGTTTCGTTTAGTGAGCAGCAAGCGTCATGAATTATTAGCAAGCCAGTCCCGCTTAAAAGGACATTAAACATACAAGCACGATTTAAACACCTACCACCGGCCAAAAGAAAAGCTTTAGATTCTGAATCCACTGCCAAAATATTAAACTGAGTTAGTTAGCTAACGTTAGCAGGCTACCATCCTAGGCCTGGGAAATGAGAAGCTAGGTAGCTACCTAGCGAACGTTTGTTTTGTAGCTAGCTAGCCAGTTTAGGAAACTGGATTGTTTGTCAAACACGGTCAGGTGAAATCTCGAGCTAGCCAACGGTAGTCAACGGCGATCCACAATTGTGGCACAAGGTGTGGCCAGATTGGTCCTAATCCATGAGTAATTGTTATCGGTAAACTAGCTAACGTTAGTTTGCTTACGTTACATAATGTTGATTAGGACATGTAGCTAGCTAGGGATGCAACTTCACGGGAAAGTCTCAGCAGTCTGCTACCAACTAACGTTATCTTGTTAGCATCCTCAGCTAATTCTAGAGCTGACGCTTCAGGTATTCAACAACAAGTTAACTTGCTACAGTAGCTAATGATGACTGCAAGTTGATGATTGCAAGTTGACACAGCTAACGTTAGCTAATTTACCCATAAATCCTCATAGTAATAATTTAGTACCAGAGCTATGTACAGTACTAACAGTAGCTACCTAGATATGAATTTACTAGCCAAATACATAGCTAGTGAGCTAGTTTGTAATGTAAATAACGTTAATGAATACATTAATTTGTTCGCAATCCCTTTCACTGACGATTACAGTTAGCCAGTTAACGTAACGTCCTTTGCTAGCTAGAAACTTTTAACTACAAAAGGCGTAACCGCCAAGTTGGCTTGCTGGCTAGTTAGTTAACGTTACATTAGCTAGTTAATTAATTACCAGGAATTTCAACTCACGTTAGCGAGCTAGCATGCTAGATAGCTTCATCGACTGACTGCGCGTAGCTAATGCGTTAGTCAGTCAGAGAGGACCTCTTACCGCTGTTTGAAATGAGGGCCTAACAGTAACACATCGAAAATGTTGTCAAACTGCCGCCATACAATACATATTGGGCAACGGCTTCGAATCGACATTTGGATGAACGTTGCAATACTCACAATCTGACTTGTGGCTCTTGCCATGGAAGTTTACCTCGAGTATTTATTTGGAATAAAATGATTACAGAACCTCCAGCAATGGCTGCCTCTGCGCCTTCATTTTCCAGCTGTGACGTCGTTCCACAACAATGTTACCAAAGACAGTACAGTATGAAGATATGCAGAAACTGCTTCTCTAATAGAAATCCCCGATCACACTTGTAGACGATGTCATTGCGACGTTAGCTAGCATTGCTCATGCGCAGAAAAACGTCATCGGGTCTAAAGGTCGTGTCGCGCCGAACTGCGCCTCTGCAGGCCGTCGATATAAAGTTTATTTATTGTCAAAAATTCAAACGTGACAGTTTGTGACTCTCACGACGTTGTAGTGATGACAGGTTCAGCTGCTTAAGATATTTTCTCGAATCTAGGTTTTGCCTTTAGAATTCGATAACATTAACAACGAAGGACGAAGTTTCACTTCTCCCATTGCAAGGCGATTGGTCCCCCGGGCTGGTTTGTCGAGTCTGCTTCACGACGCGTTCCTGGAAATATATCGATTTTGCGCCTGGGTTTGAAAACTCTGATGTTACCAAATATGTTTATAACTAACCTCGCAAAGACAGGAGAGGATCTACTTCCTGTATCTGCCCCCTTCGCGTTTCAAAGGAACTTTATAAAAATGAAGACCGTGACGGTCGTTTTAGGAAAGGTCATAAATGTCATCCAACCCCTATTTCAAACGCCTTTGCATAACTATTATTTTGTCCTCTGCCATGATTGTGTCTTAATTGTTGTTCCATGTTGGCAGGCAACACAGACATACACTGAGTATACCAAACATATGGAACACCTTCCTAATATTGAGTTGCACCCCAGCTTTTGCAGCCTCAGCCTCAATTCATCGGCTCATGGACTCTACAAGGTGTCGAAAGCGTTCCACAGGGATTCTAGCCCATGTTGACTCCAATGCTTCCCACAGTTGTGTCAAGTTGGCTGGATGTCCTTTGGGTGGTGGACCATTCTTGATGCACATGGGAAATTGTTGAGCGTGAAAAACCCAGCAGTGTTGCATTTCAATATTTTATCTTGCCCATTCACCCTCCATGACTCAATTGTCTCAAGGCTGTCTCCTCCCCTTCGCCTACACAGATTGAGGTGGATTTAACAAGTGACATCAATAAGGGATTATAGCTTTCACCTGGATTCACGTGGTCAGTCTATGTCATGGAAAGAGCAGGTGTCCTTAATGCTTTGTACACTCAGCATAATTTTTTTTTTATGTTTCAAGAATAATAGGCCGATACTGTATACTCTTCACACTGTAGATACTCCATGTCATGATCTTCTCTTTCAAACATTTACCTTAAAGTGATGACATTTTGGCAATGAAGCCTTTTTTGTTACTTACCCAGAGTCAGATGAACTCATGGATACCATTTCTGTGTGCAGTTTGAAGGGAGTTGAATGGAGTTTCTGGATCCATTGCTAACTAGCGTTATGACTGGAAGTCTACAGGAGCAGCTAACATGGGTCCAAGTACATCCCATGTTCAAATATATTTTCTATCATCCACACACATTCATTTTCATACTAAATCTATTATTTTTGCTATTGATGCCTGTCATTAATGCCACATTCACAAGCTAGTCGGAACTAGGAAACTCTGACATTTCCGACTTGCTAAATGGTTGAACGCGGCACGTGTATAACTACAACCAGGTAGCAAGTCTGAAATGTCAGTTTCCTAGTTCCGACTAGCACGTGAATGCTGCATGATACCCATCTCTGCTGCTTTTGTTGTTCATATCTTCAGTCTTTTCACTTACATAACTATGGATTAAGATGCCTTATTGCATTACATTTAATTCAATGTAATAATCATGAATTCACTTTTACTGAATTAAGAGTGTGTACAGACAATGTGAAGTAAACAAATTACCTCAATATCTTGACTTTCACGTAGTGAATCAGTCTTGCCATTCTCCTCAAAGTCCCAAGTATACTAAACAAAGATGATATGTAATCAGTGGCGGTGGGTGCCGTTTAAGATTAGGGAGGACCTTTTTTAAAATGAGCATGGCCTTATATATATGTATTACAGCATATTGGATGATTGTCATGCATATTCCATTCACCCAGCAAAAAGTTCAGTTTTGCAACTAAAACAAGAGTTTCTGTTGGACAAAATCAGGTAGGTCCATCCCTGTTTTGTTCCGTTTAAGAAATGTTTTGCAACAGAATCGGCGGAATGACTACACCGTTGATCACCCTCACACACAGTTCACCTTCATAGCAGCCACATACAGCATCATCACGTTGCTCATTGTATAATTCCTTCCTGCATCTACATGCTCTCCTCCTCTCACCGTTTCCCTTCGCTTGTGGACTTCAGCGCAAAACACAACAGCTGTCTGTGACCAGGAGAAAAAACCTCTCCAAGCCAAACCTTCATACCATAACCACTACACAGCCTATATCATTGTCATCATATTAGCTAACGTCATAGTCAACATAGCTACTAGAACTAATGTGTTAGTCAACCCACAATCCAATCCTTGTGTACAATGTACAGCAAGCAGCTTAGCAGTTACACCAGCGGGCCCCAGTGGCAATAAATTAATCAAACCAAAAGCTTACCTTGACTTGGAAGAGTTGCGGTGTTGGATAGCCGTAGCCAGCTAGCTAACATAAATAGCTAGCATTCCTCTCTTTGAGTCAGGTTGTTGAGGAGGATAAATTAGCTGCATTAGCTGGCTATGTAAGTGAAAGGTAAACTAAGAAGAAAAAATACAAGTAAATATAGCTCTCTCTCTCTCTGCTGCTTCTCCTACATTTCTTGAATAAATTATTTTGTTCAAAACTGTTCAACTATTGTCTTTCTCTCGGAGTCAACTACTCAGCACACGTTATGCACTGCAGTGCTAGCTAGCTTATGCTTTCAGTACTAGATTCATTCTCTGATTCTTTGATTGGACAACATGTCAGTTAATGCTGCGAAAGCTCTGGCAGGTTGGAGGACGTCCTCCGGAAGTCGTCATAATTACTGTGTAAGTCTATGGAAGGGGGTGAGAACCATGAGCCTCCTAGGTTTTGTATTGAACTCAATGTACCCAGAGGAGGACGAAAAATAGCTGTCCTCCGAGTACACCATGTTGCTATCCTAGAGGGTGCTTCTGAGGCTACTGTAGACCTTCATTGCAAAACAGTGTGTTTTAATCAGTTATTTGGTGACATGTGAAGTGTTTCGTATAGTTTTATCTAAAAATAAAAACGTTAAATGTTTCACTATTTTTATTTTTATGAAATTCACTGAGTAGGATGGTCCTCCCCTTCCTCCTCTGAGGAGCCGCCACTGTATGTAATACAATTTCCCAACATAGTTGTCACAACAAATGTGAGACAATTAAACATATTAATGATTTTCAATGTAATACAAAGCAACATGTCTTATTACCGACGGGGTCTGTTGAGATTTATGCAGTCAACATCGAATGGCTCTGCAAAGACATTGAATTAGAACTTTAGAAATACACAAACATTAATTATTTCCACTCAAAGTAAAATATATTAAAGCTATAGTGCTCTTCGCTCTAAAGGCATATCACGGTTTTCTTAAACCCTTGTATGGTTAACCGATCACCTCTCAACCTAAGACGAGTCAACAGGTGCCTTCAGATGAGAGCAAGAGATTTCCTGTGATTTGGCCCAAAACTTCTCTTACAGTAACTTACTAAACTCCTCTTCTTCAGGAGGGGTATTGAGGTACGCTTTCTCCACAGCCAGCAGCTCCTCCTCTGACTGACAAATTGCATAGCACTCCAGCAGAGTCTTGTTCAGATCCAGAAACATTGTCCCCCACTTAAACTTCCTCAGCAGAATCACGGCCATGTCCCAAAAGCCTGCATTTCAGACATGCTAATTCCTGATTGATCATAACGCTGCCAACATTTACCACTACTAAGGTAATCTGATGGTAAAACAATTCATTTGTATAGATGAGCATCTTTGCGTAAAATCTTCTATCCAGGTAAATGTAATGGTTCATGCGATACGATACCACAGGTTTTGAATTAACTGCAGAATAGCTCAAGCCTTACCTACAATGCAGAATGTGCAGCAAAAGCCTCCACACAAGACAGCTTTCAGGGCTTGCCGTAGTTCACTAGGTTGGCTGCAACTGAGGATGATTACCTATCATCTTGATGAAGGGCGTCTCCTTGAGTTTAGCCCAAGCGCAGTCAATGACAGCCAGTCGATTCTGAGCTACAATGTCCCTGAAAAATACACAAAAGCACAGGACTCTGACTTCAACATTAAACACTTACATATGTGACCAACCGGCTCAATTTGGTCTTATGTAGCAACATTTGAAATAGTTTTTTTACAGTGTATAAAAGTAGAGACTCAGAAAATGGTACACTACAGTTGAGGAACAATGGGAACGTAATTCTGCTTTGAAAGTTGATAAACTAGTAACCCCACTTTTAAGAAAATGGCTTTTGAATGTTTTGATACACCGACTGGAAAGCTCTTCTTTGTCTACACCCATTCAACATTGTTCACACCCTCTTAAGCCTTAGCCCCATCCATCTCTTTAAGGATTCACATGTGAGGCTATGTGCTAAACAGAGTGAGTACAGCAGTGTACTAAACAACCAAAGATTTCAAGACTAATGGCTGGTTTATACTACATCTATTGACATGTCTGTATACAGTTGTCGCAGTGACTTCATTAACATTCTATTGTCGTCCGATATCAAACTTGTCGTTGTCATTATGAAAAAGTATAAACACAAAAACGACAGGCTGCATGACATAAGCAGCCTGGTGGTCCAAAATAGTATAACTGGGGTATTTCAACACCAATAACCCCATCCGTTTAAAAATGAATTTAGTATATGTCAATCTAGCAAACCAGGCAACTAAAAGCAACTTTCTAAACAATGTTTTGGTTCATTTCGAGCTTGTTAGCTAGCTAGCTAACTTTAAGTTAGCTGGCTAGCCAAATCAAATAATGACCATATCATATAGCTGACAACATCTTAACTTTAGCTAATTTGTATTAATTTGTATTAATTTGTATTAACAGAACAAGATCATTATTTACAAGTTATTGGCGAGCTAATTACAGAAAATAGCTTACGGTTGTGAGTGTGACAAAATAAAAGCAGGGCATTCGACCTGAGAATTTTAGAACATGGACACTGTCTCGTTGGCCTAACGTTATATCCTAATTTGACTCTGGTGCAGGACATGTTGTTCTTCACATTACCGTCTCTGGTAAACACACACTATATCAAATAAAATCAAAGTTTATTTGTCACATGCAAAGGCTTTTGACATTATCGATCATAGTCTGCTGCTGGAAAAACGTATGTGTTATGTGTCTTTACTAACGACATGCCACTGGCTTTGAGTAAAGCCAGTGTGTCTATGTATGCGGATGACTCAACACTATACATGTCAGCTACTACAGTGACTGAAATGACTGCAACACTTAACAAAGAGCTGCAGTTAGTTTCAGAGTGGGTGGTAAGAAATAAGTTAGTCCTAAATATTTCTAAAACTAAAAGCATTGAATTTGGGACAAATCATTCACTAAACCCAAACCTCAACTTAATCTTGTAATAAATAATGTGGAAATTGAGCAAGTTGCGTGCATCATTTTTGTAGGTAAAAGTAGGCATTTATTAAAACTGAATTTGACATGAGAATGTGCTTATTCTATCGCAAACTTTAGACCATGCGTACACACAGTTTCTACTGGTTGAAGTATTGCATTGCAAGAACGCAAAAGTAGCTTAGTAGCCTTGTGCAAATGGGGAACAAGTAGCAAGTGAGAAGAGCAAAATATTTTTTTTAAATCGTTGCATTCTAAAATAATTATACATCTTTTTCCGATTATTTATTTAATTTCCCTGATCATTGCAGAATAAATTCCTCCCCTTTTCTGAATGTGATGGTTTCATACTCGCGAAATAGCCTGTAGGCCTACAAGTTAGGATGAATCGGATGAATGGTAGCCTATCTATCATTTAATTGAACCCACTTCACAGTAGTAAATAGATAAGCTATTTAAAGTATTTTGCACTATGCGATCCGATCCAAGTGCAGTTTAACAATAGAACAGACGGTTCACCTTTGCCATTGACATTTGTAGGCTACGTCTGAATAATGTAATGTCAAATGTTGTGGAAATTCACCACTAAGGACTCGAACTCAATGTAAATTAATCAATCTTAATTATCACGGTCGGAGAGGTTCACAAATTCAATCCAAGCTTGATGAAAACTCTGAAAAGGGCATTCTCTTTCAGTCCTAATATACTGCTACACATACAAGTCATATAAGCATGGTTTACATTATTAATTATTAATGTTGGTTCCTGCATGTGACTGACGAGGCTTCTTCTCTCAAAGCTGAGACCTTGAAACTGAGATACTCCTTTTGATTCCCAGAGTAATGTTCTAGGCATACTGCCAAATTGCTTATACAGTGATAGTGAGGATTCCTCCCGTGCACAATCAATCAGTCACTTGCATGAACCCAACCGAGTTGGTTATTAGAAAAGCAGCATTTATGCTAAACATGCGATCTGTGTACGATCTGATACAAACAAACATAACATTTCCTTCACACAAATTTATTCAGTAGACAATATTTCATTTATAAACATAATACATACAGTGGGGAGAACAATCGATCCCATCATTTCCAATCTACAATGTTTGTTTGGTTACGGTAATTTCTGTTAATGCATTCAATATATTATTATTACAGTCTTACAGTTGTCATTGTAGGAGTGGACACATTGTTTAAGCCTTACCTATGCTACACTTTTTGGTTTATTTCATTCCATTTATGAGTTGTCAATTTATTCATTGTCTTTTGTTTGGAGCGCTGCTGTCAATCTTGAGTAAGGACAAGCACCTGATTACGCATATACAGTGGGGAGAACAAGTATTTGATACACTGCCGATTTTGCAGGTTTTCATACTTACAAAGCATGTAGAGGTCTGTAATTTTTTATCATAGGTACACTTCAACTGTGAGAGATGGAATCTAAAACAAAAATCCAGAAAATCACATTGTATGATTTTTAAATAATTAATTTGCATTTTATTGCATTACATAAGTATTTGATCACCTACCAACCAGTAAGAATTCCGTCTCTCACAGACCTGTTAGTTTTTCTTTAAGAAGCCCTCCTGTTCTCCACTTATTACCTGTATTAACTGCACCTGTTTGAACTCGTTACCTGTATAAAAGACACCTGTCCACACACTCAATCAAACAGACTCCAACCTCTCCACAATGGCCAAGACCAGAGAGGTGTGTAATGATATCAGGGATACAATTGTAGACCTGCACAAGGCTGGGATGGGCT
Organism: Coregonus clupeaformis; assembly: GCF_020615455.1. NCBI lineage: Eukaryota > Metazoa > Chordata > Actinopteri > Salmoniformes > Salmonidae > Coregonus > Coregonus clupeaformis. Next base: position 20,774,510 of record NC_059222.1, read on the forward strand.
ACAGGATAATAGGCAAGCAGCTTGGTGAGAAGGCAACAACTGTTGGCGCAATTATTAGAAAACGGAAGAAGTTCAAGATGACGGTCAATCACCCTCGGTCTGGGGCTCCATGCAAGATCTCACCTCGTGGGGCATCAATGATCATGAGGAAGGTGAGGGATCAGCCCAGAACTACACAGCAGGACCTGGTCAATGACCTGAAGAGAGCTGGGTCCACAGTCTCAAAGAAAACCATTAGTAACACACTACGCCATCATGGATTATAATCCTGCAGCGCACGCAAGGTCCCTCTGCTCAAGCCAGCGCATGTCCAGGCCCGTCTGAAGTTTGCCAATGACCATCTGGATGATCCAGAGGAGGAATGGGAGAAGGTCATGTGGTCTGATGAGACAAAAATAGAGCTTTTTGGTCTAAACTCCACTCGCCTTGTTTGGAGGAAGAAGAAGGATGAGTACAACCCCAAGAACACCATCCCAACCGTGAAGCATGGAGGTGGAAACATCATTCTTTGGGGATGCTTTTCTGCAAAGGGGACAGGACGACTGAACCGTATTGAGGGGAGGATGGATGGGGCCATGTATCGCGAGATCTTTGCCAACAACCTCCTTCCCTCAGTAAGACCATTGAAGATGGGTCGTGGCTGGGTCTTCCAGCATGACAACGACCCGAAACACACAGCCAGGGCAACTAAGGAGTGGCTCTGTAAGAGGCATCTCAAGGTCCTGGAGTGGCCTAGCCAGTCTCCAGACCTGAACCCAATAGAAAATCTTTGGAGGGAGCTGAAAGTCCGTATTGCCCAGCGACAGCCCCAAAAACTTAAGGATCTGGAGAAGGTCTGTATGGAGGAGTGGGCCAAAATCCCTGCTGCAGTGTGTGCAAACCTGGTCAAGACCTACAGGAAACGTATGATCTCTGTAATTGCAAACAAAGGTTTCTGTACCAAATATTAAGTTCTGCTTTTCTGATGTATCAAATACTTATGTCATGCAATAAAATGCAAATTAATTACTTAAAAATCATACAATGTGATTTTATGGATTTTTGTTTTAGATTCCGTCTCTCACAGTTGAAGTGTACCTATGATAAACATTACAGACCTCTACATGCTTTGTAAGTAGGAAAACCTGCAAAATCGGCAGTGTATCAAATACTTGTTCTCCCCACTGTATATCATAACCATTGCACCTTTTCTGGCCATGATGAGTTCATATTCCCGAAGTAGCCAAAAAACAAATTACCATGCGCTCTCATTTAATTGGGCCTATTAGATAGGCTATTATAATTTCAAGTTTTTGCTCTATGCATCCAAAAGGGAGCGTGGTTTATAACATACAGTAGAATTTAACAGGTGAACAGACAGTTTATATTTTGCATTGACGTGTGTAGGCTACCACTGTAAGTAGTCCTACTGTAGTTGTAATTTTTTTCAGAGAAGACAATGTTTTAGAATTTGCGGAAAGTGCAGCATATTTAGGTTCGGAAAGTAAATGCAAAACATGGTAACACTTCCTTTTAAGGGGTCCTTATTGTAATTACACTGTAACAATACTGTAGTTAACTGTAACGACTTATAGTAACAATGTAATAACATGTACCTGGTTGTAATTGCGGTCTGTAATTACAGACGTATAACAACAAATGCTTGTTAACATGCTTAACATGCTATGTTTTCTGAGTGGCGCAGTGGTCTAAGGCACTGCATCGCAGTGCTAACTGTGCCACTAGAGATCCTGGTTCGAATCCAGGCTCTGTCGCAGCCGGCCGCGACCGGGAGACTCATGGGCGGCGCACAATTGGCCCAGCGTCGTCCAGGGTAGGGGAGGGAATGGCCGGCAGGGATGTAGCTCAGTTGATAGAGCATGGCGTTTGCAACGCCAGGGTTGTGGGTTCGGGGGGGCAGTATAAAAAAATAAATATGTATTCGCTCTGGATAAGAGTGTCTGCTAAATGACTAAAATGTAAAATGTAAATGTAATGCTTGTTACAAATGTGCAGGTTTCCACTAAATTCAACAAAAAATGTATGTCGCTCTGGATAAGAGCGTCTGCTAAATGACTAAAATGTAAATGTAATGCTTGTTACAAATGTGCAGGTTTCCACTAAATTCACCAACTTAGTGTTTTGCTTCTTCTCAGCTGCATCCGAGTCATTAACAAATGTGACAAAGGTTGGGATCCCTAGTGGATGTGCTGGGTGTCTGAGAGATTATAGTTTATGTTCAATAGGCTCTAATTAATCATGAATGTGCACTGTTCAAAATATATCTCCAGTCAACGTTGTTGCTAGCAACGTTGTTGCTAGCACTTGCACCTAAAATAAAGCGTACCATCTGGGTTAACTTGGTTGAGTTTACAAAAACAGATGGAATAGGAGTGTCATCCCAGATGAAGAATAAGACACTGTTTCAAAGCACATGTAATGTTTACCTAAGTACAATGTAATTACTAATTGTTACACAGGATTTAGCTAGTTAAAATGAAGTGTATCTTGAGGAGTACTTACTTGTAACTAAACTAATGTGTACTTATACAGTACATTACCCATACTGACAACCTTTCCCTCAATTTAAAGCTTGTGGAAGCGAGATCCAAGTGGGAGAATAAATACACGAGTACACCACAGAGTACATGTAATATCTGAGCAAGTACAATATAATTACTAGGTGTTACACAGGATTTAGCTAGTTATAATTAAGTTTATCTTGAGGGGTACTTACTTGTAATTATAGTGTACCAATAACCAGTGGTGGAAAAAGTACCCAAAATACTCCTTGAGTAAAAGTCTGAAAGTATTTGGTTTTAAATATACTTACACTACCAGTCAAAAGTTTGGACACACCTACTCATTCAATGGTTTTTCTTTATTTTTACATTGTAGAATAATAATGAAGACATCAAAACTATGAAATAACACACTTTTTTGGTTACTACATGATTCCATGTGTCTTATTTCATAGTTCTACAATGTAGAAAATAGTAAAAATAAAGAAAAACCCTTGAATGAGTAGGTGTGTCCAAACTTTTGACTGGTACTGTAAGTATCAACAGTAAAAGTATAAATAATTTCACATTACTTATTTTAAGAAAACCAGACAGCACAATAATAATAAAACAAATATTATGGATAGTCAGGGGCACACTCCAACATAATTTACACACAAAGCATTTGAGTCTGCCAGGTCAGAGGCAGTAGGGATGACCAGGGATGTTGTCTTGATAAGTGTGAAAATGGTGTACTACGTCATCAATTATTTTGTGTGCAATTCCTATGATATGTTGTTACGAATCCAGTTCATACTACAGTATATGTTACACATTTGTTGTGCTTAAGATCCTGGGGTGCCTCTTTAAGTACTGGTACTTTAGTTTACACCACTGCTGATAGCATCCCAACACACCATATTTCAGCCTGCACAAACCCTGTGATATGTGTTTGCCAACTGAGAACCAATCTCCTCATTGACACAACTCTGCTTAGATTGCCAGGTAGTAAGTTCACTTTGGTTGTTTTGTTTACTAGTTTAGCAAGCTGGCTAACGCTATCACTGGCAAGTACTGAGCTAGCCTAGCTAGCTAACTAGTTTGCTATTAATGATGAGTATACATATCTTCATAATCGGTTAAATAGGACAACACGTAGAATTTAAAGCCCTTCTCCAATTTGTTTTTCGGCACTGACATTGTGGCCCGGGCAATTCTGTGGTCAACTTCGGCAACTCCTGAAAGCACCGAGAGAAAAACACCGCCATTTCTACGCACTGAGCGACGACTTCCGGCTGCACCAGAAATAGTGGGTACTGTTGACTAAATACGCAAGTAATGTTCTGCAAAGAGCCTGTAAAGGGCTCTGGATTCTGATTCCCAGGCCAAGCTTTTGTTTCAAATTTATGGAAGCGAATGAGCGCAATGGCAAAAACGGGTTCACAAACGGTTCACATCAACAAAAAAATCCACATCTTAAATCATTTAACGGTGTATTTGACAATGGGTCAATTGCTTTAACCATCAATAAAAATTTTTTAGACACATTAATAAACAGTTATGGTTAAAATTGTGAAATTGTCATTTGTGCTTGCCAAATTGTAAGCTTGGTTGAATCATGGTTTATAAATGGGACTTGTATGTCGCGCGTCACTACTTCACAGGAGAGGCATTTGAACGTAAACATTTATTTTTCTCAAAATGCATTTTTTGGCACAAATGCCTTCTGAAACATGTGAACTTTCATGTGCCTTAATAATAAATTTGTATGCCATCTGTAAATACAAATCAAAAATTTAAATTACGAGCCTAGTTGGTTTATCCACGGGAAAAGATAGGAACCTTCCCGCTAGCCATGATTGGCTGAGATAATGGATGGGCTGGACATGCCGAGAGAGAGTTCAGATTGTAGCAGGCTTCTGTCTAACATGAGCTGCTCAGTATGTATAGGTAATCCTTTCTAACATAGCTTTTTTGAAAGACATCACGAAGAACTGCATAAGTGTTGCCAATGTTCTCCACTTTCTGGAGGACTGAGTTTTAAAATCAGTGGAATGCCCGGTGGAAGCAGAGCATGATAGCTAAGGAGATGGAGAAAATTCTGGCGTTTGATTGCAAATAATGAAAGAGAACACACAGAAGAAGGCTGTTGTATAAAACACCTGTCTCCGGATTACATCTTCAAACTACCCAGCAAACAAATGGCCAGCAGGCCAGTAGCGGTCCACCGGTGGCGTTTTGCTCATCGTTTTTCCAGCGGACCACCAGCGGCAGCCGCCACTTTTCCGACAGAGGTCCGCTACTGGGCCGCTGGTTCATAATACAGTGGGGGAAAAAAGTATTTAGTCAGCCACCAATTGTGCAAGTTCTCCCACTTAAAAATATGAGAGAGGCCTGTAATTTTCATCATAGGTACACGTCAACTATGACAGACAAATTGAGAGAAAAAATTTCCAGAAAATCACATTGTAGGATTTTTAATGAATTTATTTGCAAATTATGGTGGAAAATAAGTATTTGGTCACCTACAAACAAGCAAGATTTCTGGCTCTCACAGACCTGTAACTTCTTCTTTAAGAGGCTCCTCTGTCCTCCACTCGTTACCTGTATTAATTGCACCTGTTTGAACTTGTTATCAGTATAAAAGACACCTGTCCACAACCTCAAACAGTCACACTCCAAACTCCACTATGGCCAAGACCAAAGAGCTGTCAAAGGACACCAGAAACAAAATTGTAGATCTGCACCAGGCTGTGAAGACTGAATCTGCAATAGGTAAGCAGCTTGGTTTGAAGAAATCAACTGTGGGAGCAATTATTAGGAAATGGAAGACATACAAGACCACTGATAATCTCCCTCGATCTGGGGCTCCACGCAAGATCTCACCCCGTGGGGTCAAAATGATCACAAGAACGGTGAGCAAAATCCCAGAACCACACGGGGGACCTAGTGAATGACCTGCAGAGAGCTGGGACCAAAGTAACAAAGCCTACCATCAGTAACACACTACGCCGCCAGGGACTCAAATCCTGCAGCGCAAGACGTGTCCCCCTGCTTAAGCCAGTACATGTCCAGGCCCGTCTGAAGTTTGCTAGAGTGCATTTGGATGATCCAGAAGAGGATTGGGAGAATGTCATATGGTCAGATGAAACCAAAATATAACTTTTTGGTAAAACTCAACTCGTCGTGTTTGGAGGACAAAGAATGCTGAGTTGCATCCAAAGAACACCATACCTACTGTGAAGCATGGGGGTGGAAACATCATGCTTTGGGGCTGTTTTTTCTGCAAAGGGACCAGGACGACTGATCCGTGTAAAGGAAAGAATGAATGGGGCCATGTATCGTGAGATTTTGAGTGAAAACCTCCTTCCATCAGCAAGGGCATTGAAGATGAAACGTGGCTGGGTCTTTCAGCATGACAATGATCCCAAACACACCGCCCGGGCAACGAAGGAGTGGCTTCGTAAGAAGCATTTCAAGGTCCTGGAGTGGCCTAGCCAGTCTCCAGATCTCAACCCCATAGAAAATCTTTGGAGGGAGTTGAAAGTCCGTGTTGCCCAGCGACAGCCCCAAAACATCACTGCTCTAGAGGAGATCTGCATGGAGGAATGGGCCAAAATACCAGCAACAGTGTGTGAAAACCTTGTGAAGACTTACAGAAAACGTTTGACTTGTGTCATTGCCAACAAAGGGTATATAACAAAGTATTGAGAAACTTTTGTTATTGACCAAATACTTATTTCCCACCATAATTTGCAAATCAATTCATAAAAAATCCTACAATGTGATTTTCTGGATTTTTTCCCCTCATTTTGTCTGTCATAGTTGACGTGTACCTATGATGAAAATTACAGGCCTCTCTCATCTTTTTAAGTGGGAGAACTTGCACAATTGGTGGCTGACTAAATACTTTTTTTCCCCACTGTAAGTATTTGTTGGCGGTCCACGATCGGTCCACCGTTCATATTATCAGTTTCTTTCCACACAGTAATGAATCCAAAATAATGTACACCACTCTCAATAATCGTTGCAAATTTATTGTAAAACACATTACAATACAAAAAAACATACGTTGAATACATGGTAACAATGAATGAGCATTTTATAAATTTTATTTAAAAAATGTGTAAGTATTATACAATTAGTAATAATAATAAAATAAATATATAGATTTAGGCTTTCAAATTGTTATTACAGAAAATAATGAGTATGTACAGTACAATACAATATACACAGACAAACAGAACATTTGGCCTGTCTTTCTTTCCTACCCCCTTCTCTGTCAGCTGCTCCCTTCAGAAATGTTGTGACCACCTCATGGAGGTTCCCCTCTGTTGCCTCTTTTGTAGAGGGGTTCTTTCTTATCACTCCTGAAACCACAGAACAATTCTTATTGTCACGCCCTGGCTCTGGGGACTCTGTTATGTTGAGCCAGGGTGTGTAGAGTCTATGTTTTGTGTTTCTATGTTCAGGATCTAGTGGATGTGTTTCTATGTTGGCCGGGGTGGTTCTCAATCAGAGGCAACGTGAATCAGCTGTTGCTTGTTGTCTCTGATTGGGAACCATACTTAGGTAGTCGTTTGGCATTTGTGTGGTGTGGTATCTTGTTCCGTGTTGGTTTGTGTATGTACCCAAGGGCTTCACGTATCGTTTTGTTGTTTTTGTTAGTGTGGTGAAAGATAAATAAAAGATGTTCGCATTCCACGCTGCGCATTGGCCCGTTTCTTCAAATGACGATCGTGACACTTATCAATATTTGTTTTTCATGAACGAACAAGGTCAAGAACTATTTAAACACATCACGCTTCAAATTCAAAACTGTCTCCAGGTTTAATCAAAGATATCTATATTACCAGAAAGTGAATTCATAGACTAATAAAAACTTACTGTGAACAATGCTTTTTAAAGCTAACTGCCTGAAAGAGATCTTATGTCCCAAGCCGGTCCAGTTACAAAGCCTGGACAGGTCGTTGGAGAAAAGGCAGGCAAACATCCTCCTTACTGAGTCTTTGACGGACTTGCCCCCTTTAGCAGCCAAAAACCTCACCTGTAAAATAAATGTTCCATAGTTAGTGGTCTATAGAGCAGTGAACCATACAGAAACTACAGGTCTAAAGTCCCTCCAAAGAAAAGCAGTAGGGAGCTCTTCCGAGTCACAGACTTCATACGCACCCAATTACTTAACATGTACAATACCCCCAAGAGTCTGCGCTTAATTTAATCCCATAGACAGAGCCCTAAGGATGATAAAAAGTGTCGTTGTCCAAAAACCTCTGGTGTTAACTGTATGTAGTGTGATACCATGTTCTTGCCAATTATCAATTTCTCCTGAAGCTCCTCATTCCCAGCAAGCCGATGTTCAAGCTCCTCCAGCATCAGCCTGTCCTTCAGAGGAAGCACAATGTCCTCTGGCAGAACCATGTCCCCATGAGACCCATTGGTCAGTTGCATTAAGAGGTTCCTGTTTACTGTGGTCTGGTATTGCAACTCTCTGACATCCTCTGCCAATTTCCTCAGGTGCTGAAGAATCAGCCGGTCGAAATCTTAACATATGACAGTGGGCAAGTAATAAACTTTGGAAACCTATTCCTTTCGAATGACAAGATAAAAGCTCTATGAAAACAGGTTTGATTCTGAGTTATGGAACGCATGGGCCAAACATGCACAACCAATGCTGACACTGTAAGCCAGTGTAAGCCAGTGTCATTTACAGTAAAAAAATAAAATAAAATTTAAGATCAACATTGTATAACATTCCACTTTATGTAATTATGGAGCCCCTCACACTACAACTAAGTAGCACATATTGCAGTTACCTTCAGACTGACGAGCAGCAGGGCCCAGTGATGAAGAGGATTGAGCTGTTTGAGATGAGAATTTTCAAAATAACTACCTAAGAATGCAGCTAATAAGAATACGTCTTATTTTTATTTGAATTTATCTTTACAGAATTGCTGCTGGTAGTAGCCAGACTTTGCTTTTCTAATAGGCTGTATGCAGTAACAAGTGTACAGTGGAATACTTTAAATTACCGTGGACTGGTGCCAGAAAATCTTATGAAGAAGAGGCACGGGAACAGGGTCGTGATGATTCTGTTGCAAATTGAGCACAATACACAAATGTAGAATTTCAGTTAAAGTAAGTAGCGCCCACATCTCAACTGGGGAAAAGTATCCAGAAAAGTATTCAGATTCAGTGACTTGGCTAGATATTCCCAAAGGGAAACCACTTTCGCAAAGGCAAAGGGAAACCCCCTTTGCAACAATGTTTCCCACAAACTGCAACTGGCCGTATGTAGTAGCATTACTAGCGCTAAAATAGCGGAAGTTAGCTACTGCTGGAGGAATGAAGCACATGCAATCTTAATCAGTCAACTGACGTGTTTCACAAGAGAACACATGGAGTGAACAAGACAATTAACGTTACATTTTCTGTCACATTTCTCCGTTATTTCTATATCTTACTTGTTAAAATTTGTTTGAATTAAATCTAACAAATTATTTGTGTTGAACATCGTTGCATGAAAGCAATAATTATAGTGAAACACACCTGTGGTAACTTGCTGACAGAAGATTTTTTTATTTTTTTTATTTTTTAAAGATTAACATTGTAGAGCATTTCTCCCTTTACACCTCAGATAATATAATGGGCAAGATCTGGTACCTTCAGACTGGTGAGCAGCTGGCCCCTGTGACGAAGAGGACTGAGGACCTGTTCAGATCAAATTTAGGATTTCGCCTAGGAATGACAGCAAGCATGAAGTTTTCAGAGTAGTAGTGTAGTGTTTAGATTCCTTTTATTTCAAACTCTAAATCTTACTTTCTCTTTCTTTGGTGAGACTCTGGCACTGTTTCCAGGCTTGAGCCTTTTTCTGCCCGAACCAAGCACTCATGGGCTTTCTCATATGAATCTGAAAACATCACGAAACAGGAGCTTATCAGTTCATCTGTAAATGTCTGCAAATGAGACATTTAGTATCTTAATATTCAGTTAAAGTACTTACTCTTTGCCTTCAGTAATTGAATTGAATACACCTCCCATGTATCAATGTCCGGCCGTTCGTGCGACATCACTGCCTTCCTTAATCTGGACCCTTACAAATCATCTGGGCTAGACAATCTGGACCCTTTCTTTCTAAAAATAGCCGCCGAAATTGTCGCAACCCCTATTACTAGCCTGTTCAACCTCTCTTTCGTAACGTCTGAGATCCGCAGAGATTGGAAAGGGGTGACACTCTAGATCCAAACTGTTACAGACCTATATCCATCCTGCCCTGCCTTTCGAAAGTTTTTGAAAGCCAAGTTAACAAACAGATCACCGACCATTTCGAATCCCACCGTACCTTCTCCTCTATGCAATCCGGTTTACGAGCTGGTCATGGGTGCACCTCAGCCACGCTCAAGGTCCTAAACGATATTATAACCGTGATCGATAATAGACAGTACTGTGCAGCCGTCTTCATCGACCTGGCCAAGGCTTTCGACTCTGTCAACCACCGCATTCTTATTGGCAGACTAAATAGCCTTGGTTTCTCAAATGACTGCCTCGCCTGGTTCACCAACTACTTCTCAGATAGAGTTCAATGTGTCAAATCGGAGGGCCTGTTGTCTGGATCTATGGCAGTCTCTATGGGGGTGCCACAGGGTTCAATTCTTGGGCCGACTCTTTTTTCTGTGTATATCAATGATGTCGCTCTTGCTGCTGGTGACTCTCAGATCCACCTCTACGCAGACGACACCATTTTGTATACATCTGGCCCTTCATTGGACACTGTGTTAACAAACCTCCAAACGAGCTTCAATACCATACAACACTCCTTCTGTAGCCTCCAACTGCTCTTAAACACTAGTAAAACTAAATGCATGCTCTTCAATCGAACGCTGCTGGCACCCACCCACCCGACTAGAATCACTGCTCTCGACGGGTCTGACCTATAGTATGTGGACAACTACTAATACCATGTTGTCTGGTTAGACTGTAAACTCTCCTTCCAGACTCACATTAAGCATCTCCAATCCAAAGTTAAATCTAGAATCGGCTTCCTATTTCACAACAAAGCCTCCTTCACTCATGCTGCCAAACATGCCCTCGTTAAACTGACTATCCTACCGATCCTTGACTTCGGCGATGTCATTTACAAAATAGCCTCCAACACTCTACTCAGCAAATTGGATGTAGTCTATCACAGTGCCATCCGTTTTGTCACCAAAGCCCCATATACTACCCACCACTGTGACCTGTACGCTCTTGTTGGCTGGTCCTCACTACATATTTGTCGCCAAACCCACTGGCTCTAGGCCATCTATAAATCACTGCTAGGCAAATCCCTGCCTTATCTTAGCTCATTGGTCACCATAGCAACACCCACTCGTAGTATGCGCTCCAGCAGGTATATCTCACTGGTCATCCCCAAAGCCAACACCTCCTTTGGCCGCCTTTCCTTCCAGTTCTCTGCTGCCAATGACTGGAACGAACTGCACAAATCTCTGAAGCTGGAGACTCTCATCTCCCTCACTAACTTTAAGCATCAGTTGTCAGAGCACCTTACCGATCACTGCACCTGTACACAGCCCATCTGAAATTAGCCCACCCAACTACCTCATCCCCATATTGTTATTTATTTTGCTCATTTGCACCCCAGTATCTCTATTTGCACATCATCACTTGCACATCTATCATTCCAGTGTTAATACTAATTGTAATTATTTTGCCCTATGGCCTATTTATTGCCTTACCTCCATAACTTGCTACATTTGCACACACTGTATATATATTTTCTGTTGTATTTTTGACTTTATGTTTTGTTTTACCCCATATGTAACTCTGTGTTGTTGTTTTTATCGCACTGCTTTGCTTTATCTTGGCCAGGTCGCAGTTGTAAATGAGAACTTGTTCTCAACTGGCTTACCTGGTTAAATAAAGGTGAAAAAATAAAATAATAAAAACTCTCTTGACTCTTGTATGGAGGCCAATAACATTTGTCCTTGGTGCACCAGGTTTTTGAGATGACAGCTAAACTGTCATCTTCGTTCAGGAAATAAACCACAGCAAACATAGTACTGTGAACAAAAAAGCAAATGAGGGCACTCAGATTAGTTTACATTTCACAATAGTAACATCTAATTGTAGGAGTTTAAGAAAATCCCTTCAATTAAATAGTCCTGTGTAGCTCAGTTGGTAGAGCATGGCGTTTGCAACGCCAGGGTTGTGGGTTCGATTCCCACGGGGGGCCAGTATGAAAATGTATGCACTCACTAACTGTAAGTCGCTCTGAATAAGAGCATCTGCTAAAATGTAAACAATTAATTTTCTGTAATGTCTTTTCCTGACAATTTACCTTGAAAAGAGATAACGGGAAAACAGAAACAAATAATACTGGTGCTTTGCATCTTACAAATGGAGTAATGGCATCCCACCAAAGCCCTCTTTGCACGAGAGTAGAACATACCTCCGAAGCACATTTGGGGCTCGAGTGAAAAAAAGTTCATCCTTCAATCCAGAGAGATGGAAAATATCAAGCAGTGATGATGGCAGGGGATATGCGAAAAGGTCTGTCTTGTTCCTAAATGTTTTGTACACAATCAAAGTGTCTCCATGTTCCTCAACCAGCAGGTTTTGCACTAGGACAACCTCCTTGTTCCTCAACTGGACACAGTTATTCCCAGTGGACATCTGCATGGAGAAGTGAGTGAACTGCATTTTTTATACTGCTCTTTCACTGTTAGACCATTTGGGACTGGGCCATTGTCATGCTGCTTTTGTAGTGTTTTCTCTGCATCTGACTGTGTTGCTCTCATGGCCTCTCTTTCTGACAGCCTCCGTATAACCTGCTCTAAAGGCTTGTTTGGTTTTCTTATCATTCTTTTTAACTGGCCAAGAAAATTCTTGAAGGGGAAGCAAGAGATATTGTCAAGAACACCAAATGCTTGTGCTTCATGTCTGAGATGGGTTAGGCAATACATGTTATATGTTATGTTTTCCTTCCCATACAGGCAGCTGCAGTGGTCCACAAACAAAACCAGGAGGTTTCCAGCATAGTCTGTGTGGTCTGCACACAAGGATACACTTAGGAAGATGGTCATGGCAACTGCAAGCAACATGACGTTTTCATACATCACCCTTGGAATATTCCCTTTTAAACAGTGTACAAGAGAAATGTACGGAACTCAGTTGCCTTCCAACGGTCAGACTCATTCAGTGATCTAGGTTTTCTGTTGTTTCTGATGGAGTGTGAGGTCAGTCAGCTGTGAAGATACATTTCTGACAACAGCTGGACCTAAACGTGTTTTCAGTGGCCCTTTCTGCCATTGAATTATCTGTTTCCGTGTAACTCCCAAACAAACCAGGTGCATGTAGTCAAGAGGAAACGGTGTCACCGAACCAATTGATAATGATACTAAAGGTGTTGTCCCACTGTAATGAGAGTCATTAGTCAAATCATCAAAAGTGTAGTGGTTGGACCTCAGAGGGGCTGTTGTTTCTGGGAAGGTCATATAATTCAGGTAGTAGACTCCCCTTTGACAGCATTTGTCACAGCCATAGTAGCCATTGTGACCTTTTGCATTTCTGACAAAGGCCCTTACTGGTGCGTCACAAGTAATGGACTTGAAGATTTCTGTCTCCAAAAAAACCACCTTCAGTTTCCAGCTGCTGCATTTCCTCAACAAAGTCATGCAAGAAATCAAGACTGGTTGATTTCTTCTCCTCAAAGAACATCACAATGACATAAGGTGACTTGTTTGTCTGGACCACGCCTTTGTAGATTTCTACTAGTCCTAAAATAGGCCAGAATTGAGCATTTGAGCTCTTGTATAGAGGAAGGCAACATCTGTTCATACAAGGTTGTCTGAGTCAGTGTCCCTCCAAATCTCGTTAACCCCACCCTCACTACCACTTATTGTACAAACATCAGCTGGCTCAACCCTACTATTTGACTCCTGCGTTGGAAGAGCCACTTGCACAAAATTGCTCATGCCATAACAATCATGCCTCTCTTCCCTTTCCACAGATCCTGACTTTAGTTTTTGCAAATCTTGTGCAACTCCCCTTTGAATTTTTCTATGTTTACTCCAGTAACTGGACATTCCACCTTGCCCGTCATCCCGGGACGGCCTCCGAGAGGGACAAGGTGGCCTTGGGGATCTCGGTGCTGACAGGCCGGGCTCTGGAGTGGGTGCACGCCGTCTGGGAGAAGGACGGTCCAGAAGTGCAGTCCTATGAGCGCTTCACCCAACTCTTCCGTGCCGTCTTTGACCACCCAACAGAGGGCCAAGAGGGAGGTGAGCATCTCCTCCGTCTACGCCAGCGTCGGAGTACGCTCTGGATTTCCGAACGGTGGCTGTGTACACTGGCTGGAACGACCAGGCCCTGTTGACAGTTTTCCGCAGCGGGCTACAGGCGGACGTCCAGACCGAGCCGGCCTGTCGCAATGAGGACCTTACGCTGGACCAGCTCATCGCCATGGCTATCCACCTGGATAATCTCCTGCGTGCCCGTCGTCGCCCATCCCGGGGGTTCGGGTCTCTCCCAGGAACCTCCAGCGAGACTGAGCCCATGGAAGTGGGCACGACGCACCTTCCACCTGCGGAATGTCAACGGCGCCGTCAACAGGGTCTCTGCTCCTACTGCGGGGAGTCGGACCACCCCTGGAACACCTGTCCCAGAAAGTGAACCAGGCGAGGAAGCGACAGGCCGAGGAGCGCTCCTGCACCTTCCCAGGTAGGCGTGGACGTACCTTTCTCCTCTCTGTGCATCCAGCCCGTCCTCCTCCCTGTCACCTTCCCTGACTATCCTGGTCCCCCACTGAGTCCTGCCCTAGTGGACTCAGGTGCTGCAGGCAATTTCCTAGACCGGTCAGTGGCCTTATCATTACGCATTCCTTTAGTCCCTTTACAACCCCCTATCCATGCCCTAGACAACCGTCCCCTAGGAACAGGACTGGTGCGCCAGACCAAGATTTCCATTTCCCTCACAGTTAATCACAACCACCATGAACGCATCACTTTCCTCATCTTAGACTCTCCTGCACACCCCGTAGTTTTATGTTTCCCCTGCCTACAGTTGCATAACCCCAGTATATCGTGGACAGAGAGGAGGTTGTTGGGTTCGTCGTAGGAGTGTCAGGGGAGGTGTCTTTCTGTGTCAATCTGTGCCACCACCGTGGAAAGTCCGGACCAGGCCACCCACGTCCCTATCCCGGAGGAATACCGGGACCTAAAGGGGGCCTTGGTGACACCCATTATTCCCCTGTCCCGCATTGTGGCTCCTGTCCTGTGGAATGTGGATGCGGACATCCGTAGAGCCCTGCGACAGGAGCCCTCACCTGCCCACTGTCCCGAGGGGCGTATCTACATGCCATCTGATATGCGGGATCGTCTCCTCGCCTGGGCACACATAGCACTGTGTCGGGGCACCCGGGTATAGCCCGTACTATCGACTGTCTCTCCGTCAAGTACTGGTGGCTGACCTTGGCCCGGGACCTCCGGGTTTACGTCTCTTCCTGCACCACCTGCGCACAGAGCAATACACCGAGACACCTCCCCTATGGCAAACTCCACCCGCTGCCGGTTCCACAACGACCCTGGGGACATCTCTCCGTGGACTTTGTCACAGACCTTCCCCCCTCGGAGGGGCACACCACCGTCCTGGTCGTTGTGAACGGGTTTTCCAAAGCCTGTCGTTTGATTCCTCTGCCTGGTCTCTCTGCGGACATGGAGACTGCGGAGGCTCTCTTCTCTCACGTCTTCCGGCACTACAGGATCCCGGAGGACATTGTGTCTGACCGTGGTCCTCAGTTCACCTCCCGTGTCTGGAAGGCCTTCATGGAATAACTGGGGGTCACGGTCAGCCTCACCTCCGGGTACCATCCCCAATCAAATGGGCAGGTGGAAAGGGTAGATCAGGAACTGGGTAGGTACCTTCGTAGTTACTGTCAGGACTGGCCAGGGGAGTGGGCTGCGTTTCTGCCTTTGGCAGAATACGCACAAAACTCCCTCCGTCACTCCTCCACTAACCTCACACCCTTTCAGTGTGTTCTAGGCTATCAGCCGGCCCTGACACCCTGGCACCGGAGTCAGATCGAGGCTCCTGCGGTGGACGATTGGTTCCGGTGTGCCGAGGAGGTATGGAACACAGCGCACACCCATCTCCAGCACGTCGTCCTCCGGCAGAAGGTGCAGGCCGATCGTCACCACAGTGTGGCCCCGGTCTTTCACCCCGGTGACAGGGTCTGGCTTTCTACAAAGGACCTGCCCCTCCGCCTGCCCTGCCGGAAGCTGAGCCCATGGTTTGTGGGGCCGTTCAAAGTCCTGTCATGACTCTCATGTCATGGTCCCACGTGAGAAGCCCAAGATCAGAGTACAGAGAAGCAACAGTCTACAGATCTCCCTCTCTCTCTCCCGTAGTCATTTTTATGAACACAGGATTGATTGATGTGGGGGGTTTTATGACCCTTCGTGCCTTTCCTAAATGGTTTGCAACAAACGACTCCTTGTTGGTCCCTGGTATTGAATGTCTCTGTGTTACAGGGACAGATTGCCGCCAAAACCTTTTTCTTCAAAAGATTGGACGTTGGAACGTTCTTTCTGACGTCTAAGTGGTTGGAATGGTTGGTGGGGCTCTAAAGAATAATCATGTCATATTGTTTATTGTTTTGTGATGTCATTAAGGATGGTATTACTAAATAACTGTATCTCTGGAAGTTTACACATTTCAGTTATCAGGTTTGCATCTAAATGTTGTATAAAATATATGATTAAGTATGAGAATACGTTTGTGAAGATAGCAATGTGATTTTAACCTTTTAAATGAGATAATAGTTTTTCATAGAGACTTTTGCCAGTCAGTAACTTCGCCCAAGTAAGCACAGACATTGGGTCAGCGTGATGAAATGCCCCTTCTTACCCAAGCATAAAAGCCTTGAAAAACAAATGAACATTAGATCAGCCGACATGCAGCGCGAGCTGAATATGGCAAAAAGGTTTAAACATGTCACAATCGTTCATTAACGAGAAGGACCAAGGCGCAGCGTGATATGCATTCATATTTATTTCCGTACTGAACACACGACAAAAGAACAAAACGAAACGTGAAGTCCAAGGTAGACAAATAACATACCTTTACGGAACAAGATCCCACACAGACTGGTGCCAAAAGGCTGCCTAAGTATGGTCCCCAATCAGAGACAACGAGCTACAGCTGCCTCTGATTGGGAACCACCCTGGCCAACATAGATCTAAACGATCTAGAAACTAAACACAACACGAAATATACACACCCTGACTCAACAAATAACCGTCCCCTGAGTCAGGGCGTGACAGTACCCCCCCCCAAAGGTGCGGACTCCGACCGCGCCACATAAACCTAATAGGGTAGGGGCCGGGTGGGCATTCTGCCTCGGAGGCGGATCCGGCTCCGGGTGTAACCACCACTTACTCTCCACCTCCCCGTTGCGCCCCTGGTCTGGTCTGGAACCGCTGACTGGAGCTGGATCAGGCACCGGTGGAGCGGACTGCTCTGGCTCCGAAGTGGAGCCGCTGACCGGGGCTGGACTGGACCCCGGTGGAGCGGATTGCTCTGGCTCCGGAGTGGAGCAGCTGACCGGTGGAAAAGGCACGGGTCGTGCCGGATTGGACCTGGCTGATGACGGGGAGCAGGAACGGACCGGACCTGGCTGATGACGCGCACCCCTGGCTTGGTGCGGGGAGTAGGAACGGGCCGGACTGTGCTGACAACGCGCACCACTGGCCTGGTGCGGGGAGCAGGAACAGGCCGGACTGGGCTGACGACGCGCACCCCTGGCTTGGTGCGGGGAGCAGGAACGGGCCGGACTGGGCTCGACGCACCAATGGCTTGGTGCGGGAGCAGGAACGGGCCGGACTGGGCTGACGACGCGCACCCCTGGCTTGGTGCGGGGAGCAGGAACGGGCCGGACTGGGCTGACGACGCGCACCCCTGGCTTGGTGCGGGGAGCAGGAACGGGCCGTACTGGGCTGACGATCGCACCACTGGCTTGGTGCGGGGAGCGGGACTGGGTTCCTTCATAAACCCCCGCTCCTTCTGCTGCCTAACCAGCTCCTCTCGCCGTGCCTCTACACTTTCCTTCTGCTCCCTCTGCACCAATGACCCCCTTAATCTGGCGGCCTCCTCTGCTAAACGGCTGAACCGCTCTGTGCGGCCTCCTGCTGCCTCGTCGTCACGGCGTGAGCCCCCCTAAATTTTTTTGGGGCTTGTCTCTCCCCGTGATCATGGCCTCCATCCCTCTTGCCAGACTCTCGCTCATTTCCTCCCAAGTCCATCCTCTCTCCTCATCACGCTGCTTGATCCAGGATTGGTGGGATCTTCTGTCACAATCGTTCATTAACGAGAAGGACCAAGGCGCAGCGTGATATGCATTCATATTTATTTACATACTGAACACACGACAAAAGAACAAAACGAAACGTGAAGTCCAAGGTAGACAAATAACATACCTTTACGGAACAAGATCCCACACAGACTGGTGCCAAAAGGCTGCCTAAGTATGGTCCCCAATCAGAGACAACGAGCTACAGCTGCCTCTGATTGGGAACCACCCTGGCCAACATAGATCTAAACGATCTAGAAACTAAACACAACACGAAATATACACACCCTGACTCAACAAATAACCGTCCCCTGAGTCAGGGCGTGACAGTACCCCCCCCCAAAGGTGCGGACTCCGACCGCGCCACATAAACCTAATAGGGTAGGGGCCGGGTGGGCATTCTGCCTCGGAGGCGGATCCGGCTCCGGGTGTAACCACCACTTACTCTCCACCTCCCCGTTGCGCCCCTGGTCTGGTCTGGAACCGCTGACTGGAGCTGGATCAGGCACCGGTGGAGCGGACTGCTCTGGCTCCGAAGTGGAGCCGCTGACCGGGGCTGGACTGGACCCCGGTGGAGCGGATTGCTCTGGCTCCGGAGTGGAGCAGCTGACCGGTGGAAAAGGCACGGGCCGTGCCGGATTGGACCTGGCTGATGACGGGGAGCAGGAACGGACCGGACCTGGCTGATGACGCGCACCCCTGGCTTGGTGCGGGGAGTAGGAACGGGCCGGACTGTGCTGACAACGCGCACCACTGGCCTGGTGCGGGGAGCAGGAACAGGCCGGACTGGGCTGACGACGCGCACCCCTGGCTTGGTGCGGGGAGCAGGAACGGGCCGGACTGGGCTGACGACGCGCACCAATGGCTTGGTGCGGGGAGCAGGAACGGGCCGGACTGGGCTGACGACGCACACCCCTGGCTTGGTGCGGGGAGCAGGAACGGGCCGGACTGGGCTGACGACGCGCACCCCTGGCTTGGTGCGGGGAGCAGGAACGGGCCGTACTGGGCTGACGATGCGCACCACTGGCTTGGTGCGGGGAGCGGGACTGGGTTCCTTCATAAACCCCCGCTCCTTCTGCTGCCTAACCAGCTCCTCTCGCCGTGCCTCTACACTTCTGCTCCCTCTGCACCAATGACCCCCTTAATCTGGCGGCCTCCTCTGCTAAACGGCTGAACCGCTCTATTGCGGCCTCCTGCTGCCTCGTCGTCCACGGCGTGAGCCCCCCCCTAAATTTTTTTGGGGCTTGTCTCTCCCCCGTGATCATGGCCTCCATCCCTCTTGCCAGACTCTCGCTCATTTCCTCCCAAGTCCATCCTCTCTCCTCATCACGCTGCTTGATCCAGGATTGGTGGGATCTTCTGTCACAATCGTTCATTAACGAGAAGGACCAAGGCGCAGCGTGATATGCATTCATATTTATTTACATACTGAACACACGACAAAAGAACAAAACGAAACGTGAAGTCCAAGGTAGACAAATAACATACCTTTACGGAACAAGATCCCACACAGACTGGTGCCAAAAGGCTGCCTAAGTATGGTCCCCAATCAGAGACAACGAGCTACAGCTGCCTCTGATTGGGAACCACCCTGGCCAACATAGATCTAAACGATCTAGAAACTAAACATAACACGAAATATACACACCCTGACTCAACAAATAACCGTCCCTGAGTCAGGGCGTGACAAAACACTACAGACCAGGAAGCCCCACGGCTTAAAATGGTTGACACTCTACAGATCAGCAGACGTGAAGCGTGAGCTAAACGTTACAAAATGGTTAGAACAGAAAGACCAGAAAACGTGAGACGGTAGTCCATACGTTTGAAATGGTGAAACTCTGAAACTCTCAACCTCTACACAAGGTGAAGAAGAAGACCACGCGCTGGACCTTATCATATCAGTCTGCAGCTGGCATGTATAGTCGTCTAGAGAACTTTCACTAAAGACATGAGTTGGGAAGGACAATCCCTCTCCGACCACTGTTGGTACATCTGAAGTATCTATCAAAACAGATCAACTCCACGAACTACAGAGTATGCTGAAGTATCCATTCTAACCACCACTACGACCAGAAACTCTACCAAGGACATTGGGATCTCTGGTGGGCAAACCAGAGTCCTACATCACCAACTCAACTATCGAGGACAGCTACACGTAAATACATGTTGCATTTCTAATCCGAATGAGCGGGTGCTAAGCATTTCTATTTCCATGAGCGTAGTTTACAAATGTCCAATAGGTGAATTCCTTTGTCTCCTTCTTCCCCCCCTCTCTCTGAATCAGCCAACCCTCCTTCTACCCAAGCATTCATGCTATTGTTAGTCCAGTCCACTAGGGACCTGTTTTCATTGTATTACGTTAGTAATCAATAACCTATGTGTGCATGTGTGTTTGTATTCTGTGTTATTATTTAGTTAGTTAGTAAATCCGATCCTCGTTTGTTAAGTCAAATGACACTGCTGGTCCTGCTCACACTGCCCTACCCTATGCTTTGACTTCTTTCTCCCCTCTCTCTCCAGATAAAATCTTGCGACTTGTGACAGCAGGCCGCCCAACAACCTGCCCGCTTGACCCTATCCCCTCCTCTCTTCTCCAGACCATCTCCGGTGACCTTCTCCCTTACCTCACCTCGCTGATCAACTCATCCTAGACCGCTGGCTATGTCCCTTCCGTCTTCAAGAGAGCGAGAGTTGCACCCCTTCTCAAAAAACCAACACTTGATCCCTCTGATGTCAACAACTACAGACCAGTATCCCTTCTTTCTTTTCTCTCCAAAACTATTGAGCGTGCCGTCTTTAGCCAACTCTCTTGCTATCTCTCTCAGAATGACCTTCTTGATCCAAACCAGTCAGGTTTCAAGACTGGTCATTCAACTGAGACTGCTCTTCTCTGTGTCATGGAGGCTCTCCGCACTGCTAAAGCTAACTCTCTCTCCTCTGCTCTTGTCCTTCTAGACCTGTCTGCTGCCTTTGATACTGTGAACCATCAGATCCTCCTCTCCACCCTCTCCGAGCTGGGCATCTCCGGCGCGGCTCACTCTTGGATTGCGTCCTACCTGACAGTTCGCTCCTACCAAGTGGCGTGGCGAGAAGCTGTCTCCGCACCACGTGCTCTCACCACTGGTGTCCCCCAGGGCTCAGTTCTAGGCCCTCTCCTATTCTCGATATACACCAAGTCACTTGGCACTGTCATATCCTCACATGGCCTCTCCTATCATTGCTACGCTGACGACACACAACTAATCTTCTCCTTTCCCCCTTCTGATAACCAGGTGGCGAATCGCATCTCTGCATGTCTGGCAGACATATCAGTATGGATGACGGATCACCACCTCAAGCTGAACCTCGGCAAGACGGAGCTGCTCTTCCTCCCGGGGAAGGACTGCCCGTTCCATGATCTCGCCATCACGGTTGACAACTCCGTTGTGTCCTCCTCCCAGAGTGCGAAGAGCCTTGGCGTGACCCTGGACAACACCCTGTCGTTCTCCGCTAACATCAAGGCGGTGACCCGATCCTGTAGGTTCATGCTCTACAACATTCGGAGAGTACGACCCTGCCTTACACAGGAAGCGGCACAGGTCCTAATCCAGGCACTTGTCATCTCCCGTCTGGATTACTGCAACTCGCTGTTGGCTGGGCTCCCTGCCTGTGCCATTAAACCCCTACAACTCATCCAGAATGCCGCAGTCCGTCTGGTGTTCAACCTTCCCAAGTTCTCTCACGTCACCCCGCTCCTCCGCACACTCCACTGGCTTCCAGTTGAAGCTGCGCATCTGCTACAAGACCATGGTGCTTGCCTAGCGGAGCTGTGAGGGGAACGGCACCTCCGTACCTTCAGGCTCTGATCAGTCCCTACACCCAAACGAGGGCACTGCGTTCATCCACCTCTGGCCTGCTGGCTCCCTACCTCTGCGGAAGCATAGTTCCCGCTCAGCCCAGTCAAAACTGTTCGCTGCTCTGGCACCCCAATGGTGGAACAAGCTCCTCACGACGCCAGGACAGCGGAGTCACTCACCACCTTCCGGAGACATTTGAAACCCCACCTCTTTAAGGAATACCTGGGATAGGATAAAGTAATCCTTCTACCCCCCCAAAAAAAAAAAAATAAACATTGTAAAGTGGTTATCCCACTGGCTATAAGGTGAATGCACCTATTTGTAAGTCGCTCTGGATAAGAGCGTCTGCTAAATGACGTAAATGTAAATGTAAATGTAAATAAATAATTAAGCCAATTTGTGTATTGCTCATTCATCAATAGGGTTAGGGTTCTTGCAGGTTCAAGGACTATGCGACGTTCAGAATGAGACTGATAAGAGGTAATTATTTAATAAGTGACTGTTATCGATATATAACATATATCTTCTAAGAGTTTTATTCGGGAGATGGTAACTCGTTAAACAACTTCTTCCGTGGTGCCCCAAATTCCTAATGAGTTAATTGTTACATGATTAATTTAATAGAGTGACAATTAAACATAGTTAGTCGATTCGATAAATAACAGTCACCATATTAATATAAGTCACGTCACGGCAGTCCTGAGGAGAATCAATGAGGTGACGTACAGATTACAGCTCCCCGTCAATTACCGTATCTCACCCTCATTTCATCTATCTCTCCTCAGGCTGGTGGCAGCTGGTCCCTTGGCCAGCCATCGCTTTGGCTCCCCCTCCTGTCCAGCTCAGGCGTTCAGCGTCGCCGGCCTTCTAGCTGCTGCCGAAACTGCTGCTGGCAAACGCCCTTCAGTCATCAACCCCGGACTTGTCTCGTCATCATTACACACACCTGGTTCCAATCCCCACTCTATCACTGTATATATACTCCCTCTGTCATTTGTCTTTGTATATGTTGCTTGTTTTCCTGAGAGGAATCTCTCCTACTATGTCCTGAGTACTTTATATTTTGCACTGTGGGTTTTGTCCCGCTTTAAGCTATGGTGGCTATGGTGCTTTAATAAATGCAGTAGTTCTAAACCTGCGACTGCCTCCTGCCTACTCCTCTCTACACTTGTGACACGAAGAGCTATGCTAGAATTGTATAAACGTGATGAGGACGCCTATGTGCAGCTGGATGAGAGCTACAGCTAGCTTAGAGGTAAGTTAGAATAATTAAGGTACATTTGGTGAGCGAACAGGGCTAGCTAGTTAATTGTAGCAATAATTTTAAGTAACCTAGCTTTAAAGTTGCTCTTTACAATTTAGCCGAGCTAACGTTACAAGGCAGTTCCAACGGCCACTCACGAGACCGCTGCAGCTTGCTAGTTTGTTCTGAAGAACCACTCGCGACCCCGAAGGACCAATGATTAGCTAGCGTAGCTATCTAACTAAGCAAATCGCTTGACTATTTAAAAATAAACTTTTAGCTGGTTACTGTTTGTAACTTGACAATGTTAACTTTCTGGCTCCCTTTATTGTTCGTGTTACTGGACAACTGTAGGGCACTTTTATTGTCCATGTAACGTTAATTGCCCAAACCTAAAGTTGTCTGCCAACTTAGCTAACGTTATGTTAGCTAGTCTAATGTTAGTGTCCGTCAACTAACTTGAAGTCCCTAACGTTAACCCTGAAGGCGTTATTGACACATAAAAGTTCCTAGGGCCCTTGTTAACATTAACCTTAGCCATACTGTTTGTCATGATATAACATATCAAACAATAACTGTAACTTAAACGTTCTTTAATTTCTCATATAACTTACATACATTTTTAGGTAACATCAACTCACCTTGGCTTTCTACTGGGACCACAGAGACGCCGACTGGGTTTCTATAGAGACAGATGTGTGAGCAAGGGGATCCAGATGATGAGCTGTTCTCTCCAGAGGATTCCACAGGACAACGTTTATATGTGGTACCACACGGACCACACAGCAGATAAGGGGCGCCATTTAATGGTGATTCGCAAACCACACAGAGGGTAAGAGCATCTTTTGAGAATTATGGTGTTGTATACAGTTAGTATGAGTACATTTACTGCTTTATTCCACGAATATAGACGTGTAAACATTGTACGACTTCATGTGAAATTCATGTAAAGCCTTATAGTCATTCCGATACATATTTCGAAGATTGGTATTCCGTTGCGGACCTGCACCCTAATTCTCAAAAGGTTATGAATCACCATTAAAAGGTGCCACTTACCTGCTGTGTGGTACCACATATCCCCAAATAAATGGCATGATTGGTTAACCTTTTGGACCATTTAATGGGGTGTTTTGATCGGTTGTAGGGTTAGTGTTAGCGTGAATTTTTGGATTCTTGACCTTGTCCCTCAGGCTCAAGGGTCAGGTATGACAACTATGATTAATTATTTTAGAGACAGATATCTTGCAGTGAGGGAGGGAAGGAGAGCACAGCTCAGGGAAAAAAATAAGATTTGTCATCGATATATGTTGCTTTGCTGTCCAAGCAGGTTCTAACCATAAGTACAAATCACAAATTGAATTGGTATGTAAAGTGTCAAATCAACACTACATATTGTGTATACCATTACCTGTCATCTTTACATTTCTTAGAATATCATGATGGGGGGGGAAATTCATACGTAAAACAATAATTGTGATGAAAGTCTACGGATCTTTAATTGTGGCATTTCTTCAACAGGACTTCACTGCTGTCTGGTTCCTGAAAGATGTTGATGACATCACTCACCCTCAAGCTCCACTGGCACATGCACCCCACAAATTAGACATGAAACCCTCCTGTCCATCTTCAATACCTTAAGCAACACACACAATGATATTCCCATAGACACGTAGGGTGGTTTGTGCCCATATTCAGTTTAAATGCATTCCCTGGTTGCTCAGGTGGGTGTCTAGAATATAGGGTTGGGGACCGTTCCATCATGATAGAACAATAAATAATACATTAGATGTATACTTTATTTTAAAATGTACATCCCTCATCTGCACAAAATTGAAAGCTCTCTCTCACATCCCCTGCTCACAGACACACATTGGTTCTGGGATATGCAACCATTTCCTTTCTCACTCAACGCCACACTTTTCCAAGGGCATCTAGGAATCTTTTGGTTGTCTGAGAATTTATAGAGCGGCTTTTGATAATCCTGGTCTGAGCAAATTATTTGTTACGATTTCAAAAGTAACAAGATGGTTGTCCGATAGTCCAGGATTATGAGGAAAAATGTTTAGATCCACTATTTATTCCATGGGACAAAACTTGATCCAGGGTATGACTGTGGCAATACGTAGGTTTGGAGACATGTTGGACAAAACCCACTGGGTCGATGATGGCTCCGAAAGCCTTTTGGAGTGGGTCTGTGGACTTTTCCATGTGAATATTGAAGTCACCAGAACATTTTATATTATCTGCCATGACTACGAGGTCCGATAGGAATTCAGGGAACTCAGTGAGGAATGCTGTATATAGCCAAGGAGGCCTGTAAACAGCTATAAAAAGTGATTGAGTAGGCAGCATAGATTTCATGACTAGTTTTTTGTTGTAAATTGAAATTTACTGTCGTAAATGTTAGCAACACCTCCGCCTTTGCGGGATGTGCTGGGGATATGGTCACTAGTGTAACCAGAAGGAGAGGCCTCATTTAACACAGTAAATTCATCAGGCTTGAGCCATGTTTCAGTCAGGTCAATCACATCAAGGTTATGATCAGTGATTAGTTTGACTATGACTGCCTTGGAAGTGAGGGATCTAACATTAAGTAGTCCTATTTTGAGATGTGAGATAGGTAGCACAACCAGTGAATAGGTCAGGTTCCATAGCGCAGGCAGAACAGCAGAAACTGGATCAGCAGCACGACCAGGTGGACTGGGGACGGGGACAGCCAGGAGTCGTCAGGCCAGGTAACACCCAATTATTTATAAATGGAAATCATGGAAATTGTCAGGGGTGCCAAAACTTTTTCATACGACTGTAAATATAGAATTTTTAGAAATAGAATTTTTTTTAAATGCTGGATGTGAGCGATTTAGCAGGTCTTTAGTATAATGTATTGTTTTTAAATGTTTATTTAATATATATTCAATCAAGCCACTTCGATTATTTTATGTTGCCTTGTCACGAATGTCTGTGGAATGCGGTAGGCCAGAGTCAAGTGCAGGACACAGAATGAAATGAAGATCCACTTTACTGAATAGTAAAGAAATACAACCAAAACCTCTAAACACAGGGAGGAGCAAACCCGCTCACAAATGACACTCGTACAAGCAACAAACACGCACACCACACAGTGGACGTGAACAGGTTAAATAGGGAAGACCAAATCACATAATAGGGAACAGGTGCGCAACAACAGACAACAATCAGATGAATATAGAAACATAGATCGGCAGCAGCTAGTACTCCGGTGACGACGAACGCCGAAGCCTGCCCGAGCCAGAAGGAAGGGCAGTCTTCGGCAGAATCCGTGACATGCCTTTATAAATGTTTGCTAAGATGATGTATGTTTTGTTTTGTTACTGTAGTATCGAGTAAACGTTGCTAGTCATTGCTGATAAACAAAGGAGTCTGCTCATACTGAACCTTGATCATAAGTTTATTCATATCACAAGCTTTCAGCATGAGTTACAGGTGTCAAGATCACCCGGAGAGCAACGTCCCAGATTGCAAGGGCTGCTCTAACCTCTTCTTCGTCCAGCATATACTTATAAACAATGCAAAAATATGGGTTGCTCCCTCTGCTGTCCAATCACCTGTCTCCCCTGGGGCGTCACCCTACAAATGGCTATTTTTGAACTAACATAAACATCCCCTCTGGTTCCATTAAGAAAGTCATAATCTTAATACACTACATATCCCCCCTTCGAGACGAACTAAAAGTCTCGAAAACAAACAGAATAGGATTATGACAAGTAACAATTTATCTTATTGAGTATCTTTAACATTAAACCAAAAAAACATTTTTCTCTAGAGTGTAAATACCTTTCTATGAACTATGAACCAATGTTTATGAAGTGTGAATACATTACTATGAAATATGAACAAATCTTTATGGAGTGTGAGAGCGAAAAACTGTCTGGCAACCTTCGTTCCAAATCCATCCATCAATCAAGACAGTAAAATTCTCTCACGGTCCCTCTGCCCCAGGCAACCACCTAGGTACTCCCGATGAATTCATAAATCTTTATCAATGCATTTGAAACTATGATGCAATTAAATACACATGTAAGCCCCTGCAAACAAAATACTATCCAAAAAATATCCACACCAAGGCTGGTCGACCCATCGGACCCTACCGTGGACCTCTATCCCTGCCTAGACTCCCTGTCCCTAAGCATTCACGAAATAAACAAAAACATCTAAGTTCCCCACATGTATTCAATAACATCAAATATCATTCTACAAAAATGTAGACCTAAGAATATGACACAAATGATGTATTACACATGCAAATATGTCTATATTTCATTGCAGACACTGGAATGTAGTCCACTACACTTCATCTCCCCCGTAGTCTCGACTTCCAATGTATTGTTGATGATGGAATCGGAATCTTTCCACACCTTCCTTGTTCCATCTCCTCCAGTCATTCTCCTTTCATATTGTCCCTTCATATTGTCCTTGTTTGAGTATTTCAATCTCCACATATTCCCCCAAATGCTTCTGGAAGAAAAGAAAAGACCAAACAGTATCTTTTGCAAAACAACACTTTCAAATCAAACATCAATATCAACTAAGAATATAAAAATTATATATAAATGATGTATGAATCAATATAAATGATAGAATAATGAACTAGGATAGTGTGATTCATTCATACACTTCCCCTCTTTGATTCATAACATCATACTAAAATCACACCAATATTGGAAAAAATTGAAAAATGATCAAATAATAAAAAGGATATTTATCCATCAATTCTCCATCCAGTCCCACTTGTCCCTCTTCATCCAGATCAGGAACAGTCAACAACATTTACATTTACATTTAAGTCATTTAGCAGACGCTCTTATCCAGAGCGACTTACAAATTGGTGCATTCACCCTATAGCCAGTGGGTTAACCACTTTACAATAATATTTTACCTTTTTTTTTTATTTAATTTTTTGTATTATTATTTATATATATATTTATTTTCATTTTCACACGCCACTTGGTAGGAGCGACCGGTCAGGTAGGACGCAATCCAGGAGTGAGCCGCGCCGGAGATGCCCAGCTCGGAGAGGGTGGAGAGGAGGATCTGATGGTTCACAGTATCAAAGGCAGCAGACAGGTCTAGAAGGACAAGAGCAGAGGAGAGAGAGTTAGCTTTAGCAGTGCGGAGAGCCTCCGTGACACAGAGAAGAGCAGTCTCAGTTGAATGACCAGTCCTGAAACCTGACTGGTTTGGATCAAGAAGGTCATTCTGAGAGAGATAGCAAGAGAGTTGGCTAAAGACGGCACGCTCAATAGTTTTGGAAAGAAAAGAAAGAAGGGATACTGGTCTGTAGTTGTTGACATCAGTGGGATCGAGTGTTGGTTTTTTGAGAAGGGGTGCAACTCTCGCTCTCTTGAAGACGGAAGGGACATGGCCAGCGGTCAAGGATGAGTTGATCAGCGAGGTGAGGTAGGGGAGAAGGTCACCGGAGATGGTCTGGAGAAGAGAGGAGGGGATGAGGTTGTGTTTTCTCTAGCAGGAGGTAAGCTTGAGGTAAGCTTGGCTTCTTATATGGTGTTGAGTAAAGCTTAAACCATGCATTTGATCGTAGGTAGGTAGTTGTAGTTAGGTATTGTAGGTAGTTTATTTAGGTAGTTATTGTAGGTTTCCGTAGGTAATTATTGTAGGTAAGTATTGTTTACGGCGGAGCCCGGAGAAAGCACGAGGCTAGCTAGCTAGCGGGTAGCTACTGGTAACGTTTAACAACGGTGGAGAGTTGTTTCCAATGTTTAATGTGCTAGCTAGCCAACGTTTAATTTTTGCTGCGTTATGAAAGGAACTAGACACGGACACGAATTATCTGTTTGGTATGGCATCATAGTTAGGCATCGTGGGCTGTTGTGGGTAGTTACTGTAGGTTAGCATTGTTTTTCGGCGGTGCCGGGTCTAGCACGAAGCTAGCTAGCTAGCCGTTCTTCAAACAAAGTCAACACAGTGGCCATTGCTAGCTAGCCAACACGACCAGCTAACTGTACTGTAGTAGCTAAATACAATATACTTATGCTAGCTAGCCAACGTTTAATTATTGCTGCGTTATGAAAGGAACTAGTCCTGGACACGAATGATCTGTTTAGTGTGTTAACACACTATTGGTAGTCTGTTGTAACCAAGTATTGGTGCTAAACTGTGTGTTATTGGATGCTAGCATGCTAGTTAGCTATGGTGTCATAGTTAGGCATCGTGGGCTGTTGTGGGTAGTTACTGTAGGTTGGCATTGTCTTCGGTGTAGCACGAGCTAGCTAGCTAGCCGCTTTTTCGAACAGAGTCAACACAGTAGCCATTGTGTGCTGTACTGTGGCAGCTAAATACAATATATTTGTGCTAAGCTAGCCAACGTTTAATTATTGCTGCGTTATGAAAGGAACT
Source organism: Coregonus clupeaformis (assembly GCF_020615455.1). Classification (NCBI taxonomy): domain Eukaryota; kingdom Metazoa; phylum Chordata; class Actinopteri; order Salmoniformes; family Salmonidae; genus Coregonus; species Coregonus clupeaformis. The sequence goes on from NC_059222.1 coordinate 20,803,808, forward strand.
AGACACGGACACGAATTATCTGCTTAGTGTGTTAACACACTATTGGTGGTTTGTTGTGACCAAGTGTTGGTGCTAAACTGTGTGTTATTGGATGCTAGCATGCTAGTTAGCTATGGTGTCATAGTTAGCTAGCTGAATAAAGTGGGTTGAGTCTACTCCTTTAAACATTGAACCGCTGTGGTTCACAACAATTCTGATTTCTAAAGGTGGAAGTTGGGAGAGTTTTTGTTCGGGTGGTTCAGTGAAACAATTATAGTTTCTGAGGTGGAAGTTTTGGTGAGGGAGGCCCTGCTCTCTCTTCTTCCAGATGTTTAGTTCATTTCATTCCGATCTCCTCTGCATTATTGTAGCCATTTGCTACAGCCTGTCAACTATGCCTCTGCCTATCCCTGTTCTCTCCTCTCTGCACAGGCTACACAAACGCCTCACACCGCGTGGCTGCTGCCTCTCTAACCTGGTGGTCCCTGCACGCACCCCACACCTGGAGTTCCAGGTCTCAGGCAGCCTCTGGAACTGCCGTTCTGCTGCCAACAAAGCTGACTTCATCCCAGCCTATGCTAACCTCCAGTCCCTCGACTTCCTGGCGCTGACGGAAACATGGATTACCACTGAAAACACTGCTACTCCTACTGCTCTCTCCTCGTCTGACCATGTGTTCTCGCATACCCCGAGAGCATCTGGTCAGAGGGGTGGTGGCACAGGAATCCTCATCTCTCCCAAGTGGACATTCTCAATTTTTCCCCTAACCCACCTGTCTATCTCCTCATTTGAATTCCACGCTGTCACAGTCACTAGCCCATTTAAGCTTAATATCCTTGTCATCTATCGCCCTCCAGGTTCCCTTGGAGAGTTCATCAATGAGCTTGACGCCTTGATAAGTTCCTTTCCTGAGGATGGCTCACCCCTCACAGTTTTGGGGGATTTCAACCTCCCTATGTCCACATTTGACTCATTTCTCTCTGCCTCCTTCTTTCCACTCCTCTCCTCTTTTGACCTCACCCTCTCACCGTCCCCCCCTACTCACAAGGCAGGCAATACGCTTGACCTCATCTTTACTAGATGCTGCTCTTCTACTAATCTCACTGCAACTCCCCTCCATGTCTCCGACCACTACTTTGTTTCCTTTTCTCTCTCGCTCTCTTCCAACACTACTCACTCTGCCCCTACACAGATGGTAATGCGCCGCCGCAATCTTCGCTCTCTCTCTCCCACTACTCTCTCCTCTTCCATCCTATCATCTCTTTCCTCTGCTCAATCCTTCTCCCGCCAATCTCCTGATTCTGCCTCCTCAACCCTCCTCTCCTCCCTTTCTGCATCCTTTGACTCTCTGTGTCCCCTATCCTCTCGGCCGGCTCGGTCCTCCCCTCCAGCTCCGTGGCTTGATGACTCATTGCGAGCTCACAGAACAGAGCTCCGGGCAGCGGAGCGGAAATGGAAGAAAACTAAACTCCCTGCCGACCTGGCATCTTTTCACTCCCTCCTCTCTACATTTTCTTCATCTGTTTCTGCTGCTAAGGCCACTTTCTACCACTCTAAATTCCAAGCATCTGCCTCTAACCCTAGGAAGCTCTTTTGCCACATTTTCCTCCCTCCTGAATCCTCCCCCCTCCTCTCTCTCTGTGGATGACTTCGTCAACCACTTTGAAAAGAAGGTTGACGACATCCGATCCTCGTTTGTTAAGTCTAATGACACTGCTGGTCCTACTCACACTGCCCTACCCTATGCTTTGACTTCTTTCTCCCCTCTCTCTCCAGATAAAATCCTGCGACTTGTGACTGCAGGCCGCCCAACAACCTGCCCGCTTGACCCCATCCCCTCCTCTCTTCTCCAGACCATCTCCGGTGACCTTCTCCCCTACCTCACCTCGCTGATCAACTCATCCTTGACCGCTGGCCATGTCCCTTCCGTCTTCAAGAGAGCGAGAGTTGCTCCCCTTCTCAAAAAAACCAACACTCGATCCCACTGATGTCAACAACTACAGACCAGTATCCCTTCTTTCTTTTCTTTCCAAAACTATTGAGCGTGCCGTCTTTAGCCAACTCTCTTGCTATCTCTCTCAGAATGACCTTCTTGATCCAAACCAGTCAGGTTTCAGGACTGGTCATTCAACTGAGACTGCTCTTCTCTGTGTCACGGAGGCTCTCCGCACTGCTAAAGCTAACTCTCTCTCCTCTGCTCTTGTCCTTCTAGACCTGTCTGCTGCCTTTGATACTGTGAACCATCAGATCCTCCTCTCCACCCTCTCCGAGCTGGGCATCTCCGGCGCGGCTCACTCCTGGATTGCGTCCTACCTGACCGGTCGCTCCTACCAAGTGGCGTGGCGAGAAGCTGTCTCCGCACCACGTGCTCTCACCACTGGTGTCCCCAGGGCTCAGTTCTAGGCCCTCTCCTTTTCTCCCTATACACCAAGTCACTTGGCTCTGTCATATCCTCACATGGCCTCTCCTATCATTGCTACGCTGACGATACACAACTAATCTTCTCCTTTCCCCCTTCTGATAACCAGGTGGCGAATCGCATCTCTGCATGTCTGGCAGACATATCAGTATGGATGACGGATCACCACCTCAAGCTGAACCCTGGCAAGACGGAGCTGCTCTTCCTCCCGGGGAAGGACTGCCCGTTCCATGATCTCGCCATCACGGTTGACAACTCCGTTGTGTCCTCCTCCCAGAGTGCGAAGAGCCTTGGCGTGACCCTGGACAACACCCTGTCGTTCTCCGCTAACATCAAGGCGGTGACCCGCTCCTGCAGGTTCATGCTCTACAACATTCGAAGAGTACGACCCTGCCTTACACAGGAAGCGGCACAGGTCCTAATCCAGGCACTTGTCATCTCCCGTCTGGATTACTGCAACTCGCTGTTGGCTGGCCTCCTGCCTGTGCCATTAAACCCCTACAACTCATCCAGAACGCCGCAGCCCGTCTGGTGTTCAACCTTCCCAAGTTCTCTCACGTCACCCCCCTCCTCCGCACACTCCACTGGCTTCCAGTTGAGCTCGCATCCGTTACAAGACCATGGTGCTTGCCTATGGAGCAGTGAGGGGAACGGCACCTCTGTACCTTCGGGCTCTGATCAGTCCCTACACCCAAACGAGGGCATTGCGTTCATCCACCTCTGGCCTGCTGGCTCCCCTTCCTCTGCGGAAGCATAGTTCCCGCTCAGCCCAGTCAAAACTGTTCGCTGCTCTGGCACCCCAATGGTGGAACAAGCTCCCTCACTCCGCCAGGACAGCGGAGTCACTCACCACCTTCCGGAGACATTTGAAACCCCACCTCTTTAAGGAATACCTGGGATAGGATAAAGTAATCCTTCTACCCCCCCCCAAAAAAAATTGTAAAGTGGTTATCCCACTGGCTATAGGGTGAATGCACCAATTTGTGAGTCGCTCTGGATAAGAGCGTCTGCTAAATGACGTAAATGTGCCCTTGAGCAAGGCACTTAACCCTAATTGCTCCTGTAAGTCGCTCTGGATAAGAGCGTCTGCTAAATGACTAAAATGTAAAAATGTAAATGTCAAGCGGGCAGGTTGTTGGGCGGCCTGCAGTCACTAGTCGCAAGATTTTATCTGGAGAGAGAGGGGAGAAAGAAGTCAAAGCATAGGGTAGGGCAGTGTGAGCAGGACCAGCAGTGTCATTAGACTTAACAAACGAGGATCGGATGTCGTCAACCTTCTTTTCAAGTGTTGTCTCCAGGCATCACTACTCCAACCTATCTCAATATCATAGCTTTCTCAAAGGTCAGTAACAAATTACAAACATCACACACAGTGCTATCAAAGCTGCTATTAAAATCTGAACCATTACTGCTCCTACTGGGCCTAACTGATCTTGCAACCAAGACTTCGCTGACCATCCAGCTCCTTCAGATCTACCAAACGCATCCCTTATATATTTCAACGCATAGTGATACTATCTGAACTATCTGGAATCAAAGTATAGCTAATATTATCAATATGATCTGCCAAAAATGTTACACCATACCATGGAAAAAGTCCCCCCTTCTCTCTTAGACTTATCCTCCAATGATAGGCTTCAAGACTATGAAATGTCGCCATGTCCCTTTTCACCCTATTTCCAAACCTAGAATCAGATTTATCTGTGTCCGGTGCTACCCCTCTTTTAATGGTAAAAACCTCATATGGAAGCTTCAACGTTGACATGTAACAACATCCTATCCATCCATAGGGTAAGAATATATATGCTTCATCACCACAAACCCTCCAAATAGCTCTAAAATTCCCAATAGTCACATTGCCAGGCAAAAGCTGATCTTTCACCATCAAAGTCTTGCTGTTCTTACTACCTGGAACATAAAAAGTAACATTATATTTCTCATTACTACCCTTAAGGTCATGCTTACCCAAAGTCATCATATAATCCTCACAATCTGATATTCCCATAAACATACCCCTTCCTTACATCATATGTTTTATTAGAACAAAAACAACTTTTAGCCCTCACTGGTTTCACCTCCAATGCTTCAGGGTTCGCTGTTACCTTATTTTCCTTCCCATCTAACAAATTCACACAAGTTAATTCACTTAACCCAATAACACTTAAACCTAGGCTTAAACAAATGTTTTGACAACGACATTATTTTATCTGTTACTGATTGTTGCTGATACAACAGCCATGACAAAGCATAAGATTGACACATACTCGATAGAGGTTGAGCGACCGTCTCTAAAATGTTTGGTGCTGGAATTCTCAACAGACATGGACCCTCAAGATTCCTCACTGATCTTACAGAATGAGCTAGCTGCTGGAACCAAAGATTCCTACCTGCCCATCCATCTTTAATTTTCACAACAGAAGAATCAAACCCATAAGCCTCCCATTTAGTTTCTCTCTTCCCTAACGAGCGGTACTGATCAGATACCTCTCATTGTCTGTCATTAAAATCAAAGACCTCATCCTGTACCTCCATGATAGTATCCTTCACTATTTCAGATGAATCTATATTGTTCTCTACTACTATCTGCTCTCCTATTTTAACCCTATCCTTACTATCATTGACAGCACTCTCCATCCGTATCATTTCAGAAAAGTCGTTGTTTGTGTCTGTGTCATACTTCCTACATTTGTTACTGCCGTCGTACCATTAATCCCTTTCAAAGTTACCATTAAAGTAGTTGATTTAGTTGATGTATTAACACCCTTAACTACTTCTAGTGGGAAAGCTACCGATATCCTCTGTGTATTATTTACTATTGGAGTGACTACTGTAATATACTTCTCCTGAACTCCTTCGGTGACTGTGGAAGCTTCAACAGATTTCAAATCTTCCATTATAAGCGTCACTTTACGAATTACATAGCCTTTTAACCAATAATTCTTAACCGGAACAAATTTTAATGCTTGCACTAGATAAGTACACATATATTCTCCCTGATCTTTCTCTATAACATTACGCAAAATAAATGAACAATCACTCATATCCCTCTTCAACTTCATATCGTTGTACAAACTATACCTCCTTTCCTTTGACTAAGTGCAACAGCTTCTACTTCTGGTCCTGATAACAATACTTCTTCTCCATAATTATCTCTCCATGTGGGAGGAACGTCACCATCCTAACCCTAATAAGTATTTTTCCCCCTAAAATTGGTGCTGGAGCTATTGGTTCCCTTATAATCAAATGCGATAAATTTATGGCTTTAATAACTATCAATGTTGAAAGAGTTAAATTGCTTCTCACTGCTGTTTTAATATACTGAAGTGTTAATGTCATTATTGTGACTTCATCTATTTTCCCTAAGACTTTTAACTCCTTACTTGTATTTCCCTCTATCACCACTAGTGTCACTTTTTTTTTTTTTACTCTCAGTCCTACCTATAATCCCTGACTTTCAAACTTTTGATCATAAAAATACACCCACAATTACCTTGATCTTCCTGCTGGGAATTGTAAGTATAGAAACTCAATCACCCTCAATCTTCTCTTATCATTCAGCAACGCATACTTTCTCAATGCATCTGCTCCTAACAGATCTAAACTCCTACCATATATATCTTCCCACTAAACTCTAAAATGTCCTTCACCACTGTTCTCTCTCTCTTACTACTAACTAACATTGAAACTTAGCTTACTGTCTTAGAGTTCCTTCACCTAGTTCTCCTAACTTTTTTAATCTAATCTTTTCTCCTAACCTTTAAAAACCTTTTTCCACTGATTTATTCACAAAATCCTCTACCACCAATTTTTAGAATATGTGATTGGGAAGTCCCCACCTGCTTCTGACTTCTTTACACACAGACTTGGCAAACGACTAAACATCCCTTAGCCTAGCCTGAAATCTCTTGGTGTAGGAATGTAACCCAGAATAACAGTCACCCCTTTTAACTTTATTTTTCAGACAGATTGTCTAATAGGCAGTCTAATAGATTATCATCCTTCCTATGATATTATCTTTTTAAGCAAATATGATTCCCAAAAACCCCTACTTTTTTTAAATCCTCTACCAGACAGTCGTTTAGTGTACATCTTATTGTACAGTTCAATTTACACCATGCATCTCTTCCCAACAATGCAATAGGTATATGTTCTAATATTAGTATGTCTATTTTAATTTCTCTTTGATTTTTTATAGCAGAGCTCAATTGGTTCCTTAAGAGTAATTAGCTGTTTTACTACCTCAAATCCCTATCCTAATTAGTTAATTTTACATAGTGAGATGTTTAACCTCTTTAGGCTCAACACAGATAAAAGCTTTTCCTCTATTCCTTCTCCTAGTCCTTTGTTTTCACTTCAATTGTTAGATATTTTTGTTCCTAATTGGTGCTATCAGCTGACACCCCCCTTCGGATCTTCTAGCACTCTAGAATCCTTGAAGGGTTCACCTAGAGAACAGGTGATCTTCACTTGCTCCTTTATCTTCCTCAGAAATTTCCTCTGTTGTTTCCTCCTGGCGCATTGCACTAACAGGTAAAGTGACCAACCTGTCCATAATTATAACACTCTTCTGAAAGTTGCTGGAAGTGTAGCTGAAACCTTCCTCCTCCTTCTAAGCCTTCTCGTCCTCTTCCTCTCCAATTCTGTGTCTGTCCAGAAACTGGCTGTGGATATGAAACACCTGGTACCGCCCTTGGTGGCTGGTACAATTGCATTTGACCTTGTTCAGTTGAAGCTGTAGCAGTCACTCTGATTCTTCATAACCAAAGCTTGTTTCTTCTCCTTCAGTTGTATTTGATTGAGTTTTGAGAGTTTCTTCGTCCTGTTCTTTCTTGTTGTTGTCATATCAGGATTCTTCAACAGCTTATATTCTAAGTTCTGTCCTCGAAATATCATCTTCCATCATCTTCTTACTAGTGGCCTTTTTCCTTGGCCTCACTGTATTCTTCTCTTAGTTTCCAGACATCTCGGTTTTTCTTACTTCTGGAGTTTTGGATTCATCTTTCTGGTCGTTTCTGCTTGTCCTCTCTCTATTATTCGTTCATCTTCATCTCTGATGCAATAATCACCCTCCTGGATGATCACTGGAAGCTGAGGATAAACATCCCTAAGCTCTACTTCCTTCTCATAAGGTGGGGGTATTTTTGCTGAATCCGTATGTGAGAAAGGTGTACTAGCTTCTGCCATTAGTTTTTCTGTCGCCTTCTCTTCCTTTAGCCTTTTCTCTATACCTTTGTTTATCTTATCGCTGGAATCTTTTATCAGTTTTTGTTTGAGAATGAAGGGCAACTGTTGTTTCATTTGCCGGATAACCTAGCAATACTTTAGTTAAAGGATTACTATTTTGTACTATATCAACAGGTGTAATTACCTTCATAGCCTTGCTGTCCTTTCTCCCCATTGTAACAACCCTTTTAATAATAATAATATGCCATTTAGCAGACGCTTTTATCCAAAGCGACTTACAGTCATGCGTGCATACATTTTTTGTGTATGGGTGGTCCCGGGGTTCGAACCCACTACCTTGGCGTTACAAGCGCCATGCACTACCAGCTGAGCTACAGAGGACCACATTTATATTCCTTTATTGTGAATTCTTTTATTTTAGACTATATAGCCTATGGCTTCCCCCCTTTAATTATTAATATAAACCAAACAACCAAAAAAATAAATAAATCAACCAAAATATGAATATTAAAAAATTCAATTAAAAATTTTATTCAAAAAATATTTTTTATTAAAATAAAAAATCAATTAAAAAATCAATTAAAAATGATGAATAATTAAAACCAATTTTTTATTTATATATCCTATCTTACCAATTTATCAATTAGTGGCTATCTTACCACAACCCATAAACCCCCTTGCTCTATAAGCACCTAATTATCTTAATTTTACAGAATAATGTCAGTCCTCGATTCCCAACACAACTGTAATCAACGCAAGTGATGCCCCGAAACTCCAAAATGCAAATTTTATTCAAATTGATCAGTCTGTTGCCAAGCCTCTGTGAAATTATCATAACATCAAATATCCTGTAGGGGAAGATTTTGCAAACAGAACCAGCCTCAAAACCTTTTGACTCGATCCTTGTCACGTCACGTGATGTATACGTCAGCACCTTCTCTCTTTCTCTCTCTCCTCTCGTCTCGTCCTATCGTTCCTCTCATATGACAAAAGAGCATAGAAACAGACAAGATTTTAAAGTTTATACATTCACTGAGTTATTTCCAGCATTCAATATTCCTCCACTCACATTCGCTCTAAGAATTAACTCAGGAATAAATAGCTCGCTCAATAACATTTTTATTTATTTTAATCCGTCATTTTATTTTATTTAATTATTTTTATTTTTAATCCGTCAACATATCTCTCTCATTTATCAATTCAATATGTCTCAAGAAATAGTTTCATCTTTAACCAACAGACAACGTAACAACAAAATCTCTCCTCTTTGTTCCCTCGTCTGTGTCTCTGTCTCCCCCTGCAGTGTAACAGAAGTATGACCCATTTACCCAAAATCCGCCTTGTTGTAGTTTTAGTCAAACCCCTCGTGTTGTAGTTTTAGTGCCGTAAAATCAAACGCATGCGCGGTACATTCATCAATACGATTTCACCATGGAAGCAGCTCCAGACAACAGAACGTTAGCATTCCGCTATAGCTCCTCTCTTTTACCCCTTATAGACAAACAATAACACTTAACAGTTCACAAGACACCAGGCACCAAGCCCAAGCTAACTAAACACATTTCTGATGGCTCGTCCCATTCCTATGGACCACCAAGGAAGAAATATTAATCATAACCCGCATCCAAAATTGGCATGTAGCATGATTAGCATTTACCATTAGCATTAGCATGTAGCATGAAGCATAATTAGCAGGCCACGTTAGCATTTCTCCCTCCGCTGTACCGTAAAATACCATTTGTTAGCTAAATTTATGCTACCACGAGATCTGTGGAATCGACACGAGAGATTACATCAAACAAGCCATTCGTCAACCGCCAGCTGAGGGGCAATATACATCATCAATATACCACGGTCTCCAGCCCATAGGGCTGACCTAAAACACATCTAACGCGTTTTCAGGATTTTCTGGCCCACCTTTATAGGTCGCCTGTCTAGCAGGGCTTTTCCCATGATTTACAGCGGCTCTAAGTTACACACACATCTGCCTAGGCATTCCTTATTCCTCTCTCAATCGATTGTTCTTGAACTATTATTCAAGCAAAATCTCTCTATAGACACTCTATAGGCTCTCTCTCCCCCCTTTTGCACTGTCTACCAGGGCAACCAAATTTATAATGATTAGCCAGACCCCCAGTTCTCAGCAATACAGCAACACAAGGCACACATCGTTCCTTTACACGGTACATCTCCCCAGCGCACATACCCAGAAGCAGACGAAGTAAACACACACACAAGACCGTGAGAAATCTCACCTTATGCCGGCGCCTTGAGCGAGAGTCACGTCGTTGCTCATGAATAAAAGACTGAAGAGACGCAGACCGTCCCTTTTCGTGACGCCATTCTGTAGTATCGAGTAAACGTTGCTAGTCATTGCTGATAAACAAAGGAGTCTGCTCATACTGAACCTTGATCATAAGTTTATTCATATCACAAGCTTTCAGCATGAGTTACAGGTGTCAAGATCACCCGGAGAGCAACGTCCCAGATTGCAAGGGCTGCTCTAACCTCTTCTTCGTCCAGCATATACTTATAAACAATGCAAAAATATGGGTTGCTCCCTCTGCTGTCCAATCACCTGTCTCCCCTGGGGCGTCACCCTACAAATGGCTATTTTTGAACTAACATAAACATCCCCTCTGGTTCCATTAAGAAAGTCATAATCTTAATACACTACATTACTTTGTACATGCTGAAACAATCATTAGTTTTGAGCTAGACTATGATCTGTAAATGTCTACTACCCTTTAAAAAAAGTTGTTGAGTGAAATTAGCACTCGTCAACCTCGGATGTGTATTAGTATGCATGTAAGTGGACTTTTGAGTGCTGAAAACCTAAATGTATGAAACTGAATTGACCAGGAGGGATAGTTGACAAACAAACATTGGATGGCAAGAATCATCACAGACACCCTTGTAAAGTGCTGTGTGATATGTTTCTTGTTGAATATGTAATATAATGAAACAAAATGTTTTATATATATGCTTCAAACTACAGATGTAAGGGCATTGAAGTGGTAAACATAATGGCATAAAAAGGCAAAAAGCAGTAAAGAGGAGAAAATACATTTGCAATGGTTATTTCTGTATTAGTATTACCCAGAAATAAATGAATAAAAACACAAAACTAATGAAAGAGCACACAGGGCCACAGCACTTCAGGAGCACACTGATACCAAAAATATCCCTGGCATCAATATGTTCAACTGGCTCGGCTCACTATTACAGCACCACAAATTTCCATTTATTAAAGGCGGATAGAATTCCTATTGAGAGGGGTGGCTGGAAACAGCCGATGCATCTGCCAAAAGCTCCAGCACTGTGTTTGTTAAAGTGACAATCAGGAGATACCCCATTTGTTTGAGCTCCTCTGCAAAAACCTACTTGCGTAGTGTGGCACTGTCGTTGACTCCCTTGTGAAGAAGAAGAATATGAGCATCATTATCATGGTGAAGTAGAGGATGGTAGTGGCCACACTGATGATCTTGGAGAAGTAGTGCACCGCCGTGCACGTTGTACACAAACAGGTAGACTGCCATGAAGAGACTGGTCAGGAATGAATGCCACCACACACTCTTTAGGTTCAACCAGACCATGTATGTATGGCTCCACCCACCTCTTCACACAAGAGGAAGTAGCACAGCAGGATGGTGGCCTTGGAGCAGGTGATGAGGAAAATGATGAACACCAGGAACAGAAACCCAAACATGTAGCACTTCTGGTGAGATAACATTTTGAGAAAATACTAAACAATCAATCAAATTCAGTCTCCTTGCTTAGAGGCTGAGTTGACCTTGGTTCAAATAAATTATTAGGTATTTGCTTATTTGTTCATGTGTAATTAACATTTACAATCTAATAATCAATTAATTACTTGTTTGTTTCTTTATGAATCATTATTCATACAGAAAGCGGCACAGGTCCTAATCCAGGCACTGGATTACTGCAACTCGCTGTTGGCTGGGCTCCTTGCCTGTGCCATTAAACCCCTACAACTTATCCAGAACGCTGCAGCCCGTCTGGTGTTCAACCTTCCCAAGTTCTCTCATGTCACCCCGCTCCTCCGCACACTCCACTGGCTTCCAGTTGAGGCTCGCATCTACTACAAGACCATGGTGCTTGCCTACGGAGCTGTGAGGGGAACGGCACCTCCTTACCTTCAGGCTCTGATCATAAGTTGAATGCACCAATTTGTAAGTTGCTCTGGATAAGAGCGTCTGCTAAATGATGTAAATGTAAATTAGACAAGCACCACTAAGCTAATTCAGGCTCATGGTTGCGTGGCAGACTTGACCCTTGTTCTTACTAGATGAAGAAGAGCTGGATGAAGATGCAGCCAAAGGGCAGGATGCCCCCCATGATGATTCTGGGCATGGGCTTGGTGAAGAAGGAATGTTCATGGATTTGCCGAGTGATCTTGTTGGTTCGCACTGGCTACTCTATTGCCTGGAGCACAGAGAGTAGCATAGAAACTCATCAAGACATTTTTAGATCCTTGATAGTGTGCTGTTTTCTCTGATTGTTATGCCAGTGTGAAAGAGATGGCAAAGAGAGGGGAAATGCACATGATGTAAGATGACCTGAAAGAGTTATTCATACAGACAGTGTGATTGATAGGGGAAACTCACAGGCCTCTTGAAGCCGAAGTAGGCTAGGCGTCCACGAAGGTAAGGGGCACGGAGATGCCAAACCACAAAGCCAAGATGGCCACCAATGTGCCGAAGGGGATGGCTGCAAAGAAGCCCTCCACCCACAGGATCAGGTTAATCAAGAAGAAGTCTGCAAGATCCTGAGAAGGTGGGAGAGAAAAGGGGTGGGGGAGGTCAGGACAGTGAATATCTCACTGGAACAATTGGCAACAGCATCACCTCCATTAAGTCTAAACACGTTTAAAGATTTTTTCAGTCAAGCATGTTGCCATGATGTGTAGAAACTGTTATTGACAAAAGGGAATATTAATCAAACAAAAATGTTATAAATTGATTTGCATTTTAATGAGGGAAATAAGTATTAGACCCCCTCTCAATCAGAAAGATTTCTGGCTCCCAGGTGTCTTTTATACAGGTAACGAGCTGAGATTAGGAGCACACTCTTAAAGGGAGTGCTCCTAATCTCAGTTTGTTACCTGTATAAAAGACACCTGTCCACAGAAGCAATCAATCAATCAGATTCCAAACTCTCCACCATGGCCAAGACCAAAGAGCTCTCCAAGGATGTCAGGGACAAGATTGTAGACCTACACAAGGCTGGAATGGGCTACAAGACCATCGCCAAGCAGCTTGGTGAGAAGGTGACAACAGTTGGTGCGATTATTCGCAAATGGAAGAAACACAAAATAACTGTCAATCTCCCTCGGCCTGGGGCTCCATGCAAGATCCCACCTCGTGGAGTTGCAATGATCATGAGAACGGTGAGGAATCAGCCCAGAACTACACGGGAGGATTTTGTCAATGATCTCAAGGCAGCTGGGACCATAGTCACCAAGAAAACAATTGTTAACACACTACGCCGTGAAGGACTGAAATCCTGCAGCGCCCACAAGGTCCCCCTGCTCAAGAAAGCACATATACAGGCCCGTCTGAAGTTTGCCAATGAACATCTGAATGATTCAGAGGAGAACTGGGTGAAAGTGTTGTGGTCAAATGAGACCAAAATGGAGCTCTTTGGCATCAACTCAACTCGCCGTGTTTGGAGGAGGAGGAATGCTGCCTGTGACCCCAAGAACACCATCCCCACCGTCAAACATGGAGGTGGAAACATTATGCTTTGGGGGTGTTTTTCTGCTAAGGGGACAGGACAACTTCACCGTATCAAAGGGACGATGGACGGGGCCATGTACCGTCAAATCTTGGGTGAGAACCTCCTTCCCTCAGCCAGGGCATTGAAAATGGGTCGTGGATGGGTATTCCAGCATGACAATGACCCAAAACACACAGCCAAGGCAACAAAGGAGTGGCTCAAGAAGAAGCACATTAAGGTCCTGGAGTGGCCTAGCCAGTCTCCAGACCTTAATCCCATAGAAAATCTGTGGAGGGAGCTGAAGGTTCGAGTTGCCAAACGTCAGCCTTGAAACCTTAATGACTTGGAGAAGATCTGCAAAGAGGAGTGGAACAAAATCCCTCCTGAGATGTGTGCAAACCTAGTGGCCAATGTGATGACCCTCCCACTCTTTGCTCTTGTTTCCTTATTAGGATGCCGGTGGGCGGAGTTGGGAGGGTCGTCAGCTACATGGGAAACACCTGGGCTTGGGTGTGTCCCAGGATAAATGGACCTCTTCCACATTCATTGAGGAGACTCTCTCCATGCAGACACCTTTATTGATTTTTGTTGTGGTATTTTTGTGGCTTTTTGGTTGTTTGCTTTGGCACCTTTCAACACCTTGCATTATTACATTTATGCATGCAAAACACTCACTTACACTACTGATTACTGATTACACACACCATTGTTAATTGTACTTAGTTTACTTTAGTTAATAAATATATATTTTGGTATTCCTTGTCTCCACGTTGTCTCCCTTTTGTTACGAACTTTGAGCCGGTTCGTGACACCAACTACAAGAAACGTCTGACCTCTGTGATTGCCAACAAGGGTTTTGCCACCAAGTACTAAGTCATGTTTTGCAGAGGGGTCAAATACTTATTTCCCTCATTAAAATGCAAATCAATTTATAACATTTTTGACATGCGTTTTTCTGGATTCTTTTGTTGTTTGTCTCTCACTGTTCAAATAAACCTACCATTAAAATTATAGACTGATCATGTCTTTGTCAGTGGGCAAACGTACAAAATCAGCAGGGGATCAAATACTTTTTTCCCTCACTGTATGTCAAGCCCTGCATGTTTTATTCCAAAGTCTCTTGGAATGTAGGTCTATATTGAACACCACACATTGGCTGATACTGTAGGCTGAATGATAGAACCGCTATTTCCATGTTAAAATGTTTTGGGATGCATTTTCTTCATTGTTTTTGATGGTATGCCACTCTGGTAGGATTACATTATGATCAAATAGCCACAGTAACCTACTTGACCACTGTCTGAAACGGTAACTTAAAGCGGATACAGCCTCAGTGTTCATAGTAAACGCACGCTGGAAGTTGCACAGAATTTTCACAACATTCAAGTTTGCGCTCAGCAGACCTGAAATTTACTCAGTGACAATTTTTTTATGAGGGAACAGACGGTAAACTGATGTTGAACTGGGCGGTCATTCATTCTGTACTATGCGTCTATTCAATCTATCATTGTTGGAATTGAAAAAGCCTCTGTTATAGCTGAAGTCTTCAACTTCATTCCCAGACTCGTGTTTTGAGGATTCTTCTGGGCTACCTGGCTCAGGACAGGGAGAGGCTACTACTTATACAGAGTGTACAACAACGTCTTTAGTGATGTGATGATATGTGTATTTATGACAATGTTGTTGATTGTGTGTGTGACTGTGCATGCGTGTCCAGGTGCTGCGGTCACTGTGCCAGGCCTGGGCCAACCCCCTCTGGAGCAGCAGCTCTATGTGAGCCGGGCTCTGCTGCTGTGTGTGGGACTACTGAGTGATGCAGAGCTACTGGCGCTACGTTCGGGTAACACTCCCAACACTATGGCACACGATCAGTTCTGTTCACACTACTTTCTGACCTGTCCGCCTCCGGGTTACAGGAAAATGACTATGAGCGTGTCCATGTAGTCCCGCCTTGTTGAAGTCTGTTTTCTTCTGTTTGGTGCCTAATGATCACGACCCTCATGTCCTTTCCTCTGTCAGAGAACTGCTGCAGTGCATGCTGGGAGGGATGCAGAACTACCTGGACAGCAGCGTAGTGCGTGTAAGGGGCATGGTGGTGAGGGAGTGCCTCCACTCTTGCATGGACATCAACGGAGCCAAGCTCAAATTCAAGGTACAGTACAGTATGGCACCTTACCCAAGGTTTTGGGTGCATCTCAATTGTCTGAAGTGGCTCACTGTCACTATATTCTGTTCTCTGCTCATTCTGATCTGAATAAACTGGACGGGTGAAAACAAATACCATAATGCTTTCACCTATCTTCTGTTCAGATCAGTGCAAATGAAAGAAAGGAGATAGAGGAAGCCACTGTAGACTATTGAGGTGCACCCCTACAGTAGGCTATGACTTCCTTGTTATGAGTCTTGTGTAGGACACAGGGAAGGGTGTGTTTAGTGTTTATTTCCCTCGGGATGAGGAGACCAAGGAGCTGGTCTCAATGATGACTCCACTGTCTGATGAAGAAACGGAGCCGTTTGATGACAGATTGGATCTTTCTCGAGCTCAAAGGGCAGACTGTACCCTCTCAGGCAGTACCATCCCAGGCTGCTTCCGTGGCCCAGAAATCAGGAGCTGACCCAGACTCAGAGCTGGATAGTGATGTGGAAAATTCATCCTTATACTGATCAAAGAACCAAAGTGTTTCCAGAGTTTTTGTAGAATTAAGATAGACTTTATTACAATAGACAAAGCCGAGGTGGTCTGCAGAGCATCTCCCTTCCACCTCTCAGCTCTCAGTTTATATAGTCATTTTACATACATTTTAGCTTAACCCCTCCCTCTTGGGTTCCACCACCACTGTCTCCAGTTTTCACCTCTTGACCGCTCCGCCCATTTCCTTAGTTTATGTTAGTGGCGAAATCTGACTTCTCCTCCTATGTATTCAGTTTGGAAACAGTGGTGGTGTGACCAATCAAGCCTTGTCACGCAAAAATAATCATGTTCAGTTTGAACTCTGTTCAACCCCGGCTCGTTCCAGGGATATGCCTAAGGAGACCCACAGGGTCACAGTCTGGTTTCAGTCACTGATAAGATAAGACAACTGTAGAATTTGACCCGATGACAAGTCAGATGCCCATTTTACACACACACACACACACCCAGTGAGAGGAACCAATTAAGTTCTTGCCTATCAACAGAGATGTACCAATCTAAATAATCCATATCAATGTAAAAATCCACATCAATAGGTAAGAGATAGCATTATCATAATCAAACCCATAACACTCTGTAATACCTCTTGTTATACACTACATGTATTAACATAATGTTGTCTGTGAGACTGAAGTTTTATATTTAATTCAAAACATTACAACTTAATTAATCTTCCCACGGGCAGTTAAGAAGGCATGGTATAGAGCCCGCCAGCTTGTAGTCCTAAAAAACGGAAATTAGTTACACTACATGACCAAAAGTATGTGGACACCTGCTCGTCGAACATCTCATTCCAAAATCATGGGCATTAATATGGAGTTGGTCCCCCCTTTGCTGCTATAGCAGCCTCCACTCTTCTGGGAAGGCTTTCCACTAGATGTTGGAACATTGCTGCGGGGACTTGCTTCCATTCAGCCACAAGAGCATTAGTGAGGTCAGGCACTGATGTTGGGCGATTAGGCCTGGCTCGCAGTCGGCGTTCCAATTCATCCCAAAGGTGTTCGATGGGGTTGAGGTCAGGGCTCTGTGCAGGCCAGTCAAGTTCTTTCACACAAGCGGCAGGTAGCTTAGTGGTTAAGAGCATTGTGCCAGTAACCGAAAGGTCACTGGTTCTAATCCCCGAGCCGACTAGTGCCCTTGAGCAATGCACTTAACACTAATTGCTCCTGTAAGACGCTCTGGATAAGAGCGTCTGCTAAATGACTAAAATGTAAATCTTGACAAACCATTACTGTATGGACCTCGCTTTGTGCATGGGGGCATTGTCATGCTGAAACAGGAAAGGGCCTTCCCCAAACTGTTGCCACAAAGTTGGAAGCACAGAATCATCTAGAATGCCGTTGTATGCTGTAGGGATTTCCCTTCACTGGAACTAAGTGGCCTTGCCCGAACCATGAAAAACAGCCCCAGACCATTATTCCTCCTCCACCAAACTTTACAGTTGCACTATACATTTGGGCAGGTAGCGTTCTCCTGGCATCCGCCAAATCCAGATTTGTCCGTCAGACTGCCAGATGGTGAAGTGTGATTCATCACTCCAGAGAACGCGTTTCCACTGCTCCAGAGTCCAATGGTGATCTGCAGACTGCAAAAGAAATGGTGTACAGATTGATACTTTCACCAGCAGTGGTTAAACCGCAGTAGTCTGGTCCCTTTTCATTGTTGCTCAATAATCAAGTGATTGAATCAAGTGGAAAAGGGGTCCCCTAATCCAGAGGTTAATAAAATCACAATAGTCACCAACTGGTTTACATTTGTGAAAGCATAGGAGAAGATGGTGCTTGCGTGGTAATGATCCAATTCTGTCAATACTGGTAGACCATGTGATTACTCAAGAATATACAGGTAACTGCCAAAATAAAGGAAACACTTGAGTAAATACATGGGATACAAAGTATATTGAAAGCAGGTGCTTCCACACAGGTGTGGTTCCTGAGTTAATTAAGCAATTAACATCCCATCATGCTTAGGGTCATGTATAAAAATGCCCAGTTGTCCATTATTTTGGCTACCATGGCTAGAAGAAGCAATTTCAGTGACTTTGAAAGAGGGGTCTCAAAAGAGTATAGGGTGTTTAAAGGGTGTGTGTGTGTGTGTGTGTGTGTGTGTGTGTGTGTGTGTGTGTGTGTGTGTGTGTGTGTGTGTGTGTGTGTGTGTGTGTGTGTGTGTGTGTGTGTGTGTGTGTGTGTGTGTGTGTGTGTGTGTGTGTGTGTGTGTCAGTCACCAATCTCAACCCAATTGAACACTTTTGGGAGATTCTGGAGTGGCACCTGAGACAGCGTTTTCCACCACCATCAACAAAACACCAAATGATGGAATTTCTCGTGGAGGAATGGTGTTCATTCAATTCAATTAGAATTCCAGACACTTGTGGAATATACAGTATGCTAAGGTGCATTGAAGCTGTGCTGGTGGCTCGTGGTGGCCCAATGCCTTATTAATTAACCTTTTACTGCAGTGGGCTAAATCAGGTTTAAACAGAGTGATTCTTGGTAGTCTTAAACAAATCTACTTTGAAACAAAAGTTTACACCTCACACACATGGTTATGGGCTTAAAAATATAGAGTTGAAATGTATTCCATTTTGAGTTTGCATCCCAATATTACACTTTTTATAGATCACAGAAGACTGAAATATAACAAAACTGTTTGACATAGAAACACTTGATTTTCATAGTAAAAAAAAAACTTTTTTTAGTAATGATGAAATTATGAAGAATATTAATAACATTCCACCCATGAAGCCAAAGAGGTGTGCTTTTGGTCATTGACTGCAGGAAAGGGCTATGACACTTTATGTTGGTAGGGAGACAGGTAGCTTAGTGGTTAAGAGAGTTGTGCCAGTAACCGAAAGGTCGCTGGTTCTAATCCCCGAGCCGACTAGGTGAAAAATCTGTTGATGTGCCCTTGAGCAAGGCACTTAACCCTAATTGCTCCTGTAAGTCGTCTGCTAAATAACCAATTTATTTAGGTGTTTCCTTTATTTTGGCAGTTACCTGTAGATTCCCTGTCTGTCTAAACCAGAGGTGTCAAACAAATTTTTCCCCGTGGGCCGCATTCAGTCTTTAATGAGGTCTGGAGGGACGCAAATTCATTAAAAAATATCTTTTTTTGCTGTCAAAATTTGCTAAAGAATAGTTCTCTGTCCATTGTTTTGGGATTTTTTTTTTAATGCTCCCTGATTGTCTAGCTTTCATTTTGGTGAATTTTAGCAAGCTGGACACAATCAAGAAACTGTATGAATGTAGGTCCAATTTCATTTCTTCACAGTTTCGATTTGGTTTTAGTCATTTTAAAAGTATATTGAGTTAGTTTACCCCCCGCCCAACAAATGTTTAAAAATTACATTTTCTCAAGCCACCCTCTGGCCAAATAGAGTATACAAAACATTAAGAACACCTGCTCTTTCCATGACATACACTGACCAGGTGAATGCTGTCATAGCACTTACATGAGTGTTTGATTACACAGGAGTGTTAGTAGTCCTCTAATGTGTATATGTTTATTACAGGACTACAATAACCTACTGAGGGATATCTTTGAGGATGCTGGTTTCCTAAAGAGCCAAAAGGTAAAGTAGAAGCCGGATATCACAACTACCTCAAAGACACATGATTCCTTGCAGAAATGCAATGAGGTAAGTTCACTGGAGAGAATTCAAAACCACTCGTGACCATGAGTAGTAATAGAAGCCCCGACATTGAGAGCTTTTAGATAATGCTCTAGTCTAGTTATCCATATCCATGAAATGTCATTGAGAAGTTGTATTTATTTACATTTCTACGGATGCTTGTTTTATAGAGGGCGTGAAGAGATTGAGAGACTGCAAGCTCTCCTTACTCAACATAACATTCCCCACGAGTCAAAGGCAGGTGAGTCTGAGCATTATTATCCATGTAGTAGTCCATACCTCTCCATTAATATACAGTGCATTTGGAAAGTATTCAGACCCCTTGACTTTTTCCACATTTTGTTACGTTAAAGCCTTATTCTAAAATTGATTAAATCGTTTCCCCCCCCTCATAAATCTACACACAATACCCCATAATGACAAAGCAAAAACAGTTTTTTTTTTTTTTTGCAAATGTATTTGTAAAAAAAAAACGGAAATATGACATTTACATAAGTATTCAGACTCTTTACTCAGTACTTTGTTGAAGCACCTTTGTCATTGATTACAGCCTCAAGTCTTCTTGGGTATGATGCTACAAGCTTGGCACACATGTATTTGGGAAGTTTCTCCTATTCTTCTCTGCAGATCCTCTCAAACTCTGTCAGGTTGGACGGGGTGCGTTGCTGAACAGCTATTTTCAGGTCTCTCCAGAGATGTTCGATCGGGTTCAAGTCCGGGCTCTGGCTGGGCCACTCAAGGACATTCAGAGACTTGTCCCGAAGCCACTTCTGTGTTGTCTTGACTGTGTGCTTAGGGTCGTTGTCCTGTAGGAAGGTGAACCTTCGCCCCCAGTCTGAGGTCCTGAGCACTCATGAGCAGGTTTTCATCAAGAATCGCTCTGTACTTTGCTCCGTTCATCTTACCCTCGATCCTGACTAGTCTCCCAGTCCCTGCCGCTGAAACACATCCCCACAGCATGATGATGCTGCCACCACCATGCTTCACCGTGGGGATGGTTCCACGTTTCCTCCAGATGTGACGCTTAGCATTCAGGCCAAAGAGCTCAATCTTGGTTTCATCAGACCAGAGAATCTTGTTTCTCAAGGTCTGAGAGTCTTTAGGTGCCTTTTGGCAAACTCCAAGCGGGCTGTCATGTGCCTTTTACTAAGGAGTGGCTTCCGTCTGGCCACTCCTTAGAGTCTTAGAGCCTGATTGGTGGAGTGCTGCAGAGATGGTTGTCCTTCTGGAAGGTTCCTCCCATCTCCACATAGGAACTCTAGAGCTCTATCACAGTGACCATCAGGTTCTTGGTCACTTCCCTGACCAAGGCCCTTCTCCCCCGATTGTTCAGTTTGGCCGGGAGGCCAGCTCTAGGAAGAGTCTTGCGTTCTTGGGGATCTTCAATGCTGCAGAAATGTTTGAGTACCCTTCCTCAGATCTGTGCCTCGACACAATCCTTTCTCGGAGCTCTACAGACAATTCCTTCGACCTCATGGCTTGGTTTTTGCTCTGACATGCACTGTCAACTGTGGGACCTTATATAGACAGGTGTGTGCTTTTTCAAATCATGTCCAATCAATTGAATTTACCACAGGTGGACTCCAATCAAGTTGTAGAAACATCTCAAGGATGATCAATGGAAACAGCATGCACCTGATCTCAATTCCAAGTCGCATAGCAAAGGGTCTGAATACTTATGTAAATAAGGTTTTTTAGTTTTTTTTATAAATTTGCAAACATTTCTAGAAACTTGTTTTCGCTTTGTCATTATGGGGTATTGTGTGTAGATTGACGAGGAAAAACATTAATTTAATCCATTTTAGAATAAGGCTGTAACGTAACAAAATGTGGAAAAGGTCAAGGGGTCTGAATACTTTCCGAAGGCACTGTATGTAGAAAAGGGATATCTTCTTAAGTAACATGTTATGATTGCATTGGTCAATACAATGTTTACATCTTTGCACCCTTCCTTCTCTCTGCGGACAGATAAGGTGAAGAGGCTAGTGAGTGTGACTGTGTAGGATCGACACCTGAGTTGCGATAACGGCCTCATCGCTGATCCCAGACATTTACACAAAATACATTTACACAAACAAAGGCATATGTCACCCAATGAACATGGCAGTTCCACATTAGAGAATTCAAGTATAAAAAAAGTGTTTATTCTAAATTCAATTTTAGACAAAATTGTTTTCTTGAATGTGAGGACTACCAGTGCTCTCCATTGGCATACAGTCTTAGATTTTTTTTTTTATTTGAACTCCACTGTCTGTCTGGGCTGAAATCATACCTCTGCTAACAAAGGAAGGACAAGGAAGATGTCAATTGTTTGATCAAGAAAACACATTTTTAATAAGAAAAAAAAAGGTACAGCTTTGAGCAAATGCCAATGCTTTTGTCATAAAATACATTAAGGTGCTTTAACCAACATATCAGCTGAGTTTGTCTGTGTGCAATGCAGGCACATGCAAGTCAGTGGCAAGGGTATCTTTACGGGAAAGAGGACCCTTGTCCATTGTGGTTCTTCTGAGGCATCTGGCTGATCAGTGCCTGGAAACAAGCTTGGTCTATTTGGTTCTGAAGCTCTAGAAGAACTCAGTTTGCACTCCAGATGGGTGATGTAAAGGGAAATGTCATCCTCCTTACAGGCTGCTTCTCAGAGGCTTCTTGTCACGGCGCTGTCATCCTCCTTACGGGCTGGTCCTCGGCAGCTGCTTACACATTTTCTTATTTTAACGGCAGTGTGGGATTTTGTTTTACCAGTCTCCTCACCATCTAAATAATCTACATCCTCCAGTGAGACCTCTACCTCCACCGCTGACAGCACCTCACCACCACCGTCATTGCTGTCACCCGGATAATAATCTTCTGACGATGGACTTCTCTGTTAATTGCAAGACACAAACTATGCATTTTGAACAATTTAGGTAAAATGTCATGAGGCACTGCATGTTATTTTGTGTAAACTGTAGCCAATTACTATACCTTGATGCTGTGTTTTGTGTGGGGGTGTAAAAACTGCAGCTTGTCCATGACCCATTTTTGTCTCTTTGCTCTTTCTTCAGATATATCTTATTATATTATTTGTATATCTTGTAAATTGAGTTTGGAGAGAGTCCCATCTCTTCTTGAGTTCTTCCGCTGAAAATCAAAGTGATATTGTAAAATGTAAAATGGTGTATATTTTGTAAAGCCATAAGCAGGGCTACTTAACTCCAGGGGTGCAATCGTACGGTATGTCCAGATCACAGGAGGTTGGTGGCACCTTAATTGGGGAGGACGGGCTTGTTGTAATGGCTGGAGTGGAATTGTGGAATGGTATCAAATACATCAAACACATGGTTTCCATGTGTTTGATTCCATTCCATTAGCTCTGTTCCAGCCATTAGTATGAGCCATCCTCCCCTCAGCAGCCTCCACTGGTCTAGATTCTCCACATGTTTCCCAAAGTATGTAGCATAGAGGAGTTGATTAGTTGAATAAAGTGTGTGATTGCTAGGGCAAAAACTAAAATGTGCACTTTGGATCCCCTGGACCAGGATTGAGAAACACTGGCATAGACTATGGTTATTTGGCTCCATAAGAGCCGTTCATTTGGCTCCCAAATGGCTCTTCGTTCAAAATTGGCCTACAACGATCTTTATGAAAAAATTGCAAATATCCAAAGTTAAGCTTTAAAAAGTAGGCTACCATTATTTCAGATTTTGAAATGCGAGTTCAAATACATTTGACCTGACCAAATTATTTGATTACCTACACAAAGTTGTTTTATTTCACTTAAATGCACTACAAAAATGAGCATGGACCAGAATTAGGCTATCCCATAGAGATGTATAGAGATCTCTACTTTAGCATGGACATTGCCTTTAAGGGCATCCCCCATTTTAAAGTAGTCAACTGAGTGTGGATTCCTATGGGTTGGGAGCGATTAGCAAATGATCAGAGCATTTTCTTCTTCAAATTGGGTTGTATGGTTTGTAAATGTCTTTAAGCTATATAATAACCATCTAGTGGCCACAACAAAGGATTGACAAGACTCCAACTGGAGGTAAATCACCAATATTAGCTTACAACTTTTTTCTAACACAAAGAAGAAAGCCTCAATAAGATGTGCAAGTGATATTGTCCTACGTCATACTTCCGGTCCTGTGCCCTAATCTTTTGAATGGGCTTGACGATTATATCATGAAATTCGTGAAATCGTGGTCATTTTAGATACAGTGCATTCGGAAAGTATTCAGACCCCTTCCCCTTTTCCACATTTTGTTACGTTACAGCCTTATTCTAAACTGGATTAAATAAAACATTTTCCTCATCACATTACCCTATAATGACGAAGTGAAAACAGGTTTGTAGAAATGTTTGCTAATGTATTAAAAATAAAAAGCAGAAATACCTTATTTACATAAGCATTCAGACCCTTTGCTATGAGACTCGAAATTGAGCTCAGGTGCATCTTGTTTCCATTGATCATCCTTGAGATTTTTCTACAATTTAATTGGAGTCCACCTGTGGTAAATTAAATTGATTAGTCATGATTTGGAAAGGCACACACCTGTCTATATAAGGTCCCACAGTTGACAGTGCACGTCAGAGCAAAAACCAAGCCATGAGGTCGAAGGAATTGTCTGTAAAGCTCAGAGACAGGATTGTGTCGAGGCACAGATCTGGGGAAGGGTACCAACACATTTCTGCAGCATTGAAGGACCCCAAGAACACAGTGGCCTCCATCATTCCTAAATGGAAGAAGTTTGGAACCACCAAGACCTTTCCTAGAGCTGGCAGCCCGGCCAAACTGAGCAATCGGGGGAGAAGGGCCTTGGTCAGGGAGGTGACCAAGAACCCGATGGTCACTCTGACAGAGCTCCAGAGTTCTTCTGTGGAGATGGGAGAACCTTCCAGAACAACAACCATCTCTGCAGCACTCCACCAATCAGGCCTTTATGGTAGTGGCCAGACGGAAGCCACTCCTCAGTAAAAGCACATGACAGCACGCTTGGAGTTTGCCAAAAGGCTCCTAAAGGACTCTCAGACCATGAGACAAGATTCTCTGGTCTGATGAAACCAAGATTGAAACTCTTTGGCCTGAATGCCAAAAATCACGTCTGGAGGAAACCTGTCACCATCCCTACGGTGAAGCATGGTGGTGGCAGCATCATGCTGTGGGGATGTTTTTCAGTGGCAGGGACTGGGAGACCAGTCAGGATCGAGGGAAAGATGAACAGAGCAAAGTACAGAGAGATCCTTGATGAAAACCTGCTCCAGAGCGCTCAGGACCTCAGACTGGGGCGAAGGTTCACCATCCAACAGGACAACGACCCTAAGCACACAGCCAAGAAAACGCAGGAGTGGCTTCGGGACAAGTCTCTGAATGTCCTTGAGTGGCTCAGCCAGAGCCCGGACTTGAACCCGATCGAACATCTCTGGAGAGACCTGAAAACAGCTGTGCAGTGACGCTCCCCATCCAACCTGACAGAGCTTGAGAGGATCTGCAGAGAAGAGTGGGAGAAACTCCCCAAATATAAGTGTGCCAAGCTTGTAGCGTCGTACCCAAGAAGACTCAAGGCTGTAATCGCTGCCAAAGGTGCTTCAACAAAGTACTTAGTAAAAGGTCTGAATACTCACGTAAATGTGATATTTCAGTTGTTTATTTTTAATACATTTCAAGCATTTCTAAAAACCTGTTTTTGCTTTGTCATTATGGGGTATTGTGTATAGATTATTGAGGAAAAAACTTGTTTTAATACTTATTAATTTTAGGATAAGGCTGCAACATAACAAAATGTGGAAAAAGTCAAGGGGTCTGAATACTTTACGAATGCACTGTATATCAATATTTGTGCATAAAAGCATTTCCACCGACATTTCTAGCATAATTAATTTTACCGACACAAAAGATCCCACCTTGTCTAGCATATTTTCTTTTGTCGACATTTGGAAAGTTGAACGAAAAATGTTCAGTTTCCATCAGGCCTGTCACAACATTTTTTATCTGACATGTACTTTAGGGACAGATCGAAATGTACTGGGTGGGAGGGGCTGGTCCAACTCAAGGTGTCATAAAAAAATGCACCGCCCTCCCCAAAGTAAAACACATTTTCACATGACACTCCCCTTGTACAATAAAATTATTTGAACACCCTCCCCCTCATAGAATTAACTCAAAATAATGTTAAGACCGCAAATAACAATAACTGTAGCAACCCTGTGTTTATAAACGTGGATATCGACTTTGCCACTCCAGCATGCTTTTGTGGCACAGTCGATGCCACGCAGGGCTACGGGCCAGGTTGAGGGTTCGCCGACCACCACAGACGAGCCCACTCTCCCTGCCTGTTTCATTACACTATGATCAGAGCCGGCTGCAGACAATGATCAGCTAGGGGGAAATCATTCTAATATTATAATTATAATATATGCAATGAATGTTCCACCAACAGGTTTCTGTGCCAATGCACCACACAACCAATAAACAAAGCATACTGACTTTGGGCACTTCAATATCATGGTTTGCGTTTTCAACACCACAATAAATAGACTATGCCAATCTCGACAAACAGAAAATACATCCCTTCCTACCGTGTAGGCCTACCCAGTATAGAAGGCTTGGTTTAACAATCTGTGAATGTCATTCAACTTTTTGGTGGTTTGTAACAGATGTGTCTTTCCATTCATCAATTGGCCGCTGTACAGTTTGGATTGAATGATTGATTTTATTTGTCAGCTAAGAAAATACATTTATACACAAGGGGTGTCCACATACTTTTGTATATATAATACACAGTGCCAGTCAAAAGTTTGGACATTCCAGGGTTTTTCTTTATTTTTACTATTTTTTACATTGTAGACTAATAGTGGAGACATAGAAACTATGAAATTACACTTATGGAATCATGTAGTAACCAAAAAAGTGTTAAACAAATCAAAATATATTTTATATTTGAGATTCTTCAAAGTAGCCAGCCTTTGCCTTGAAGACAGCTTTGCACACTCTTGGCATTCTCTCAACCAGCTTCATGAGGTAGTCACCTGGAATGCATTTCAATTAAGAGGTGTTCCTTGTTAAAAGTTATTTTGTGGAATTTCTTTCCTTCTTAATGCGTTTGAGCCAATCAGTTGTGTTGTGACAAGGTAGGGGGGTATACAGAAGATAGCCCTATTTGGTAAAAGACCAAGTCCATATTATGGCAAGAACAGCTCAAATAAGCAAAGAGAAACGACAGTTCATCATTACTTTAAGACATGAAGGTCAGTCAATCCGTAAAATTTCACGAACCTTGAAAGTTAATTCAAGTGCAGTCGCAAAAACCATAAAGCGCTATGATGAAACTGACTCTCATGAGGACCACCACACCAAAGGAAGACCCAGAGTTGTCTCTGCTGCAGAGGATAAGTTCATTAGAGTTAACTGCACCTCAGATTGCAGCCCAAATAAATGCTTCACAGAGTTCAAGTAACAGACACATCTCAACATCAACTGGTCAGAGGAGACTGCGTGAATCAGGCCTTCATGGTTGAATTGCTGCAAAGAAACCACTACTAAAGGACACCAATAATAAGAAGAGACTTGCTTGGGCCAAGAAACATGAGCAATGGACATTAGACCAGTGGAAATCTATCCTTTGGTCTAATGAGTCCAAATTTGAGATTTTTGGTTCCAACCGCCATGTCTTTGTGAGACGCAGAGTAGGTGAACGGATGATCTCCGCATGTG
The DNA here is from genome assembly GCF_020615455.1 of Coregonus clupeaformis. Taxonomy (NCBI): domain Eukaryota; kingdom Metazoa; phylum Chordata; class Actinopteri; order Salmoniformes; family Salmonidae; genus Coregonus; species Coregonus clupeaformis. The sequence continues at coordinate 20,831,148 of NC_059222.1, forward strand.
TGGTTCCCACCGTGAAGCTTGGAGGAGGAGGTGTGATGCTGTGCGGGTGCTTTGCTGGTGACACTGTCTGTGATTTATTTAGAATTCAAGGCACACTTAACCAGCATGGCTACCACAGCATTCTGCAGCGATACGTCATCCCATCTGGTTTGTGCTTAGTGGGACTATGATTTGTTTTTCAATAGGACAATGACCCAAAACACACCTCCAGGCTGTGTAAGGGCTATTTGACCAATAAGGAGAGTGATGGAGTGCTGCATCAGATGACCTGGCCTCAACAATCACCCAACCTCAACCCAATTGAGATGGTTTGGGATGAGTTGGACTGCAGAGTGAAGGAAAAGCAGCCAACAAGTACTCAGCATATGTGGGAACTACTTCAACATTGTTGGAAAAGCATTCCTCATTACGCTGGTTGAGAGAATGCCAAGAGTGTGCAAAGCTGTGATCAAGGCAAGGGTGGCTACTTTGAAGAATCTAAAATATATTTTGATTTGTATAACACATTTTTGGTTACTACATGATTCCATGTGTTATTTCATATTTTTGATATCTTCACTATTATTCTACAATGTAGAAAATAGTAAAAATAAAGAAAACCCTTGAATGAGTAGGTGTGTCCAAACTTTTGACTGCTACTGTATATATTATATATACAAAAGTATGTGGACACCCCTTAAAATGAGTGGATTCAGCTATTTCAGCCACACCCGTTGCTGACAGGTGTATAAAATCGAGCACACCGCCATGCAATCTCCATAGACAAACATTGGCAGTAGAATGGCCCGTACTGAAGAGCTCAATTACTTTTAACGTGGCACCGTCATAGGATGCCACCTTTCCAACAAGTCAGTTCATCAAATGTCTGCCCTGCTAGAGCTGCCCCGGTCAACTGTAAGTGCTGTTATTGTGAAGTGGAAATGTCTAGAAGCAACAACGGCTCAACCCGCGAAGTGGTAGGACACACAAGCTCACAGAACGGGACCGCCGATTGCTGAAGTGCGTAGCGCGTAAAAATTGTCTGTCCTCGGTTGCAACACTCACTACCGAGTTCCAAACTGCCTATGGAAGCAACGTCAGCACAAGAACTGTTCGTCAGGAGCTTCATGAAATAGGTTTCCATTGCCGAGCAGCCGCACACAAGCCTAAGATCACCATATGCAATGCCAAGCGTCGGCTGGAGTGGTGTAAAGCTCGCCGCCATTGGACTCTGGGCAGTGGAAATGCGTTCTCTGGAGTGATGAACCACGCTTCACCATCTGGCAATCTGATGGACAAATCAGATTTGGCCGATGCCAGGAGAAACCTACCTGCCCGAATGCATAGTGCCAACTGTAAAGGTTGGTGGAGAAAGAATAATGGACTGGGGCTGTTTTACATGGTTCGGGCAGGGCCCCTGGTGCTGTTTTTCATGGTTTGGGCTAGGTCCCTTAGTTCCAGTGAAGGGAAATCTTAACGCTACATCATACAATGACATTCTAGACGATTCTGTGCTTCCAACTTTGTGGCAACAGTTTGGGGAAGGCCCTTTCCTGTTTCAGCATGGCAATGCCCCCGTGCACAAAGCGAGGTCCATACAGAAAGGGTTTGTTGAGATCGGTGTGGAAGAACTTGACTGGCCTGCACAGATCCCTGACCTCAACCCCATCTAACACCTTTGGGATGATTTGGAAAGCCAAATGCGAGCCAGTTCTTATCGCCCAACATCAGTGTCCGACCTCACTAATGCGCTTGTGGCTGAATGGAAGCAAGTCCCCGCAGCAATGTCCCAACATCTAGTGGAAAGCCTTCCCAGAAGAGTGGAGGCTGCTATAGCATATTAATGCCCATGATTTTGGAATGAGATGTTTGCCGAGCAGGTGTCCACATACACTACATGACCAAAAGTATGCCGGTGGCATGCTACGACACCAACATGATTATTATTTTTTATATGTCAGATGGCTACTGCGTATGCTATACAGATATAGACAAACAGAAGGAGGGTAATTGGTTAATTTTCGATATTAATATTTTGTATAAAGATAAGTATTATATTGTTAGATTATAGGAGTAACACTGGTAGGCCTGAAACAGTCTTCCTCACCTCAAGTTCAACTGTCGGAGTCAGTTGGAGCGCAGGGGCACACTGCCTGCATATCATAGGCCTGCAGTAGCTAAAGCTTAATAATAGCCACACTATACCAAACCTTCAAACGTTTCCAAACTTTATTAGGGTAATATCAAAAGTAAGTTAAGCCATTGTTTATAGGGAAAATTTGAGCAGAAGAGCAAATGTAAACCGGGAAAATAATGCACTACCCTCCTGTGCCCCCAAAAAACTACAAACCCTCCCCAAAGCAAAATAAATAAAAGTTTGACAACCCTCCCCTATTTTGTACGAGCATGACCTTATTTCTATTACAGCATATTGGATGACTGTCACTCATATTCCATTCACCCAGCTCCAGTGCTTAATTTGAGCCGGATCCTGCCGTTTTGGACTGTTTCATTCCGGGACCAATTTGGCCGGATCCGGTACCTGTCGTGGCATGAAAAATAATTGTCAGTTTTTGCAATGTAAAAAGTATAATAAAAGCAATCAGAGTTCATTCGAGTTGCCTCTTCGTTAATTGTCCACCCCGGGTTTATGGTTTGCATAACATTGTAAACTATGTTTGAGACCAATGCTTAGCCATGGCTGTATGAGTAGCGCGCCGGGTATCGCTCACAGAACTAGAATGAGATTCACTTTCTATGCTCTCTCTCCCTGCTCTGACAGACATGAGCCTGCAACTCATCTCCCCAGCGTTGCACTTATTTCGTTATAGAATCTTAGCCGCGCTAAGGGTTCTGGAGGAGCTGCAGCACTCCTAATGAATTGAAATACATTTGCCAAAGTTATAGAATAACTGCTGTCGGTTCAGAAATAAGTGAAATAATTCAGAATAGCCTACTACACCATGAAAATGCCCATAATTTAGCCACAGAGGATCAATAGTTTCTTTTAAAAAATTGCATAGCTGTGGATTGTGTGTAGCTCAAAAACAAGGCCCAGACAAGGTCGGGAACGCGCAGCTAATCTGTCAGTGAACAGCATGCAGACAAAACAGGCCTTTGGCAATATTTCAAATACAATCGCGGGAAAACAGGTTGAAAACCAAATTTTTTGGTACCCTTCCCCAGATCTGTGCCTCGAAACCGTCCTGTCTCGGCGCTCTACCGACAATTCCTTCGACCTCGTGGCTTGGTTTTTGCTCTGACATGCACTGTCAACTGTGGGACCTTATATAGACAGGTGTGTGCCATTCCAAAGCATGTCCAATCAATTTAATCTACCACAGCTGGACTCCAATCAAGTTGTAGAAACATCAATTTCGAGTCTCATAGCAAAGGGGCTGAATACTTAAATACTAGAATACTTAAATAATCTATTTCTGTTTTGTATTTTTAATACATTTGTAAACATTTGTAAAAACCTGTTTTCGCTTTGTCATTATGGGGTATTGTGTGTAGATTGCTGAGGATTATTAATTAAAAAAAAATCTATTTTAGAATAGGGCTGTAACATAACAAAATGTGGAAAGAGTCAAGGGGTCTGAATACTTTCCGAAAGCACTGTACTACCAAATATAGCTAACTCTCTCTTTCTTGCTTCTCGTTCATTTTTGAATAAATATATTTGATCAAAACTGTTCAAGTATTGTCTTTCTCTTCGAGTTAACTACTCACCACACTTTATGTACTGCAGCTGTAGCTTATGCTTTCAGTACTAGATTAATTCTCTGATCCTTTGATTGGGTGGACAATCAGCACTGATAGGTTGGAGGACGTCCTCTGGAAGTTATCATAATTACTGTGTAAGTCTATGGAAGTTTTTTTTTATTGAAGTCAATGTACCCAGAGGAGGGCGGAAACTAGCTGTCCTCCGGCTACACCATGGTGCTACCCTACAGAGTGCTGCAGAGGCTACTGTAGACCGTCATTGCAAAACTGTGTTTTAATCAATTATTTGTTGACGTGAATATTTTTTGTATAGTTTTAGAAAAAAATTATAGCTTTTTTAATGTTGGACAATTTTTATGTTTAAGAAATTCACTGAGGAGGATGGTCCTCGCCTCGCCTTCCTCCTCTGTGGAGCCTCCACTGTTATTGATGGATTCAAGACAAGTGTCACGGATTCAGCCGAGGCTGCTCCTCCTCCTTGCTCGGGCAGGCTTCGGCGTTCGTCGTCCCCGGAGTACTAGCTGCTGCCGATCGATGTTTCGGTGTTTGTCTAGTTTAGTCTTTATTGTTTACAACTGTTCCCCATTATGTTTGATTGTATTCCCTATATTTACCCCTGTCTCTCATTTGGAATTTGTGTGTTATTGTTCATTGTTACGTGTGTCGTTGGTGAGCGGGTTAGTTCCTCCCTGTGTGGAGGTATTCTGTGTTGTGTTCTTTACTTCGTTTAGTAAAGTACGTTTCTGCGTCCTGCGCCTGACTTCTTCCACCGCATTACACTGACATTCGTGACAGAATAACACACCACGACATGGAGTCAGCAGGAGCGGCGGTGCCAACGGCATCACTGGAGGAGCGCGTTTTACAACAGGCGGCTATGATCCAGGATCTTGGCACCGCCATGGAAGGGGTGATGAACACTGAGGCGATGGGAAAGAGGAGGTTTGCCCACACCTCCTCCAACGATACCACCACCATCAGCCATACCCATCGTTTCACCTCTGGAGTCCAGTGGGATTCGGCTCTCGCTCCCGAGGGCTTATGATGGCACCACGGCCGGGTGTCAGGGTTTCCTGCTCCAAGTGGAACTCTACCTGGCAACCATCCACCCGGCGCCCTCGGGATACGAGAGCGTGTCCGCCCTCATCTCCTGTCTGTCCGGCAAGGCACTGGAGTGGGCCAACGCCGAGTGGGGGGGAATAGACGCCGCTACAGTAAACTATGCGGAGCGTCTGTTCCACCTCAGACAGGGGAAGAGGAGTGCGCAGGAGTTCGCACTGGACTTCCGGACTCTGGCTGCCAATGCGGGATGGAATGAGAGGGCCCTCATCGACCACTACAGGTGCAGCCTAAGGGAGGACGTTCGTCGAGAGTTGGCCTGCAGGGACACCAACCTAAGTTTCAATCAGCTGGTGGACATGTCGATTCGCCTAGATACCCTGTTGGCTACCCGCGGGCGTCCGGAGTTGGGGCCGTCCATTCCATCCCCCAGCACTTCCGAGCCGAGTCCTATGGAGCTCGGGGGTGCTGGTGCTAGGGAGACTAGGAGAGAGGCCGTCCCCTGCACCAACTGTGGCCGCAGAGGACACACTGCGGTCCGGTGCTGGGGAGGGTCTCCTAGGAATCGAGGCAGTAGGCAACGCACTGATGAGTAATTCCAGGTGAGTAAGCACCCAACTCACCCAGAGCTCTCTGTTGTACATATGTGTATTAAAGTTGTGTTTCCCGAGGTTTCTTCTCACTCCCAGCATAAGGCGCTAGTAGATTCAGGCGCAGCTGGGAATTTTATCGATCGCCGGTTCACATATAAGTTAGGGATCCCTATCGTACCAGTTGATGTGCCCTTCCCCATCCATGCCTTAGATAGCCGCCCTTTGGGGTCGGGATTGATTAGGGAGGTCACAGCGCCACTTAAGATGAAGACGCAGAAGGGCCATGAGGAGATTATACAGTTGTTTTTGATTGACTCTCCTGCATTTCCCGTGGTGTTGGGGCTTCCCTGGTTAACATCTCATGACCCCAACATTTCATGGCAACAGAGGGCTCTCAAGGGATGGTCTGATCAGTGTGTCGGGCGGTGTGTAGGTGTTTCCGTAGGGGCAACGACGGTGGAAAGTCCGAACCAAATTCCCACAATGCACATTCCTCCTGAGTATGCCGTTTTGGCACTCGCTTTCTGTAAAAAGAAGGCGACTCAATTACCACCTCATCGACAGGGGGATTGTGCGATAGACCTCCAGGTAGGCGCTGTGCTTCCTCGTAGTCATGTGTATCCTCTGTCTCAGGAGGAGATGGCAGCTATGGAGACATACGTCACCGAATCTCTGGGACAGGGATACATACGGCCGTCCACTTCCCCTGCGTCCTCGAGTTTCTTTTTTTGTGAAGAAGAAGGATGGGGGTTTACGCCCGTGTATTGATTACTGTGGTCTCAATCAGATTACAATTAAATACAGCTATCCTCTCCCTCTGATTGCTAGTATGACGGAGTCATTACATGGGGCGCGATTCTTCACAAAACTGGATCTTAGGAGCGCTTACAACCTGGTGCGCATTAGGGAAGGAGATGAGTGGAAGACAGCATTCAGTACCACCTCGGGTCACTATGAGTACCTCGTCATGCCATACGGCTTAATGAATGCTCCTTCAGTCTTCCAATCATTTGTGGACGAGATTTTCCGGGATTTGCATGGACACGGTGTAGTGGTGTATATTGATGACATTCTAATATACTCCGCTACACGAACCAAGCATGTGTCACTGGTACGTCGGGTGCTGGGTAGACTGTTGGAGCATGACCTGTATGTGAAGGCGGAGAAATGTCTGTTTTTCCAGGAGTCCATCTCCTTCCTGGGACATTGGTTGTCCGCATCAGGGGTGGAGATGGAGATTGACCGCGTTTCAGCCGTGCGTAATTGGCAGACTCCCACTACGGTGAAGGAGGTGCAGCGGTTTTTGGGTTTTGCCAATTACTACCGGAGGTTTATCCGGGGTTTTGGACAGGTAGCAGCTCCCATCACCTCCCTGCTAAAGGGGGGCCCGGTGCGTTTGCAGTGGTCGGCTGAGGCGGACAGGGCGTTTAGACATCTGAAGGACCTGTACACCTCAGTTCAGGTGCTGGCACATCCGGATCCCTCTTTGGCGTTCCAAGTTGAGGTGGATGCGTCCGAGGCGGGGATCGGTGCTATACTGTCTCAGCGCTTGGGCACGCCTCCAAAACTCCGCCCCTGTGCTTTCTATTCTAAGAAGCTCAGTCCGGCGGAACGCAATTATGATGTGGGGGACAGGGAGCTGCTAGCGGTGGTTCAAGCCCTGAAGGTGTGGAGACATTGGCTTGAGGGGGCTAAACACCCTTTTCTCATTCTGACTGACCATCGTAACCTGGAGTACATCCGGGCAGCGAGGAGACTGAACCCTCGTCAGGCTAGGTGGGCCATGTTTCTTGCCCGGTTTGTATTTAAGCTCACTTATATACCAGGGTCACAGAACGCTAAGGCAGACGCCCTGTCCCGACGATATGACACAGAGGAGAGGTCCATTGAGCCCACTCCCATACTTCCGGAGTCTTGTCTAGTGGCACCGGTGGTGTGGGAGGTCGATGCGGAAATCGAGCGGGCGTTACGTGCCGACCCTACTCCCCCAGAGTGTCCAGAGGGGCAGAGGTACGTGCCGCTCGAGGTACGTGATCGACTGATATATTGGGCTCACACGTCACCCTCCTCTGGTCATCCTGGTATTGGTCGGACGGTGCACTGCCTTAACGGGAAGTACTGGTGGCCCACCTTAGCTAGGGACGTGAGGGTTTACGTTTCTTCCTGCTCGGTGTGCGCCCAGAGTAAGGCGCCTAGACACCTGCCCAGAGGGAAGTTACAACCTCTACCCGTTCCACAACGGCCGTGGTCTCACCTATCGGTGGATTTTGTCACGGACCTTCCCCCCTCCCAGGGGAATACCACGATCTTGGTCGTTGTGGATCGGTTTTCTAAGGCCTGCCGTCTCATTCCAATGCCAGGTCTTCCTACAGCCCTACAAACGGACGACGCCCTGTTTACTCACGTTTTCCGGCACTACGGGGTGCCTGAGGATATAGTGTCTGATCGGGGTCCCCAGTTCACCTCTAGAGTTTGGATGGCATTTATGGAATGTTTGGGGGTCTCGATTAGCCTTACCTCGGGTTTTCACCCTGAGAGTAATGGGCAGGTGGAGAGAGTAAACCAGGATGTGGGTAGGTTTCTGAGGTCCTATTGCCAGGACCGGCAGGAGGAGTGGTCAGGGTATATCCCCTGGGCAGAGATAGCCCAAAACTCACTCCGCCACTCCTCTACTAATCTTACGCCTTTTCAGTGTGTGTTGGGTTATCAGCCGGTCCTGGCACCCTGGCATCAGAGCCAGATCGAAGCTCCTGCGGTGGATGAGTGGTTTCGGCGCTCGGAGGAAACATGGAATGCTGCGCATGTCCATCTGCAGCGGGCTATCAGACGGCAAAAGGCGAGCGCCGATCGCCACCGCAGTGAGGGTCCGGTTTATGCACCGGGAGATCGGGTCTGGCTCTCGACCCGAAACCTGCCCCTTCGCCTGCCCTGCCGGAAGCTGGGTCGGCGGTTTGTGGGGCCATTTAAAGTCCTGAGGAGATTGAACGAGGTATGTTATAGGTTACAACTGCCCATGAATTACCGCATGAACCCCTCGTTCCATGTGTCTCTCCTCAGGCCGGTGGTAGCTGGTCCACTCCAGGAGAATGAGATACGAGAGGCTCCTCCGCCCCCACTAGACATCGAGGGGGCTCCGGCGTACTCAGTCCGTTCCATCGTGGATTCGAGGCGTCGGATGGGGGGTCTGCAGTATCTCGTGGAGTGGGAGGGGTACGGTCCGGAGGAACGGTGCTGGGTCCCTAGGAGGGACATCCTAGATCCCTCCCTATTGAGGGATTTCCACCGGAGTCATCCGACTCGCCCTGCTCCGCGTCCTCCTGGCCATCCCCGAGGCCGGGGTCGGCGCACGGCTAGTGCCGCGCGTCAAGGAGGGGGGTACTGTCACGGATTCAGCCGAGGCTGCTCCTCCTCCTTGCTCGGGCAGGCTTCGGCGTTCGTCGTCCCCGGAGTACTAGCTGCTGCCGATCGATGTTTCGGTGTTTGTCTAGTTTAGTCTTTATTGTTTACACCTGTTCCACATTATGTTTGATTGTATTCCCTATATTTACCCCTGTCTCTCATTTGGAATTTGTGTGTTATTGTTCATTGTTACGTGTGCCGTTGGTGAGCGGGTTAGTTCCTCCCTGTGTGGAGGTATTCTGTGTTGTGTTCTTTACTTCGTTTAGTAAAGTATGTTTCTTAGAGGTTCTGCATCCTGCGCCTGACTTCTTCCACCCCATTACACTGACATTCGTGACAACAAGGTCGTTTATATTGAGCTCAGATTCTCAGTTTGTCAGTGTCAAAGTAGCCTGTCATTTTGATCATTTGTGCGGTATTAAAAAATATTCTGCCAAAGTCTCCAGTCATGTAAAATGACACAGAATTGCATGAAATGCTTTTATAAAAGGCCCCATTTTTCCAGGACCCTAGGCTACTAAAAATGTACCCCATGTGTGCAAATTCTGTATGTGCCTCTACTCTACTGCTCTGTGCCACAAATGCTATGATTTGCATGCAATGCTTTAACATAAAGGTGATTTTTTTTCTTTCTCATGCGTTCTGGTACTTCAGAGCTCCCCAGGTCACCCCGCTCACTCTCTTACTTACTTGTTCCGGCACCTTCCGATTTACAAATTAAGCACTGGTTTTAAGCATGACCAGTAGGCTACGTAATTGTCTCTGACTGCTGTTGCAATTCCAATATTTGACAGTAGATGGCAATATTATCCAACATTTTATGCAAGCACAGTATCTTGCATTGTTTATCATAAGATTTTGACGTCCACCATAGATTACATGTAAAAAAATATATAGAATATTCTAGTTTTGTTGAAATATATATTCGCAACATCTATGATGATACTGTAAAATTCAAAGACCTCAACTGACTATCTTCCTGTCGAATGTTTAGGAATCATTCTTCTCGTTAGCTTTTTTGACGGACACAATTCAGTGTTACACAACGAAATGTTACATGACCTGCTTCCAACTGAGAATGTTGACCTGAGATGACCATTCTTCACGATGTCGAGAATAGGACGTGTTTTATCTAGGTTGTCACACCATTCTCTGTGTCGTGAGACTGTGATTTATGGTACCAAGACAAAGCAGAGGTATGTACAATATGATAAATATATAGCTACCTATGCAGTAGCCGATGAAACTAAACTCCAGTTGAGTTTAGGCGGCTAGCTATACCGATCACTTTCATGGACAGACAGTGGTTCAATGACAATTAATCAAACAAACCTGACCCTCACTCACACAGTGTTCCCAAGTTCCTGTCACTGGTTATTTTACCTTTTAGATTAAATAAGGGGCTCTATTCGACCTTCCTGCACCTCACGTGATTAACCAGGAGTGACTGACAGCGATAGCTTGCTAGCTACATTTCCTACGGTCATATGTGATCTTGTGTAGTTGCATAACTGAACCCTTTAAAAAAAAATTAAACAAATTGCAAAACAGCTTTCTGTATGTTGCCAAAAAATGCTAGATGCACAGCTCAGCTCCCAAAATATTACATTATTTGGCTGACGCTCTTATCCAGTGCAACCACATATCTGGACAATCACATATGTCATTGTAAGAACGTTTTTCCTCAAAGTAGCGATCAGGAAAGACAGTACTAGTAGGGGGAAAGTCAAGGGTGGGGAGTGGCATTACAGGTGGCACTATTGCATTGAGTGACATTTCTTGATATGTTGTAACAGTTGTCACTGTGGCTTGTGTGTTTTTGTCGATTCTACAAAGGTTGCGTTTCTTTTTTTTTTTAGATTGAACCATGCACGGACCCTCTCCCTGACCTCCCAGAGGCTGGGTAAGTCAAAAACAGCAGATGAGGATGGCGAGGAGCTCAGTCATCCCATCAAGTTCACTACCAGCAAAGCCAGTCACAAGACTTGGAATGTAGACCAGTCCCTGGGAAGCAAGTATCAGCGACCATGGTGGAAAGTCCTCCCCATCAGTCTCTTTGGGTTGAGCTTCTTGCTGTGGTGTGCACTGAGGGGCGAGACGGACATTGATGAACAGCTTGAGAAGAATCTTTATGAACATTTACCTGGCTTGCTCTTGGATGAAGAGGAAGAACAAAGCAAACCTAGCTAATATTGTGCAACTGAAAAAGTCTAATTTCAGGTTATTTTAGCTAGATTAGGCAATGTCTGTGGCATGCACAATTGGTGTATGCTTCCATGTCGATGAGCAGTGAGTATAAGAGGTATTAATGCTCTGGCCATCCACCTGTAAGTGCAGAGGTTGTTCAATAATTAAGGTGCAAAATGCAATTGTCATTCAAATGTTCACTATCCAAGATTTAGACTTTGTATGAACCTCAACATTTAGTTGTCAGAATCGTGTGAAGGAAAGGTAACCATGTTTCCGTCTAACCTTTTTATGCAGGTAGTCATTCTGTAAAAAAAACAAAAAAAACGGTGTTGGTACAACTTCATAAATGTCGACATTGCTCATTTGACATGGTGGCATATTTTTGAAAATAATTATGCAGCAATTGCAGTGAAAATGCTGTTATTTGCAAATATTGATAGAATAACCAGACATAAACTTGCAGTCACCCGATGCTATGTTTGTGGTCCTCCCACAGCGACCTGGAAAGGCATGCAGTTTATTATGCTACAGATGAAAGTGATGTACTTCACAGGGTGATGATTAGTGTGATGCTCCTTTCCAATAAAGACGTTCTTCATTTGTATGCTGGTGACATGATCGGTGCTTGGCTGCCAATTGACAAATTCTTGCTATTATCCATAATCTCATGTACCCTATGCACCAGGGATGGGGGTAAAGGCCACAAAATCTGAACTCATGAGGGGCTGCAGTGGCTCACGAGTCTGGGACCCACATCCTTAGCCATCACGTCGATTTAACTGGCAGTCACGCGACGCTATTGTGTGGTCTTCCCACTACGACTCGGAAAGCAAGCAGTTTATTAAATTACAGATTAAATAATGAACTTCACAGGGTGGTGAAAGTGCAATGTGATCTTTCTCCTTTCCAATAAAGAGGGTCTTATTCTGGTGACATGATCGATGCTTGGCTGGCGTTCGACAAAAAAACAAAAAAAGCTAATGTAAGCGTGGTTCGTTCTGCGTTGTGTACTTTTAATTAGGACACTGCCACAACTGGAGGTCTGCTGGTTGGATTCTTTTTTATTTGCCCTGCACACGAAGAGACAACACACAATATGTTAGCCCTTGGTGCAGTCACGGCTCTCGGGCACCTTGCTAGTTGAAGGTCAGGCAAAAGAGAACCCAGGTGCTGCGTGCACACATTCAGTGCCCAACAGCACACTATACAATACAAGTAAAATGATATACAACATAATGCGGACAAAATAAAAGACATACCTGCACACGAAGAGACAACACACAATATGTTAGCCCTTGGTGCAGTCATGGCTCCCGGGCACCTGCTTGAGCACGTGGAAACTCACTCAAACACTGTCCCAAGTACTCACAAGTTACAATAGGTACCCTAATTAGCGAGCTCGGTGAAACTTGTTAACATACATTTTTATATTGTCCACGTTGTTACAAAACCTATAGTTAAGTAACAGCACTTTGTGTAACATTACCACAGTTTTATATTGACAAATTACGGAGCCAAGGACAACATACCTTGCTAGTTGAAGGTCAGGCAAAAGAGATCAATAAGAGGGTACGTAAGTACAGATAACCCGCGATGGACCAAACCAAAATATACAACACTTTTACAATCAGGTGTATTTACAATATAGATATAAAAAAATGTTTGTACACCAAAAAATAACATGAGATATTTTGATATTTTACCAGACTCTCTTATCCAGAGCGACTTAAAGGAGCAATTAGGGTTAAGTGTCTTGCTCAAGGGCACATCGACAGATTTTTCACCTAGTTGGCTCGGGGATTAGAACCAACAACTTTTTGGTTACTGGCACAACGCTCTTAACCACTTAGCTACCTGCCGCCATTAGCTATGCAGCTGTTATTAAATAAAGAAAACACATTGAATTATTATTATTAAATTATTAACATCCCCTCTTGACCTGGCCTACTTGAACTGGTCCTTGTGTGCAACTTGGTGCATAATCTAGGGGAACAACATCACACTACTACATAGGCTAAACCCGCACTGTATATGCGAGCTGTTGGCTAGAGCAGGGTTTCCCCAACGCTGTCCTTGGGCCCCCCCTGGGTGCACGTTTTGGTTTTTGCCCTAGCACTACACAGCTGATTCAAATAATCAAAGCTTCATGAGTTGGTTATTTAAATCAGCCGCGTAGTGCTAGGGCCCAAAAAAAAAAATGAACGTGCCCCCAGGACAGTTTGAGAAACCCTGGGCTAGAGCGCACGTGTCAATACCAGAGTTGTCATTCGCTATAACACATTGTGACAAAACCATTAGTAGTTGATAATGTGATGAAAACCCATGTAATTTATATATATTTTTGTAGTTAGATTACGTGGGAATTAAACCGCAAAAGTTGTGCACTACATTACGCACAGACTTTTATCTGCAACAAGTCAATTTGTTGAAACATCGCTGGTGGTTTTTATGCAGATTTTAGAATATTCACATGAAAGTGTCACAAATTGGATGGAAACCTAGCGACTGAAACTGCTGATTCACAACCAAATTTGACCTTGTGTATACTATTGTAATTCAACAGTAAATTCAGACCGTCAAGTATGCCTCAGCCATGGCCAAGAAAGTATAGGTCAGCCCAGGATTTGCATAAATGAGTGGGAGCCATACACCAAAAAAGGTAGTCCAAGTGAGGTAGTGGAAAGTTTATTTACAACAAATGGCCATAATGTGATATGCATGCATACTACATTAAGATGACCTAAAGGTATAGATGAACAATTTCAAAAATACAGTTTCAAAACCTGAGAGAAAGGTTAGGAATGTTTTTGCATGACACTAGCTACTCCTGTACTATAAATTCCAAGCTTTTATCCTACTAGTGAGACGTACAAAAATGTACTACATACAGTGGGGAAAAAAAGTATTTAGTCAGCCACCAATTGTGCAAGTTCTCCCACTTAAAAAGATGAGAGAGGCCTGTAATTTTCATCATAGGTACAGTGTCAACTATGACAGACAAAATGAGATTTTTTTCTCTCCAGAAAATCACATTGTAGGATTTTTTATGAATTTATTTGCAAATTATGGTGGAAAATAAGTATTTGGTCAATAACAAAAGTTTCTCAATACTTTGTTATATACCCTTTGTTGGCAATGACACAGGTCAAACGTTTTCTGTAAGTCTTCACAAGGTTTTCACACACGGTTGCTGGTATTTTGGCCCATTCCTCCATGCAGATCTCCTCTAGAGCAGTGATGTTTTGGGGCTGTCGCTGGGCAACACAGACTTTCAACTCCCTCCAAAGATTTTCTATGGGGTTGAGATCTGGAGACTGGCTAGGCCACTCCAGGACCTTGAAATGCTTCTTACGAAGCCACTCCTTCATTACCCGGGCGGTGTGTTTGGGATCATTGTCATGCTGAAAGACCCAGCCATGTTTCATCTTCAATGCCCTTGCTGATGGAAGGAGGTTTTCACTCAAAATCTCACGATACATGGCCCCATTCATTCTTTCCTTTACACGGATCAGTCGTCCTGGTCCCTTTGCAGAAAAACAGCCCCAAAGCATGATGTTTCCACCCCCATGCTTCACAGTAGGTATGGTGTTCTTTGGATGCAACTCAGCATTCTTTGTCCTCCAAACACGACGAGTTGAGTTTTTACCAAAAAGTTATATTTTGGTTTCATCTGACCATATGACATTCTCGCAATGCTCTTCTGGATCATCCAAATGCACTCTAGCAAACTTCAGACGGGCCTGGACATGTACTGGCTTAAGCAGGGGGACACGTCTGGCACTGCAGGATTTGAGTCCCTGGCGGCGTAGTGTGTTAATGATGGTAAACTTTGTTACTTTGGTCCCAGCTCTCTGCAGGTCATTCACTAGGTCCCCCCGTGTGGTTCTGGGATTTTTGCTCACCGTTCTTGTGATCATTTTGACCCCACGGGGTGAGATCTTGCGTGGAGCCCCAGATCGAGGGAGATTATCAGTGGTCTTGTATGTCTTCCATTTCCTAATAATTGCTCCCACAGTTGATTTCTTCAAACCAAGCTGCTTACCTATTGCAGATTCAGTCTTCCCAGCCTGGTGCAGGTCTACAATTTTGTTTCTGGTGTCCTTTGACAGCTCTTTGGTCTTGGCCATAGTGGAGTTTGGAGTGTGACTGTTTGAGGTTGTGGACAGGTGTCTTTTATACTGATAACAAGTTCAAACAGGTGCCATTAATACAGGTAACGAGTGGAGGACAGAGGAGCCTCTTAAAGAAGAAGTTACAGGTCTGTGAGAGCCAGAAATCTTGCTTGTTTGTAGGTGACCAAATACTTATTTTCCACCATAATTTGCAAATAAATTCATAAAAAATCCTACAATGTGATTTTCTGGATTTTATTTTCTCAATTTGTCTGTCATAGTTGACGTGTACCTATGATGAAAATTACAGGCCCCTCTCATCTTTTTAAGTGGGAGTACTTGCACAATTGGTGGCTGACTAAATACTTTTTCCCCCACTGTATGTGTGAATGGAATGAATGATTCTACTGTTGGAAGTGATCATTTCACGATTTCGTGTACCATGACCTTTGATGTTACTATTCCAGATAGGGTACCATTCACAAGATGGTGCTTTCATATAGCAGACTGGGAAAAGGTTTGGTGATCATTGCTTAAAGTCTGTTGGATAGTTGTCTTTAGAGAGGCTGGTTGATGTATGTGCTGTCTCTGTGAACTCTCTGATTTTGAGTGCTGTGAATGTATATATATACACAAGTGAGTGAAGTGGGTGAGAAAAGGAAGGTGGTTCCTTGGTGGACTGAAGAGTGCACTGCGGCTATTCGAGAAAGAAGTAGGGCTTATAGAGTGTTGTGTAGGAATATGACTCCTGAGAATCTAGTTGATTTCCAAAGGAAGAGAGCTTTAGTACGGAGGGTCATTAAGTCTGTCAAGAGAAATGAATGGAGACAGTTCTGCTCTACAATAGGCAGGGGTACTGAGCTGGCGTCTATGTTGAAGATGATGACCGGTCGAAGCAAGTCCATTCAAATTCCAGTTTTGGTTGTGGGTCAAAAAATTGTCGTAACTGATAAAGAAAAAGCTGACTTGTTGGGGAACATTTGCTAGGGTACATAGTGGGGTTACTTTGGATGAAGTATATAAGCAACACAGGTATGAGATCTTAAATGCTCATGTTAATGTGTATAAGAAAAGAGATACTGTTGACTCTTCTTTAGATGCTGATTTGACCATACATGAGATGCGTTCAGCCTTTATAGGCTGTGGATATACAGCCCCAGGTCATGATCAGTTGTGCTATGTAATGTTTAAGCTTCTATCTGATGAGGACATACATGTTCTCCTGTGATTATTTAATTAGATTTGGAGAAAGGGGGTTATACCTTCTGGTTGGAAACGTGCAGTAATATGACCTTTTGTAAAGCCTGGTATGGACCCTTCATGTGCTGATAGTTATATACCAATAGCACTGACCTCTAACTTGTGTAAACTGATGGAAAAGATGATAGTCAATAGATTGTCATATTTCCTGGAACATAGAGGTTTATTGAGTCAATGTCAAAGTGGATTCCATAAAGGTAGATCTACTTTGGATGCATTAGTAAAGGTGAGCAATGAAGTTGAAAAAACGATTTTCTGACATTGAAAAGGCTTTTGACACTATGTGGAGAGAAGGCCTACTGATTAAGATGGAAAGACTTGGTATTGGTGGGAGATTATATAACTGGGTTTTGACCTTCTTATTTAAATCGCTCTTTTCGAGTTAAAATAGGATCCATTTTATCTGATGCCTGTGGAGTTGACAATGGATTCCTCAAGACAGTGCTATCAGTCCTATTTCGTTCAACATTATGATTAACGATGTGCTTTCGAATGTAGGTAGAGGTATTGGGGCTTCCCTATATGCTGATGATGGAGCTATTTGGAAGAGGGGAAGGAATGTCTCTCGTGATCAAATCTATTCAACAATCTATAGTGGATGTTGAAAGATGGTCGATTGACTGGGGTTTTAAATTGTCAGTGGCAAAGTCTTGTTGTATGTTCTTCACTAAGAAGAAAGTTGCTGATAATATACAGTTGTTTCTGTATGGACAGCCTATGGGGAGGGTTTCTAAGTACACATATTTGGGTCTATGGTTTAATGAGCGAATTACATGGACAGATCTCATAAATGTTGAAACAAAGTGTAAGAAGGTGGTGAATCTTATGCGCTCGGTCTCTGGTTATGAATGAGGTGCTGACAGACAAACGTTAATGGATATTTATAGAGCTCTGATCAGGACGACAATTGATTACAGGTGTATAGTTTATGGAACAGCGGCGAAGACTTGGCTTCAGAAGCTGGACAGAATCCAGTATATAGCTTTAAGGATATGTATTGGTGCAAGTGAGGTTGAGCATCCCACTGCTACTGTTCTAGATGACTGTTGGGAATATACTAGTAGACAACGCAGCAGTTTTGGTTGGACAGTTGGAAAGCTTGCTGATGAGAGTGGTTAGAGGGAGTTGGAGGTTGGCCCTTCTGTGGTGATAGGGAATGTTCCTCCATGGTTCCTCCCAGATCCTGATGTTGATCTATCGTTGGTAGAGAAAAGGAAAGTGGTCAGAAGTCAGTGATATAGGGAAACTGGTTGACAATGACATTGGTAGAAGTTTTTATGCTTTTCTACCGCTTTTCACAGATGGAGTCAAGGACTCAGATAGTGGGCGCACAGGAGCAGGCATTTACGTTCCTGAATTTGATGTGCAGATACAGTGCCTTGCAAAAGTATTCATCCCCCTTGGTGTTTTTCCTATTTTGTTGCATTACAACTTGTAATTTAAATGGATTTTTATTTGGATTTCATGTAATGGACATACACAAAATAGTCCAAATTGGTGAAGTGAAATGAAAATAATTACGTGTTTCAAAAAATTATGTATTCACCACCTTTGCTATGAAGCCCCTAAATAAGATCGGTGCAACCAATTACCTTCAGAAGTCACATAATTAGTTAAATAAAGTCCACCTGTGTGCAATCTAAGTCACATGATCTATCACATGATCTCAGTATATATACACACCTGTTCTGAAAGGCCCCAGAGTCTGCAACACCACTAAGCAAGGAGCACAACCAAGGAAGGTGGTTCCTTGGTGGACTGAAGAGTGCACTGCGGCAAGACCAAGGAGCTCTCCAAACAGGTCAGGGACAAAGTTGTGGAGAAGTACAGATCAGGGTTGGGTTATAAAAACATATCTGAAACTTTGAACATCTCACGGATCACCATTAAATCCATTATTAAAAAATTGAAAGAATATAGCACCACAACAAACCTGCCAAGAGAGGGCCGCCCACCAAAACTCACGGACCAGGCAAGGAGGGCATTAATCAGAGGCAACAAAGAGACCAAAGATAACCCTGAAAGAGCTGCAAAGCTCCACAGTGGAGATTGGAGTATTTGTCCATAGGACCACTTTAAGCCGTACACTCCACAGAGCTGGGCTTTACAGAAGAGTGACCAGAAAAAAGCCATTGCTTAAAGAAGAAAATAAGCAAACACGTTTGGTGTTCGCCAAAAGGCATGTGGGAGACTCCACAAACACATGGAAGAGGGTACTCTGGTCAGATGAGACTAAAATTGAGCTTTTTGGCCATCAAGGAAACTGGTCAGAATTGAAGGAAAGATGGATGGCGCTAAATACAGGGAAATTCTTGAGGGAAACCTGTTTCAGTCTTCCAGAGATTTGAGACTGGGATGGAGGTTCACCTTCCAGCAGGACAATGACCCAAAGTATACTGCTAAGGCAACACTCAAGTGGTTTAAGGGGAAACATTTAAATGTCTTGGAATGGCCTAGTTAAAGCCCAGACCTAAATCCAATTGAGAATCTGTGGTATGACTTAAAGATTGCTGTACACCAGCGGAACCCATCCAACTTGAAGGAGCTGGAGCATTTTTGCCTTGAAGAATGGGCAAAAATCCCAGTGGCTAGATGTGCCAAGCTTATAGAGACATACCCCAAGAGACTGTAATTTCTGTAAAAGGTGGCTCTACAAAGTATTGGGGGGGGGGTGAATAGTTATGCATGCTCAAGTTCTGCTTTTTTGTCTTATTTCTTGTTTGTTTCACAAAACAAATTATTTTGCATCTTCAAAGTGGTAGGCATGTTGTGTAAGTCAAATGATACAAACCCCCCAAAAATCCATTTTAATTCCAGGTTGTAAGGCAACAAAATAGGAAAAATGCCAAGGGTGGTGAATACTTGCGCAAGCCACTGTATGTAGAAGACTGACAGATGAACTGTCAGTATATTCAGTTGAACTGTTGGCGATAATAGTTGCCCTCCAGTGGGTGGAGGACGTACAACCTGTTAGAATTATAGTATGGTCAGATTCTCTGTCTGTATTGAATAATTTATAATCTGGTAAATCTAATAGGAGTGACCTACTATTGGAGGTATTAATGTTATTATGGAGAATTGAGAGATTGGGTGTAGAAGTAAGATTCTGCTGGGTCCCAGCACATTCGGGTGTGGAAGGGGAATGAAATTGTAGACCAGTTAGCCAAAATAGGTTTGAAACGAGATATAATTGACATAAATGTTCCACTGGGTAGAGGTGAGGCCACATGTATGATCAGAGCCATTTTGATAGATGTGTGGCAGAAGAGATGGGACTCTGAGCACAAGGGCCGGCATTTATATGCCCTCCAAAGAAAGGTCGGTGGACCAAGATTCAAAAGTCAGATTAGGAAGGAAGAGGTGGCGTTTGCTCGATTGCGCTTAGGACATTGTACATTGAACTTGTCATTACATCTGGTTGGCAAGAATGTGAATGGTTTGTGT
This sequence comes from Coregonus clupeaformis, assembly GCF_020615455.1. Lineage (NCBI taxonomy): Eukaryota > Metazoa > Chordata > Actinopteri > Salmoniformes > Salmonidae > Coregonus > Coregonus clupeaformis. The sequence goes on from NC_059222.1 coordinate 20,850,910, forward strand.
CTGGAGTGTATGGTCGATGAAACAGTGGAGCATGTGTTGTTATATTGCTGTAAGTATGTTGAAGAGAGGGAAAGATTGAAGTGTAGGGTCATTGAGGTTGGACGGGGTTGGGGGTGTTTGGAATGGATTTTGAGGTTGGGGGAGGGTCTATTAGAAGTTAGTAGGGCTTTTTTAAATTTTCTCAGAAGTATTGAGTTAGGTAGGAGGATTTCGAAATGGTTTTCTCCATCATCTTAGCTTACACTATTCATATCAAAAGTGCACACGACTGTTCTTTCATGTTCCTCACACAGCTAGAGGCTCTCAACCCAGCATGACAGAGATTTTGTCCTGTTAAATGATGGAAAATCAGCTGGTTAGGCTTCATCTTGAATTTGAGTGCTACAGGATAGGGTTGAGAAGGAAGGGAAAATTACCAGGGCCCATATTTAGGAAGCTATAATAGTGGGGACCTGATGCTTGATCAGCACTCCTCCTCTAAGACTCTTTATGAATATGGGCCCAGGACATGGATTGGCACTGGTTTTATTCGGTGACAATGTTTACTCACCCTCTACGGCAATGGATCGTTCTCCCAACTTTGCAAAGCTCTCTCTGAAGGCTGGCTCCCCTGGTTGAAAGAAAATAAGATCCAACATAAGAGTCAGAAAATATAACAATAACATCCATAGTTATGCCAAACTTGCAAACAGTCACCCTACTGTCAATTACTGTCCGAAACGTTAGAGCAAGGCATTTAACTAGCTAAAGTTAGCTAGCTTATTGTCTTCGAGAAGGTCTGTTACTTATGCACTACTAGCTAGCTAGTTATCTAGCTGACTCAAGAGTTCGGCACAATGTAAAAACGCTTGATTGCATCGACGCTAGCTGCTAGCTAGCTAGGAGTCTAATGTTCAACACAGCGTGGACTCGTTTGATATCAAATTATACTGAACAAAAATATAAATGCAACAGTAACGCAACGATTTTACTGAGTTACAGTTCATATAAGGAAATCAGTCAATTGAAAGAAATTCATTAGGCCCTAATATATGTATTTTACATGACTGGGCAGAGCCACAGCCACAGGGGAGCCAGGCCCAGCCAATCAGAATGAGTTTTTCCCCACAAAATGGCTTAATTACAGACAGAAATACTCAGTTTCATCAGCTGTCCGGGTGGCTGGTCTCAGACAATCCCGCAGGTGAAGAAGCCGGATGTGGATGTCATGGGCTGGCGTGGTTACACGTGGTCTGCGGTTGTGAGGCCGGTTGGACGTACTGCCAAATTCTCTAAAATGATGTTGGAGGCCACTTATGCTAGAGAAATTAACATTAAATGATCTGGCAACAGCTCTGGTGTACATTCCTGCAGTCAGCATGCCAATTGCACGCTCCCGCAAAACGTGATACATCTGTGGCATTGTGTTGTGTGACAAAACTGCACATTTGAGAGAAATAAGCTTTTTGTGCGTATGGAAAAAATCTGGGATCTTTTATTTCAGCTCATGAAACATGGGATCAAAACTTTACATGTTGCGTTTATATTTTTGTTCAGTATATGTAGTGTATAGTGTATGTAACATGGACTACCATGAGGGCAACCAACGGCGACACTCGATCCGTCCCATTTTCTTGACTACCAGCGGAGCTACCTGGTAAATCAAGCTCTTCTCTTGGCGAACCCCAGTTGGCAGAAGAGTGAAAACATCTTCTCACCCAAAAGCCTTTAATGCAGTTATTTGCTGTTCTTTCAACTAAGTTAAATTACAAGCATTTACCTGCGATAACATCTCCACATCTGTGTACGCAACCAATAAACTTTGATTTGCCCTCCAGTTCTGATATAACTGCTGCTATAGCAGCATCAACGCCAAACTCTTCAAGAGAAGCCATAGTTGTTCTTCTTCTTTGGGATTGGGTTGGCGGATCGCATCCAGTCACGGCCTACCTAAATTAACTTCCGGTAATACAAAATTGGGAAAAAGTAAAATTACCCTGCCTACTATTAGCCCTTACTAAAAAACAACAACACCCCATTCCACTATTTAACCCTATTTAATCCTACAACCCTCCGTGTAGTTCAGTTGGTAGAGCATGGCGCTTGCAACGCCAGGGTTGTGGGTTCGTTTCCCACGGGGGGCCAGTATAAAAATAAATAAAATGTATGCACTCAGTAACTGTAAGTCGCTCTGGATAAGAGCGTCTGCTAAATGACTCAAATGTAAAATGTACTCCAGGCCATCGGTCTGGGAGGACAGAACACTACCACTCAACACCCCCTACAAATCTTCTGCAGTAAAACCTCGCAATCCCAAGTACTTCTCTGCAGCTGCCACCACAACCTCTATTTTCTGTAACTTACGTTCCATTTCTGCAGTACAGTTGCCAACCATTGGCAGCAGCTAATGGGGTTCCCTAATATATACAAATACAAATTCGGAAAGTATTCAGACCCCTTGACTTTTTCCATATTTTGTTGCGTTACAGCCTTATTCTAAAATTGATGATGATTTTTAATTTTTTTATCCATCTACACACAATACCCGATAATGACAAAGCGAAAACTGGTTTTTAGAAATGTTCGCAAATGTATTAAAAATAAAAAACCAAAACCTAATTTACATAAGTATTCAGACCCTTTTCTATGAGACTCGAAATTGAGCTCAGGTGCATCCTGTTTCCATTGATCATCCTTGAGATGTTTCTACAACTTGATTGGAGTCCACCTGTGGTAAATTCAATTGATTGGACATGATTTGGAAAGGCACACACCTGTCTATATAAAGGTCCCACAGTTGGAAGTTCATGTCAGAGCAAAAACAAAGCCATGATTGTGTCGAGGCACAGATCAAGGGAAGGGTACCAAAACATTTCTGCATCATTGAAGGTCCCCAAGAACACAGTGGCCTCCATCATTCTTAAATGGAAGAAGTTTGGAACCACCAAGACTCTTCCTAGAACTGGCCACCCGGCCATACTGAGCAATTGGGGGAGAAGGGCTTTGGTCAGGGAGGTGACCAAGAACCTGATGGTCACTCTGACAGAGCTCCAGAGTTCCTCTGTGGAGATGGGATAACCTTCCAGAAGGACAACCATCTCTGCAGCACTCCACCAAATCAGGCCTTTATGGTAGAGTGGCCAGGCGGAAGCCACTCCTCAGTAAAAGGCACATGACAGCCCGCTTGGAGTTTGCCAAAATGCCCCTAAAGGACTTTGACCATGAGAAACAAGATTCTCTTGTCTGATGAAACCAAGATTGAACTCTTTGGCCTGAATGCCAAGCGTCACGTCTGGAGGAAATCTGGAACCATCCCTACGGTGAAGCATGGTGGTGGCAGCATCATGCTGTGGGGATGTTTTTCAGCGGCAGGGACTGGAAGACTAGCTAGCTTGCGAGTTACCGACACCTTGTGCTAGCTGCATGCAGTGTCGCCCTCTCCTCTCACCTGCTGTGTACCCGAGAAAACCGTGCCCGACAGGCGGGGGCAAAGGACACTGTCTACCGGTCTCCCCCGCATCCTAGTTAGAGACACATTTTCTCCCGCCTGCTGTGTACCGGAGAAAACCGTGCCCTAACAGATGGGGGTGAAGGACAGGTACTACTAGCTACTCAGGTACACAGCATGTGGGAGGCGGGAACGACACCATGTGCTAGGTAGTTTGCTAGATAGCTAGCACTCGTGTCGCCCCATCTGCCATGTACCAGAGTCCTCCTTAGGACTAGCTGGCTAAGCTAGCACACTGTCCTTCACTACCGCCCTGCCAAACACCTGCCCTCGCTGTCGTTAACAGAACTGCAGGAAAACAGTACCCGACAGGTAAAGAATCTGGGTAAGAAATCATGTGAAGTGCTGACCCCCAGCCCCAGTGTAGCTTCTCATTCCAAACGCACATCTGGTTGTATGATACTGTAGCAGATAGACGACTTCCAGGGCTCTGTGGGTTTGTCCTGGTGTCATAGCTTAAAAATGGACCAATAGAAGTATAAGGAGTCGTTTCTGCAGATGCAGGAATGCCCACATGCAGGAACGACCCGAATTGCGGACTGCAGTTGCACCCTTATCGTTTCTAAGCATGAGCTTAGCTAGCCAACGTTGCCAAGACATCGCCTACAAGTGTGATGGTGGATTTCTATTGGAGAAGCAGTTTTTAGCTTTTTATCTTCATACTGTACTGTCTTTGATCTGGTCGGTGCCATCCGGAATCCATGGGACTCTAAAGAACAGACAATGACTCTTCTGTTTCACCACTCACGCCACCCTGTCTGCGTCAAACCAAACGACGAGCATCACAAACATCAGGAATCTTTCCCTTCAGTTGGTCCACTTTCACATTTACTGCTACCCCAGTAATCACTCCTTTCATTGGCGCCCTTTTCTTGAGAGCAAAACAAGTCACATCTCTTGTCCCAATTCGTTTGGCGTGAAGCGTCTGCTCCTTCTGACCAGCAGAAACACAAACAATTATCACAAGACCACTTCGGTTTACCTTCACCGATTCCACAGCACCCAACTCCGTTTTCACCCACCCTGAAACCACAAATGGATCAGCCAAAAGGCAGTGGTCCACCTTCTTCAAAAATGTCACTCCTACGCTGTAACATGGAGATATGGCCGTGTGGGAACACTAACCCTATCAAGGTGTGCATCAATTTAACCTTTTTTTTCCTTTTTCATTTTCGCAGATATTAAAGATAAGGTCCTTATGCTTCCAAAACCGTACCGCAAGCGACATGTGTTAACAGATTGAGCGTCAGGGCTCTTAACAAAACGTCCCGCTACTGCCACTTGTTTCCGCCTACTGTTCTGGAGTGTGAATTCATTACACTTTATGACACAAAAGGGAAGGGGAAAAGGAAAGGGAAGAAAAATTGCCAACTAACAGGACACCCGTTAAAACCTCACCACTATTCCACTACTTGGCCCCATCTGATCCTACACCAGGCTGGCAGCCTGAGAGGATGGGACACTATCTTTCAACACACTGTGTAACTCCTCTGCAGTAAAATCTTGTGCACCTACAGTGGGGAGAACAAGTATTTGAAACACTGCCGATTTTGCAGGTTTTCCTACTTACAAAGCATGTAGAGGTCTGTAATTTTTATCATAGGTACACTTCAACTGTGAGAGACGGAATCTAAAACAAAATCCAGAAAATCACATTGTATGATTTTTAAGTAATTAATTTGTATTTTATTGTATGACATAAGTATTTGATACATCAGAAAAGCAGAACTTAATATTTGGTACAGAAACGTTTCCTGTAGGTCTTGACCAGGTTTGCACACACTGCAGCAGGGATTTTGGCCCACTCCTCCATACTGACCTTCTCCAGATCCTTCAGGTTTCGGGACTTTCAGCTCCCTCCAAATATTTTCTATTGGGTTCAGGTCTGGAGACTGGCTAGGCCACCCAGGACCTTGAGATGCTTCTTACGGAGCCACTCCTTAGTTGCCCTGGCTGTGTGTTTCGGGTCGTTGTCATGCTGGAAGACCCAGCCACGACCCATCTTCAATGCTCTTACTGAGGGAAGGAGGTTGTTGGCCAAGATCTCGCGATACATGGCCCCATCCATCCTCCCCTCAATACGGTGCAGTCGCCCTGTCCCCTTTGCAGAAAAGCATCCCCAAAGAATGATGTTTCCACCTCCATGCTTCACGGTTGGGATGGTGTTCTTGGGGTTGTACTCATCCTTCTTCTTCCTCCAAACACGGCGAGTGGAGTTTAGACCAAAAAGCTTTATTTTTGTCTCATCAGACCACATGACCTTCTCCCATTCCTCCTCTGGATCATCCAGATGGTAATTGGCAAACTTCAGACGGGCTTGGACATGCGCTGGCTTGAGCAGGGGGACCTTGCGTGCGCTGCAGGATCTACGCTGACGGCGTAGTGTGTTACTAATGGTTTTCTTTGAGACTGTGGTCCCAGCTCGCTTCAGGTCATTGACCAGGTCCTGCCGTGTAGTTCTGGGCTGATCCCTCACCTTCCTCATGATCATTGATGCCCCACGAGGTGAGATCTTGCATGGAGCCCCAGACCGAGGGTGATTGACCGCCATCTTGAACTTCTTCCATTTTCTAATAATTGCGCCAACAGTTGTTGCCTTCTCACCAAGCTGCTTGCCTATTGTCCTGTAGCCCTTCCCAGCCTTGTGCAGGTCTACAATTTTATCCCTGATGTCCTTACACAGCTCTCTGGTCTTGGCCATTGTGTAGAGGTTGGAGTCTGTTTGATTGAGTGTGTGGACAGGTGTCTTTTATACAGGTAACAAGTTCAAACAAGTGCAGTTAATACAGGTAATGTGTGTGGAGAACAGGAGGGCTTCTTAAAGAAAAACTAACAGGTCTGTGAGAGCCGGAATTCTTACTGGTTGGTAGGTGATCAAATACTTATGTCATGCAATAAAATGCAAATTCATTACTTAAAAATCATACAATGTGATTTTCTGGATTTTTGTTTTAGATTCTGTCTCTCACAGTTGAAGTGTACCTATGAAAAAAATTACAGACCTCTACATGCTTTGTAAGTAGGAAAACCTGTAAAATCGGAAGTGTATCAAATACTTGTTCTCCCCACTGTAAGTACTTCTCTGCAGCTGCCACCACTATATCTATTTACTGTGATTTCCGTTCCATTTCTGTATTACAGTTGATAACCATGGCTATGAACGCTAAGAAGCCAACCTTACTGAAACACAAACTTTTTTTATCACTCTCTATGGCCTCTGACTACTCACAGGGAGCCTCTTAGGATCCCTCGCCCTGGATGAGTTCCTTGGTTGTTCAATGCCACATGCCATTCCAAAATGGCTGCGGTGGCTACTGCTAGCTAGCATGAGGAAGAAAATTGCAGTTTTCAGGGAAAACTAGCAGTATTTCAATCTTCTCGATGGAGCAGTGTGGATTAAGGTAAAACTTCAGAGTACAGTGGTATATCCCATCCCTGCATTGAGGTATGTTTTCTGACCAATATCTCACGCTGGCTCCACATTGTCTTAATGTAACCATGATTGTGTTCCGACCCCAGTGCAGCTCACTTTAAACAAGCGTAACGGTGGGGTCGGTATCTTCTGGCAAATAGCTAGCTAGTTAGTAGCTGTTAGTCCCATCCCCCAAAAAGGGTGCAACAAATTAGCTTGGCCTGTTTTGTAAGCTAGCTACAGAAGAGTTGGCTACACCACATACAGTATGGGACCAGGCTAAAGTTTGCTAGCTAGAAACTATTTCTCCACTGCTTTCTTTCTCAGTTGGCCACGTGTGCAGATCTGGTCTGGGGTGAGAATGTCAGAGTTGAGCGATGAGGCGAGTGAATCGGAGCAGTTTGGTGTCAACCTCTCCCTGTGGCTAGCACTTTAGTACGACCTGAGGAATTGGATGTACCACTCGACCTCCACACTGCCTGCTCCATTGGCCAGTATGATGTAGTATCAGAGTGTATTAAAAAGCGAGTACCTCATCAATATTGAATTTGGTGTGTGTGAGAGATGCTTCTCACAACATTCATTGATAGTAATGTGATACTATGTCTTTTTAGAGTGGATGTGAACCTGGACAGAAAGAACATTGGTGGCTGGACTCCTCTGATGTATGCCTCATATTGGGCATGACAACATTGCTAATCTCTTGCTGGAGGCTGAAGTGAACGTCAATGCCACAACTGGCAAAGGCCTGACACCCCTTATGCTGGCAGCGAGCTGTGGGAATGAAAGCACTGCATACATCCTAATGCAGGTAAGATTTACTTCAATGAATCAAATATTGTTCAATTTTTTACTTCAAATAATCCTCAGTTTAGGTTGACCGTTAGTGTAATGGGTGGTGGTGGTGTTGTACATTATGAAAACATTTCTCCCAAAAGCATGGTGCTGAGTTGGAGCTGAAGGACTCTCGAGGCTGGACAGCCCTGCTCCATTGCACCAGCACTGGCCACCAGCCAGTTCCTGCTGCACAATAATGCCAATGTCAATGTAAAGTGAGTATCTTCAGTTCATGAATACAACCACAACAATCTATATCCAACTACTCAATCATGAGGTGTGTAATGACACGTTTCTCACCTGCAGAGAGCAAAGGTCTGGCTTCACTCCGCTGATGAAGGCTGCTGCTTCTGGACATGAAATCATTGTGCAATACCTCCTTGACCATGTCAGTACATTATTGTTTGCTAGTATTTACAGTACTGTCATTTTCATATGTTAGACTCAAATATGTACCTGATTCAAATCCATTAAAGGAGTATTAAACCTAGTTTGTATATGATAACTCGTCTCAGGGTGTCAAAGTAGATGAGCGGAACGCCAAAAGAGAGACCGACTGTGCGCTGACTATGATGTATGGCCACACAAATATCGGCAGCCTCATTGACATGCGCTCTCCTTACTTACTAAGAAGATTACTCTTTCAATCTGATACTTTTTTTAAACCAAAATACCTTTGAAAATATTGTGGTGGAACAGTTCAGGTTCTCATTGCTCCCACATTTGCCCCCCCAGGATACTTTAAGGACCTGAGCTCCTCTGTGGACTCTGAAGGCAGTGCCCCCCCCAGACTGATTCGTTTGAGTCGCAGCCGAGCCAAATGCCCCAGTATCCACGACGGCCCTCAAGCCATAGCCAAATTCAGTGGGAGGCCCCAGCAAACACTTTAGATCAGGGGTTCTCAAACGTTTTGGGGCCGGGGACCCCTTATGTGATAGCAAATTCATCAGGGACCCCCTCATAATCAAAACTCCTTGTATGCAACAAAAATAGCTTATAAGGAGTTTTACTTTGACAGTGCATGGCCGGACGAACCACATCTGGGAAGGATCATTTTAAAGGCCCGCTTCTTGGCAGATTTCCTGCAATTCTACACATTTTGTCATGGAACAGAGAGAAAATACTGTCCTGTTGGACCTTGTTTGATATGGCTATTATTCACTCATCCCTATAGAGCCAGCGGTGACGCCCCCGGGATACATTGCATTCCGTGACGTCGGGGAGCAAAGTGAGGGCATCTGTTTCCGGGATGTCACCTCGCCCATCAACGAGCTGGATGGCCAGAGCATCAGCAGCAGAGGTATGACCACATAGTTAAACACTAAACCGTTCACCTATTCACTTATTCGTCACTAGATCGTCCTACAACAGCAGAAACTTTACACGTTTCCTCTACATAAAAACACCATTCCACCATGTTACTAATCCAGCTTCTTTGATAAGACATGCCCACCAAGAGGAGCAGCAGTAGCGAGGGTCTCCCCTGTATGATCGGACTCTGCCGGGAGGGCTCGCTGGAGAGTAACGAGGTGACCTCACACTGTGACGCATTCACATACCATAATGGTGTTTCCAATAAGCCCTTTTGTCCTCCATCACAATCACAATGCACCTTTGTCCTTTTCAGAACTCGGATCAGGCTAAAAAGAGCTGCTCATGCCGCACAAACAAGGGTCATCACGCTAAAGGCAAGGATCGCCATGGCAGCAGTAGTGAAATGGTCCAGCCCGGTAGCCCAGGGAACTGTGGGATGCGCTCGCCTGTCGGTGGTCCTCCCAACTACGCAGGTCCCAAGGCAAGTGTCAGTGTTGTTGGATCACATAAGGTGTCTACACGATGAATAAGCAAAGCTAGCCCTAACTCTCCTCCACTTTACACACCACTCAACTCACCAAAACCGTATTTCTAAACCACTTAATCTCTCCTCTGGTGGAGGGATGTCTGATGGAGGACAAGATGGCCTGGATGAGGGTGCACATGGAGCTGGTGGACAACCACAGGCTGACCCAGGACATGAATGCCACGCTGGAAAAGGCTTGTGCCTGCCGCTCCGAGCTCCTGTCTCGCCTCAGCGTTGATGGCAACGGCATTCCTTACCACTGCGACAGCAAACAGAAAGGCGATACTGGTGGAAAAGGTGGGTGGATGTGAGCTGCGTTTTTGGATGACAGGTAATTTGCATGGCCACAAAACTAAAAAATGCTAAGCTGACATATGGAATTGTATTAAGATGGTCATACTATGGATCATTTAGCTATTTGAAGTGTACAGTCGTGGTCAAATGTTTTGAGAATGACACAAATATTAATTTTCACAAAGCCTGCTGCCTCAGTTTTTATGATGTCAATTTGCATATACTCCAGAATGTTATGAAGAGTGATCAGATGAATTGCAATTCATTGCAAAGTCCCTCTTTGCCATGAAAATGAACTTAATCCCCCAAAACTATTTCCACTGCATTTCAGCCCTGCCACAAAAAGACCAGCTGCCATCATGTCAGTGATTCTCTCGTTAACACAGGTGAGTGTTGACGAGGACAAGGCTGGAGATCACTCTGTCATGCTGATTGAGTTAGAATAACAGACTGGAAGCTTTAAAAGGAGGGTGGTGCTTGAAATCATTGTTCTTCCTCTGTTAACCATGGTTACCTGCAAGGAAACGTGTGCCGTCATCATTGCTTTGCACAAAAAGGGCTTCACAGGCAAGGATATTGCTGCTAGTAAGATTGCACCTAAATCAACCATTTATCGGATCATCAAGAACTTCAAGGAGAGAGGTTCAATTGTTGTGAAGAAGGCTTCAGGGAGCCCAAGAAAGTCCAGCAAGCGCCAGGACCGTCTCCTAAAGTTGATTCAGCTGCGGGATCGGGGCACCACCAGTGCAGAGCTTGCTCAGGAATGGCAGCAGGCAGGTGTGAGTGCATCTGCACGCACAGTGAGGCAAAGACTTTTGGAGGATGGCCTGATGTCAAGAAGGGCAGTGAGGAAGCCACTTCTCTCCAGGAAAAACATCAGGGACAGAATGATATTCTGCAAAAGGTACAGGGATTGGACTGCTGAGGACTGGGGTAAAGTCATTTTCTCTGATGAATCCCCTTTACGATTGTTTGGGGCATCCGGAAAAAAGCTTGTCCGGAGAAGACAAGGTGAGCGCTACCATCAGTCATGTGTCATGCCAACAGTAAAGCATCCTGAGACCATTCATGTGTGGGGTTGCTTCTCAGCCAATGGAGTGGGCTCACTCACAATTTTGCCTAAGAACACAGCCATGAATAAAGAATGGTACCAACACATCCTCTGAGAGCAACTTCTCCCAACCATCCAAGAACAGTTTGGTGACAACCAATGCCTTTTCCAGCATGATGGAGCACCTTGCCATAAGGCAAAAGTGATAACTAAGTGGCTCGGGGAACAAAACATCTACATTTTGGGTCCATGGCCAGGAAACTCCCCAGACCTTAATTTAACTGGTACCGTTACCTTCAGACGAGTCCCGTGACACTTGTGGGGGTCCTAGAGCAGAACGGAGAACACCATTGTGTTCGTGATAATCCCATTAGTTGTAGCCCAAACGGTTCGGACGCTACCAAACCGAAGTTGGCACATCGACGGTACTGACTTCAGATGAGTCTCCTGACACTTGTGGGGGCCGTAGAGCACAACGGAGTACACCATCGTGTTTGTGAGAGTGGCTGCAGTCCAAACACGTAATTCCTTTGGGGGAATCCCAGTCGAAGTCGGATGCAATTTGATTGCCATCTTAAGTGGAATTCCAATTCACTGAAGTTGCCCCCTCGGCCCTCGATTTAGCTCGAGGGAGCGAGTGAAGAACTTTGATCACTTGTGTGGTTGATGTGACCCACAATTCAATGCCGCGAAGTGTCAAATTTAATCAAAATGGCTGCATTTTCGGCATGTCAAATTTGGGCTCCTGAGTGGCGCAGCGGTCTAAGGCACTGCATCTCAGTGCTAGAGGCGTCACTATAGACCCTGGTTCGATTCCAGGCTGTATCAAAATCCGTCCGTGATTGGGAGTTCCATAGGGCGGCACACAATTGGTCCGGGTTTGGCGGGGTTGGCTGTTATTGTAAATAAGAATGTGTTCTTAACTGACTTGCCTAGTTAAATAAAGGTTAAATAAAATAAATGTCAGACAAAATTCTGAAGCTAGCTTGCTAAAAAAAAAAATAGATGACATTGATTTTAGCATTGGCAAATTGGCTTAGTCTCGTAGTGAGGACCCTATAAAACATAGCTAGCTTCATAAACATATTTTGGGGATTTCTGAAATGTATTGGAATAAATTACCATATTATAAAACTAGCTAGCCAGCTATGGGTAACTGTAGCTAGCTAGTTACATGAATAGCTTTAGGTTGGTTGTTTTTAAGCTCAATTCCAAGATTTCCACAAAGGACGATTTCCACAAAGGACGCATCCAATGCAAAAAAAAAAACATCTACCTTAAACTGACTGTTTTTGATGGGGATTAATTTATGTAACTTAAATTGACACACTGGTGCGTCAATCGACTCTAGGGAGTTAATTACACTTTGGATAGTGTATCAATACACACAGTCACTACAAAGATACAGGTGTCCTTCCTAACTCAGTTGCCAGAGAGGAAGGAAACCGCTCAGGGATTTCACCATGAGGCCGATGGTGACTTTAAAACAGTTAGAGTTTAAAGGCTGTGAAAGGAGAACCTGAGGATGGATCAACAACATTGTAGTTACTCCACAATACTAACCTAAATGACAGAGTGAAAAGTAAGCCAGAATAAAAAAATCTTCCAAAACATGCATCCTGTTTGCAATAAGGCACTAAAGTAAAACAGCAAAAAATGTGGCAAAGAAATTAACTTTATGTCCTGAATACAAAGCGTTATGTTTGAGGCAAATCCAAAACAACACATCACTGAGTACCACTCTTCATATTTTCAAGCATGGTGGCTGCATTATGTTACGGATATACTTGTCATTGGCAGGGACTAGGGAGATTTTTTTGGATAAAAAGAAACAGAATAGAGCTAAGCATAGGCAAAATCCTAGAGGAAAACCTGGTTCAGTCTGCTTTCCAACAGACAATGGGAGACAAATTCACCTTTCAGCAGGACAATAACCTAAAACACAAGGCCAACTGGAGTTGCTTACCAAGAAGACATTGAATGTTCCTGATTGGCGTAGTTACTGTATTTCATTTTCAATAAATTTGCTAAGATTTCTAAAACATGTTTTCACTTTGTCATTATGGGGTATTGTGTGTAGATGGGTGAAAAACATGTATTTAATCCATTTTGAATTCATGCTGTAACACAACAAAATGTGAAATAAGTCAAGGGGTATGAGTACTTTGTGAAGGCACTAAATTATTTCTCTCTTCTCATTCTTTACCTCAGGCGGAGAAGGCTTGAAGTCCATCAGTGTCTCGGAGTTAATGACAAAGCTGGAATTGTATGAAGAGGAGCTAGGTAGGACAAACTGTCACTGATATTCAATTGTATATAGTGCTCTGATGATTACCTTAGTTATGAATGAGAGCTACTGTTGTTTGACCCTGCCGGGGGAGACCCTCCAGGCTGTGCTCCAGAGCCTAAGGCGACTGAGTGTCCGAGAGAAGGTCACAGACAGCTGGGAACAGCCCGAGGTAGTACTGGTGAGTGTCTGGGTGGGTATAGATGTTAGCTTTAGCACCTAACTGCTAAGATTCCATCAACATGAATGGCTACCCACTCGTTAGGTAGCTAGGACTCCATCAACATGAGTGAGAAGTTCTGGGTCTCAATACGGTTCTCTGTCTTCACAGGGCTTCCTGACAATGCTGACGAAGGGTGAGCATCCACCCTGAACACACTCAATGGACTGGGAGTGGGCCAGAGGACAGGCCAGCCGGCCTGACTGGAGACAGTGGGCTGAGGACCAGTGCTCCCAGGCCCTCCCGTATGGGAATGGGGTAGTGTCCTCTAGACTGGCCTGGCCAAACATGGAAAAGGCCATTGGCAGTTACTGCAGGGATACAACAAACAGGCGAGGGCAGCTGTCCCTCACATGCCTGTGCTAGTTATGGTGGACTGCTTCAGTTGCATTAGGATATGCAAAGAGTCAGGAGAGCTGATAAACCATTTTGGCAGTAGATCCTCTGTCGTCCTTTATGTATGAGACGCATACAGTGCATTCGGAAAGTATTCAGACCCTTATTCAGACATTACAGCCTTATTCTAAAATTGAATTTGTCTACACACAATACCCCATAATGACAAAGCAAAAAAAGATTTTTAGAATTTTTTGCAAATGTACATAATAAAAAAACAAACGTGGGTATGATGCTACAAGCTTGGCACACCTGTATTTGGGGAGTTTCTGCCATTCTTCTCTGCAGATCCTCTCAAGCACTGTCAGGTTGGATGGGGAGCATCGCTTGCCCCGAAGCCACTCCTGCGTTGTCTTGGCTGTGTGCTTAGGGTCGTTGTCCTGATGGAAGGTGAACCTTCACCCCAGTCTGAGGTCCTGAGCGCTCTGGAGCAGGTTTTCATTAAGGATCTCTCTGTACTTTACTCTGTTCATCTTCCCTCGATCCTGACTAGTCTCCCAGTCCTTGCCGCTGAAAAACATGCTTAACAGTAGGGATGGTTCCATGTTTCCTCCAGATGTGACGCTTGGCATTCAGGCCAAAGAGTTCAATCTTGGTTTCATCAGACAAGAGAATCTTGTTTCTCATGGTCTTCAGAGTTCTTTAGGTGCCTTTTGGCAAACTCCAAGCGAGCTGTCATGTGCCTTTTACTGAGGAGTGGCTTCTGTCTGGCCACTCTACCATAAAGGCCTGATTGGTAGAGTGCTGCAGAGATGGTTGTCCTTCTGGAAGGTTCTCCCATCTCCACAGAGGAACTCTGGACCTCTGTCAGCGTGACCATCCGGTTCTTGGTCACCTCCCTGACCAAGGCCCTTCTCCCCCAATTGCTCAGTTTGGCCGGGCGGCCAGCTCTAGGAAGAGTCTTGGTGGTTCCAAACTTCTTCCATTTAAGAATGATGGAGGCCACTGTGTTCTTGGGGACCTTCAATGCTGAAGAAATGTTTTGGTACCCTTCCCCAGATCTATACCTCGACACAATCCTGTTTCTGAGCTCTACGGACCCTTCCTTCGACCTCAAGGCTTGGTTTTTGCTCTGACATGCACTGTCAACTGTGGGACCTTACATAGACAGGTGTGTGCTTTTCCAAATCATGTCCAATCAATTGAAGTTACCACAGGTGGACTCCAATCAAGTTGTAGAAACATCTCAAGGATGATCAATGGAAACAGGATGCACCTGAGCTCAATTTCGAGTCTCATAGCAAAGGGTCTGAATAGTTATTTACATAAGGTATTTGTTTTTTATTTTTAGTAAATCTGCAAAAATTTGTAAAAACCTGTTTTCGCTTTGTCATTTTGGGGCAGTGTGTCGATTGATGAGAGCAAAATATATATTTAATCCATTTTAGAATAAGGCTGTAACGTAACAAAATGTGGAAAAAGGGAAGGGGTCTGAATACTTTCTGAATGCACATGCTGTGATCAAACAAATTAAAGATCACTCATGTTTCTAACTAATCTGATCATTGACAGGAAGAGAATAAATGTAAATTGATCATTTTTGAAAATGTATTTCTGCAATCCCCTAAAATCAGTTGTGGTTTTCAAATTAATCAAGAAATCTTCTTAAAATGTATTCTGTAACTTGTTTTGTTTCATGTTAGGAAGTGACATCCTGCTGAATGTAAAGTCTGGAACAGAAAGTCCCTATAGAGGGAAACAATGTCTGTAACCTCCATTGTTAATCTTTCACTTGGCCTATGTTACTAGTCTCTTCTGTAATGTTTAACTATGTTTTTCTGGGATATTTTTCTCTCTGAACCACACAAACTTCCCATTTGATTGTAATTTATGGTCACATCTTTCTTTAAGCATGACCACAGTGAATGTAGTGTTCCGTGTGTGTAATCATAAGCTCAATAAATACATGTTTTGTATCGTGTCAGTGAACCTGTTCAATGATAAAATGTACATTAGGTTTGAACTATCCAGGCTATTTTTCATCTAACAATGGTAAAAAAACATTTTAGATTTTAGTCATTTAGCAGACGCTTTTATCCAGAGCGACATACAGTTAGTGAGTGCATACATTTTTCTTTTTTTTCATACTGGCCCCCCGTGGGAAACGAACCCACAACCCTGGCGTTGCAAGCGCCATGCTCTAACAACTGAGCTACACGGGGCAAGTGACAAGCAGCCATAAACAGTGGTGGTCAGGTTAAGCAAGTCTTTGATTATTAAATACTAATTTTACATTGTAATGAATAAGGTGTAAACACAATTTAACCTGTCTAATATAGTGTAACTTATCCCTTTTAAAATGGTTGTTCCATAATCATTGTTATGACAATGTGTCCCATTCAAAAGGTCACTGACTGGGGTAATACGAGTTCACATGGTTTATAATACAGAGACAGCTGAGCTTCTGTCTAAATGTTTTATTGCCATAGAAAACACTGTGCTGAACATGGAGGTCTGCCCAGCTGTTTGAGCTATACACTGACGAATTTAAAAACAATATAAAGGTCATCTCAGCATATATATATATATATATATATATTCACAAATGATTGAGTTTTTGTCATTGTCAAGGTGAGCGCTGAGTAGGGCAGGGGCCCATCCCAAACTTTTAACAGTGCTCCATAAGGTAGGTACATGTTCTCCTCTCGGACTGGTTCAGTGGATTGGACTCCAGTCTTACCCACCTGTCATCCAATAGCAGCCATCTTGCTACCATGGCCAGACCCCTGTGGACCCCAGTCTCAGGAGACGCCAGCCTGGAGTGTGAGATCCAGGCCAGGGTGAGCCAGGCACTGTGATGTGTGGCACAGAGAGCCAGCTGGCCAGGGGTGGAGCGTAAGGTCAGGTGTACTCACACAGGTGTCCGCAGCCGGCCGGGCAGTGGGAACTGCTCTTTAGCCAGTTCATCACGTGCTCCAGGTGCCCGCCGTGACTGCAGCCCTGGCACCACACGAAAAGCCCCTTCACCACGTGGTGGCACACGGCACAAACGCTGGCACACTGGTGGCACCTGGGGAATTTGCAAAGAGGTTGAGTGGTAAGACATATTGGTCTAACTTCCAAATGTTCTCTTGACTTTGAGCTCTATTTTGTTTCTCATAGGTTAGTAACCTTTCCCTTTACTGTGTTAGGTGGGTCAAAGTTATATGTTATGGTTTTAAGTTATACCTGTCACAGATCCAGCCCCTGTTGCTCATGGGCCGTTTGCAGTTGCTGCAGTTGACGTGCAGAGTGGTGGACGTCTGGTTCAGACAGGTGATGGCGCTGCACGTGCTCAGCTTGATGACCTCGTTGGACACGTTCCACAGTTCGAAACGCTGCAGCAAGTCAATGTAGGACATGTACCAGTGCTCCTGAAATAGGGTCACCGCTATTATTAGAACATGCCGAAATGAACAACATTTTTGCCAGCTTGGAGGATATTCAGATTACCAAGACTCTTAATCTCCATCATTATTTTTTCTATCAACCAGTTATTTGTAAACCAAATCAGCCATGTTATATCATTTAAATAGAATTCTCAAGAGCATCCCAATTAATTTCATGCAACGCAGAATCATAGAATCTGGATTCTACTTCAGGAACCGACCATAGATTTCTCAACATTATTATAGTGTAATAAAACACTATGACAACTGTTATCTCCCTGGCTCTGACCTGAGTGAGGTCGTCGATCTCCTTGCGGATGCGGTCGCCCAGGACGATGAGCACCGAGACAGCCATCTGCACGTCGCCCTGCTCGGCGTAATGGCTCAGCATCTCCCTGACCACGGGGCAGAAGAAGTGGACGGGAAGGTGGGGGCTGAACAGTGGCTGGGAGATTGAGATCAGGGAGAAGGACTCGATGGGCGTCAAGCACGTGACCTCCGCCTCGTTGCCGCTGGCATGCGGCGAGTCGGCCTTGTCCTGCTGCAGGTGCTCCGGCGCCGAAGGGTTGTCCATGATCTCGTGGCGCAGTGGGAAAGCCTCCTGGGGGAGCGTGTACTCCTGCTCCTCTGCTGAAAACACCAGAGAGAAGAACATGCTCAGAAAGTACTAGGGGTAGATCATAGACCAGCCCTCAATCATGGCTGAAACCTACATTTTTATGGCATTCGACATGTAAGGTTAGTGGTGGCTATTGGCTACGTTCAAGTCTGAATGTATAGGATCTATTTAGGGGTCAGACACTCACCGGCCTGGTTGTCGTGTTCCATAGAGTAGAGGTCATCGTCGTCCAGCTCAGCGTCACCAAACATGTACTCCGCCTGGCCCTCACTTCCCTCTGTCTCTTCATTCTCTACAGTGGGACAAATGTCTATATAGTAAGTCACATACTACTAAATGTAGTTCACAAGAACCTACACTGAGTGTACAAAACATTAGGAACACCTGCTCTTTCCATGATAGACTGACCAGGTGAATCCAGGTAAACGCTATGATCCCTTATTGATGTCACTTGTTAATTCCACGTCAATCAGTGTAGATGAAGGGGAGGTGACAGGTTAACGAAGGATTTTTAAGCCTTGAGACAATTGAGACATGGATTGTGTACGTGTGCCATTCAGAGGGTGAATGGGCAAGACAAAATATTTAAGTGCCTTTGAACGGGGTATGGTATTAGCTGCCAGGCACACCAGTTTGCGTGTGTGAAGAACTGCAACGCTGCTGGGTTTTTCACGCTCAACAGTTTCCCGTGTGTATCAAGAATGGTCCACCACCCAAAGGACATCCAGCCAACTTGACAAAACTGTGGGAAGCATTGGAGTCACCATGGACCAACATCCTTGTGGAACGCTTTCAACACCTTGTAGACGAATTGAGGCTGTTCTGAGGGCAAAAGGGGGTGCAACTCAATATTAGGAAGGTGTTCCTAATGTTTAGTACACTCAGTGTTTATGTTTATTCATTTTTTCAGTCAAGTGGGAGCAGCTTGAGTTTTTAGAGTTTACTCTCACCGTCGTTGTTGCTGTTGATTAGCGAGTTCCCAGGCTCTAGGTGAATGTTGTCCTGTCTGCTCTCTCCTTTACTGCGGTCCAGCCTGCTCTCCGTCCCCATCTCCTTCATACTGAAACTAGGGCAGACAAAAAAGGATGAAAGATATTACTTTAGTCTATAGTTTGTCCACACAATCATACAGCTTTTGTGAAGCCTGTGGGAAGTACCTGTTCATTAAAGGAAGGGTGCCCAGTTTGCCAATGTGATTTGGACCAGGCGTTGAGAGGTTCGCTGGGTCTGAGAACATGATCCGAAGCATCGTCCATGTAGTGGAAACCTTCAAGTGGGGGAAATATGAAATAGGTTTGTTATTGATCATCAAAACTCTACTTAGTTCCCCAACAATGTTGAATTAGATATATGTAAATGAATACAGCTCATCTCTAAGGGGCAGACTGACTGACCTGAGGTCTGTTGAGCTCCTTGGCCACCTTGGCGTTGTGGTCGCACAGCTCGGCGAAGGGTTTACCGCTGAGGAGGTAGAGGCGCGCCGTCTTGACAAACCAGTCCATGCGCCTGCTCTCCAGAGATGACTCGAACACGCTGAGGGCGCTGGACACGTGGGCAAACTGCTCCGTCAGGTCGGGCTTCTTGAAGAAGAAGATGGGGTAGCGGCGGTCGCCACCCGGGTACGGCTTCCTGTTGGCGTCGCCACTGATGAGGCTCTCCTTGGCGGCAAAGGCCAGGTCGCCAAACAGGCCGAAGCACAGCCCCTCAGGGTTGGCCCGGTCTACGGGCCGGCTGGCGTCCTTGAACATGTGCTGGTAGAGCGTGCTGTCCTTGGAACCTGACAACAGGAAGTAGGGGTCGTGCTGGTGGCGCCACACGATGCCCGTGGTCACGTCCTTGTGCTCCTCGAAGGTGGCAAAGGGGATGAAGGGCCTCCGGACGTCCCACACGTAGATGTTGTGGTCCACCATCATGGAGCAGGTGGCCAGGTGCCATTTCCTCTCTGGACGCCACTTGACCCGGGCCACCGAGGCGATAGTCTGGACGCAGTAGATCTCCTTGGCCCGGTTGGTGGTCATGTCCCACACCTTCACCATCTTGTCCCGGCCACCAGTGGCCAGCCAGCCCCTGCAGACAGAGGCCAATACATTAGCAATGTACAATACAGCCACACTGTAAGCAAGAACAATTACTGTATCTAAAGCAAATTCACTTTAGATGAATGGTCAACCAATGCAAATATCAATGTTTTTTCAACATGTATCGACATGCCTTTCACTAAAGTTTCTCTAAAGCCTCTCCCTACCTGTCATCGGGGTGCCAGTCACAGCAAAACACAGGTCCGGTGTGGGCTGTGAACATCCTCTCATACCGGTCTGGCCTCCGTATGTCCCACAGCTGGACGTTACCGTTCTCAAAGGAAGCAGCGAAAGTAAAGTAATCCTTCATGCTGAACTGAACATCTCTTACGCTCTCTGACTGACCTGAGAGAAATAACATAGAAAAAGTTCAAATAATGTCCTCAGGCCAGGTTCATTACCATGTCATATGTGCTGTTTAAGCCACTGTCTGAAAAATGTCATTTCAGACAGTGGTAGCTAATAAGGTGCTGTTTGTTTTGTAGCCCAGAGGAATTCCTGGACATCAGTAGGTAGGTATTTTTAAGGTGTTACTCCTGTGTTCAACCTCAAAGAGTGCAACAACTACCCACACACATACCTGAGAAAGTGCTGACAGACTCTTTCTTGCGCAGGTCGAAGCACTTCATGTAGCCGTCCTGGGAGCCACTAAGCAGCATGTAGACTTCGGTGGGGTGGAAGCACACCTTGTTGACTGTGCGCTTGTGCTCGGTGAACAGCTGGTCCTGCTTGTTGCGCGACGGCTTGCCCAGGTTCCAGGTGACCACCGCCCCATTGGTGGCAGCCGTGGCCAGCAGGTTCTCCTCCATCTGGTGCCACATGACGTCGGCGCAGCTGAAGTTGAGCGAGGGCTTGCGGCCCACACGCAGGTTGAGCTTCTCCACAAACTGCTCCTCCTCCAAGCCGTAGATCTTGAAGATATTGCGGCCGGCCACCACCACCTGCGTGGCATCGCGGCACACACTGATGGCATTGGCGGGCGCGTCCAAGTGGCAGAACATGGTGCGCCCGCTGATGGCGCTGCTGCCCAGGGCCGTGGTGACCCGCGACATCTTCTCCATGGCCTGGTTGGGGACACAGAAGGGCGGTTGGGTTTAGGGAAGGTGCTGACTCAAAGCAGCAGAGGTATACCACAAGCAAACAAAAATTGGTAATGCACATTGCAAATAACTGGCTTTCAATGGCAAAGTCAGAACCAGGACAGTATTCAACAACAACCGCCACATTTCTAATACATGGACAAAGCCTTTCTAGCTTATTGGGAAATTATATTGGGAAATTCTAAAAGAATGCCCCTAGTTCCACCAGAAGATGGCACTACACCTATCACCTATGAGGAGAGCTCAGTTTGGTACTTCAACTGTGCTGCTGGCAGTGGTCTGTCACATATTTATATGACCCTGTAATCTCGCTCTAATTCATTCCAATGGACTTACTCTAAATAGCAGCGGTGGTCCTCTCAGCCTCTAAAGAAACACGGAGGCCTCTTCATACAGTCCTGTCAGAGGAGAAAAAGGACATGATCATCACTTCAACAAATCAAATTGTATTGGTCGCATACACATATTTAGCAGATGTTATTGCGGGTGTAGCGAAATGCTTGTGTTCCTAGCTCCAACAGTGCAGTAATACCTAACAATACACACAAATCTAAAAAGTACAAAAATTGTATTAAGAAATCATCCACTTCAACAATCATCCACACTTATATGTTCATGTTATAGAGCTGAGAAAGGTAACCCACTTAATAGTGTCTGTAGGTTTTTACTCCAACCAGCCAGCCATGGATAGAACCAAGGCCTAACCAGTCTCTACTGAGACAAAGTTCCTTCCTGTTCAGGTGCTGATGTCCAAGCTAGTACAAAAAGCCTGACTGTCATAGCAACTCTTCAAGATAATAATAATATGCCATTTCAAAGTTATCTCTCAAGAGTAGCTACACTGATACATCACTGGTGCGGACACAAATATTGCAATGAGATTTAACATTCACATTTAGTTTTGCCAAAACGGCTTACCTACAACCCAATAGTCTTCTATAAAATGGCTTAAGAGAATATTCACCTCCATTTGCCGGAGGTGCATGACGGACTGCTTAATGCTCCCAGCTCTCCAGAGTCCTGCGTGATTATAACAGAGGGGCCCTGGTTGAGGTTGGACCACAGCAAAGAATGACACACTGAGGTGCTGAAAGGGGAGGGGAGGGAGAGCCTTGTTATGGTTTATGCAGCTGTACTCTGCACTAAAGCTAATTATGCTGCACAGTCTGTGGACACACACACACCATACTTTGACATTTGGGTCCCTAAGCCAGAGTAATTGTTGATGATGACATTTGCATGACCACGACCTATGGTCAGGTCTGGTATATGGGAGAGCATGAGTTTAACAACATAAACAAACATAAATATGGCCTGTTAACCTTGTGATGAATTCCAGTTCTACCAAACTAACTAAATCAAGGTGCATATGTCTGAGATTAACATCAATTGCTTAAAACAATGTAGCCACTAAACTTTGCAATGTTTAGGGAAGTTGACTGTCATTTGAAGTGTTGATATAAACATAGCTAAACTAGATAGCATCTGGCTAGGGTGACTGTCATGCAAATTTATGTTTATGTTCTCAGAATTACCTTACACCAAGCACAACATGACTGAGACACACAGCCAATGAATGCACATCAATATCGAACATTTATCTTCTAATATGCAGGTAGAAATCACCTGGGAGCCGGATACAAAGCTAGGTAGCTAGCTTGCTAAAGTAGCTAGTTGAAACGTCACAGTCGGATGACCAATGTCGCTAAATCTTTTACTAACATGTTCAGAACATTATTGTGACGAGAAAATTACTCTTATTTCTCTACATAAATGTTTTCAGTGCACAATAATTGGCCCTAATTTTGTAGGACTAACCTTGCTTCTGAAAGAAAAAAAATGGTTCGCCGCACTGTAGAACCGGAAGTTGTAAGTGTCATTCCCATGAATCTAGCAAAAACAAGCATTACAAAACGGAAGTACGTGCTCTAAAAGGAATAAATTCTTCATCATCATCATCATCATCATCATTCTTCTTATTCTGCTTCTTCTTCTTCTTCGATATCATGGCGATCCACAAACTATCGTTTAAGTGCATGACGACACCTACTGTGCTGGAATGTACGATCAATCAAGATCTGGCCAATTCTGTACTACCATGAAATAAAATAAAATCCAAATAAATCCCTACTAATTTCTACCACACCCTTCCCCTCCCCCCAAAAAACTCTCCCCAACCCCCCTACCCCATTAAACTTGATTTTATCATGCTGAAACACCACATGTTCAGCATGTCAACAACCATTTCAAATTAACATCTGTTACCCCCAATATCTCTTTTACCATCTCCACAATAACCTTCAACCTGGCATTTCTGCTTTCCACAACCCGAGTCGTATTGATAACCTTCCTAATAAAAGCTATGAAGTCAACTTTATTCATTATCAAAGTGTCCTTTGACACCGTACATTCATGAGTGCAAGATTTCTGAACAGGCGTCCAAGCCATGCCAGGACAAGCAGAAACACCAGCCTGGTCATTCCTACAATGCGGTGCGATTTGGACCTCATTACTTTTGGAAAAATGTTTGTATATAAAAAAATATATATATATTCTATCAGAAAAAGGATGCTTGACTTTCAGAAAAACATATTGATCAAGCTCAGGCCCGTAAAAAATTTTTGGGGACATTTTCCAATTTGTTAGGTGCATAATCCTGACAGGTGGAACCTAACAGTGTAGACATTTTTAGCCTAAATTAGTCATAGCTCCGTGAGTGAGCAAGATTGAGCTAGCATAACGATAAACACTTGGTCCTCTGTAGCTCAGCTGGTAGAGCACGGCGCTTATTACGCCAAGGTAGTGGGTTCGATCCCTGGGACCACCCATACACAAAAAATGTATGCACGCATGACTGTAAGTCGCTTTGGATATAAGCGTCTGCTAAATGGCATATTATTATTAACAAGATTTTAACTTCTCTATCAAACATATTTTAAAATTTTTATTGTATTATTTTTTTCAACAGGGTGGAAATGTATGAGTGTGACATACAGACTAACAACATGAAACATGGACAAATAGATAAAACTGAGTGTTAATATTTATTTAGCTTCGCACTATTGTTTTCCCACCAAATAAATTATGACACTTCCTGAATATGGTGTCATTGTAGGAAGGGGTTGTTTTCTTAAATGGAGAATTACAAAAAAACTAACAGGGTGGAAAGTGGTATCAGGGACACACAGAAAATCTTAAATAAAAAAATAAAAAATACAGTAATCATGAAAAAAAAATTATTGATGAAAGATACTTTAACTATAAAATAATGAAGAAAGATGTTAAAGAAGTTATTATTGTAAGGCTTATATTTCTTGTGGAAGTTGATAAATAACACCTGGGGACATGGCAAAAACGCCTACATCCACTGACAAAAAGTGTTTAAAATGCATAAAATTCCCTTTCAGGATCCATATTTGGTGTTTTTAAGGTAAAGGACACCTGACATTATATTTAAAGCCTTTTGGAATCCACATTTTACACTAAATAAGAACTGATATTTCCTGGGGACAGAAAAGGCACCCCCTACTAGGAATGACCCAGCCCTGACATTAGGTCCACTTAGTACAGGAGCAGCCATGGAAGCTCCATCATTCCACACTATAGTTCCACCAATCTGTCTTACAGCCTCTGCATATGATACATCATGACTCATTCTATATCTCTGAGACTCTCTAGCCTCTCTCTGCACCTGGCATCCACCAAATGCTGCACTATGTTCCCCCCACAATTACAACACTTAACCTTCACATTGCTCCCACATTCACCGTAATCATCTTCCCCTCCACACTTGGCACATCTTTTCCTTCCTTTACATTGAACAGCTACATGTCCCATTCTTTGGCATTTAAAACACCGCAATGGGGATGGGACAAATTCTCTGACATTGAAACTAAGGAATCCTATCTGTACTTTCCCAGGCATAACCTTCTCAAACCACAGCAGCACTGATAGGCTTTCACTTCTTTGACCTTCTTTCCTACTGATCAACCTTTTGGCCTCAATCACTCTTCCTCCCTTCACATTTTCTTTAATATCATCTTTGGACATAGATACTTGGACCCCCGTGATGACTCCCCTCTATCTAGCATAAGCACCAGGGGCATGGCTTTTAAACTTCTTCCCATTAAGCTTTTCCATTTTCAGAATCTTCTCTTGCTGAGCCTGGCTACCACAACATATCAACAATCTACCATTTCCAATGAACCAAACTAATTTGACTTCACCTACCTCTTTCTCTATGGCAATAGTTAGTCGGATAGGGTGTAAGTGAGGCCCTGTGGTCTCATCAAACACTATCACCACATTCCACTCCAACACATCATTACTCATGCTTCCTACCTTGGCCCTCTTTATAGTTTCTTTACCAGATGCTCCACTGCTTTCTGTATCACGATCTCTCTTCTTCCTATGTCTTTCCACTACCGACCATTCCGAACCTTGACAGTCATCCTCCAGCTCCATACTATCTGACACCCTTATTGTTCTCCTTTCAGCACAGCTGTTGCCTCACCAACTTTTTCTCAATTCCATCCGCACTACTCGCTGCCATTTCCGAATCTCTCCTCCGTGCCGAAAACTCGTTACAAAATGTCATACAATTGTAACATTAACTGTTGAACCAGCATGGTCTCATAGACTAGACGTAAAATAGTAGGAATCCGGGACATGCAAATTAGTATGATATGTTACGTTTGGTATGGTTACCCAAGACAGATGGTTACTTAAAGAGCTCAGCCACCGCCTCAGGTCAGCAGCACCCAGGGGCCAGGGCAGGGGTCTGGAGTGGAAAATGCTTTTTTAGATATTTTTTCTTCTTATCAAAAGTTGAAAAAAAGTCACCTAGACAAAGTTGGTTCAGTGCCGCTCTTAATGGGATAAATTGATTTAGGCCTACTCAATCGGATTAAGCACACTGAACAAAGCTCACACTGCAGCCTTAATAGACGAGGGTTCCCTACCCTGTAGTTAATATTCAGGAAATATCCGGAATCTGGTCAGGGGCACAGCTTAACTTGGCCTATCTCTGACAGTCCATTTTGTTCCAGCTGTTTTGGCACCAGGAGCTCCGGAGCAAGCAGCGTTCATGGCCGACAAGGCTGTTGAAAGTATCCCTGGACTGAGGCCCATCCAGTACACAGCAAGACACTATGCGCTCTATCTGAACAAGATGGCTTCACACACACAAACACTTAACAAAGGTGAGATAGCAACTGGGTGAGATTGTGAGTCTGTGCACTGGAATGCACATTTGTGGATACATATTCAGTGGGTCCAAATATTATCTATCTGCAACATTGTAGTATTGCTCCATGTGCAATATGGCCCCTCCTGGTATGTTTGTGTGAGAGACAGGAGATACTGTACCTGGGATGTGGAAACCCCGTGCTGTAGTCTATGCTGATGTTGTTTGTTGACCCACCTCCTCCATCTTGCTCAGTGGACAGCGACCAGAAATGGACGCCCCATAGGGTGGAGCTGTGTTTGTGGGAATGGGCTGTAGCCAATCAGCTGTAGCTCCCCCTGATGAAGGACATCAATCTAGAGAGCAGCCTCAGCAATAAGACAGACCCAGAGACCAATGTCAGGCCAGCTAAGAGACCCTGTAAACCCTGTTTTACTTCACCAAACAACCTTGTTAAGCCTTTAACTTAACTATGGAGAATATGACTGATGAAAGAAGGCTACCTCAACATCATGGCAATACAGTATTTTGTCTTTACGGTATGTCTACGGTATATTTTTTATAGTGTAACTTGCAAATAAATCTTTGATATTAAACAGGATTGATTTTGCATCTGGCACTGTCTTTACTAGATGACGCCATGTACCCACAATGTGTAGTGCCCAGTGACCACTTGATGATATGTACAAGGACAATGTCACGGTTTCGGCCGAGGCTGCTCCTTCTCCTTGTTCGGGCAGGCTTCGATGGTCGTCGTCTCCGGAGTACTAGCTGCCACCGTTCTATGTTTCGATGTTTGATTGGTTTTGTCTGTTTTGTTACACCTGTTCCTTGTTAGTGTTCATTATGCGTCCTATATAGTTCTCTTGAGTTTTGTCATGTGTTGTGTGTAATTGTTCGTTGTCACGTTGTGTGCTAGTTCGTTTATGTTCTCGCTGTATTTAGTTTAGAGAGAGTTCCGCACTTTGTGCGCCTTTGTTTTTGCACTTTACCGAGTTGCGTAAAGTTCGCTTGCCTGCCTGGTTGCCTGTTGCCGTGTTTGGCTTGTTCTTTTGTCTTCACTAAAGACGTCAGTACGAAGCCTCTGTGTGTCCTGCGCATGATTCCACACCACATCTACACTCAACCCTGACAGACAAGGAGGCTAGTAATATAGCAGTGGGAAGATGAGACATTTCCACAGTATTGTTCTTTATTCGTATTGTTCCGAAATTAAAGCAAGTACAATGAGCAGTACAAAATAAAACATAAATATATACAATATAAAATAGTTCAGTTCAGAACATTTAAAAAGTACATTACATCATGAAATAATTAATGAGGACTTTAATATAAACTATCCATATTTACATACATTTTGTGACCCAGAGAAAAATAGCCACTCTATTCATTTTTTATTCTTTTTTTGTAAACGCTGTTTTGGTACTACCTCTGGTCTGGATTTGGTGACTCAACCTCCTAAGCTTGCCAACATTTTTATCAATGCAAGAGAACAGCCAGTGAAAACTACCACAGCAGCACACATATGACCATAAACCAAACTGCCTCAGTTATCCATAACTACTGTACCATATTCCGCATTCAAAACCTCCATATACTGGTATTCTAATGGTCTAGAGATGGATGAAAACAACTTTGATAACTTTTCAGCACTGGGGATAGTTGTATGTTGGACAAACCATGTGTGGACTCCACTGCGCTCAAATTATTTCATATTAGAAGTTGATACTGAAAAAGTAATGCGCTGGTTTGCTTGCTTTGATTCTTATTTAAAATAGCAGTTTATCTGTCTAATGAGCTACAGTAGCCTGCCTCATACAGTACTACATTAAAGTACCCCATGTTCAAGTAGTACAGCATTGACATGCACTGGGAGAAGGCAACCTGCTTGTTCACAAGCATCAGCTTAGAGCAGGTACTGCATATTGATATCATTAAGGTTGGTTGATCTACATATCCATACTATACAAAGATCAGATCAGTGATGCAGTGCAGTGACCCTCATAACCTGATGCCTTTAATCACACACAAACGCAAAAGCCAAGCCCCCTCTCCCATTGCTAAGTTTAGGATGTAGACGCACTAGTTGTAACAAGGCATTATCCATAAGAGCACAAAAAATTGGGGTAAGGAGGTAATACCTATGAAAACATTAAGAAAAAATGTCACTATAACATTTTGGCACGATGACATGTCAGTTTACCACATTACAACAAGTGCAAAAAAGCTAACTTATGAGAAAACACAAGAGTCTGGAATATCTAATAACAGTATAAATCTCAAATATGCTTGCTACAAAAGTTATGTTGCATTTAGACATGAACACAGAAAGGATGAACACGGAAAGTGGTTTGAGAACGGCCCCATAGAATGATGTCAACTAGGGGGTTGATGCATCCAAGGAAAATGGAGGGCACATGGCAAGGTGGTATGTTGGTCCCACTCTTTGTTTTAACCAATGATTTATATATATATATATATATATATACACATTCTAGATGAATACCAGGGGACGCTGTTTTGAAGGCACCACACCTTGGCACTCCCCAACCGTTGTAAAAAATATTTTGTAAGCTATAGAAATGCATTTATTCATGTCTACATTTGTTTTTGCCACATTTATTCTATTACAGTCACTTTAATGCATACTTTTAAATTATATATGACCTTAACATGCAAATACATTTATTTTTATTTTCCTTAAAGTATAATTTTTAGACAGTACTAATGTTACTGTCCCCACTACAACCAAAAAATACTTAAATACCTGTAATTTTGTCCTTGAAACATTACATTGAAATACTGTAGAATTCCATTCATTCTTATTGAGGACTGCTTTTCTGAGGAGTGCCAATATGACCGACCAGTGACTTCAAAGCCTGTCATTGGCCAATACATACTGTAGCATCAGCAATCCAGGGATTATATACATCATTGGTTTTAACAGTGACGTCCTTTAATGGTGACGTGGTTCAACAACGATCCTTCTTTCAAAATGTTAGGCTATTCATGGACACTGACAAATACACTACATAACCAAAAGTATGTGGGACACCTGCTTGTCGAACATCTCATTCCAAAATCATGGGCATTAATATGGAGTTGGTCTCCCCTTTGCTGCTATAACAGCCTCCACTCTTCTGGGAAGGCTTTCCACTAGATGTTGGAACATTGTTGCTTGGTCTTGCTTCCATTCAGCCACAAGAGCATTAGTGAGGTCGGGCACTGATGTTGGGCGATTAGGCCTGGCTCGCAGTCTGCGTTCCAATTCATCCCAAAAGTGTTCGATGGGGTTGACGTCAGGGTTCTGTGCAGGCCAGTCAAGTTCTTCCACACCGATCTACACCAACCATTACTGTATGGACCTCACTTTGTGCATGGGGGCATTGTCATGCTGAAACAGGAAAGGGCCTTCCCCAAACTGTTGAACAAAGTTGGAAGCACAGAATTGTCTAGAATGTCATTGTATGCTGTAGCGTTAAGATTTCCCTTCACTGGAACTAAGGGGCCTAGCCCGAACCATGAAAAACAGCCCCAGACCATTATTCCTCCTCCGTCAAACTTTACAGTTGGCACTATGCATTGGGGCAGGTAACTTTTTTCCTGGCATCCGCCAAACCCAGATTCGTCCGTCGGACTGCCAGATGGTGAAGCGTGATTCATCACTCCAGAGAACGCGTTTCCACTGCTCCAGAGTCCAATGGCGGCGCACTTTATACCACTCCAGCAGACCCTTGGCATTGCGCATGGTGATCTTAGGCTTGTGTGCGGCTGCTCGGCCATGGAAACCCATTTCATGAAGCTCCCGACGAACAGTTATTGTGCTGATGTAGATTCTTGAGGCAGTTTGGAACTCTGTAGTGAGTGTTGCAACCGAGGACAGACGATTTTTACGCGCTTCAGCACTTGGTGGTCCCGTTCTGTGAGCTTGTGTGGCCTACCACTTCACAGCTGAGCCGTTGTTGCTCCTAGATGTTTCCACTTCACAATAACAGCACTTACAGTTGACCGGGGCACCTCTAGCAGGGCAGAAATTTGACGAACTGACTTGTTGGAAAAGTGGCATCCTTTGACGGTGCCACGTTGAACATCGCTGAGCTCTTCTGTAAGGCCATTCTACTGCCAATGTTTGTCTATGGAGATTGTATAGCTGTGTGCTCGATTTTATACACCTGTCAGCAACGGGTGTGGCTGAAATAGCCGAATCCACTAATTTGAAGGGGTGTCCACATACTTTTGTATATATAGTGTATGTGAAGGGGGTCAGTAGACCACTCACTAAAGAGGTGGTGGTGGGGTTCTAAACAATAGAGCATCATTGATATAATAGATCACATGGTATGGTTGGCTGGCCCCTATCCTACTCATGCTATTCTTCACCCAGGCCACCCTATGTCGATGAAAACAAATATGTTACATAAAAGACAGCAATTAAATCAACATCATGCAGCCTGTCACATTTACTTAAAGAAAAATATATCATGTTTACAGTGGTGGAGCCCCGGGTCCTGGTAGAACAGAACCCCACGTAACAGCCATACATCACTTCTGACGCCCGAGACGTTGTGATGGGTATAAGACAAGATATGAAGGCACACACAGTTGCTTTATGACCCCGATGGTGTTTTATGAGTGGGGCCATCTCCACTCCTCCTCCTCTGTACCCCCTCTCCCTCCATCGCTCACAGACACACATTGGAACCATCTAAAGCTGTCACATATGTCAGCCTGTAGATGACACTTGCTCCTTCATCACAGCATTTATGCCTCTCCCCCCAGATCCTCGGATGTCTGGACAAAGCAGAGGGCGTCTCAGCCAAAAGGAGAGTGGGATTGGATGGGCTTTTGTAGAAGATGTGTTGTTAGTACTGCTGTGTTTGGATGCAGCCCAAGGCCAGGTAATTTGGCTTACAGACGGGTAATAAACTACTCCCGTCGACTCTTCTCTGCCTGCTTAATTAAGATATATGCACTTCTTAATTCCTCCGACGGCTGTCTCATACGCCATGGTGGAAAGAGAATAAATGAACATGTCTATGAATACAGAATTGGAGACTTATTTGAGACTGATCATACATTAATTTAAGAACAACTACAGTTGACAAATAACAACTGAGACCTGGGTGTGTTTTTAAGGGTGGGGAAATAGAAGCTTGTACCTTGTACTTCAGCTTTTGTCATTCCCGGGAAGGTTCCTACTCCTATTAACAGTTTTATATGTTTTACAATAACATCAATATTTAGTGTCTAGCCCTTATGTAGGCCTCAATGCCTTTTCTGGGTTAATGTCCTATGGATTCTATAGTTTCATCAGTATCATCTGTCCGTGACAATCATGTATGCTGAGGATTATGTCTGAGACCAACTGTCAACATTGACAACTAAAACGTTTCTAAAGCAGTCAGAAGAACGCTTCCACATGAATTAGCCTACAAACTGAAAAAAATATAATACATAAGTAATTTGAATTTCAAGTTTAGCAAATGCTTGGTTCAGACAATGAGCTAATTTGTGGCAGGTTTCTCTATCCAAAATGTGTCTTTAACCAAAAAATACTAGTCAGACATCACCACACTGGGGCAATTTGGAATCTGTCAACCATACAGTAATGCTGTGTCTAAATATTCTATCTGTCAACCAAGTTGTTAAGATGTGTTTAACAACAAATATTTAACAGTCAAGCATTTCTCAAGCATGTTCTTGCACAAAGTTTGGCTTTGTCATCCTGTTTTTCATTTACCACCTAACTCATATATATTTATTATCAGCTTTGACCTTAATGACGACTACACGGCAGAAACATTCACCGAAACATATGCCAGCAATCAGTCACTGACTGTTTTCACTCATCCTTTGTTTTCCATGTCTATGTTGAATTGGTTCTTCTATGGCTTATTCTGTAAAGCACTAAGATTTATAAAGACAAGTGTATCTTGCGTCATTGGTGTTCATTCGTCATAGTAACCAGGGATTTCTGCTCGCCAATTATTTTCAGACGAACAAAGCTGTATTGTAAGGGTAGCTTAGTGGTTAAGAGCGTTGTGCCAGTAACCGAAAGGTCGCTGGTTCTAATCCACGAGCCAACTAGGTGAAAAATCTGTCTGTGTCCTTGAGCAAGGCACTTAACCCTAATTGCTCCTGTAAGTCGCTCTGGATAAGAGCGTCTGCTAAATGACTAAAACGTAAATGTAAATGTGAGTAATCATAAGAACAATCATAGTATTAAGTCTGCACCATTTGAAACATTTTCTTCTTTTGTTTTCCCAAACAAGGAAAAAATACAAATAAATATACTCTTAATTATGAACATATAATATACACATCCACTATCAAAGGAAAAACAGAAAGAAATGATTAACACTCATTTTATATGCTTACATTCCTTTACAAAAGTGTACAGTCCCTAAGAATGAGACACTGAGGTATAAACTGGGCCTTGACAGACCGACCCCAATGCCCGCTAGGACACGGAGGTCAGAGGTCAGGCGATGATAACATGTCAGTTTCCCTCCCCAGTTCAGTCTGTTAGAGTGAGAATTGACAGAGGCCAGTGTATGCGTCTTTCTCTTTGCGTTCCCACACTGACTTACAGCATCAGACAGTGGTTGTTCTTGGAGACGGCGACACAGGAGAAGGGTGAGGGCTGGTGTGTCCGGGGAGCACAGGGCAAACGTTTTAGTTTCGACCCTCTAGCATTAGATGCTGTTGCTTTAGCAGGTTAGCATATGGTACTGGTAGAGATTATGCTAACCTGCTGAAGCATTTCGGTTGGGTGGAAAAGGAGAGTGACAATGGCTACTAGGGACATGAGCGCCACAGTGGTGATGGTGAGGAGAAAGGATGTCACAGTTTCAGCATTTATTTCTTCCCTCTCCCCTCTTGTCTTTTCCACCTCTATACTTCCTAGCTGCATGCCTTGTTACATTGTAATCCCTTTTCCTGTGAATCCCTATTATTATTCCACAGTGTAGATCTTGTGTTTAGGTGCATGTTGAGCAATAGAACACTGGTGCCCTACTGCCTCATGGCTTTAAAAGGGGCAGTGAGGGATACTGACAGAACACATACCTGTCCAGTAAGAAGCACCTAGAGGTTCATGAACCCACTCTGAACACAGGAGAACTGAAGCTGCATGGGTATTAATCAAAATGGCTCGCTGACAGGTTCGACCTCTTAGTGGGTAAAACTTCAACACAAAAGACAAAAGGGATTACCTTTTTACATAGCTGCTCCACAATGAGGATATGAAGAGAGCCACACAGCTTTCACCTGCATATGTTGCTACCAAATTCCCTCCCACCACAAAACAGATATCATTCTTTGATGATATGGGTACATGGAAAGAAAAATTACTGCTCTGTGCAGTTTTAAATTAAATAACTTATTGTGTTTTGAATGGTGTTGTCGGGAGGTTGGCTGAGCAGACAGGAAAATAATATGGTAAAGGGGATGGGTCTTGACATATGACAATGAGAGGGGCAATGAAATAGGTGGGAGGGAGCTTCTTGGTGTCAGGGAGCGGGAGGGAGCTGCACCCCCAGCAGCTCGTAGGCGAAGATGTTCCAGAAGATGGCAAAAAGAAGGAACGTGATGAAGGAGAAGACGATGACCCACCAGGAGCACTGCTTCTGCAGGCTCTCCTCATAGCTGCGCAGGATGAGCAGGCCCATGCTGATGCCTACCACCGCCCCCGATAGGTGGGCCATGAAGCTGGGCTGGGGCCCTGAAGAGGGCAAGGGTGGGGAGAAGCGCAGCCACACGGCACGGCCCACCTCCGAACTCACTGAAATGGAAAGGAGAGGAGGAAGTTTTAATCTCCTCCTCCATTATGGGGGTGCCACAGGGTTAAATTCTCGGGCCGACTCTATTCTCTGTCTATATCAATGATGTCGCTCTTGCTGCTGGTGACTCTCAGATCCACCTCTACGCATACGACACCATTTTATATACATCTGGTCCTTCATTGGACTGTGTTAACAAACCTCCAAACAAGCTTCAATGCCATACAACACTCCTTCTGTAGCCTCCAATTGCTCTTAAACGCTAGTAAAACTAAATGCATGCTCTTCAATCGAACGCTGCTTGCACCCACCCGCCCGACTAGAATCACTACTCTCGGCGGGTCTGACTTAGAATATATGGACAACTACAAATACCTAGGTGTCTGGTTAGACCGTAAACTCTCCTGCCAGACTCACATTAAGCATCTCCAATCCAAAGTTAAATCTAGAATCGGCTTCCTATTTCACAACAAAGCCTCCTTCACTCATGCTGCCAAACATGCCCTCTTAAAACTGACTATCCCACCGATCCTTGACTTCGGCGATGTCATTTACAAAATAGCCTCCAACACTCTACTCAGCAAATTGGATGTAGTCTATCACAGTGCCATCCGTTTTGTCACCAAAGCCCCATATACTACCCACCTGTACGCTCTCGTTGGCTGGCCCTCACTACATATTCGTTGCCAAACCCACTGGCTCCAGGTCATCTATAAATCACTGCTAGGCAACTCCCCGCCTTATCTTAGCTCGTTGGTCACCATAGCAACACCCACCCGTAGTATGCACTCCAGCAGGTATATCTCACTGGTCATCCCCAAAGCCAACACCTCCTTTGGCCGCCATTCCTTCCAGTTCTCTGCTGCCAATGACTGGAACGAACTGCAAAAATCTCTGAAGCTGGAGACTCATATCTCCCTCACTAACTTTAAGCATCAGTTGTCAGAGCAGCTTACTGATCACTGCACATGTACACAGCCCATCTGTAATTAGCCCACCCAACTACCTCATCCCCATATTGTTATTTATTTTGCTAATTTGCACCCCAGTATCTCTATTTGCACATCATCTTCTGCACATCTATCACTCCAGTGTTAATACTAAATAGTAATTATTTTGCACTATGGCCTATTTATTGCCTTACCTCCATAACTTACTACATTTGCACACACTGTATATAGATTTTCTATTTTTCTATTGTGTTATTGACTGTACGTTTTTGTTTACCCCATATGTAACTCTGTGTTGTTGTTTTTATCGCACTGCTTTGCTTTATCTTGGCCAGGTCGCAGTTGTAAATGAGAACTTGTTCTCAACTGGCCTACCTGGTTAAATAAAGGTTAAATAAATACACTTAAAAAAGGCTACTGAACAGTGGGAGAGATGCAGGCCCAATACACGAACAGTAGGCCACAGAGACTTTGATATGTGAAAATGTACATTTGTGACTTGTGTACTAACTTTCCAGTTTTCCTTACTGTAATATATTGTGTTGTGTTTGTGTGCCGACATCACAAAACGAATTTCCATGTAAATGGACAATAAAGTATATTGTATCAATATCAGTGGAAATGTGGGATTTGGCAGATAGGTTTATGGTTTTGAGTACAGTTCAGTAGAAGGCAAAAGCAAGGGTGCAGATTACATAAGAGTTACACTTCTGGCCAAGACTAGGTCTTTGCTAAGGCTATGTTAACGGATAGGGTTCTGGCTAAGGATAGACTAGGCTGAGGTATGGTCAGACGAGGGACAAATGGAGGGGACATACAGTGCCTTGCAAAAGTATTCATCCCCCTTGGCGTTTTTCCTATTTTGTTGCATTACAACCTGTAATTTAAATTGATTTTTATTTGGATTTCATGTAATGGACATACACAAAATAGTCCAAATTGGTGAAGTGAAATGAAAATAATATCTTGTTTCAAAAATTTCTAAAAGATAAATAACTAAAAAGTGGTGCGTGCATATGTATTCACCCCCTTTGCTATGAAGCCCCTAAATAAGATCTGGTGCAACCAATTACCTTCAGAAGTCAGATAATTACTTAAATAAAGTCCACATGTGCGCAATCTAAGTGTCACATGAACTGTCACATGATCTCAATATATATACACCTGTTCTGAAAGGCCCAAGAGTCTGCAACACCACTAAGCAAGGGGCACCACCAAGCAAGCGGCACCATGAAGACCAAGGAGCTCTCCAAACAGGTCAGGGACAAAGTTGTGGAGAAATACAGATCAGGGTTGGGTTATAAAAAAATATCCGAAACATTGAACATCCCACGGAGCACCATTAAATCCATTATTAATAAATGGAAAGAATATGGCACCACAACAAACCTGCCAAGAGAGGGCCGCCCACCAAAACTCACAGACCAGGCAAGGAGGGCATTAATCAGAGAGGCAACAAAGAGACCAAAAATAATCCTGAAGGAGCTGCAAAGCTCCACAGCGGAGATTGGAGTATCTGTCCATAGGACCACTTTAAACCGTACACTCCACAGAGCTGGGATTTACGGAAGAGTGGCCAGAAAAAGCCATTGCTTAAAGAAAAAAATAAGCAAACATGTTTGGTGTTTGCCAAAAGGCATGTGGGAGACTCCCCAAACATATGGAAGAAGGTACTCTGGTCAGATGAGACTAAAATTGAGGTTTTTGGCCATCAAGGAAAACGCTATGTCTGGCGCAAACCCAACACCTCTCATCACCCCGAGAACACCATCCCCACAGTGAAGCATGGTGGTGGCAGCATCATGCTGTGGGGATGTTTTTCATCGGCAGGGACTGGCAACCTAGTCAGAATTGAAGGAATGATGGATGGTGCTAAATACAGGGAAATTCTTGAGGGAAACCTGTTTCATTCTTCCAGAGATTTGAGACTGGGACGGAGGTTCACCTTCCAACAGGACAATGACCCTAAGCATACTGCTAAAGCAACACTTGAGTGGTTTAAGGGGAAACATTTAAATGTCTTGGAATGGCCTAGTCAAAGCCAAGACCTCAATCCAATTGAGAATCTGTGGTATGACTTAAAGATTGCTGTACACCAGCGGAACCCATCCAACTTGAAGGAGCTGGAGCAGGTTTTGCCTTGAAGATTGGGCAAAAATCCCAGTGGCTAGATGTGCCAAGCTTATAGCTACATACCCCAAGAGACTTGCAGCTGTAATTGCTGCAAAAGGTGGCTCTACAAAGTATTGACTTTGGGGGGGTGAATAGTTATGCACGCTCAAGTTTTTTTTTTTTTTTCTTATTTCTTGTTTGTTTCACCCCCAAACATATTTTGCA
This sequence comes from Coregonus clupeaformis, assembly GCF_020615455.1. NCBI lineage: Eukaryota > Metazoa > Chordata > Actinopteri > Salmoniformes > Salmonidae > Coregonus > Coregonus clupeaformis. Next base: position 20,888,152 of record NC_059222.1, read on the forward strand.
TCTTCAAAGTGGTAGGCATGTTGTGTAAATGAAAATGATACAAACCCCCAAAAAACCAATTTTAATTCCAGGTTGTAAGGCAACCAAATAGGAAAAATGCCAAGGGGGGTGAATACTTTCGCAAGCCACTGTATTGAACACTAACGAAAGCCGTAGTGAATTGGCCCGCATGTGGGGAAAAGTTGCTGCCATACAGCATGAGTAACATCGTCTGAACAAAATACAACATATCCAATTTGCAACCCGAGGGCCACTCATTCCTCCCCATTAACGACTGCACTTGAACAATTCTCAACTAATTTTAGGAGGCCAATAAATCCCACTCACGTTATAAATACCTCGCAATTCAATTATACTGTGAGCAGGTGTGTGGACATGAGGAAGGCTGAAAGTTAAGGGGTGTTATACACATACCTCCTAACTGTTTAGTTAAAAGGAAAGTCTTCAATGGAGCATACCACCTCACACCAATTATGTCAGGATGCAGCTATGACCATTTCACCAATGGCTCTCTTGAGAATGAATGTGTCTATGGAATGGATATAGCATGAAACTTACTGCACACCAGCGCCAGAATCATGCGGAGGAGCTTGTATGGACACCGCATGCCAGCCCAGTTCTGCAACACAGAGCGAAAGAGGCAAGTCAAACACAAACACTCAGATCCAAAGATCTGCATATTTACAGATTACACAGTATCTCCACCATCTCTGTATTATGTCAGGAATGTGTGTAGACCACAGAGCGATCAGAAATCAATTTCCATACAGGCAGGATGAGGTCTACTAGACAGAGAAATAATTATACACCTGGCTGGTCTCCATTCGGTGGTTTCACCTCGCTGACGATCTATTAATCAGGGTTAAGATACCTTAACAGAGGATGAGAACGGCCCAATAAAAAAACCCTGTGTTCCTCCTGGGATAAAACAAAAAGCTTCTGCCTCACAATAACGTATTTATTCCCCAGGATGAAGAATTGCACCAATCACATCCCTCTTCATGTCCTCTGGGTCCTGGGAGAAATGGAGGGAGCAGCAGTGTTTTTCTCCATGCAGAGGAAGCCAGGCAGGCAGAGCTGAGCGCCATGCAAGATTAAAGATACTAAAGAAAGTCAATAAAGTGGAGTCCTATAAACATGACTCTGCTCATATGATTAATATCTCTGTGGGACGGCAGGGCCTGATAAAAGTGCAGTAATATCACTAATAAATTATGAGTGTCAGAGTAGCGGGAGGTCAACCAAGCTGCATTAATAAGGAAGGGGGTTTGTTTTACATGACTGTGCTCTCGATGGAGAGAAGTGTATTTCCCTCATTTTGGCTGTCTCAATACCAAGCTTCGGGATTTGAGTGAAGCTGTACCTCCACAGAGACAAGGGGATACTAGGGTGCTTGTAGTACAGTTTTCTGAAAGCTGAATACTTTTCTTTGGCATTTCTAAATATGTCAAAGACCCTGTCAGCTCCGAAAAGAAGTGTCTGTTTTTAGATGTCTTCATTCTTATGAGCAATGCTAATCTCATTTTATCCTATTATTGTCTATAGCTTGTCACTTTTTTTACACTAGGTACAGACAGATCGACATTATTGTTATACACTCTCCTTGAAAGAGTTGTATTCTGCTTCACACACTATTCTGACATTTCACATTCTTAAAATAAAAGTGGTGATCCTAACTGACCTAAGACAGGGAATTATTTTACTAGGATTAAATGTCAGTAATTGTGAAAAACTGAGTTTAAATGTATTCGGCGTAAGGTGTATGTAAACTTCCGACTTCAACTGTACTATAGAATTCTATAGAATTCTGCAGTAAACTGTAGAATCCTATACTCCACACTGTAGAATTCCTAGATTGTGTAGTGCTTACTATAGACTTTTGTAGTATACTGGAGAATAATATACTACATACTGTAGTATCCCCTGAATGTGGCGATACTAGTGGAACAGATCTAAGAAGTCATTTTGGTGTGCTCTTGTTAATGTGTGTTATCTGTCAAACAAGCAAACCTAATCCTCCAAGCTTTAATAAACTTTGCTTGTTCTTTATATCTGCCTCTGTACTGTTTCCCTTTAATGGACCTAGAACCTGTGTCTAAAGTTTAGATGTTACAATTGTAATAAACATTTTATACTTTTGCTAAGGTGTTGTCTGGTCCGTTGCATTGCTCAGAACTGTTGACCCAACAATAGGTGGCCTGCTACGAACCTGTGTGTCTTATGTTCTGGTTGAGGTGTTCCCCTAATTAAACAGTAACTGGCGTAGCCTGGTAGTTGTGCCATTTTAGCTAACCCTAGTCAGCAGGTGTTATAGATGTATTATTTGATTTATTAGGATCCCCATTAGCCTACGCCAATGGCAACAGCTGGTCTTACTGGGTTCCGACACATAACGAAAAATACATTACAGTCAAAAGATTTTACAATTGACATACATTTAAAAACATTAACATGTACTGTGTGTGCATCTATCAGTTACACATCTCAGTACATACACACAACAAGTAGGTAACATGGGGGAGAGGCGTTGTGCTGTGAGGTGTTGCTTTATTTGTTTTTTGAAACCAGGTTCACTTGCGCTATATAAGATGGAAGGGAGTTCCATGCACTCATGGCTCAGTTTAATACTGTATGTTTCCTTGAATTTGTTCTGGACCTGGGGACTGTGAAAAGGTGGCATGTCTTGTGGGATTAGTGTGTGTATCAGTGCTGTGTTTAAGTTGACTAGGCAAACAATTTGGAATTTCCAACACATTGTTTCTTATAAAAACAAGAAGTGACACAGTGAGTCTTTCCTCAACTCTTAGCCAAGAGAGACAGGCAAGCATAGTATTAATATTAGCCCTCTGATTGCATTGAAGAGCAAGATGTGGTGCTCTGTTCTGGGCCAGCTGCAGCTTAACTAGGTCTTTCTTTGCAGCACTTGACCATATGACTGGACAATAATCAAGATAAGTTACAACTAGAGCCTGCAGGACTTGCTTTCTGGAGTGTGGTGTCAAAAAAGCAGAGCATCTCTTTATTACAGACATACCTCTCCCCATCTTTACAACCATTGAATCTATATGTTTTGACCATGACAGTCTACAATCTAAAGGTAACACCAAGTAATTTTGTCTCCTGAACTTGTTCAACAGCCATTCATTACCTGATTCAGCTAAGGTCATAAGTTGAATGCACCAATTTGTATGTTGCTCTGGATAAGAGCGTCTGCTAAATGACGTACATGTAAATGTCTAGATTTTAGGGAAGGATTTGTACCAAATACAATGCTCTTAGTTTTAGAGACGTTCAGGATCAGTATATTACTGGCCACCCATTCCAAAACAGACTGCAACTCTTTGTTAAGGGTTTCAGTGACTTCATTAGCTGTGGTTGCTGATGCGTATATGGTTGAATCATCAGCATACATGGACACACATGCTTTGTATAATGCCAGTGGCAGGTCATTGGTAAAAATAGAAAAGAGTAGAGGGCCTAGAGAGCTGCCCTGCGGTACACCACACTTTACATGTTTGACATTAGAGAAGCTTCCATTAAAGAAAACCCTCTGAGTTCTATTAGATAGATAGCTCTGAATCAACAATATGGTTGAAAAACCATAACACATACGTTCTCAACAACAGGTTATGGTCAATAATATCAAAGGCTGCACTGAAATCTAACAGTACAGCTACCACAATCTTCTTATCAATTTTTTTTCAACCAATCAGTCATTTGTGTCAGTGCAGTACATGTTGAGTGCCCTTCTCTATAAGCATGCTGAAAGTCTGTTGTTAATTTGTTTACAGAGAAGTAGCATTGTATTTGGGCCTGAGGACAAAGACTTTCCTCTAGGCTCAGAAAAAAGATGTGACAGATAGGAGTGGCTATAGAGTCAGCTACCATCCTCAGTAGCTTTCCATCTATGTTGTCAATGCCAGGAGGTTTGTCATTATTGTTCGATAACAATGCTTTTCTTTCATAATTCGTTTTTTTTTTTATATATACAGTGGGGAGAACAAGTATTTGATACACTGCCGATTTTGCAGGTTTTCCTACTTACAAAGCATGTAGAGGTCTATAATTTTTATCATAGGTGCACTTCAACTGTGAGAGACGGAATCTAAAACAAAAATCCAGAAAATCACATTGTATGATTTTTAAGTAATTAATTTGCATTTTATTGCATGACATAAGTATTTGATACATCAGAAAAGCAGAACTTAATATTTGGTACAGAAACCTTTGTTTGCAATTACAGAGATCATACGTTTCCTGTAGGTCTTGACCAGGTTTGCACACACTGCAGCAGGGATTTTGGCCCACTCCTCCATACAGACCTTCTCCAGATCCTTCAGGTTTCGGGGCTGTCGCTGGGCAATACAGACTTTCAGCTCCCTCCAAAGATTTTCTATTGGGTTCAGGTCTGGAGACTGGCTAGGCCACTCCAGGACCTTGAGATACTTCTTACGGAACCACTCCTTAGTTGACCTGGCTGTGTGTTTCGGGTCATTGTCATGCTGGAAGACCCAGCCACGACCCATCTTCAATGCTCTTACTGAGGGAAGGAGGTTGTTGGCCAATATCTCGCGATACATGGCCCCATCCATCCTCCCCTCAATACGGTGCAGTCTTCCTGTCCCCTTTGCAGAAAAGCATCCCCAAAGAATGATGTTTCCACCTCCATGCTTCACGGTTGGGATGGTGTTCTTGAGGTTGTACTCATCCTTCTTCTTCCTCCAAACACGGCGAGTGGAGTTTAGACCAAAAAGCTCTATTTTTGTCTCATCAGACCACATGACCTTCTCCCATTCCTCCTCTGGATCATCCAGATGGTCATTGGCAAACTTCAGACGGGCCTGGACATGCGCTGGCTTGAGCAGCGGGACCTTGCGTGCGCTGCAGGATTTTAATCCATGACGGCGTAGTGTGTTACTAATGGTTTTCTTTGAGACTGTGGTCCCAGCTCTCTTCAGGACATTGACCAGGTCCTGCCGTGTAGTTCTGGGCTGATCCCTCACCTTCCTCATGATCATTGATGCCCCACGAGGTGAGAACTTGCATGGAGCCCCAGACCGAGGGTGATTGACCGTCATCTTGAACTTCTTCCATTTTCTAATAATTGCGCCAACAGTTGTTGCCTTCTTACCAAGCTGCTTGCCTATTGTCCTGTAGCCCATCCCAGCCTTGTGCAGGTCTACAATTTTATCCCTGATGTCCTTACACAGCTCTCTGGTCTTGGCCATTGTGGAGAGGTTGGAGTCTGTTTGATTGAGTGTGTGGACAGGTGTCTTTTATACAGGTAACGAGTTCAAACAGGTGCAGTTAATACAGGTAATGAGTGGAGAACAGGAGGGCTTCTTAAAGAAAAACTAACAGGTCTGTGAGAGACGGAATTCTTACTGGTTAGTAGGTGATCAAATACTTATGTCATGCAAAACAATGTGAATTTCTGGATTTTTGTTTTAGATTCCGTCTCTCACGGTTGAAGTGTACCTATGATAAAAATTACAGACCACTACATGCTTTGTAAGTAGGAAAACCTGCAAAATCGGCAGTGTATCAAATACTTGTTCTCCCCACTGTATGAGTACGATGGCTCACAGTTCGTGGTTGGCATTTCCTGCCTAAGTTTGCCCACTTTGCCAATGAAGTAATCATTCAAATAATTTGCAACATCACATTGTTTTGTGATGAATAAGCCATCCGATTCGATGAAAGATGGAGTTGAATTTGTCTTTCTGCCCATAATTTCATTGAAAGTACTCCAACGTTTTTTTGTGATCTTGGCTTCGTAATGCAGTTTCTTCTTCAACTAGTCATGTCCGCAAAACACTGGTGAATACTAAAGTAATGTCAGCAAAAAACACTACAGTGAACACTACAGTAAAGTCTGCAAAAACAACTACAGTAAATACTAAAGTATACTACAGTCATGTCAGCAGTGCTTGACTTGGGATGAAAGAAGTCGGTCCATTAAACTTTGTTCACTGAAATTCACAATGACATTATGCTATAGAGACCTCTGATTATTAAGGGTTCATACACATTTTCCATGACTTCTCCATGACTTTTAACAACATTTTCATGACTATTATTATAGCCTACATGAAAAAGTAACCATTATTGACACTGGAAGGCTGCTGTGTCTGATCCCATCTAGGCCTACCATCTCCTGCCGTTGTGCCCTTGATCAAGGCACTTAACCCCCCACAAAGTAGAACTGCACTGTTAGTCACATGTGGTCAACATGTGGTCAACCCTCCATCTGGAGAGCTCCTGGGTGTGCAGGCTTAGCTTTTGATTCAGCCCTGAAACACCCAAGTCTGCTTATCAAGGTCCTGTTGAGCAGCTGATGTTTAGGCTACAATGTGGTTAGACCAGGGCTTGAACAAAAGCCTGCACACCCAATAGCTGGAAGATGGTTGCCACCGTTGATATAAAATATTGCAACATAGCCAAATACTTTTGTCTTTGTATTCAAATGAATAAGGTGGGCATTAATATGGAATTGGTCCCCCCTTTGCTGCTATAACAGCCTCCACTCTTCTGGGAAGGCTTTCCTCTAGATTTTGGAACTTTGCAGCGGGGACATGCTTCCATTCAGCCACAAGAGCATTCGTGAGTCAGGCACTGATGTTGGGCGATTAGGCCTGGCTCGCAGTCTGCGTTCCAATTCATCCCAAAGGTGTTCTGTTGCCACAAAGTTGGAAGCGCAGAATCGTCTAGAATGTCATTGTATGTGTGTTAAGATGTGTGTTAAGATTTCCCTTCACTGGAACTAAGGGGCCTAGCCCCTTAGCGTGACCCTGGACAACACCCTGTCGTTCTCCGCTAACATCAAGGCGGTGACCCGATCCTGTAGGTTCATGCTCTACAACATTCGGAGAGTACGACCCTGCCTTACACAGGAAGCGGCACAGGTCCTAATCCAGGCACTTGTCATCTCCCGTCTGGATTACTGCAACTCGCTGTTGGCTGGGCTCCCTGCCTGTGCCATTAAACCCCTACAACTCATCCAGAATGCCGCAGCCCGTCTGGTGTTCAACCTTCCCAAGTTCTCTCACGTCACCCTGCTCCTCCGCACACTCCACTGGCTTCCAGTTGAAGCTCGCATCTGCTACAAGACCATGGTGCTTGCCTACGGAGCTGTGAGGGGAACGGCACCTCCGTACCTTCAGGCTCTGATCAGTCCCTACACCCAAACGAGGGCATTGCGTTCATCCACCTCTGGCCGCTGGCCCCCCTACCTCTGCGGAAGCACAGTTCCCGCTCAGCCCAGTCAAAACTGTTCGCTGCTCTGGCACCCCAATGGTGGAACAAGCTCCCTCACGACGCCAGGACAGCGGAGTCACTCATCACCTTCCGGAGACACTTGAAACCCCACCTCTTTAAGGAATACCTGGGATAGGATAAAGTACTTCCTTCTACCCCCCCTTACCCCACCCCAAAGAAGAAAAAAAAAATTATTATTGTAAAGTGGTTATCCCACTGGCTATAAGGTGAATGCACCAATTTGTAAGTCGCTCTGGATAAGAGCGTCTGCTAAATGACGTAAATGTAATGTAAAATGTAGCCCAAACCATGAAAGCGTGATTCATCACTCCAGAGAACCCATTTCCACTTGGCTAGTTAGTCTGTTGTCTGTCATTATTTCATGCCTGCTGAAATGTCACGCTCTCTCTCCTCGGGCAATGGCACCTCGCACACAAGCACAAACAGACCCCCACTGAAGGGTCATTCTGATAATGGCGGATATGATGATTTTTAAGTGATTGTTAATGTTTAAAAGTGTGCCTTCATGAATTACATTAACAAAAACGATGAAGCTAATTCCATGACCTTACAAACCCTCATTTGACAACTTGGAACAGCACATGTTGCGCATTCGGTTTGGCGCATTTTCAATCTGCACAATATCGAACAGCCTACTGTCACGCACAGATTCACAGACTAGCGGCAAATAAACTTGAACTAAGCGGAATCAGGAAATGAATGCCCACTCTCCATTGCTATTCAATGCAGATCCTGCCTTCATCCGCTTTGAGCAACCTTTTTTTGCCTCCGTGTGTGAATCTGGGCCGGTGATAGGTTACTTTGTTTTATAGTGGAGCCGGTATGCTGGTAAGGCGCTCCGGACAGCTCCGGCCCAAGTCAAGCAACGCATGTCCGCAAAAACACTACAGTGAATACTATAGTATTCCCCTTAAATCACTCAAGTGTTGCTTTAGCAATATGCTTAGGGTCATTGTCCTGCTGGAAGATGAACCTCCGTCCCAAATCTCTGGAAGACTGAAACAGGTTTCCCTCAAGAATTTCCCTGTATTTAGCACCATCCATCATTCCTTCAATTCTGACCAGTTTCCCAGTCCCTGCTGATGAAAAACATCCCCACAGCATGATGCTGCCACCACCATGCTTCACTGTGGGGATGGTGTTCTCGGGGTGATGAGAGGTGTTGGGTTTGCGCCAGACATAGCGTTTTCCTTGATGGCCAAAAAGCTCAATTTTAGTCTCATCTGACCAGAGTACCTTCTTCCATGTTTGAGGAGTCTCCCACATGCCAAACGTGTTTGCTTATTTCTTTCATTAAGCAATGGCTTTTTTTCTGGCCACTCTTCCGTAAATCCCAGCTCTGTGGAGTGTATGGCTTAAAGTGGTCCTATGGACAGATACTCAAATCTCCACTGTGGAACAGCTCCTTCAGAATTATTTTTGGTCTCTTTGTTGCCTCTCTGATTAATGCCGTCCTTGCCTTGTCCGTGAGTTTTGGTGGGCGTCCTTCTCTTGGCAGGTTTGTTGTGGTGCCATATTCTTTCCATTTTTTAATAATGGATTTAAAAATGGTGCTCCGTGAGATGTTCAAAGTTTCTGATATTTTTTATAACCCAATCCTGATCTGTACTTCTCCACAACTTTGTCCCTGACCTGTTTGGAGAGCTCCTTGGTCTTCATGGTGCCGCTTGCTTGGTGGTGCCCCTTGCTTAGTGGTGTTGCAGACTCTGGGGCCTTTCAGAACATGTGTATATATACTGAGATCATGTGACAGATCATGTGACACATATTGCACACAGGTAGACTTTATTTAACTAATTATGTGACTTCTGAAGGTAATTGGTTGCACCAGATCTTATTTAGGGGCTTCATAGCAAAGGGGGTGAATACATATGCACACACCACTTTTCCATTATTGATTTTTTAGATTTTTTTGAAACAAGTTATTTTTTAAATTTCACTTCACCAATTTGGACTATTTTGTGTATGTCCATAACATGAAATCCCAATAAAAATCAATTTAAAATACAGGTTGTAATGCAACAAAATGGGAAAAACGCCATGAATACTTTTGCAAGGCACTGTAAATATAGCAATACTGCAGTATTTAGACCATTGCTTACTATAGTATTTTTTCCCCATGTGGGCACACACAATGGGGTGAATAACATGGAAAGTTTCTCACTTTAACTTTGGATGAGTAGATTAAAAAAAGTTGTATAATATATAAGAGCAACATACATAAAAAGTAAATGCTGTTTATGGTTTCCCGAGGGAAGACTAATTCAACCAGGGGAGGTGCAGATTTCTTGTTCAGTCTGAACTTTAATGAAGAGGCATTTGGACAATTTAACAGGAAATTAGCTAGATAATTTTGATGGCCTTGACAGCTTGAGTCAAAACCTCAGTTTAATCGTCTCATCTACATAACTGATAAAAGCTTTTGGACAGACAGATGAGGTCTACTTGGATAAAAGGACTTCAGCCCCCTGAGACACAAACAAGACAACTCAGCCAAACATTTTGAGAACATCAGAAAAACCAACAAAAATCAAGAGAACGAGATGTAATAAACAGTCACTTCACATTGGGCACAGATGTCAGTGCAACGCCTATTCCACGTAGGTTCAACGTCATTTCATTGAAATGACGTGGAAACAACGTTGATTCAACCAGTGTGTGCCCAGTGGGTTAGTTTGCCGGGAGAAGGGACCAAAGTTTAAACTCTTTGCTCGGAGGCTGCTGATGCATTTTGAGTTGGACTTTTGCCCGTAGTGAAGGCCTACTCTACTTAGAGTGATTCATCAGGTCTTACACAGCCTTGAGTCCTCTGACAGAATGTGCTGAGACATCGCACATCCAGACCCACTGATTCTGACTTTCACACACACACACACACACAGTGATCACACATTTTATGTTTTCTGTTACAGGGACATTTGGCAGACCAGTCACCCAGGGAGTACTGAGGAACAGATTGACTTTAATATTCCCATATGCGTCGAATTTGGCACTAAATAGAGAGGAGATAAGAATACATTACAAAGGAAAACAATGAATAACAGATTAAGGGTGGAATAAAAACAACCTTGGCTGGGAAAATAGTGGAGAGTAGCTAAGGTGTTCTCAAGTCAAGTCAATAGTCGATGCACCCACTGCAGAGGGCCTTTCTGACAAGCTGTGATCATGGGGGTTCTGGAATATTTCATGGCACTTATCCAAAAAAGTGCTTCTTAGTCAGTTATAAAACGTCCTTCTCATCATATTGATAGGGACCACAGGAGGCTGCTGAGGGGAGCACAGCGAAAACGGGATGGCATCAAATACATGGAAACCATGCATTTGATGTATTCCATTCAAGCCATTACAACGAGCCCGTGCTCCCCAATTAAAGTGCCATCAACCTCCTGTGATAGGGACCCACTCTCTGTGTGCACTCACGGGCATGCAACACTTAGTAAAACTCATCGCTCCCATTGAAGATCCCACTCACACCTGCAGAGCTTCAGGATGACGGCAAGCACAGTGGTCTTTCTAAACACATTAAAACAGGTGGATGTTGTGTGGAGGAGCTCTCTCCAAGGGGATGGCTCTGACATTTTGTCTCCATTGATACCGCTATCAAGTGTAACAATGGAGGCGATGATGATGGCGGTTACCATGACGACGTTGGCCAGGTGCGCCGAGCACAGAGCATAGACCCCCCCGGAGCCCCCCACCACTGGAGCGCGCATGTCTGTGATGGACACCGTCAGGGAACCTGAAGAGAGAGAGAGATGGAGAGCGAGAAAGAGGGGGAGGAGAGGAGACAGAGAAAGAGAGATGGCGGGAGAGAGAAGACGTTCAGACAGAGAGAACGCATGAGTGAAAGAGGAACATGTCCGGGGAAAAAGAAAGAGAGGGAGGGTTAAGTTACTCATCATCAAACAGCAATTTCAGTCACCTTTCTTCCAACATCCCCCAGAACCCAAAATAACACACCCTGTCTGTCTGTCTGTCTGTCTGGTGTGAGTTGACTTGTCCTCTTTACATCTGTACACCGACACACTTTGCTTTTCTCTTCTGTGCTGCTGTGCACATGCTTCCACTGTAGCGCAGGTCCCAGCACAACTACCTGGCCCATAAACTAGAACAGTCACATTAACATTTTATGACTATGGTCTGTTTTGTTTATCTTATATACTTAGACACATATTAACCTCATGGGGCCGCTACAAAGACCATAACCTACACATATCACATAGAGCCCATAAGAGGAGGGTTTCTTTATGATGTCGTTGTGCTATAATGCTATGATACTATGATATCCTCTTGATACCATGCAGATTATACTGACACTTTGAGCATTGGCTTTTGATACATTCTCTGTCACAAATGACTGAAAGTGTTATAGAAATAAGATAGAGTCCAATTGAATTAGATTTGTAATTTGTTTAGGATGCTCAAGAAAACTGTCAATCAATGCCGTACACCAATGAATTCCCTTATACAAAGTTTAATATGACAACAAATGCCTAGTATGACTACTCTGGAAGATAACTGTAATTAGGTTCCCAAAATAGACATGCTACACAGACCAGTCAGCTGGATGACTTCAGCAATTCCATATAAGACGGTCTGTATTCATGAGAAAAGTCTAATCAGAAATATGCATAGCATGGCTATGGGCCAATTCCTCTGCTAGACTGAACGTAAAATGATTGGTTAATTGAAGGTGGTTCTGACACTGGCAAACTAAATGATGGGGCAAACAGTGTGGCCAGAGAGAGACTGGAGTTGAACATTTAAGTATCTCTAGGGTTGAACTATATTTACATGTAATTATATGGGTAGCAGGTACTGTCTAGTTGTGCAGAAACAAATTGTCACAGCATTTACAGCAGGAATATTGATGAAAACCTCCCTTCACTAATTATTGTCTCAAATCACACAGTAAAACTTAAGTGCTTTGTCGCAAATGTGTTTTCAAGTCAAACTGTGCAAGCCATAAAGATATAGCAATCATTCTACGTGTCACAGTGTGTCCTCACTGTTGTTCTACTGACCCGCCAATGCAATCACCATGTAAATACAGTTTTAGTGACACTCGCTATGAAGTAGGAAATTATCTTAAGCAGTAAATCACAGTGACAGCTGCTCACAAGGACACCATCAGCCATCGCTAATTATGGAAATGAGCAGATAACAGAAATGAAAAAGGGCTGATAAAACAAAAGTTACTTTTTAATCACAGCAGGGGTGTGCCAGCGTTCTGATCGCAGATCTATAATGTATGTTCCATTGGTATTCTGTGTGCGTGTGCACGCGCAGAGAGACCAGAGAGTTAACAGCTCCTTAAAGAGCGCCCTGTCAAGCCTTTGGTGGTGATCATCATCAGATGACAGATGGTAATCGGAGTGTGGTTCCTGAGTCATTTATCCCCCCTCTCCCCGACACTCACACGTCTGTTACATAGATTTATGGAAGATACGACGCTTGATGAAGTGGGTGCTGCAGCTCAAGACTCAAGATCCATGGTGCCTCATTTTTAGTGGTTCCAAGAAATTGCAATTACACACTGATGTGCTCTCTGATCTCTTCAAAGTCAAGAAAAAACAGAATTGGAGCAACTTTCACACAGACTATGGTGACCAGATTTAGAAAAAAAAAATCTGGGGGAAAAAAATCTAAATCTATAGTGTGAAACTACAACTACACATTTTCGCTTTTGTCCTTTCAAAACAGTGCTATTAATTATTATACAGAAATGGATTCCCCCTCCACATTTTGTTACGTTACAGCCTTATTCAATCTACACACAATACCCCATAATGACAAAGCAAAAACATAAAAAAATAAACAACGGAAATATGACATTTACATAAGTATTCAGACCCCTTACTCAGTACTTTGTTGAAGCACCTTTGGCAGTGATTACAGCCTTGAGTCTTCTTGGGTAGGACGCTACAAGCTTGGCACACCTGTATTTGGGGAGTTTTTCCCCCATTCTTCTCTGCAGATCCTCTCAAGTTCTGTCAGGTTGGATGAGGAGCGTCACTGCACAGCTATTTTCAGGTCTCTCCAGAGATGTTAGATCGGGTTCAAGTCCGGGCTCTGGCTGGGCCACTCATTGAGACTTGTCCTGAAGCTACTCCTGCGTTGTCTTGGTTGTGTGCTTAGGGTCGTTGTCCTGTTGGAAGGTGAACCGTCACCCCAGTCTGAGGTCCTGAGCGCTCTGGAGCAGGTTTTCATCAAGGATATCTCTGTACTTTGCTCCGTGCATCTTTCACTCTATCCTGACTAGTAACCCAGTACCTGCCGCTGAAAAACATCCCCACAGCATGACGCTGCCACCACCATGCTTTACCGTAGGGATGGTGCCAGGTTTCCTCCAGACGTGACGCTTGGCATTCAGGCCAAAGAGTTCAATCTTGGTTTCATCAGACCAGAGAATCTTCTTTGTCATGGTCTGAGAGTCCTTTAGGTGCCTTTTGGCAAACTCTAAGTTGGCTGTCATGTGCCTTTTACTGAGGAGTGGCTTTCGTCTGGCCACTCTACCATAAAGGCCTGATTGGTGGAGTGCTGCAGAGATGGGAGAACCTTCCAGAAGGACAACTATCTCCACAGTCGAACTCTGGAGCTCTGTCAGAGTGACCATCGGGTTATAGGTCACCTCCATGACCAAGGCCCTCCCCCGATTGCTCAGTTTGGCCAGGCGGCCAGCTCTAGGAAGAGTCTTGGTGGTTCCAAACTTCTTCCATTTAAGAATGATGGAGGCAACTGTGTTCTTCGGGACCTTCAATGCTGCAGAAATGTTTTGGTACCCTTCCCCAGATCTGTGCCTTGACACAATCCTGTCTCGGAGCTCTACGGACAAGTCCTTTGACCTCATGGCTTGGTTTTTGCTCTGACTGTCAACTTGGGACCATATATAGACAGGTGTGTGCCTTTCCAAATCATGTCCAATCAATTTAAATTACCATAGGTGGACTCCAATCAAGTTGTAGAAACATCTCAATTATGATAAATGGAAACAGGATGCACCTCCGCTCAATTTCGAGTCTCATAGCAAAGGGTCTGAATACGTATGTAAATAAGGTATTTCTGTTTTCTATTTTTAATACATTTGCAAACATTTCTAAAAACCTGTTTTCGCTTTGTCATTATGGGGTATTGTGTGTAGATTGATGAGGATTATTATTTTTTAAATCCATTTTAGAATAAGGCTGTAACGTTACAAAATGTGGAAAAAGGGAAGGGGTCTGAATACCTAACGTGTTTGACTATTGAAATATCAGCTGCGATTTAACTTCAGAGTTACTTTTTTCTTTCTGATTGCTAATCGGGGACATTTCCGGGGAAGGCTCTAGCCGGGGACAGGCCAACAAAATCGGGGACTGTTCACGGAAATCAGGGACGTCTGGTCACCTTAACACAGACTACTCTGATGTTTTTAGGTCTTCCTCAAAGCCTAAAAAATATGAAGTCAATGTGGTTCAATTATTACTCCAATACAGAATGTATTGAATGTGGAGATATCTCTCCATAGACTGTTTCCCCCCCCCACAATTTCCAGTTGAGACTAGCTGTAAGTGAAGCTTTGATGCTTATTTGAACTGCAAAAGTGAATTCACAGAACAAATGCATGAGTTTCCATGAAACACAGCACGAGAGCCGTCTTCACGTTGTAATGCAGCTAAACTGGCATGCTGTCATAACACTGTTTTTATTTATTTATTTGTATTTATTTATTTAACCTTTATTTAACCAGGTAAGCCAGTTGAGAACAAGTTATCATTTACAACTGCGACCTGGCCAAGATAAAGCAAAGCAGTGCGATAAAAACAACAACCACACATAGTTACATATGGGATAAACACAACATAAAGTCAAAAATACAACAGAAAATATATATACAGTGTGTGCGAATGTAGTAAATTATGGAGGTAAGGCAATAAATGGGCCATAGTGCAAAATAGTTACAATTTCATATTAACACTGGAATGATAGATGTGCAAAAGATGATGTGCAAATAGAGATACTGGGGTGCAAATTAGCAAAATAAATAACTATATGGGGATGAGGTAGTTGGATGGGCTAATTACAGATGGGCTGTGTACAGGTGCAGTGATCGGTAAGCTGCTCTGTCAACTGACGCCTAAAGTTAGTGAGGGAGATGAGTCTTCAGCTTCAGAGATTTTTGCAGTTTGTTCCAGTCATTGGCAGCAGAGAACTGGAAGGAATGGCAGCCAAAGGAGGTGTTGGCTTTGGGGATGACCAGTGAGATATACCTGCTGGAGCGCAGACTACGGGTGGGTGTTGCTATGGTGACCAACGAGCTAAGATAAGGCGGGGAGTTGCCTAGCAGTGATTTATAGATTACCTGGAGCCAGTGGGTTTGGCGACGAATATGTAGTGAGGGCCAGCCAACAAGAGCGTACAGGTGGGTAGTATATGGGGCTTTGGTGACATAACGGATGGCACTGTGATAGACTACATCCAATTTGCTGAGTAGAGTGTTGGAGGCTATTTTGTAAATGACATCGCCGAAGTCAAAGATCGGTAGGATAGTCCGTTTTAAGAGGGCATGTTTGGCAGCATGAGTGAAGGAGGCTTGTTGCGAAATAGGAAGCTGATTCTAGATATAACTTTTGATTGGAGATACTTAATGTGAGTCTGGAAGGAGAGTTTACAGTCTAACCAGACACCTAGGTATTTGTAGTTGTCCACATACTCTAGGTCAGACCCGCCGAGAGTAGTGATTCTAGTTGGGTGGGCGGGTGCAAGCAGCGTTCGGTTGAAGAGCATGCATTTAGTTTTACTAGTGTTTAAGAGCAGTTGGAGGCTACGGAAGGAGTGTTGTATGGCGTTGAAGCTCGTTTGGAGGTTTGTTAACACAGTGTCCAATGAAGGGCCAGATGTATACAAAATGGTGTCGTCCGCATAGAGGTGGATCCGAGCGTCACCAGCAGAGAATAGAGTCGGCCCGAGAATTGAACCCTGTGGCACCCCCATAAAGACTGCCAAAGGTCCAGACAACAGGCCCTCCGATTTGACACATTGAACTCTATCTGAGAAGTTGTTGGTGAACCAGGCGAGGCAGTCATTTGAGAAACCAAGGCTATTTAGTCTGCCAATAAGAATGCGGTGGTTGACAGAGTCGAAAGCCTTGGCCAGGTCGATGAAGACGGCTGCGCAGTACTGTTTTTTATCGATCGCGGTTATAATATCGTTTAGGACCTTGAGCATGGCTGAGGTGCACCCATGACCAGCTCGGAAACCGGATTGCATAGTGGAGAAGGTACGGTGGGATTCGAAATGGTCGGTGATCTGTTTGTTAACTTGGCTTTCAAAAATGTTCGAAAGGCAGGGCAGGATGGATATAGGTCTGTAACAGTTTGGATCTAGAGTGTCACCCCCTTTGAAGAGGGGGATGACAGCGGCAGCTTTCCAATCTCTGGGGATCTCAGACGTTACGAAAGAGAGGTTGAACAGGCTAGTAATAGGGGTTGCGACAATTTCGGCGGCTAATTTTAGAAAGAAAGGGTCCAGATTGTCTAGCCCAGCTGATTTGTAGGGGTCCAGATTTGGGCAAGGGAGGGTGCAGAGCTGGTGGCCGGGGTAGGGGTAGCCAGGTGGAAAGCATGGCCAGCCGTAGCAAAATGCTTGTTGAAATTCTCGATTATTGTAGATTTATCGGTGGTGACAGTGTTTCCTAGCCTCCGTGCAGTGGGAAGTTGGGAGGAGTTCCTCTTATTCTCCATGGACTGTACAGTGTCCCAAAACTTTTCGGAGTTAGTGCTACAGGATGCAAATTTCTGTTTGAAAAAGCTAGCCTTTGCTTTCCTAACTGATTGTGTATATTGGTTCCTGACTTCCCTGAAAAGTTGCATATCGCGGGGGCTGTTTGATGCTAATGCAGTACGCCACAGGATGTTTTTGTGCTGGTCAAGGGCAGTCAAGTCTGAGGAGAACCAGGGGCTATATCTGTTCTTAGTTCAGATTTAAGATTGAGAGGAAAGCACTTTTAAAGAACAACCAGGCATCCTCTACTGATGGAATGAGGTCAATATCCATCCAGGATACCCGGGCCAGGTCAATTAGAAAGGCCTGCTCGCTAAAGTGTTTTATGGAGTGTTTGACAGTGATGAGGGGTGGTCGTTTGACCGCGGACCCATTACGGACGCAGGAAATAAGGCAGTGATCGCTGAGATCCTGGTTGAAGACAGCGGAGGTGTATTTAGAGGGTAAATTTGTCAGGATGATATCTATGAGGGTGCCCATGTTTACAGATTTTGGGTTGTACCTGGTAGGTTCCTTGATAATTTGTGTGAGATTGAGGGCATCTAGTTTAGATTGTAGGACGGCCGGGGTGTTAAGCATATCCCAATTTAGGTCATGAAGCAGTACGAACTCTGAGGATAGATGGGGGGCAATCAGTTCACATATGGTGTCCAGGGCACAGCTCGGGGCTGAGGGGGGTCTGTAGCAAGCGGCAACAGTGAGAGACTTATTTCTGGAAAGGTGGATTTTTAGAAGTAGAAGCTCAAACTGTTTGGGCACAGACCTGGATAGTATGATAGAGCTCTGCAGGCTATCTCTACTGTAGATTGCAACCCCACCCCCTTTGGCAGTTCTATCGAGACGGAAAATGTTGTAGTTGGGGATGGACATTTCTGAATTTTTGGTGGCCTTCCTAAGCCAGGATTCAGACACTGCTAGAACATCAGGGTTGGCGGAGTGTGCTAACGCAGTGAATAACTCAAACTTAGGGAGGAGGCTTCGGCTGTTAACGTGCAAAAAACCAAGGCTTTTACGGTTTCAGAAGTCAACAAATGATAACGCCTGGGGAGTAGGAGTGATACTGCGGGCTACAGGGCCTGGGTTAACCTCTACATCACCAGAGGAACAGAGGAGAGTAGAATAAGGATACAGCTAAAGGCTTTAAGAACTGGTCTTCTAGTGCGTTGGGTACAGAGAATGAAAGGTGCAGATTTCCGGGCATTGTAGAATAGATTCAGGGCATTATGTACAGACAAGGATATGGAAGGATATGAGTACAGTGGAGGTAAACCTAAGCGTTGGGTAACGATGAAAGAGATAGCATCACTGGAGGCACCGATTGAGTCGGTCTCCGCGTGTATGGGGGTTGGGACAAGGAGCTGTCTAAGGCAGGTTGAGCTGGGCTGGGGGCTCTAGAGTGAAATAGTACAATAAAAAATAACCGAAACAGCAATAAGCCAGGCATATTGACATGGGAGAGAGGCATAAAGCAATCACAGGTGTTATTCGAGAGAGCTAAGACAACAGCTGGTAATGGCGACAAAGTTTGGGCTGAGGCTAAACATAAACAGGATGCGGTACCGTATAAAGGAACAGTCCAGCAGGCATCAGCTGTATAGTTGAATTATCATAAGGTCCGGTGAACAGCAATAGGAGAGTTCGGAGGTAGTTTGGGGGCTGCTACAGCACTGGTGAGCAAGAGGCCCGGCTTGCGTGTGCTAGCGGGCCGGTGCTAGCAAATGGATCTTCGTGGTCGACGTCGTAACGGGAAGCCTGTTGAAATCACATCAGGCGATTTAGTCGGCAAACCAGTCGTGTTGGATCAGCGGGGCTCCGTGTCAACACTAGGAGGTCCCATCCGGTTGACAGAGAGGTAGAGATGGGCCTGGCTCGAGGCTACCTCAAGGCTAACTGGTGCTTGCTAAGGGGCAATGGTAATTAGCTAACGACAACAGCCATTTGGTTGCAGCTAGCTGGTTGCGATGATCCGGCGCTAGGGTCCAGTGATTCCGGCAGAAAATCCAATATGCTCTGGGTCGATAGCATGCTGGCTGGTGGGTAGTACAGGCCACGGACAATGGTGAACACGCTAACAGTGGCTAATAGCAAGTAGCCATTCAGTTGCAGCTAGACTAGTTTCAGCTTAAGGTTCTTGATAAAAGTTATAAAGAAATAATAGAATCCTTTCCACGTTGGGTGAGGCGGGTTGCAGGAAAGTATATTTAGTTAAACAATGAAAAGTAAAACTGAGAAATATATACAAAATAGACAAACAACTTTAAAAAACTGTCTATTTACACAAGGACACAGAAAAAAACACGACAGCACTGCTACGCCATCTTTTAGCGGTAGAGCAGCCACAACGCTACAGCTACATCCCAGTAAGCACCAGACACTAGTCGCTGACGGGACACTCCATCTGTAGTTAAGTGGGGGGAGCAGGAAGGGAGGGAGCCCAAAGACCCACGGGCTGAGAGGAAGGGGAAGCAAAGGAGTCCGTGGGGATGACATAAGTGTTTTACACGGCTCCCTCTTCCTGCTAGTACAGCTCTGGTTAAAGGGCTTCGGATATGAATATTAACCAGAGCCTGTCATCTGGGCTCTCCTGCTTACAGGGAATTGGAGATTTATGGATAACTCACTCAGCAGGAGCCCAGACGTGAGGTCTCAGATTATTTATTTATGTGTGGAGTTGGCAGTTTACCGTTCATGCGCAGATTTATTTGTTGGGCCGATTTTCGAAGCATCATCAAGTTTACCCACCCGCTCTTTGTGTTTGTGTGTGTGTGTGTGTGTGTGTGTGTGTGTGTGCAGTATGTGTTTACAGTATGTATCACCTTGTTATGTATAGAATGTGCATTTTTACATTATATACTCAGGGTCACATTTACAATGGCAATAATCCTCTTGTGGGAGAATCAAATGTATTTATAAAGCCCTTTTTACATCAGCAGATGTCACAAAGTGCTATACAGAAACACAGCCTAAAACCCCAAACAGCAAGAATTGCAGATGTAGAAGCACGGTGGCTAGGAAAAACTCCCTAGAAAGGAGGGAACCTAGGAAGAAACCTAGAGGGACCAGGCTCTGAGGGGTGGCCAGTCCTCTTCTGGCTGTACCGGGTGGAGAGTATAAGAGTACATGGCCATTTAAGGCCAGATTGTTCTTCAAGATGATCAAACTTTCATAGATGACCAGCAGGGTCAAATAATAATCACAGTGGTTGTAGAGGGTGCAACAGGTCAGTACCTCAGGAGTAAATGTCAGTAGGCTTTTCATAGCCGAGCATTCAGAGGTCGAGACAGCAGGTACGGTAGAGAGAGAGAGTCAAAAAAAGCAGGTCCGGGACAAGGTAGCACGTCCGGTGAACAGTTCAGGGTTCCCTAGCTGCAGGCAGAACAGTTGAAACTGGAGAAGCAGCATGACCAGGTGGACTGGGGACAGCCAGGAGTCATCAGGCCAGGTAGTCCTGATCCTAGGGCTCAGGACTACCTTCCATGATGCACCCCTCCTAGGGACAGCATGGAAGAGCACTAGTAAGCCAGTGATTCAGCCCCCGTAATAGGGTCAGAGGCAGAGAATCCCAGTGGAGAGAGGGGAGCCGGCCAGGCAGAGACAGCAAGGGTGGTTTGTCGCTCCAGTGCCTTGCCGTTCACCTTGGTTCTAGTCAGGATTCTAGCAGCCGTGTTTAGTACTAACTGAAGTTTATTTAGTGCTTTATCCGGGTAGCCGGAGAGTGGAGCATTGCAGTAACCTAATCTAGAAGTGACAAACGCATGGATTAGCTTTTCTGCATCATTTTTTGACAAAAAGTTTCTGTTTTCTGCAATGTTACGAAGATGGAAAAAAGCTGTCCTTGAAATTTTCTTGATAGAGATCAGGGTCCAGAATAACGCAGAGGTCCTTCACAGTTTTATTTGAGATGACTGTACAGCCATCAAGATTAATTGTCAGATCCAACAGCAGATCTGTTCCTTGGGACCTAGAACTATCGTCTCTGTTTTGTCGGAGTTTGAAAGTAAAATATATTTGCCTGCCATCCACTTCCTTATGCCTGAAACACAGGCTTCCAGGGTAGGCAATTTTGGGGCTTCACCATGTTTCATCGAAATGTACAGCTGTGTGTCTTCCGCATAGCAGTGAAAGTTGACATTGTGTTTCCGAATGACATCACCAAGGGGTAGAATATATAGTGAAAACAATAGTGGTCCTAAAACAGAACCTTGAGGAACGCCGAAACATACAATTGATTTGTAAGAGGACAAACCATCCACAGAGACGAACTGATATCTTTCCGACAGATAAGATCTAAACCAGGCAAGAACTTGTCCTTGTAGACCAATTAGGGTTTCTAATCTCTCCAAAATAATGTGGTGATCGATGGTGTCAAAAGCAGCACTAAGGTCTAAGAGCACGAGGACAGATGCAGAGCCTTGGTCTGACGAAATTAAAAGGTAATTTACCACCTTTATGAGTGCAGTCTCAGTGCTATGATGGGGTCTAAAACCAGACTGAAGCGTTTCGTATACATTATTTGTCTTCAGGAAGGCAGTGAGCTGCTGCGCAACAGCTTTTTCTAAAATGTTTGAGAGGAATGGGAGATTCGATATAGGCCGATAGTTTTTTACATTTTCCGGGTCAAGGTTTGGCTTTTTCAAGAGAGGCTTTATTACTGCCACTTTTAGTGAGTTTGGTACACATCCGGAGGATAGGGAGCCATTTATTATGTTCAACATAGGAGGGCCAAGCACAGGAAGTAGCTCTTTCAGTAGTTTAGTTGGAATAGGGTCCAGTATGCAGCTTGAGGGCTTAGAGGCCATTACTACTTGACACATTTCATGTGTCAAGAGATACAGGATTAAAAAACTTGAGTGTCTCCATTGATCCTAGGTCCTGGCAGTTCTGTGCAGGCTCAGGACATCTGAGCTTTGGAGAAATACGCAGATTCGAAGTTGTTCATGAATTTATCACTGCTGAAGTGAAAGCTATCCTCTCTGAACTGTCTCTGGTTCTGCCTGTCAAACTAAACCAAGCAGCATGGCAGTGATGTTAGCAGATTATGCCCCTAAGCAATGGCTAACCATGCATATTTGAGTTATCATGGATAAGGTTCTGATGTGGGAAAGGGACACTGATCCAAGACCATTGCTGAATACCTAAGGCTACATTTCTCGAGTCACTCCGGTGGCTCAATTGGCAGCTACAGAAGAGAACAAAAGATGATGCAATAAGAATCCTTCTACTCGTAAGAGGAAAAAACATGGCAAATCTAGCTGCCTCTCTGCACCCACCTCAGTGCTTTCAAAGCAAACATGCTTAGTGTTTTCAAAAGGATAGCTGCCTTATAGAGTAGTTGTGTAGCACAGCAGGGTTAAACAGTTCTAGGTGGAACAGGTTTAAATCGCGTTACACTTGAGGTGATTTGGGACAGATAATTTGGATAAGAGATGTAGGATTTTCAACCTATTTTGTTACATGACCCAAACGGTAAGGACAGCCAAGGACACCAATGGACTGATTGGCCCAGAGCATTGACATGCACTGAGCAGCATTTCCTGATTGGTGAGTCAATAAGTGAATCAGGAAGGGACTCTGCAAGGACAATGAGTGGTGATTTATTCATGTGATTCACACACTTCATGAGACTCAGCTCAGTGCTTCCATTTCTTTTAGGTTGATAGCCCAAGTCCTTCACTGAGAAAGGAAGGATAGGCTTTTTCTTTGCCAGCGCTCTCAATTCACAGAAAAGAGATGACCGTGTCTGATATCTGATCCCACATAGTTTGCCATTACCCAGACTGCATATTTGTTTTGCATATTTTTTGATAATCCTACATTATGTGTCTACTTCTGAGAAATGATACTAGTTGCATACAATAAATCAATACTAACAGTTGAAATGTACTACACTGCACTTTGCCTCAACTTTAAACCAAATTCAGGCGCTTTAAACCAAACTCAGAAAGTCTCCCTTTCAAAGCTCTTTTCAAGAGGCTATTTCTATCCTCTTAGAGAATTGTGTAGTTTGAGTTCAGGTTGCCCTATTTGTACATGCCCACCAAGTACATGTGGTTCCTTGGAAGTTGTGGGAACGTAAGTTTTTGGTTTCCCATT
Source organism: Coregonus clupeaformis (assembly GCF_020615455.1). NCBI lineage: Eukaryota > Metazoa > Chordata > Actinopteri > Salmoniformes > Salmonidae > Coregonus > Coregonus clupeaformis. The sequence goes on from NC_059222.1 coordinate 20,911,285, forward strand.
GGTTCTGGAAAAGAAGACAAGTTTCCCGACCGCTAAAACTGAACAAACGTTTTTTATATGTTCTGAGAACGGAAGTGAAAATGTCACCTGTTCTGGGAATGTACATTTTTAGGTTGCAGGGAGGTTGAGAACCTTTTCCTGGGAGGTTTTATTAAAAGGTTATTTTGAGGTTTTTGAATAACTTCTTTAAAATGTTCACTGAATGTTTCAATAAGACTTTTAATAACACCGCTAGCTTAGTTTGGGTTAACCGTTTTGAACTCCAAGCAGAGATAGGACACATGGAAATGAATTTGCTTAGGCTCTAAAGGGATATACTTCCAGTCATTGCACTAATGCTAGTTAGCATTGGCTCACAAAACTACCTCCAACTTCCTTCATACTGGACACAGAGACATAAAAATACTATCCAAAAATTAATCTGACTCATTGCCAAACTCCCGAAGTATCTCTTTAATCATGCAAACACATTGCCTTTTTATTGTGACACAGCAGTGAGATTCGAACCTCTGATCTTCTGTTCTTTATCCATGCAATTAGTCCACTGCGCCACCAGGATGGAGCTAGCATGCCATGTTTTTTTTTTACTCATACAAAGCTGTTCATACCAGTCTATTCAAATAGACCACATTTCAAAGGAAACAAGCACTCATTAAGATCAGGTGTGGCCAATTAGTGGGCTAACACACCTGAACACACTTGACAAGATAGAGAGTTCTGTTGATGCGGAGAATGGAATATATATGTTTTTAAATAACATTCTTAAAACGTTATTTAAACGTTACAAATGTGTTTTTTGTGGAGAGTTTTCTTAATGTTCTGAGAATGGAATGTCCGTTTTAAAATAACATTCTTAGAATGTTCTCTGAAGGTTATTAAAGTTGTGGTTTTTATGAAAGGTTTTCTTAACATTCTCTGAACTATTTGAGAACATTACTTTAAATAGAACCATGACGACACCTGTAAGAAACGTTATGCTGGAGTACTGACATTCCCACAGAATAATGTTGTTTCTTAATGTTCTCTGAACTATTTGAAAACATTCCCAATGTCAAACCAATTGGAGGACATTTCTAGAGCATTAGCAAAATTGAAATGAAATGTAATGAAATACCAAGAAAATTACGTTTTTTTTTGTCAAGTTCCTTAAATGTGCTGATAATGTTCCAATGCCAAGCAACTATCCTGCACCATTCCCAGAAAGTTGTGGGAATGGTTGTCAGACCATTATGTGCCAGCTATGAGATCTATCCGGTATGTATTCAATCTCCTGGTCATGCAAGCAAGATGTGCTGTAGTCAGCACTGTCCCACTCCAAAGGCTGCCTCGCATTCCTAATAAACTGGAGAAATGCCTGATCAGATTTATCTACCAAGCAGAAATGGAGGGAGAGGGAGAGAGCGAGAGAGAAAGAAGGCGTGAGTGAGAAAGAAGAAGTGAGAGAGACTAGGCCTACAGGAACAAATATTGTTTATGCAGAGAGGGCAAGAAACTTAAAAGCCAGGCAGGGCTTTCTATGTGTGTTTTCTCGTGGGGTGGGGGTTTACCCGCAGTAGGAGGAGTAACCACTGTTCCTCAGGTAAAGTGAAACTGACATCCTCTAATGAGACCCAGATTAATTAGAGTGCTTTTTACAGTGCAGCCGACAACAAGGTTGAGAGAGGAGGCAGCCACAGTAAACATGACTAGGATATCCTAATCAGCAAACTTGACAATCTAAAATAAACACAAGTTTACTGCAATGGGGAAGGATCACAAGTGGTGCACATGACAGGACTGAGCTTGGGTCAGGAGGTCAATACATTGTTCTGTTACACTGGGATGAGCACATATGGAACACCTGTATCCCAAACCTAACCTTCAAGGAAAATACCACTCCAAAACTCTTTTGGTATCTGTTTCATTATTCCACTGTTGATACCGTCCCAAAATGTTTTGGATGTCAGCAATCAAGTTTCCAAGATCTAGAACTAATGAAACAAATGCCAAAATATTGTTTTGGAGTGGTATTCTCCTTTAAAGCTTACACAGCCTGATCTGATCCTAGATCTGTAAAGACGTGTGGTTTTGTTCCTTTATCATAGATGTGTGTTTGAGTGGTGTCTGCAGTAATTACACATCAAGACAATGGCACCTAGGAATTCTGCTGCCCTGGTCCTGATGTTGAGAGGTAGAAGGGAGGGGAGGGTGGTAGAGGGTGACATAACAGGAGGCTAGCATTCTGTACCATGGGCTACCCTATCCTCTATTTGATATGCTCATAACTCTAAAGGTCATTACTCGAATGGGCATCCATTTTCTAGTCTCATTGGAACTATAATGATCCTGTCAGTCTGGGGAAGTTTGTTTAAAATATGAAGGTACACCTGGGATAGAGATGAACGCTTCCTCTCCCTGCCGCTATGGAACCATTAGGGAGATATCCTCATTCTACTATCTGTGGCTTTTCTTCAAGGGGAGCCGCACAATCTACAATCAGTCCACATCCAATCTGCCACCACTATCCATTTCTCTGGCTTAGTGTAGAGTAGGAGTACAGAGGAAAATATAAAAACCTTAGAATGACCTTACTGGAAAGAGGAGACTGAGGCCACCAACGGGATAAAAACACTAATTCCCATAGAGATCAAAGATAAACAACACTCCCACCTGTACATCCAGTCCAAACAAACCACCAGAGTCCCTATACGCCAGACAGACAACATTTAAGGTCAATACACAACACAAAAGCCCAGTCTAAACACACAGCTGAGTTCCATAGAATCAAAGGGTTCCCTAAACACCATGTCAAAACAAAAGCAGCAATATCATGAGTGCCCTGAGAGCAGTGCTTAATCACACAGGCAGAGATAAAATTCATAAATTTTGCAATGTGCTAAAACGCCCAGTCCAAAGACACTTTGCCCTTTGTCTCCTCTGAGATTGATTCGGTTTATTCTATCACAGGCAGCGTTCTGCTCAGTCCAAATTTGCCAGGCAGGGAACATTTTGATAATATGTATGTTTTCCCGGGAGCACTGGGGCCATCGAGAAAAATCTAGTCTCCAGCAGTCACATCCTCAGAGCTGCTGAGAGGAGAGACCATTCAACACAGCACCAGGCATCAGAGGCCAGATATAATCACATCTGACACCTGGGTGTGCGTGCGTGTGTGTGTTTAGCGCGAATGACAGTGTATGTGTGGTGTATACTATGGTGCGTGTGTGTGCTGTTTGTGTCTCTTTCTGTGTGTGTGGGTATGTGTCCGAATAGATTCTGGTCACGACCAATCTCGTCCTCAGTCACGACTGCTTTTCAGCAAACAAACACAACAGATAAACTTGGGAGAAAATTATTCACTGTTTAAAAAACAAAACATAAATGAAATACAGTCCTGTTGTCAAGGTGTCAGTGTAATGCGGTGGACGAAGTCAGGCGCAGGACACAGAACTAATCGAAAAAGCGTACTTTACTCGTAGGTAAATGAATGAACAAAACCTCCACGCAGGGAGGAACAAACCCGCACACTAACGACAACCAAAACATGAACAAACACGCACAACACACAGTGTGAGACAGAGGGTTAAATAGGGAAGACATAACTACATGATGGGAAACAGGTGTGACCAATAAAGACAAAACAAGTCGAACATAGACACATGGACTGGTAGTAGCTAGTACTCCGGTGACGACGAACGCCGAAGCCTGCCCGAGCAAGAAGGAGGGGCAGCCTCGGCTGAATTCGTGACACCTGTGCTCTGCTCAAGATTATAGAGTCCAAGGAAAGCAAACAGAATGCAACTGGACTAGACTGGACAACCCACAGAAATAGAATATACAGTGCATTCGGAAAGTATTCAGACCCCTTCCCAGAGCGCTCAGAACCTCAGACTGGGGTGAAGTTTCACCTTCCAACAGGAGAACGACCCTAATCACACAGCCAAGACAACGCAGGAGTGGCTTCGGGACAAGTCTCAATGTCCTTGAGTGGCCCAGCCAGAGCCCGGATTTGAACCCGATCGAACATCTCTGGAGAGACCGAAAATAGCTGTGCAGCGACGCTCCCCATCCAACCGGACAGAGCTTGAGAGGATCTGCAGAGAAGAATGGGAGAAACTCAGGTGTGCCAAGCTTGTAGCGTCATACCCAAGAAGACTCTAGGCTGTAATTGCTGCCAAAGGTGCTTCAACAAAGTACAGAGTAAAGGGTCTGAATACTTATGTAAATGTGTTGTTTTTATTTTTTTATTAATTTGCTAAAATTTCTAAAAACCTGTTTTTGCTTTGTCATTATGGGGTATGTGTGTAGATTGATAAGGGGAAAAAACGATTTAATCAATTTTAGAATAAGGCTGTAACATAACAAAATGTGGAAAAAGCCAAGGGGTCTGAATACTTTCCGAATGCACTTTATAGTAATTCTATGGGACAACCACAACACTTCAGAAATAATTCTGTCACAAAATGGCTGGAGTGCATCACCCAGGAGGGTGTTGCTGCATTACAACAATGCATGAGGTGGGCAACTCCCCCACAGAGTACTCAGGGATCCTTGGATGAGGTTGCACAACTTGCACTACGCTAAAGCCGTCCATTATCATTGGTATCATTACCACTGAGGCCGCAGGGGGGAGGCTGGGAGAGGAAGTGAGCCTGGATGGTGCCACATCGTGTGGTGGGGTTGACGGTGAGGAGGGCCCCATGGAGGAGGGCTTGGGGATTACCATAACCACACCGGCAGCCAATGAGCCAGCTGCACCGCGCCAAGGTCACCCTGCCTGCCTCCTCAATGCACTCTCACACTACCTCACCGCCAAGAGACTACATCAGAGGGGCTTACAGCCACAGAACCGAACACAAGGCAGGGGCTTTAGGCAACACCAAGATCTACACACAATATAGGGATCCATGGCTAATATTAAAGGGTTACATGCTCTAAAACAGAACTCAGTTCATACAGGCTATACTGCTAATGTACTGTGTAGTGTTAGCGACAACTGAGCCCACACAACACCATTCAAAGAACCAAAAGAACAGAAAGTATAATGAAGCAAGTGACTCAACTGGCTGAAGCAAAGTACATAAGCCAGAACAGTGGCTCATGTTTCCTCCATCTCCGCCTTTCTTTCTCTCTCTATCGCTCGCTCTCTCTATCGCTCTCTCAATCTATCCATCCATCCCCTTCTCTCTCCCTCCCTCAGGGCCACAGTGAATAATAAATATCCTTCCACCAGGAGTCAGAGCATGAGTCAGGGTCAGGGTGTCGGAGAACTGATGGTATAGTTACTCAAAAGAGAAACCAGAAAATAACTACTCTGCATAGGTCTGACATGTTTACTGTGTATAATCTCCTCCCTTTAATTATTGTACCGCCCTGTAACACATACGCACACACATGCACTCTACCTGCTGAAGGTCTCCTTGAGGATGTAATCTCGAAGCTAAACTCGGTGAGCTCTACTGCTTTACAACAACAACAAACAAATCCTGACATGATTGAACAGAACATGAATATAAACATGAGATAGACATAGGCTACAAAATGGAAAGAGAAAAAAAGTAATCTGTATCCCTGGGCAATTTTTATTAACATTGTACAACCATTCAGAAGTCTCGCGAGATTACATTCTGTTTCGCTAGCACAACGGTCATCAGTCTAGCGCAGCGGAAATCAGTCTGGTAATATGAGGCTTACATCATCCACAAACAATCAGACAGGAGATTTCTGGGAAAAACAGAGACAGAGTTGTTCTCTCTGAGGTATGCAGTAACTTTACAAAGAGACAGACATACATTCAGACATACACCCCCCCCACACACACACACACACTTGGATTAAACCATTTAAACACAGCAGAACATTTATTGTTACGATTACTCACAGTATGTTAATGGAAGCTGCTTCTCAGCCTTAACTCAAACTTCATAACACAGACCATTAATTCCAACAGCATAAAGCTTTAAACCTTGCTATATGGCGTCTGGCATTAAATGAGCAACACTAAAACTCCAGTGGAAGAGTCCAGACAGAAGTCAGCACCACTTGCTCAATTACTAGTCCCCCTTCTCTTCCTCTGTTTGATGTCTGCCTGTTCTTTTCATGTAAAACGTTAGCTGAAGGCAGGAGGGCTCGGGGATCAGGGTCTTTATTGCTCTCCCACTGTGTCTAGAGCCAGGGCGTTTGGACCCATTGACCTCTCACCTGGACGTGAATCCTCGGTCTCTCACAACTCCCGTGTTATTACATGTGCCTCATCATTAGCCCCCCTAAAACCCTTCCTGAACCAGACCTTCCACTGCTTTTCCTCCTACTTCAGTTTCGGCTTCACTTAGGCTAATACCCGAGAGAGGAGGCCTGCATTACTCAGTTTCTCTGGCTCACTTTCTCTCTTTCTTTCCGCCTTTCTCCGATTCTGTCATCATCACAAAAATAAATAAAAGCATGAGCATGTACTGTGTGTGTGTTTGTGTGTGTGCGTGCATGTGCAGGTGTGTGTACATTTCAGGGAGCAGCAGGAGTTGAACAACATTTACACCATCTTATGCTAGGAGGGAAATAAGGGTAGTGAAAGAATCAATGTTTTTAGTAGACAATTGAAAAACAGTACATTGTACAGGTTTAACTAAATGAATGAATATCGCTCAATTGGAATTTGGCTTCAGCTTCTGACTGTTATCAAATACAAGTCAGAGAGAAAGTGATTTACAACGTCAGAAACAAAATCATGCAGAGTGGAGATGAAAGAGATACAGTACTAGGAAACAAGGGTTGTACGTGTCAGAGTTGATATGATTTCTGCAGTAGTGTGGGTGGGATATGGCAGCAAAAACAACATCACACAATCAGAGTGGAATCAAAGGCCTCAATCTCAACACTGCCATTGAGGAAGACGGAAACACATTAGGTGTGTTGTCAACAGTCCCTCAAGTGCGTCAGCTACTGCTCTGAATACTAAAGTGGTTCATGTATACAGTTAGCTGACCTGGACTCAGAGGCCATGATGTATATCAAATTGATCAAACAGACGACTTTGAAGAGCACACACTAAAACACCTACACAAACCACTGTGTTGGACAAGACTAAATGTGCAAACGTACACTTTATGGGCAACTTACCAGCCATGTGGAACAGACTAACACACCAAGGAACTACAATATTAATACAGCAACACTTTAATATACTAGAACACCAAAGTACCAAGATACAGTACTATCAGCGCTAAAATACAGGGTTACTAACACATTAAACCACAATACTATCACATCAACCAACGTTGCTAACACACGGACACTCACCTGCCACAACACCGGCCATGTACAGCAGACTGATGCGTAGGATGCCGTGGACCATCTCCAAGGGAACACCGATCATCAGCTGGAGCAGAGCGTTGAACCCCAGCTGCTCCAACCTGAGAGACAGTGAACAGGAGGATGACACCGGTCTCAATAGCAGATTAATTATGCATAGAGTTTTAAATCAGCTCCTTTAGTCTAGACACTTCATCAATGTTATCTACAGTAGTCATCTATCACCATCTATCCATCAATCCCATCTAAACCATTATCGGTCAATGCCTTGCAGTATCAATTAATGTTGCTTCACACTGTGTGCGTGCACGTGTGTGTGTGTGCACGTGTGAATGAGGTGGGGTGGTCTCTTACCCAACGTGCATGAACATGTAGCTAAAGAAGCGCCAGACCTGGTGGCGGTGTCTGGGGTGGTACACCAGGGGGCTCTTCATGAAGTCTGGCTGGTATGTCTGCAGCACCCACTTATTCAGCATGATGCCATAGCACATGAACACGATGATCTGACGGGAGAGACACACGCTGCTTCACACCCACGTCTCTTCATTCAGACACTCATTTATATCATATAATACAGATTTCTGTTGTGAGAGCCAAGAAATTGCCCTTGCCAAAACAAATTGTGATTCTGCTAATAAATGGCACTTTTTTCGAACGCCGTATGCCTTGCGTCGGTTGAAGACTTCCATTGGCACCAACAAGAGATGCACATACAGAGAGACACACAGCTGGACCGATTCCATTAGCTCCTTTCATAAGTCAATGAATCATCATCTCCATTAATTTTAATGAAAGGAAATAGTCATTATCATTGCCTCTGTCATTACAGACCATTCACCGCCATTGTGAAGCATTTAGATATAAACGCAACATGCAGCAGGTTTTTTAGCATTCCCTATTCAAGCCAAGGCCTCTGGGGCTAAAGCTGTCTAGTGGTTATTTTCTTTCCTCTCACTAAATTGTTCCAATAATGTCACTGACTTGCCCAGAGACTAGTCCACTGGCTTGGTTTCCCAGTTCTACATCAGTTCCTGATAAGAATCCAAGAATTCAATCATGAAAGCCAATACAGTTGCCTTAGAGGACTGGCATCGAGTGCACCTCCTTAACAATTGTTTACCAAATAGTTGGTCAGTGCCCACACTGCCCACTGCCCACTAATGGGTCACAGCCATTTCCACATATGACAAAGCTAAATACTTTTTATGCCATAAACATTGTTCTGCTTATTTGAAGGGTCATAAGTAACTTAAAACATATTCAGGTGGGTAACAATGCACACATTTCTGGGACCACTGGTCTTAACAATGAGCAGCTCAGTTATCCGAGGCCTCCATCTGCTTTCTCTCTTCCCTCTCACCTGGACGATGGTAATGATGGCCATGAAGACGGGCGGGGGACAAAGGCGGTTCTGGTGGAAGTACCAGCGCCGGTCTGTCTCGCAGGGCAGGATCTCATAGGCCACGTAGCGCACAAAGCGCTTGTACACGCCCAGGCCCGTCTCATCCAATAGGATCTCTCGCTGCAGCGTACGCCGGCCATTGGCGATGGCCCGTCGGAAACTGCTGGAACGCTTGCTGCTCATCTGAGGAGAAGGGCGGGAGATGGATGGAGAGAATAGAGACAATGGGAACAAAGTTAGTATTCCTTTGAAACTGACAGAGTGAAGAAATATTTAATTTGATAGATGAACTGGCATGCTAAATGCCTGCAACTGCATTTAGAAGTTGACTTTTTAACTGCACTCAACTTCAAACAAAGAGCATCTCCATTCTCGCGGCTTCCTTGAAGCGTTCGGTGCTAAAAGTGGAGGAGAACATTTCTGCACTGCCTTGCCTTGACAGGTACACACGGTGCCTCTATTCACCCAAAATAACTGTGTTTTTGCCTTCAAGGGGCAAAGCTCTGCTGAGGGGGGGAGTGGAGCATGTGGTGGGGAGACAGGTGACAGGCTCCTGTTATCATTGACACTCCAGGTTTGCTTAGTGAGCAGGAACGGCACAGCTGGGGGCTAGCATGACTTGGTACATGGAATCCCTGATGTCTGCTACTTTAGTAGGAATTCTTGAGGAAAAACCATGGTGCAACCACAACTGACAGGGATAAGGGACACATTCTACCATGAATCTGGAAGAAAATGAACTTTCTCATATGATGACAATAAATCTGAAAGGCTCTACAAGGGAAGGAGATAAGAATGTCACATCTCAGTGTATATGGATCTGTGTATGCCTTTGCCATAGAGAGAATGATGCTTAAATCCAAGATGATACACAGACGCAGACAATAGGTCAAGCCACATTCATACTGTATCCATCTCTACTGCAACAGTCATCAGAGTCCCCACAGACCCCATCAAGGAGGCAGCTAAAGCAAACCAACCACAATTCATTAGGTGCTGTTGTGTGCAGGCTCATTACACCCGGACACTGTGGGGAGTATAACAATGAAAGAAATCGGGGGCAATATCTACATGGCGCTAATGAAAGAAACAAAACAAGGAGACAAATAAATAAATATATAAAACAAACAAATCACATACAAATGGCCATCTGAGGCTATTAAAGAAAATAATTGAGGAAAAACAGAAATATAGTTAGTCTGTAGAGCGGTAGTGGATGGTGGTGAAGTATAGTCGAGCGGGATGCCGTGAGACACGTATTAGGTAATTATGATGCCAGGGTTGAACAATGAGCAAGTGTGGGTCTGTGGCACAGCGATAAGCAGCGTCAAGCCGAGAGGGGCTGCCGGCCCTCCCGTGGCTGCAGCACTGCATATTTTAGCATGGAGATCAGGCCCAGGAAATGCAATTATACTGTACATGCTCTTGGAGGGAGAGGAAAGCACAAGAGAGGGGGTAGAAGGGGGACATTAGGAAGGAAGGAAAGGAAAATTAGGGAGGGAAAATAGGATGCCCTCATGGATCGACTAGCTCCGGGGAAGCACGGCTGCAGTTGTACTGCGGAAGTGAATGGTTTCCACCGGTCTTTACTAATGTCTTTATTAGAAGAGTTAAGAGACCGAATGGGAGAAAAGGAACGTGGTTGTGTGTGGTTGGGGGATTTATATACAAATTAAATGTTTTCTTCTCTGTGGGCTTTCTTCTCTAAATGATGCCTGTGTTTCCAGTGTTTTATCTACGTTTGTTTTCCAAAAACATCTGCTGCCTCTCCTCTTAGCGATGCGTTTCTTCTCCCTCTCTGAGATTTGTGCTCCTGAATGTTCCCGGGAGACGTTTCCCAGTAGACACACTTGTCATTCCGCCTTGCCTTTTCCTCTGACATGTGGGACTGCCGCTTCTAAAGTGAGCAGTAAGCGGCCTTTGAAGTTTGGGATATGAGACAGGGAGGCAGACAATAATGCGCATTAGCACGAGAGCTGACAACTTGACTGGGGAGCCCTGACAAACCCAGCAGGAGCATTCTAGCAGGGTGTGCTAGCATCACATCCCATTACATCACTACTCAGGAGAACCTCAGACTTTGGCATCAACAAGGTCCGCAGCTAAAATTCCCTTGACAAGCAGCAAGATGTCTGCCAGGGACAATTATTGATATTAAAGGCTAAGGATGGAGCTAAACATAGAATTCCCTTTAAGGGAGACAGGAATGGACCTAATTGACATCGGGGTGTGTGTGTGCACACGTGCGTGTATTCCAAAACAGCAGGGTGCTCACACTCCCCTCCTTGAGAACAGTGTGTGGGCTTACAGTACATGCTGGTCTCAGCTCCTCCTCTGTTCTTCATGATGACTTAATTAGTTCTGGTGTTTGCTCAATAGTGTACTGATCGATAGTTTGAATAAATAATAACACATAAAGATGATATTTGTTCCATGTTTTCCTTATATAGAGGTATATTAGGAGGTATTGAGTTTGGTATCAAGTTATTCTAACGTTCCATTCAAGTACATTTCCAAAGTTGGTCCTGATGCTTGCTAAACTTTGGTGCAAAATCACACTTATTTCATGAATGGTGATGGGAGAACATCAGCCCTCTCTCTCTTACACAGAGCCCTCCAGGCTTAGAGTCAAAAAGTCCTGCTACTAAATGCTAGCTAGCTCGATTAATAAATCATTAAATTAATGTTACTAAATGATTTACCACATACTGTGAAGAACCAGGCTGGAATCTGAACGCCCGCGAATCACCATGCAGTAAATGACTCGCCATCACTTAGTTCTGTTAAACAGGATCGGCACGCCATATACTACACATTTACTGGTCATTTATAATCCATTATTAAGCTATTAAATAAATGCAAACACACAGTGATAAGAAAAAACGAAATCACGGTGGATCTCAGCACTGTTTGCGCCCACCCTCATTCTAGCAAAATCCTTTTAAAATGAGAGCCCACCTTTATCATCAGGACCTAAACTGGAAAAACCTTCAGTCATGGACACTTAAGCAGAGTGCACCACTCTGAAGTCAGCAACCCACCTAAAAGAGAAATGGTGCCTGCCTGAGTTTGTGGTGTGTTGCGAGGGTGTGTTTGTATGTGTGGAGCAGATAAGTGTGTGTGTGTGTGTACGATGTGTATCAGGGATGATGGGGTCCATCTATTATCTTTTTTTTTTGTCTTTCCCTTCAGTGAGACCCTGTTCTTCTACTCAGAAGACAGATGGACCGTGGGCACTAAACACTGTCAGACGACCCCATTGACATCTCTAAACAATATAATGACCACACTGGAGCCACTAAATATCCAAAATGGCCTTGGTGGGGACACTAAACATTCCCCAAGAGAGCTTCAGTCAGGTCACAGGTGGCAAACGCTCCTCTGGGCTAAGCTTCTACTTTATCCATCTTCAAGTGAAGCACTAACCCAGAGAATCCGTGGAGCAATATTGGTGTTACACAGGAAACGTAAATATTCTTACTTGACTATTTACTGTAGCATGCCCAGTAAAGTTCGCCAAATGTTGTATATATTTCTCTGTCATGACTACAACACAAAGCATATTGCCAGATGGTGGCAGTGCTAACCCAGAGAATCCATGGAGCAATATTGGTGTTACACAGGAAACTTAAATATTCTTACTTGACTATTTACTGTAGCTAACTGAAGCTTGCCCAGGAATGTTTGCCAAACGTTGTATATATTTCTCTGTCATGACTACAACACAAAGCATATTGCCAGATGGTGGCAGCGGTGGGATCCGTATTGCTGTATCTCTCCCATTAAGGAGGAAAAATGACTCCGGCAAGGAGTTTCTCATGACCACAGTCACCTGACAATGATCCTACCTACAGGATGGGAGCTATGTGGGATGTTCTCAGAACATCATTTAAACTACCACCTGAAGGAGAGGAATTACAGATTTCTTTAATTTAACAAGAATACATGATAGCAACTACTGGAACACTCAGTTAACAAGGTGAAATAAATTGTTACGAAACCCATAACTAGCCTATGGATATTGTTGCACTCACTTTGTCTAGGGGTCCTAGGCCTAGTTACATGGTCTGTAAACTGAATGAATGTGTGCATTTATGTGCGAAATCTGCATTTCAAATCAAATCAAATTTTATTTGCCACATGTGCCGAATACAACAGGTGTACACATTACCGTGAAATGCTTACTTACAGCCCTTAACCAACAATGCATTTATTTTTTAATCAAAAAGTAAAATAAAACAACAAAAAAGTTTTGAGGAAAAAAAGAGCAGAAGTAAAATAAAATAACAGTAGGGAGGCTATATACAGGGGGGTACCGGTGCAGAGTCAATGTGCGGGGGCACCGGCTAGTTGAGGTAGTTGAGGTAATATGTACATGTGGGTAGAGTTAAAGTGACTATGCATAAACAATTAACAGAGTAGCAGCAGAGTAAAAAGATGGGGTGGGGGGGGCAGTGCAAGTAGTCCGCTTAGCCATGATTAGCTGTTCACGAGTCTTATGGCTTGAAGCTGCTGAGAATCCTTTTGGACCTAGACTTGGTGCTCCAGTACCGCTTGCCGTGCGGTAGCAGAGAGAACAGTCTATGACTAGGGTGGCTGGAGTCTTTGATAATTTTGAGGGCCTTCTTCTGACACCGCCTGGTATAGAGGTCCTGGATGGCAGGAAGCTTGGCCCCAGTGATGTACTGGGCCGTACGCACTACCCTCTGTAGTGCCTTGCGGTCGGAGGCCGAGCAGTTGCCATACCAGGCGGTGATGCAACCAGTGAGGATGCTCTCGATGGTGCAGCTGTATAACTTTTTGAGGATCTGAGGACCCGTGCCAAATCTTTTCAGTCTCCTGAGGGGGAATAGGCTTTGTCGTGCCCTCTTCACGGTGTGTTTGGACCATGATAGTTCGTTGGTGATGTGGACACCAAGGAACTTGAAGCTCTCGACCTGTTCCACTACAGCCCCGTCGATGAGAATGGGGGCGTGCTCAGTCCTCTTTTTTTCCCTGCTGTACACAATCATCTCCTTTGTTTTGGTCACGTTGAGGGAGAGGTTGTTATCCTGGCACCCCACGGCCCGTCAGGAAGTCCAGGATCCAGTTGCAGAGGGAGGTGTTTAGTCCCAGGATCCTTAGCTTAGTGATGAGCTTTGAGGGCACTATGGTGTTGAATGCTGAGCTATAGTCAATTAATAGCATTCTCACGTAGGTGTTCCTCTTGTCCAGGTGGGAAAGGGCAGTGTGGAGTGCAATAGAGATTGCATCATCTGTGGATATGTTGGGGCGGTATGCAAATTGGAGTGGGTCTAGGATTTCTGGGATAATGATGTTGAGGTGAGCCATGACCAGCCTTTCAAAGCACTTCATGGCTACAGACGTCAGTGCTACGGGTCAGTAGTCATTTAGGCAGGTTATCTTAGTGTCCTTGGGCACGGGGACTATGGTGGTCTGCTTGAAACATTTTGGTATTACAGACTCAGTCAGGGACAGTTGAAAATGTCAGTGAAGACACTTGCCAGTTGGTCAGCACATGCTCGGAGTACACGTCCTGGTAATCCGTCTGGCCCTGCGGCCTTGTGAATGTTGACCTGCTTAAAAGTCTTACTCACATCGGCTACGGAGAGTGTGATCACATAGTCATCCGGAACAGCTGGTGCACTCATGCATGCTTCAGTGTTGCTTGCCTCGAAGCGAGCATAGAAGTGGTTTAGCTCGACTAGTAGGCTTGTGTCACTGGGCAGCTCCCGGCTGTGCTTCCATTTGTAGTCTATAATAGTTTTCTAGCCCTGCCACATCCGACGAGCGTCAGAGCCGGTGTAGTACGATTCAATCTTAGTCCTGTATTGACTCTTTGCCTGTTTGATGGTTCGTCGGAGGGCATAGCGGGATTTCTTATAAGCATCCGGGTCAGAGTCCCACTCCTTGAAAGCGGCAGCTCTACCCTTTAGCTCAGTGCGGATGTTGCCTGTAATCCATGGCTTCTGGTTGGGGTATGTACGTCATCGATGCATTTATTGATGAAGCCAGTCACTGATGTGGTGTACTCCTCAATGCTATCTGAAGAATCCCGGAACATGTTCCAGTCTGTGCTAGCAAAACAGTCCTGGAGCTTAGCATCTGCGTAATCTGACCACTGGTGCTTCCTGCTTTAGTTTTTGCAGGAATCAGGAGGAGAGAGTTATGGTCAGATTTGCCAAATGGAGGGCGAGGGAGAGCTTTGTATGCGTCTCTGTGTGTGGAGTAAAGGTGGTCTAGAGTTTTTTTTCCTCTGGTTGCACATTTAACATGCTGGTAGAAATTAGGTAGAATGGATTTAGGTTTCCCTGCATTAAAGTCCCCGGACACTAGGAGCGCTGCCTCTGGATGAGCGTTTTCCTGTTTAGTTATGGCCTTATACAGCTCATTGAGTGCAATCTTAATGCCAGCATCGGTTTGTGGTGGAAAATAGACAGCTAAGAAAAATATAGATGAAAACTCTCTTGGTAAATCGTGTGGTCTACAGCTTATCATAAGATACTCTACCTCAGCCGAGTAAAACCTTGAGACTTCCTTAGTATTTGATTTTGTGCACCAGCTGTTGTTTACAAATATACACAGACCACCACCCCTTGTCTTACCGGAGTCAGCCGTTCTATCCTGCCGATGTAGCGTATATCCCGCCAGCTGTATGTTATCCATGTCGTCGTTCAGCCATGACTCGATGAAACATAAGATATTACAGTTTTGAATGTCCCGTTGGTAGGATAACCTTGATCTTAGGTCGTTCATTTTGTTTTCAAATGATTGAACATTGGCTAATAGGATTGATGGAAGAGGCAGTTTACTCGCTCGCCGTCAGATCCTTACAAGGCACCCCGACCTACGTCCACGATATCTCCGTCTCTTTCTCTTGCGAATGACGGGGATTTGGGCCTTGTCGGGTGTCTGTAGGATATCCTTCGCGTCCGACTCGTTGAAGAAAACATCTTCGTCCAATACGAGGTGAGTAATCGCTGTCCTGATATCCAGAAGCTCTTTTTGGTTATAAGAGACGATGGCAGAAACATTATGTACAGAATAAATTACAAATAAAGCGAAAAAACACACATAATAGTACAATTGGTTAGAGGGCTGTAAAACCGTGTTGGATGCACATGTGCCCAGGGAGGCCGCAACCTTACCTTGGTCCAGAGCCAACTCTCTCTCTTGACTTCTTGGTCAGCCAGTCTAAGCGGATTAGTATTTTCTCAGTGGGTGACGAAACATAAATATAATCAAAAAGGAAAAAATACCAAAGGCATGCCCAAACTAAAGACTCAAAAACGAAATACCTCATGGCCACCAAACAAAACCAGCCACCTCCCAGCTTACAAGCTGGGCCACTGACTGACGATCACCTTAATTGGCAGCACCTGATGCACTTATCAACCAGGCTCAGCACCTGGTCAAAGTTGCTGGTGCCCCATGGGGGAATGGAGTGTGGAAGTGGTAGTGTGCTGTCTAACCTACAGTACCTAACCTCAGGTGCATCCTGTTTCCATTGATCATCCTTGAAATGTTTCTACAACTTGATTGGAGTCCACCTGTGGTAAATTGAATTGATTGGACATGATTTGGAAAGGCACACGTGTCTATATAAGGTCCCACAGTTGAGAGTGCACTTCAGCGCAAAAGCCAAGCCATGAGGTCAAAGGAATTGTCCGTAGAGCTTCGAGACAGGATTGTGTCGAGGCACAGATCTGGGGAAGGGTACCAAAAAATGTCTGCAGCATTGAAGGTCCCCAAGAACACAGTGGCCTCCATCATTCTTAAATGGAAGAAGTTTGGAACCACCAAGACTCTTCCTAGAGTAACAGAAGGAATAGGCGTGAAGTTCCATAAAGGGAAGAGTGGATGATAGAAGGAGGAGAAAACTTAAGGATGGGGTTCAAATGTGCATTGCTGCTCACTCAATAGAAGCGAGACCTGAGCATTTGTACAGGAACCAAATGGAAATAAAAGCTGTCATTACACACCATGAGCAAAACAGAGGGAGAGAAGGAATCAGCTTAGGGAAGTGAAAATATGGCAGGAATTGCATTGCGTTTAATTAATCACGCTGCGAGGAGGAGAAGAAACATGCTCTGGTCTGCGGCTACACAGGGCTGAGAATCACCTCAGCCCCTTTAAAAGAAACACAGGTCTAAACACAGACAGGTTAAGTAGAAAGGAATGAATAAGAATGATGTCTCTGACCTCCTAGCAGCATCACAAGACTCAGAACACTACTCAGCAGTACAATACAGTATATTACGCTGCAAGTGCATGATATTCTCATGCTATGAATTATGAGTGTGAATATCTGTATGCGTGTGTGTGTGGCGCACTTGTGTGTATTATCATGAAATAATTTGTGTGCAATTCTCTAACCTTTCTCAAATAATTCTGTAGCGTGAGTGTGTACTATGCCTGCTTCTGTGTGAACGTGCCTCTCTGTGTGTGTGCGTGCATGCATGCCTCTGTGTGTACCCTTTCAGCCACTCACCAGCTCGATGAGCTCCTGGTAGCACACCTGTCCATCCTCGTTGCTCTGCACCAGGGCGAACAGCATGTCCAGTTTGGAGGGGTCCAGCTGCAGCTCATGGTGCTCCACCAAACTGGTGAAGTTCTCCACTGCGATGAAACCGGTGTTGTCTGGGTCCAGCTGGCAAACACAACACAACAAACACTCAGTACAGGCTGACCAGAATAGTGCTGCTGTTGATGATGATAGTAGTAGTGCCTATTAGCAAGAATGAGCTCAATTCCATTTCAATTAAGTACATTCACGATGACCTGAAATCGTTTAATGGAAGATTTATTAAATTCTTATTAATTTAAAGGGTATTGACCCCATCCCTGCGTATTAGAATGATTATCTTTCTCTACCTCCCGTTATTCATAATCATAATGCATCTTCTCTGCTTTACTTTTTAAAAGCACATTGCACTCAATAAGCTGCAGTGATGTAGAGAGATACTGTATGAATGAATCTTCATGAATGCATCAGTAATCACCTGGTCACACACATTTCCTAGGTGGCAAAGGTAAAATCAAGTCACATTTTATTTGTCATATGCTTCGTAAACAACAGTCTACTTACGGGCCCTTCCCAACAATGCAGAGAATATGTTTTAAATAATAGAAAGATAATAACATGAGGAATAACTACACAATAACAATAACTTGGCTATTTACACGGGGTACCAGTACCGTGTCCGGATGGATATATTGTCATTTATCGGCATAGTTACAAACCCCCACCTTGCGACCCATGCAGACCCCACAGAAATAGTCAGCCCCTCAGCAACTTGCGCCACATATATTTTTAACACTCACACACTGTCCACGACACAAACTGTTCAAACCTCTCTTGTAGGCAGAGAGAATTTTGCAGTTTTAAAGCATATTTCATGCAAGTCTACATACTTTGCCATGGGGCAGAAATAAACCTTTGCACTTTTAAAGCTAATTTCCTGCAATTCTACACATTTTGCCATGTATTATGTGTGTTCATATGATAAAAACTGCTAATGTACCACCAAATTTCAAAATTGCACCTTCTGCATTCAACTATACAACTCTCAACAGTAATTTAAAAGCCTGACAGTTCCTTAAAAATATATATAATTTCGTTGAGGCGGTCACCTATTGAGTAAGGCTGAACTAGTCCATAGACAGCAGTCGACAGCAGAGACAACAGAACATACATACCAGGATAATGGCGAGCAACAGAGCCAAGAGAGAAGAAAATGTCAATAAGAGCAGCATTAATTAAGCCATATTGTCAGTGGGAACATCAATGGAAGAATTAGACCAGCCTTAAAAACAGAACACAAGTCAGCTGTATTTTTTCTATCTAATTAAATGGGCAGGCCTAAAGAAAGTAACAGACTGGTAACAACAGGCATTGGCAGGACTGATAACAAAGATGGGCCAACAGGTCAGTCTAATGGTACACCGTGATCTGAACACACTGTAGGACTGAAATCCCACTGCTGACACCATATGCCATTGTACATACATTGTATTCTCTTTTTCCTTTTTCTTTCATGTTTGAGTTAGTGAGTCGGGTTCTACAACATTTGTGGACAAATCAGTGTGGTTTTCATTAATCACCATTCTCACTGCGAGGCCCCCGGCCCCCATGGGTTATTACCGCTGATGCTCGCATGCCTCTGCCTCCCCGTAATTGATTTAAGCGGGGGAGTGTCATAAAAACGCCAGAGTTTAGCAGTCTGAAATAGTGCCTGGTTAAAAATGGCCCATAAAGTATAGGGTGTGTATGTGTGTGTGAGCCCGCATCCTAGTGTGTTTGTGTGTTTGTACTGTATCTATCCATTGTCGACTGCCTATTTTATTTTTTTATATTCGATTTAATTTGTTTCGATGGCGCATTAATATCCTGTTCTAGTTTGTTTTTAGGCTGTCTAGCTGTGTCTGTCTTTTTACTGCGTTTCTGTGTTTTTACTGTGTTTCCTGTAATGATAAAAGAGAGTAAACCAACAGCTCCTTGTCGCTCTAGGGCCGAAATGTGGTCTTTCAGCTGTTGCATCACTCTGGAGTCACCCACAGTGTGTATCATGTTGGTCTGTGTAAAGATAGGAGGAGGAGGAGATCCTCTCGTTCTGAATATAGATGGCTCCGTGACTCAGTAGGCAGAGGCCATTCCCTGGCTGCCTCAGGATCAGGAGGGTAGTGGGGTTCTATAAACACTGAGCCTGCCAGTGCCAGTCTCTACTGCAGCAGTCTCAAGGTTTACAGCTCTACAGTTAACTCAGAAACAAGGAAGCGTCATCAGAAAATCTCTGGGAGTGTCTGATACAGTGTGTGTGTGTCTATCACTCTCTCTTGGTGGAGTTATTTTCCTCCTCCCCTGGACTGATTTCAGCAGTGTTTAAGGCTGTTTAATTGAACACAAGAAGCTCTTTAATTCCATTTCTACTGCTCACCCTCCCCAGGTCTCTTGTTATTTATTTATTAGTCAGGGGCGGGCTACTAGCAGTCAGATACTAGTGTGTTAGCTTTGATCATGCTTCCAGTCAGATGGTAGCATGTTTGCAGGGCCGGCTTTAGCCTTTTGGAGGCCCTAAGTGAGATTTGGTTGGGAGGCCCCCCACCTCACGGCAAAACATTTTATTGCCCCCCTCTTGACGATAGGGAGACATATTTTTGTTTGAAAGTACATTTTCATGCAAATGTTGCAGTTTTAAAGCTAATTTCCTGCAATTCTACACATTTTGTAATGACTTATGCCATGTTAATATGATATCCGAGTGAGAATGACTAACAAAATCAATGGGGCCCCCTGAAGGTCAGGGCCCCTGGGCACGTGCCCTGCATGCCCGGTCGGTATTTGGCCATGATTACTACAAGTTTAGATAGCTGGCTAGACTAACTACCAATGTAAAGATTGTTAGAGGACATGGCTAATTGAGTGACTGTCAGTGACTGACATACAGTGCATTCAGAAAGTATTCAGACCCCTTGACTTTTTCCACAATTTGTTACCTTACATCCTTATTCTAAAATTGATTAAATTGTTTTTTCCCTCATCAATCTACACACAATACCCCATAATGACAAAGCAAAAACAGGTTTTTAGACATTTTTGCTAATTTGTTAAAAATAAAAAACGGATATATAACATTTACATAATGTGATGTCACGAGAGGCTGTGTCCTGGAGGGACGTTACATCCCCCTGAGATGGCTGCAAACCCAGACAGCTATGGCTCCATCTGCTGGTATGGTCGGGAACTCCACCCCTCTATGGCCAATCTTCCCACGCAGCTGAAACAAATCAGGAGCTGATGAGCTGAAGGTTTGGAAGGGAAGAGACACACTGAGGGAGTGTGTGGGGGGTGAAGAGACACAGTCTCCAACCTGGGCTCTCTGGAGGACAAGAGTGCTGCACGTCCACTTCCATGAGGAATATAAGGATTTGGAGATACTTACCTTTGGGAAATACTCACCTTTGGATATATGCACCTGTGGAAATACGTGAGAGACATTTGGAAGGACTTTTTGCTGGGTTGGCCACTAGCTGCAACGTGGACTACAGTAAGGCTGGGGAAAAGTTATCTGAGCGAGTGAGAATTATGATTTTGGAGGTGGAAGAGACATCCCTGAACTGTTAACCCTTAAAGAGCCACAAGAGAACAGAATTTTGTTATATTTTCGTTAATTTCCCAAGACCTATAATAAAATCCTTGTTTTGTTTGAACCTTGTCTCCTTGCACTACTTGAGCAATCCCGCTGAAAGCTGTGTAGCCTCTCGTGACGTCACAGATGGTGGAGAATACGGGCACGCTCAAGCGTTAATAGTGCATGTCAGAGGAGGATACCGAAGGTTTGATCACCCAGTTTTCCAAGTTGGCCGTAGGCTCCCCGCCGTCTGAAATGGAGGACATATTGAAAGCCCTTGTTGCTGGCCAGCAAGCCCAGATGCAAGCAAACGTGGCTCTCTTGGAGGAGCAAAAGAAAGCCAACCTTCTGAAGGCAGAGGAATTGCAGTTGCAGAGACAGAGGGTTGTCCAAAATACCCGCCCAATAAAGGCAAGTGACTTTATATCTAAGATGGGAGCTACCGATGACATTGAGGCATACCTGCATGCATTTGAGGCCACGGCCACTAGGGAAGCCTGGCCCAAGCAACAGTGGGTTGGTCTGTTAGCCCCCTTTCTAACCGGGAATCGCTGAATGCTGTCCGGGACCTGGGCCCTGACCAGGTTACTGACTATGATGCCCTGAAGTCTGAGATCCTCAGCAGATATGGACTCACAAAGTTTGGCATGGCCCAGCGCTTTCACAGCTGGACCTTCCAACCAGACCAACCTCCTCGGGCGCAGATGCATGAACTTGTCCGAATCGCAAGGAAATGGCTGGATCCGCAGAGGAATACAGCAGCGGCGGTGGTGGAGGCCGTTGTGGTGGATCGTTACCTCACGCGCCCTGCCTTATGAGGCAAAACGGTTCATCAGTCAACAGGCCTTGACCACGGCTGATCTGACCGTGGAAGCTGTGGAAAAGTACCAGGCCACAGCGGAGATGCTGAATGCTTCCCGAAAAGACCCCAGGAGTGCGGCCCCACCACAAATGGGAAGAACCCGTCCAAAGGACCCCAAGGTCTCGAACCCAGCCACGTCAGGACTTATCCCGGCTCCAGGGGGAGCCAGAAACCAGGCGGGTCCAAGAAGAGTACACCAGGAGGGGGAAACTCGACAGTGTTACCGGTGTGGGGAGATGGGACATATCTCCTGGCAGTGTGGGAAACCAGCCGATGAACCTATGCCCACTGCGAGTCCTCCAGCTCAGCACCCACACACCGTTTTGCCTCGCTCTTGGGAGTCGTAGATGGCGGCCCAGATCGACCCCCACCTGCCCGGTAACTGTGAATCACCATGATGTGGAGGCCTTACTGGATTCTGGTAGCCGGGCCACCCTGGTGCGTAAGGATTTGGTGGGCCCAACGTGTCTGACCCCGGGAAAGTCCTCCCAGTTTCCTGTGTCCATGGGGACACCAGAGAATACCCCCATTACTGAACTTACAATGACCAGCACACGGGGAACCATACACACGACGGCGGGGTGGTTGATTCCCTCCCCGTCCCTGTCCTAATTGGACCGAGACTGCCCAGCCTTTTACCCACTCTGGAGAGAGTCTCAGGAGAGGATAACCCGAGTACCTCGGAAACGGAGAGGCAAGACTCATCCTGGGAAGGCTCCGGTGCAATCCTCCGAATTACTCACTCCCGCCCGGGCTCTGATAGGGATGGCAGGTGCCCAGACCGACACAGAGACGGAGCTACAGAATCTGGACAAAGAACTGTCTGGTCTGAAGGGGACCGCTGAGAGGTATCGTTTGTTAAAGCAACAGTTAGACATGAAGACAGAAGAGTTAGATATCCTCCAGGCTAAACTCCAACAGAGCTCCTTCCCTAAGCAACAGGAGGAGCTGGAGAGGCTGCGCAGGACCATCGAGGGAGTGTGAGGAGACCCTGCGCAGTAGTAAGGAGGTCCAGAAGAAGGCAGAGGAGAAGTACAAGGTGTTGGAGAACAAGATGAAGAATGTGGAGGCAGAGAGAGAGAAGGAACTGAAAGCTGCTCAACAGAAGCTAAACTCTGCTAAAACCAAGGCTGATGCGTTCAGTAAGAAACTCAAGGAGAGACAACAGGAGGCTGAGTCCCTGGTCCTAGAGTTGGAGGAGTTGAAGAGAGAGCAGTCTGGCAAGCACCACGGCAATGCGGACGCCCTCTCCCGGCGTGATGCCTTCTTCGCTGCCTTTACCCCGACGAGGGACGTCGGTCCCGAGGAGGGGGATGTGTGATGTCACGAGAGGCTGTGTCCTGGAGGGACGTTACATCCCCCTGAGATGGCTGCAAACCCAGACAGCTATGGCTCCATCTGCTGGTATGGTCGGGAACTCCACCCCTCTATGGCCAATCTTCCCACGCAGCTGAAACAAATCAGGAGCTGATGAGCTGAAGGTTTGGAAGGGAAGAGACACACTGAGGGAGTGTGTGGGGGGTGAAGAGACACAGTCTCCAACCTGGGCTCTCTGGAGGACAAGAGTGCTGCACGTCCACTTCCATGAGGAATATAAGGATTTGGAGATACTTACCTTTGGGAAATACTCACCTTTGGATATATGCACCTGTGGAAATACGTGAGAGACATTTGGAAGGACTTTTTGCTGGGTTGGCCACTAGCTGCAACGTGGACTACAGTAAGGCTGGGGAAAAGTTATCTGAGCGAGTGAGAATTATGATTTTGGAGGTGGAAGAGACATCCCTGAACTGTTAACCCTTAAAGAGCCACAAGAGAACAGAATTTTGTTATATTTTCGTTAATTTCCCAAGACCTATAATAAAATCCTTGTTTTGTTTGAACCTTGTCTCCTTGCACTACTTGAGCAATCCCGCTGAAAGCTGTGTAGCCTCTCGTGACGTCACAATAAGTATTCAGACTCTTCAACTCAGTACTTTGTTGAAGTACCTTTGGCAGCAATTACAGCCTCAAGTCTTCTTGGGTATGACGCTACAAGCTTGGTACACCTGTATTTGGGGAGTTTCTCTCATTCTTCTCTGCAGATGGGGAGCGTTGCTGCACAGCTATTTTCAGGTCTCTCCAGTGATGTTCGATTAGGTTCAAGTCCGGGCTCTGGCTGGGCCACTCAAGGACATTCAGAGACTTGTCCTGAAGCCACTCCTGCGTTGTCTTGGCTGTGTGCTTAGGGTTGTAGTCCTTTTGGAAGCTGAACCGTCGCCCCAGTCTGAGGTACTGAGCACTCTGGAGCAGGTTTTCATCAAGGATCTCTCTGTACTTTGCTCTGTTCATCTTTGCCTCGATCCTGACTAGTCTCCCAGTCCCTGCCGCTGAAAAACATCCCCACAGCATGATGCTGCCACCACCATGCTTCACCGTAGGGATGGTGCCAGGTTTCCTCCAGATGTGATGCTTGGCATTCAGGCCAAAGAGCTCAATCTTGGTTTCATCAGACCAAATAATCTTGTTTCTCAGGGTCTGAGAGTCTTTAGGTGCCTTTTGGCAAACTCCAAGTGGGCTGTCAGGTGCCTTTTACTGAGGAGTAGCTTGCGTCTGGCCACTCTACCATAAAGGCCTGATTGGTGGAGTGCTGCAGAGATAGTTGTCCTTCTGGAAGGTTCTCCCATCTCCACAGAGGAACTCTAGAGCTCTGTCAGAGTGACCATCGGGTTCTTGGTCACCTCCCTTCTCCCCCCGATTTCTCAGTTTGGCCGGTGGGCAACTGTAGGAAGAGTCTTGGTGGTTCCAAACTTCTTCCATTTAAGAATGATGGAGGCCACTGTGTTCTTGGGGACCTTCAATGCTGCAGAATTTTTTTGGTACCCTTCCCCATATCTGTGCCTCGACAAAATCCTGTCTTGGAGCTCTACGGACAATTCCTTCAACCTCATGGCTTGGTTTTTCCTCTGACATGCACTGTCAACTGCGGGAACTTATATAGACAGGTGTGTGCCTTTCCAAATCATGTCCAATCAATTGAATTTACCACAGGTGGACTCCAATTGTCACGCCCTGGCTCTGGGGACTCTGAAATGTTGAGCCAGGGTGTGTAGTTTCTGTGTATTATTTTCTATGTTGATGTTCTAGATCGTTTAGATCTATGTTGGCCAGGGTGGTTCCCAATCAGAGGCAGCTGTATCTCATTGTCTCTGATTGGGGACCATACTTAGGCAGCCTGTTTGGCACTAGTCGGTGTGGGATCTTGTTCCGTTAAGGTTTGTTGTGTGTAACCTAGGACTTCACGTTTCGTTTGTTTGTTGTTTTGTCGTGAGTTAAGTACGTAATAAAATGTACGCTTATCACGCTGCGCCTTGGTCCGTCTCGTTAATGAGCGATCGTGACACCAATCAAGTTGTAGAAACATCTCAAGGATGATCAATGGAAACAGGATGAACCTGAGCTCAATTTCGAGTCTCATAGCAAAGGGTCTGAATACTTATGTAAATAAGGTATTTCCATTTTTTTGCTAAAAATTCTAAAAACCAGTTTTCGCTTTGTCATTATTGGACATTGTGTGAAGATTGCTGAGGAACATTTCTTATTTAATCAATTTTAGAATAAGGCTGTAACGTAACAAAAAAAGTCAAGGGGTCTGATCTTTCCGAAGGCACTGTAACAAGAGAAAAACTGCTGAGGCACAACCAAATTTCGAAATTGCACCTTGCATATTCTACTATTCTTACTCTCAGGTCGGGGGCCTCCTAGCCGCCGGGGGCCCTAAGCAACCGCTTGTGCCTGGAACTGGCCCTGCATGTTTGCTCTGTTGATGCAAGCAATCAAATGTTAGCGCCTTGCCATTTCTGAAGGCTGAGAACAGCAAATACTGTAAATTCTTGTGTTTTCACAATCACAGACTTTGTTGTGAAGCCATTTTTCATCCCAACAGGCAGGCGCCCGTACAAACGTACACACACACCGACACGGACACAAATTCACACATGGACACACACACACACACATCAGTAATCTGAGCCATCTCCCTTCTCAGTCATCTCGCACACATATCACACACCGAGTAATATATCGGCTGAACGCCGGGGCCCCTCGCTGGCTGGGCCTGACAGTCTTGAGCTTGGAAGTGGCTTCCTGAAATGCGGCTAAAGCAAATGCATGTATGAGAATGAACCAAGAAAGAAAAAAGTCCCAGCCAATTTTTTCCCTATTTCCCTTACTGTGTGTTTCACAGAGGTTTGTTTAAAACAGCCTATTCTGCTCCTGGCACCGAGGAGAGAGAGAAAGGTTGCAGATATGGCCAACGTTTTGCATAGGCTGAGTGTAGGGCACTAGGATGATAGGATGGGGAGAGAGTGAGGGAGGGAGAGAGGTGGAGGGAAGGAGGAAGGAGAGAGAGAGAGAGAGAGAGATGGAGATGGATATATAGATGGCGAGAGAGTGAGAAATAAAGACAATTGAATTGAGAAAGAAATGAGGAGAAGAGAAATAGAGGAAAAGAGAGAACGTCAGAGACCGCTCAACCACTGTCTAGTGTTCAATCAGTGAGACGGCTCTAACACACTCCAATAGCCCAAGTCTATCAGAAGGCTGTGACACACTCAGGTGCTCCGCATCCACAGTTCCAAACACCAGATTCTAATAGGATCCTCTCCACCCGGGGACACAGAGGAGTCTGATCACTGTCTGGCCCCATATGTCATCGTCACATCGCCACGGTTACCATGTGGGGTCTTACACTGCAAATTGAACTGTAGCCAATATACATAGAGACAGTATTTGCCTAACCTTCTACTGAAAGTGTGTTACACAAGTACCGGGAGCTGAGAATGAAGGTGAAGAGGTGGTGAAGGATTGGTCCTTGTTGGTAATTATGACGATTAGCAATCAATACATTCGGTGAGGAAAACGGAGACGTGTGAACGTTGGGTATAAGCTTCACCTTTTTTCTTAGTCAGGGTAGTGGGGTTCATGACTGTCTGACAGAGGAAGGAAGGAAGAGAGAGAGAGAGGGAGGAGGGCTGAGAGAAGAGGAGAGCGGGGGAATGGTCCTGAAAGGGAGCCGTTATTGAAGTAATACAACACTGGGAGGATGACGCGTTGACAAGCCACATCGTCGCCATGGTTATGGGTTTCCTGTGTGTCACAGCTTTCACATTTCCCTTTTACGAAGGGGGATTGAGAGAGGAGGGGGGTAGAGAGCACTGGAGTAGGGACAGAAGGATATAGATGGATGGAGAGATAATTACAGAGGAATGGATAGAAGGATGGGGTGGTGAAAAAGGGCTGATGAAAGAGGGGAGGGCTAAGGGGCCAAGGGAGGTGACACCAGTACCTGCGGATGTAGAGGTTGAAAGGGTTAACAAATGTAGAGAAAACGAGATGGGGTGAAGAAAATATGGTGGGAGCAAGTAGAAGGGGATGGATGAAGATAATGGGATGAAATAGTGTGGAGGAGGCGGCTGTGCTGACTGCAGGGGAAAGATCACGTCGTTAACCCCCAGGACCTCTATTACCGTCAGCAGACAACCAGCCACTGAGGCTGACCCCAGAGCAGGTGTCACTTAACTGAGGCCAGTACTACAGTGGGGAGGGGGAGGAGACCCTGACCTGGGAACAGACCTTGGCCATAAATAAAAATTGTGGTCTACTAGCCTGCCATGCCAGTGCCCAAACTCCATAATTTCCATACCCGAGTACGAGTATAGCAGGGTAGTAGTATACATGTAGCATGACTATTGCGGTAGTATGAGAGTAGTATCAGTGTTGCAGTAGTATTTGCGTGGCAGTGTATTAGCATAGCGATAGCATCTGAGCGGTGAATCAGCTCCAGTGGCACCCAGGATCCACTGCTGTTCTTTGACAACTGGGCCCTCTAGTTCTTCTACGGCAGCAGCATTCTAGGTTACTGTGGCACAGACCGCAAGATGGTGGCAGCCAGGCCACCACAACAGCTCTCTCTCTCTCTAGTCTCTACTCTCTCTCTCTACACAGACAGAGCAAAACTCCTTGATTCATGTCGAACCCATGACTACATTTTCTCCCTTTGACACACAGTGACACAAACAACAGCAGGAGACATTCCTCAAATGCCATGCATGAAAAGCACCATGCTGATGGCATCAGACCTCAATGAAAGGGAAAGGGAAAATAAGACCCTCATCCTTGCTATGGTTGGCATATATACACGTCAAAACTGTATAACGCTGTCCTCAGATCATCAGTCTTTATCTAGCAGGTGAAAATAGCTCTGATAAGGAGGGGAATTGCAGAGGAGATATTAATCGACTAATGATCGCATGGCTCATCGATGGTGGAGCTCTGGCTGACAGTTTCCTTATTAAGTGACATGGCTATATAAATAACCATTAGATCAACAGAAGTGTGTGTGTCTGTGTGCGAGTCAGTGTGTGTATGTGCCTGCATGGGACAGAAATAGCCTGAGCTCAGCACTGCTTCCTCCTGCAGACAAAGACTAATAAAAGTCCCTCGCGTAGCTACTCTCGCTCTCGTGCTGCAGAGTCTGATGTAGCAGCCCAATGTGCAAGGTACATGCAACTAGCTACATGTATTACTACTCCACTCATAGCCCTATATGGAGTGAAAGTAGACTAGACCAACATGAAGTCAACCTGCTGATCTAGGCCTATATGAATGTCTACACATCTGAGCCTATGAAAATGTACCCTTCACAGACAGTTTGAGGAGACAAGAACAACAAGTTTCTCTTAGGGGAGAAAAGAATGGTCTACTCTACTTTCAAGTTGAGGTGCGCCACACATTATGGATAAATAGATGTTGACATGCACACACTCAGTTGCTTTCCTGGTCTAACATAAAGAGAGTTTTTCTCCACTGAAACCAGATACATTAAAGCTACAGAATTCCCTCTACCTGTGCACCTTGGATGAATTGCTCATAAATGATTCACTATGCATGCTGCTATTCGGAAACTTTGAAAACCACCACCATGACCACAACACATCCTTTTACCACATTGATATTCACACAATATTCCTTGGTGGCTTCTCACCTTCTTCTCGTACATAAACACACACAACTACTGAACAAAGGTAGGGTAAAACATGCACGCACACACACAGTTTTGTACTGCTATCCTTGTGGCGCCCAAAGAATTGATTCCCATCCAAAATCATATTTTTCTTAACCCTAAACCTAACCTTAACCCTAAACCTAACCATAACCCTAAAGAGCAATGAGCCAAGTAAAGCCCCCCCGGTCAAACCCTCCTCTAAACCGGACAACGCTGGGCCAATTGTGCGCCGTCCTATGGGACTCCCGGCCACGGCCGGTTGTGGCACAGCCCGGGAATGAACCCGGTTCTATAGTAACGCCTCTAGCACTGCGATGCAGTGCCTTAGAACGCTGCGCCACTCCGGAGAGCCAGCCTAACCTTAATTATATCCCTAATTGTATCCCTAACCCTAAACCTAACTCCTAAGCCTAAAATAGCATTTTTCCTCGTGGGGACCGGCAAAATATCCCAACTTGCCAAATTCTCCATGTTTTACTATACTTGTGAGGACTTCTGGTACCCACAAGTCTAGTTAAACAAACACACACACACACCTCTAAGTCTGTTGATCAATGTGTTACTGATGGGCCCCTCGTGGCCCTTAGACCCTGCAGAAGATAATCGATGTCTCCCTCTCAGACAGAATGATTGCCCAATCTATCTCTCAATCAGCCAAATCCCCCGCTGGTGCCACAGAACAGTGGGATGGTCCAGCCAGCCAATAACGTGAATGAGGGATGGGGGGGGACTGACAAGATGCACACTAGACATTGATAAAAAGAACCATTAAAGTAGGCTTTAATTTAGCTAACAAAACACTTTAAATACTAAAACTGAAAAAAGAGGAGAATGTTCAAAGTTGAATAAATGCTTCCTTAGAGAGCTGTGAGAGTGCTTGAGGTTGTGGCTGTCTCAGTGCTGGACAATGGTGGAAAAAATTTCATACTTGAGTAAAAGTAAATAATAATAATAACAATATGCCATTTAGCAGACGCTTTTATCCAAAGCGACTTACAGTCATGCGTGCATAAATTTTTGTGTATGGGTGGTCCCGGGGATCAAACCCACTACCTTGGCGTTACAAGCGCCGTGCTCTACCAGCTGAGCTACAGAGGACCACAAATACACCTTAATAGAACATGACTCAAGTAAAAGTGAAAGTCACCCAGTAAAATACTACTTGAGTAAGGTCTAAAAGTATTTGGTTTTAAATATACTTAACTATCAAAAGTAAATGTAATTGCTAAAATATACTTAACGCTACTTTTTCATAGACCCGACCAAATTCACAAAGAAATGTGAGTTATAGATCTTTCATTCCCGTTGAAAGCAAGTCTAAGAAGCGGTAGATCTGTTCTATGTGTCCTATTTCTATGCTTGCCGTTCTGAAGTTTTGTTTTTGCATCTTTTACTTACGGTTTTGTACACCAGCTGAATATACAATATTTTTGGTTATGGAAAATATACTTCACAGCGGTTTAGATGGTACAATGATTCTCTACACAAGGACTTCTTGTTTTGTCACATAAACTGAAATTAGGCTAACTATTAGAATTTTAGCAACCAGGAAATGGCAGAGCAATTTCTGCATAATGCATCATTAAGTATCAAAAGTAAAATAATAAATAATTTCCAATTCCTTATATTAAGCAAACCAGACCGTACCATTTTCTTGTTTTTTTATTTACGGATAGCCAGGGACACACTCCAACACTCAGACATAATTTACAAACGAAGCATGTTTGTTTAGTGAGATCAGATCAGAGGCAGTAGGGATGACCAGCGATGTTGTCACGTTCGTTGAGTACAGGATTGGACCAAGGTGCAGCGTGGTATGCGTACATATTTGTTTATTGAAATAAACTCAGAACAAAACAACAAAAGCAACATAACGTGACGCTCACAATGGCTACACACAAACAAGAGTCAAGATCCCACAACATAGGTAAACAAAATGTCTACCTAAGTATGATCCCCAATCAGAGACAACGATCGACAGCTGCCTCTGATTGGGAACCACACCCGGCCAACATAGAAATACAAACATAGAATGTACACATAGAAATTCACACCCTGACCAAACCAACGAGAAACAACAGGCATTTAAAGGTCAGGGTGTGACAGATGTTCTCTTGATAAGTGTGAATTGGACCATTTTCTTGTCCTGCTAAGCATTCAAAATGTAACGAGTACTTTTGGAAGTCAGGAAAAATGTATGGAGTAAAAATAACATAATTTTCTTTAGGAATGGAGTGAAGTAAAAGTAGTCACAAATATAAATAGTAAAGTAAATTAAAGATACCCCAAAAAACTACTTAAGTAGTACTTTACACCACTGGTCCTGGATCTTAATACTGCAGAGCACAGCATTGCCCCATGGGTTGTTATGTGACCAAGAGGAACATCTGTCAATATTTCTGAGATACTCAAGGACTAGGAAAAAGACTAGACACCTAGACAGACATATGGCACACAACAACACAGGTACAAGCTAGTGCCAAGACGAGTGGCCTACTGACTACAGTAAAATCATCAGGTCAGGACCAACCATCTCCGGGTAAATTAACTCATGACCACTGCTCCCTACAATCCACTAATTCATACCAAATCTAAATTATTTCATCCAGAGTTTAACCATTCATTTATATCACTGCTGCACAGGTAAACCAGGAAAACATGCCACTCCCACCTCTACAAACTGTAACACATGATCGTTTTTCAAATGTTGTACATAATGTTGATGCTACCGTCTCTTATGAACGAAAAGAGCTTCTGGACATCAGAACAGCGATTACTCACCTCAAACTGGATGAAGATTTTTCTTGAATGAGTCACGCGAAGGATATAATGTTGCTCCCATACAAGGCCCAAATCCCCTTCATTCGCATTAAGAATAGAAGGAAATACAGGGGGTGGACATCAGGGTGCCTTATGAGAACTCGTCGGCGAGTGGGGAACTCGCCTCTACCATCCGTTCTATTGGCCAACGTGCAATCACTGGAGAACTAACTGGATGAGCTCTGTTCGAGACTATCCTACCAACGGGACATTAAAAACTGTAATATCTTATATTTCACCGAGTCGTGGCTGAACGACGACACGGATAATATATAGTTGGCTGGATTTTCCGTGCATCGGCAGGACAGAACAGCTACGTCCGGTAAGACGAGGGGTGGGGGTGTGTGTCTATTTGTCAATAACAGCTGGTGCGCGATGTCTAATATTAAGGTAGTCTTAAGGTATTGCTCACCTCATGATAAACTGTAGACCACACTATCTACCAAGAGAGTTTTCATCTATATTTTTCATAGCCGTCTATTTACCACCACAAACCGACGCTGGCACTAAAACCGCACTCAACGAGCTGTATAAGGCCATAAGCAAACAAGAAAATGCTCATCCAGAAGCGGCGCTCCTAGTGGCCGGGGACTGCAGGAAAACTTAAATCAGTTTGACCTCATTTCTACCAGCATGTCACATGTGCAACCAGAGACAAAAAAACTCTAGACCACCTTTACTCCACACAAAGACACGCGTACAAAGCTCTCCCTCGCCCACCATTTGGAAAATCTGACCATAATTCTATCCTCCTGATTCCTGCTTACAAGCAAAAACTAAAGCAGGAAGTACCACGCGGATGCTACGCTACAGGACTGTTTTGCTAGCACAGACTGGAATATGTTCTCAGTCACCGGCTTCATCAATAAATGCATCGACGACGTCGCCCCCACAGTTACCGTACGTACATATTCCAACCAGAAGCCATGGATTACAGGCAACATCCGCACCGAGCTAAAGGCTAAAGCTGCTGCTTTCAAGGAGCGGGACACTAATCCGGACGCTTATAAGAAATCCCGCTATGCCTTCAGACGAACCATCAAACAGGCAAACGTCAATACAGGACTAAGATTGAATCCTACTACACCGGCTCTGACGCTCGTTGGATGTGGCAAGGCTTGCAAACTATTACACCCTACAAAGGGAAACCCAGCCGTGAGCTGCCCAGTGACACGAGCCTACCAGACGGGATAAATGCCATTTATGCTCGCTTCGAGGCAAGCAACACTGAAGCATGCATGAGAGCACCAGCTGTTCCGGACGACTGTGTGATCAAGCTCACCGTAGCCGATGTGAGCAAAACCTTTAAACAGGTCAACATTCACAAGGCCGCGGTGCCAGATGGATTACCAGGACGTGTACTCAGAGCATGCGTGGACCAACTGTCAAGTGTCTTCACTGACATTTTCAACCTCTCCCTGACCGAGTCTGTAATACCTACATGTTTCAAATAGACCACCATAGTCCCTGTGCCCAAGAAAGTGAAGGTAACCTGCATAAATGACTACCGCCCCGTAGCACTCACGTCGGTAACCATGAAGTGCTTTGAAAGATCATGGCTCACATCAACACCATCATCCCGGAAACCCTAGACCCACTCCAATTCGCATACCGCCCCAACAGATGACACAATCTCAATCGCACGCCACACTGCCCTTTCCCACCTGGACAAAATAAACACCTATGTGAGAATGCTGTTCATTGACTACAGCTCAGTGTTCAACACCATAGTGCCCACAAAGCTCATCACTAAGCTATGGACCCTGGCACTAAACACCTCCCTCTGCAACTGGATCCTGGACTTTGTGATGGGCCGCCCCCAGGTGGTAAGGGTAGGCAACAACACATCTGCCACGCTGATCCTGAACACGGGGGCCCCTCAGGGGTGCGTGCTTAGTCCCCTCCTGTACTCCCTGTTCACCCACAACTGCGTGGCCAAGCACAACTCCAACACCATCATTACGTTTGCTGACGACACAACGGTGGTAGGCCTGATCCCCGACAACGATGAGACAGCCTATAGGGAGGAGGTCAGACCTGGCAGTGTGGTGCCAGGACAACAACCTCTCCGTCAACGTGAGCAAGACAAAGGAGATGATCGTGGACTACAGGAAAAGGAGGGCCGAACCCGCCCCCATTCACATCGACAGGGCTGTAGTGGAGCGGGTCGAGAATTTCAAGTTTCTTGGTGTCCACATCACCAACAAACTATCATGTTCCAAACACACCAAGAAAGTCGTGAAGAGGGCACGACAACGCCTTTTCCCCCTCAGGAGACTGAAAAGACTTGGCATGGGTCCCCAGAGCCTCAAAAAGCTATACAGCTGCACCAGCGAGAGCATCCTGACCGATTGCATCACCGCCTGGTATAGCAACTGCTCGGCATCCGACCGTAAGGCGCTACAGAGGGTAGTGCGTACAGCCCAGTACATCCCTGGGGCCAAGCTTCCTGCCATCCAGGACCTCTATACTAGGCGGTGTCAGAGGAAGGCCCAAACTATCACCTAAGTCATAGACTGTTCTCTCTGCTACCGCACGGCAAGCGGTACCGGAGCGCCAAGTCTAGGTCCAAAAGGCTCTTTAACAGCTTCTACCGCCAAGCCATAAGACTGCTGAACAATTAATCAAATGGCCACTGGGACTATTTGCATTGACCCCCCCTACTCGCTGTTTATTATCTATGCATAGTCACTTTACCCCTACCTACATGTACAAATTACCTCAACTAACCTGTACCCCCGCACATTTACTTGGTACCGGTACCCCCTGTATATAGCCTCGTTATTGTTATTTTGTGTTATTTTCTTTATTACTACTTTAGTTTATTTAGTAAATATTTTCTTTACTCTTTTTTTTTTTTTTTTACTGCATTGTTGGTTAAGGCCTTGTAAGCATTTCACGGTAAAGTCTACACCTGTTGTGTTCGGCGCATGTGACAAATACAATTGGATTTGAAGACCTCACCTTCTAAGGTCTACTCTACCATGACCCCACATAGCCTGAGAATCCCTCAGTAGCGTCAGTCTACTACACCTTCAACCCCAGTGTGCCTTCATTAAATCAAATCAAATGTTATGCTTACTTACAAGCCCTTAACTCTTTCTTGAACTGCATTGTTGGTTAAGAAAATATTTACTTAATAAACTAAAGTAAAAAATTAAATAAAAAGTAACAGAATACCACATGCCCCTCTTACCCACCTCCCATACCAGCAGTTCTCACCCCTGCCCCTTGCCTAAAATCCCGAGATAGAAAGAGTGCGGCTGGCTGCTGGCAGGAGACGGTAACCATAGAAACCTACCGCTGCTGCTTTGCTCGCTTACCTGCTCTTGTATGAGCTGAAACAGGGAGCTTCTATCCATATACTGGCCAGGGAGTTGAGAGGAGCCGCCGAGGACAAGGACATAGGGAGGAGCGAGCGGGCTGCTGCTGGTGGTGGTGGGTGGGTGGGTGGGGGGGTAGGAGCCTAAATCGTAGCGTCAGCCCCCTTCACTACACGACACGGCTACGTCCCCTGCTCAAAGGATGGATAAACCCGGCTAGCTTGATTCCTGGTGGCCCCTTGCGCTCCTGTTAGCGCCAGGGCTAACTAGCGTGGTAATCAGCAGCGTCTGTGGTGTTGGCAGGGTATTCTGTGTTGCCAGTGCAGTGTGGATAGGAGGCAGCCCAGCAAAACAAGCAAACAGCAGATTCAGCAGCTCTCATTCACTGACTCTCAACCTTGCTCTCCTCTGCCCTACAGCACTAACCGCTCTCTCTTTCCTCTCTCCTCACTGACACTGCACTGCCTGCATACCAATGAGGCAGGGGAGGGAGGTGGCTCCTCTCGGCCAATGGGAACCGGAGGAGGTGGGGCCACTGGCTGCAGCTCCTCTCCTCACTGCAAAAAGGGCGTCTTGAAGACGAAGAGAGGATGAGCTCCACTGTGGCTGTGTGCCTACTACAGCCACAGATAGAGATGCACTTAGGCACATCTAACACACATACAGAGAGAGAGAGAGAGAGAGAGAGAGAGAGAGAGAGAGAGAGAGAGAGAGAGAGAGAGAGAGAAAACACTGAAGCTACCTATGAACAGATTGTGAATATATGCATACGTGTACAGTACACATGCAGGCCTATCACATATTGTATACAGACAAACGTGAATACACATCACACTCGGATGCACACAGGAACCACACAAATATTACACTAAAGCACACTTACAGAACCATGACGAAATACCCTTCCTGTGTACCCCTTTACGCTAATCATACACACAAAGACATATTGTAGCACATGCAATCAGACACACACAAACATGCATTATTGGCAGAGACAGTTTGGATGGCATACCAATTCCCCTCCACGGTATTGCGCAAATTAATACCACTGCAATAACACTTGGGCAAAAATCCCTGGTGTACAATAGATAATTATAAGTAATATCAGTACAAAGCCTTTATGTTAATCCAATACATAATTAAAGTAAATTATGAGGAGACTGGTGTATGGGGACCTGAACATAAAGGTCAGAACATCAGCTTGATGAATGGCGACTCGTAACCCCTTGTGTGGGCAGCCGTGGTTGGAGCAGTGCCATTACCAGACCTATTTCCTTAGAAGAAAACACATTATTATTCCGTATACATGTATACATCATAACCACTTCTCTTAAGGACAATGAGGATGGCTGGGGATACAGTAAATCCTGCTTCATAAAGTGAGCTGGTGTATTTGCTCCAATTGAAAGCTGTAGTAAGGCTGGTGTAGCTCAGCTATGACCTTATAGTGTATGAGGTCATCAGTGTGTAACAACAACAGGTCAGGATCCCCTCTCTGTCTACAGCCAAATGTCCCTTCTCAGATCCAGTGCCAACTCCCAGCTCCTATGATGCTCTGCTCTGCCTCTGGCCCAGTGACAAGACAGAGGCCCTCTGTCTGTTTGTCTCATAATTGCACCACACACTGCGACTCTCCTGCTCTTGGTAAATACATTCAGACTAAAGACCTCCTCTTAGACAACATCAATATGAATGTCCAGATATCCTCATTAACACAGTGAATCATGCTAACAGTTAAGACGGAATGCTGTTTTCTTCAGGAAATCAAATCAAATCAAATCAAATTTTATTGGTCACATGCGCCGAATACAACAGGTGCAGACATTACAGTGAAATGCTTACTTACAGCCCTTAACCAACAGTGCATTTATTTTAAACAAAAAAAGTAAGAATAAAACAACAACAAAAAAAGTGTTGAGAAAAAAAGAGCAGAAGTAAAATAAAGTGACAGTAGGGAGGCTATATATACAGGGGGGTACCGTTGCAGAGTCAATGTGCGGGGGCACCGGCTAGTTGAGGTAGTTGAGGTAATATGTACATGTGGGTAGAGTTAAAGTGACTATGCATAAATACTTAACAGAGTAGCAGCAGCGTAAAAAGGATGGGGTGGGGGGGCAGTGCAAATAGTCCGGGTAGCCATGATTAGCTGTTCAGGAGTCTTATGGCTTGGGGGTAGAAGCTGTTGAGAAGTCTTTTGGACCTAGACTTGGCACTCCGGTATCGCTTGCCGTGCGGTAGCAGAGAGAACAGTCTATGACTAGGGTGGCTGGAGTCTTTGACAATTTTGAGGGCCTTCCTCTGTGGAGCCCACAGGGCAAAATAAAGGTTGGGTGTCCGAGGAACACATGGTGAAGGACCAATGAAGAAGAGAAGGCAGGAAGCAACTGGGATGAAGCCAAGAAAACTTTCCAAAACAGGGTTCGCTGGAGATGCACTGTGGAGACCCTTTGCTCCACTAGGAGCTAAAACGAATAAGTCAAGTCAGGAACTGGAGAGCAGTCACAGTATGATGAAATGGAGTCAGATCATCCATGTAAGACATGATGCCCACATGGCCTCCCACAAATGCCACTCTCCTGTCAGGGAGATGGAGTGGCCTCTGACTGACAGAGAGACCAAACAAAGACAGTCTGTTCATCTTTAACAAGGCCCAAGAGCGTCAGGCAGACAGAGTGCTGGCTAAGGCCGGTGCGGTGTGAGACGGCCTGCGGAGAATAACGAGCCCTTTCAGGGGAAGAACAACGAACGTTAATTAGACCGCCAGTCAGCGTGCACTCTGTTCACAGGCTTAATGACCCCAGTGTCCTCAAGACAGCTTATCATGGTGTGTGTCCGTAGAATGGGTGTTTATTCATAGGTGTTAATGTATACAGCATGCGCCAAAGTGTGTGTGTATGTGTGTCTGTATGTGACCCCTTATAGCAAGCGTGTCTTCATTAGCGGATACAAGCCTATAAGTGTTAGTGTGGGTGGGTAGATGTATGTATGTACATTTTTCTAGCAGGTTGTTCTTCATTAGTGTGTGTACAATATATATTTTATGCAGTTCCACCTTCATTAGAGTAATATACATAGATGTGTGTCATTCTGTGTCTGTCGTGTTCTGCAGCTAACAGGCCCCGAAATGAAGATGCAAACTGGTTTTGGGATCTCTCTCTGGGGTAAAGTGGTCATAGGTGAATGATGGGAATAAACATGCTTGACCCTCTCGCCTTCAGATGTCGCCGATGGTTAATGGGCAGTGGGGGGAATCACCCTATGATGAAAATGACAGCCGAATGAAATCGGGTCACTGACTGACATCGTTTTAGTCCAAAGTGCTCTATTTTATGCAATCTCTAGGGAGGAATAGGGAGAGAGAGAGATTAGGAGAGCGGATGCAGTAGAGGAGAGTGAAACCAAGGGAAAGAGAGAAGGACCAAGAGAGAGAGTGAGAGGAGAATGGGGAGGAAAATTAGAGTGAAAACAAGTGAAAGAAAGTGAGAGAGAGGGAGGTAGAGCACAAACTAATGAGAGATTGAGCTCACATTCTTGCAGCATAAAATACATTGAAGTGTTTCTTCACAGGAGGAAGAAATACCCATGGTTGAGAGATTTTGCCACCACCCAGATTTAGACATGGGATCTGCGTTGCTCTGTAACATCTCTGTAATGTTCAAGTCCCACAGTATGTTCTGAACTGTTAAGAATATCATGCCACGTTTCAACATATTGGTGTCAGGCCAAAGAGGTTTGTTCAGTGAGTTGAATCAAGCCCCACTCCCTTTAAGCAGTTTCCAGTGATAAGGGTGGCACTGGAATAGCTGGGGAAGTGGAATAAGAAACTCAGAGAGAGGAGTGGAGAGCCCTCTAGTGTCTGGGAGTGCAGTTGCGACTTGCTAGTCCAACAACTAACACAAATTATCTTGGCAACCAGCCATGGAGTCCAACCACAGAACTGCTTTGGCATGTTGAATATGATCCTCAATGGGTGTTACCTAGGTTGACCTGGACCCAAACCACTGAATCGGTCTGTGTGTCTGATTCATACTGACTGCAGTACTGATGCTGCCTTTTCAACTGGCAGAAACCTGAGCACTTGCCCATATATTAGCATTTTGAAATTGTATTTTTATAACACATGCATTTTACTTCCTGGGTTCTATTTTAATAAACCCTCTTAGCGTTGGAGGTAGCGCTATAGTCCAGGGTGTGTCAGAAATATTTTGCTATTTCACAGCGGGAATTATGTGTGCAGGAGCTGGCGTTGTCACAAAAAGGCTGGTTTTTGATGAATAAATAATTTGAAGGCCTGTTGAGGATTGACTCCTCACTGGCCAGTCGGAACATGGTCCATGGCAAAATAAGTGGTTGCTTCAAGTTGTGTATTTACAGTCTTAGGTATTGCGTTGTCATCAACTCCAATTTGAATGTTAGTCCATTATAGCCTAGTTTGTGAAACAGCCGAAATAAACAAAATAACAAAATGTAGGCCTATCCCATATTTGCTAAATATGTTGAACATGTTTGAAGTCCACTAATTGAAAGTAATTGCATGGCTTTAATATGGAAATATACTGTTAGACATAGCATTCACACTTATATAAGGACTAGGGCTACTGTAAATGGCATTATGCCTGAGCCATGGACATGCCAAACGTTGTCAATAAGCAAGATTTAATTCAGTATTGATAAGGCCAAAAAATAGTGAATAATTCGAATAAAATTCTAAACAAAACAAATACTTTTTTTAAATAGGCTGTGTTTAATTACAGTTACAGGCACCATAATTGTTCCCTGTGGTCATATGATTTTAAGGCAAAGCAGACTATGGAGGATTTGACGCACATCCACATTTTTCACAGAAGCTGGACAAAGGTTCAATATAAATATAAAGAGAAAGGGGGAATATCCACTCACCATTATACTGCTCCCAAACATAATGTAACCATCTCACAGATCGTATTCACACTTCTCCAGAAATAGCAAGCGGCTCCTAAATTGCATTGCATGGGAGCCATGGACGTTCTCACCATAAAACCAGGATGGTGAATCATTCCAATAAGTTTGGGTTTTAATCAAATTAAACGAATAACAAGTTATCTGTTGTATCAACTAGCCTATTCCGGGCCCTGAGGTTCCTGCCTGCGCCAGTGAGCTCGGGACAGAAAGCTGTTTTTTTATGACATTTCCACTGGATGTATGGAATCATCAGATCATGATATTTTGCGCTTTCACACCGAGGCTTGG
The DNA here is from genome assembly GCF_020615455.1 of Coregonus clupeaformis. NCBI lineage: Eukaryota > Metazoa > Chordata > Actinopteri > Salmoniformes > Salmonidae > Coregonus > Coregonus clupeaformis. Next base: position 20,951,384 of record NC_059222.1, read on the forward strand.
TGATTATCGAGGCCGGGAGTGTTGGAAAGATTGTTCAAATACTGAGGAACTATCATTCGCAATGGATGTAAAAAAAAAACAGACTTCGTTACATATTTTACAATTGTCGTTGACTTGTGTGAGCCGAAGAAGAAATGAGTGGTGTACGTGGTGAGTTAAGACAACCAGAAATCGCGGGCTTCCAAACACACTTGTGATTTAAAACGATCTACAGCATCAATGTAAAAAAATAAAGAAGCTAATGATCCTCAGTGGCTAAGTCATGCTCCCTGGTGAAGTATTTTGAATGATTTTATTTAGACAAGAGTAATTATATAATTTTTGCGAAACATCAATTTTATTTAGGGCAATCCAGCATCTTAATAGTGCACTGTGCACCCGCCAACTTTCCTTTCCAATTCGCAAGAGGCTGAAAGCAGAGACCTGTACAGTTGTGGTCAAAAGTTTTGAGAATGACACAAGTATTGGTCTTCACAAAGTTCGCTGCTTCAATGTTATGAGATATTTTTGTCAGATGTTACTATGGTATACTGAAATATAATTACAAGCATTCCATAAGTGTCAAAGGCTTTTATTGACAATTACATTAAGATTATGCAAAGAGTCAATATTTGCAGTGTTGACCCTTCTTTTTCAAGACCTCTGCAATCCGCCCTGGCATGCTGTCAATTAACTTCTGGGCCATATCCTGACTGATGGCAGCCCATTCTTGCATAATCAATGCTTGGAGTTTGTCCGAATTTGTTTGTCCACCCGCCTCTTGAGAATTGACCACAAGTTCTCAATGGGATTAAGGTCTGCGGAGTTTCCTGGCCATGGACCCAAAATGTGGATGTCTTGTTCCCCGAGCCACTTAGTTATCACTTTTGCCTTATGGCAAGGTGCTCCATCATGCTGGAAAAGGCATTGGTCGTCACCAAACTGTTCTTGGGTGGTTGGGAGAAGTTGCTCTCGGAGGATGTGTTGGTCCCATTCTTTATTCATGGCTGTGTTCTTAGGCAAAATTGTCCCTTGGCTGAGAAGCAACCCCACACATGAATGGTCTCAGGATGCTTTACTGTTGGCATGACACAGGACTGATGGTAGTGCTCACCTTGTCTTCTCCGGACAAGGTGTTTTCTGGATGCCTCAAACAATCGGAAAGGGGATTCATCAGAGAAAATGACTTTACCCCAGTCCTCAGCAGTCCAATCCCTGTACCTTTTGCCGAATATCAGTCTGTCCCTGATGTTTTTCCTGGAGAGAAGGGGGTTCTTTGCTGCCCTTCTTGACACCAGGCCATCCTCCAAAAGTCTTTGCCTCACTGTGTGTGCAGATGCACTCACACCTGCCTGCTGCCATTCCTGAGCAAGCTCTGCACTGGTGGTGCCCCGATCCCGCAGCTGAATCAACTTTAGGAGACGGTCTTGGCGCTTGCTGGACTTTCTTGGGCGCCCTGACGCCTTCTTCACAACAATTGAACCTCTCTCCTTGAAGTTCTTGATGATCCGATAAATGGTTGATTTAGGTGGAATCTTACTAGCAGCAATATCCTTGCCTGTGAAGCCCTTTTTGTGCAAATCAATGACTTTTAAAGCTTCCAGTCTGTTATTCTAACTCAATCAGCATGACAGAGTGATCTCCAGCCTTGTCCTCGTTAACACTCTCACCTGTGTTAACGAGAGAATCACTGACATGATGGCAACTGGTCCTTTTGTGGCAGGGCTGAAATGCAGTGGAAATGTTTTTTGGGGATTAAGTTCATTTTACATTTACATTTAAATGTTCATGGCAAAGAGGGACTTCGCAATTAATTTCAATTCATCTGATCACTCTTCATGACATTCTGGAGTATATGCAAATTGCCATCATCAAAACTGAGGCAGCAGACTTTGTGAAAATTAGTATTTGTGTCATTCTCAAAATTTTTGACCACGACTGTATATAATGATGATATTGTCATGTCTCCACCATAAAAATCTGAGTCTTTGTCCCAAAGGCAGGCGTCCTGCATATTATTCCCATTGAAACGCATTGGGCTTATACTGGACAGATTTTGGCGAGAGTGAGGCCCTCCCGTTTCGCCTCGTCCTCTCTACTGAAACTATATCACCGGAGAAAGCATCCGAGCGATCGAACCTGTACCCCTCTATATGTAGCCCGTGTATCTGATGCTGTCTGGCCATAAATAGTATGACATGCCATATTATTTTGGTCCAGACAGCATCAGATACATGGTCTACACATACTGAGACAGAGGGGCCCTATTTCGGATGCTTTAACTGAGATTGATGCGTCTTTCCGCCAATTTAAAGGCGCTACATGGTCAATCTGAATTATGCATTGGCCATGCAGCATTTACCGTGATCCGTATGGCGCCTCCGACCACATTTTCGGATCAAGCATAAATTTGCTCTTATGCTTGATCCGAACCGCAAATGTGGTCGGAAGGCCGTATGGATGGTGTGACGCAATTGCGGAGCCTCCGGAGGCAAGCAGAGGCCAAATTGAGCTCTGCCCTCTCAAATTGTGTAACAATGCGGAGGGCTCACTATAGATCCACATTGACATGATTGGTTGACTGTAGGTGAGGGCGGGAGGTCCTGTATAATCACAAACTCACTTCCTTGACAACAGCTCTGCGCTGCTAGGGGAAGCGCAAGAAGTATGAATGCCCTGACTTCTGCAGAGTCCTTATCACCATAAATGCTGCAAGGTCAATGCAGAAGTCAGAATGACCATGCAGCGCCTTTTACTGTCGCGGCTTGTCTCAATCAAATATATATTTTATTTGGATGGGCAAGGAGGTACGGTAGGGCGGGCCAGGCCCACTAAGGCCCGCCCATAACCCCGGCCCTGCCCACCTACTGTCAACTAATCATGTCAATTCTGAGCTATAAGGCGCTATATTGAGCCCTCCACAGTGTTAAAGAACATTGTGGGGGCGCAAGGCAATGCAGTATGGACCTTGATTTCGCCTCCAGATCAAGCATAAATCGGCTTCAAGAGTAGCCTACTGAGGTCTTGGTTTTTAATCATATGAAACGGAAAACAAGCAATTGTTACAGGAAAATAACTTCTAATTACAAGGGTCACCATCGTTCGTTTCATGATGGGCATATGGACACATGTAGTTTATGGAGGGGTTTTACGTTTAAAAAATGGGAGCTGGTTAAAATAATGTAGGCACAACAATACATAGATAAAAAGGGGATGTCAGCTCACTGTTTCACTGCTCCCAAACTTGATATTTTAATTAAGATTTGGTGATTAAGATTCATTTCAAGATTCATTTCAAACCCTTTATCCATAGTCTTAACTATTTGTCGAATGCATTGGGCAGGACAATGCATTCCTCTCACTGAGAGGAGGGGATGCTATTGTTGGTTTTAAATCAAATGAAACGAAATGGGAAAAAACAAGTATTGTATGTTTTTAAATATTAGGTTTACTGGCACAAAAAGCAGATGTCTTGTTCCATGTGCATATGGGCACTGTGCGTCACAGTTGGATAGGCTGAGCTTCCGCTGTCAAAATCCATGCCATAACATAACCAGCAGTGTTACCACTAAGATCAGCTTTTGGTTGGTCTTAAATATCCCCACCAGTGCTGCCTGAAATTGCCAATTTGGTGCACGTTTTTAAGGACACACCTCAGATATTGCCAGCCCTCCCACCTCGGCGCAAGCGGGCTCATATAAAACAGGTAGCCTAAATTACCAATCCTGGCGCACAGGTTGGAAAACAGCAGAGCCCTGGCTTTAAAGGGTCGTAATTGCCATCGGACGTGCGTTTGACAATTGCGCTAGTTTACCGGCAGACGAAAATAGAGCCACCTATCTAAAACCAGACACTGGTTTATCTCACATCTTCCTTCTGGCACAAGATTGAAAACTAGACTGCCCAGGTGAGATACATATAGGTGGCAAGGCAACCCTAGACTGTACTGTAAGCTATATGTAGGCTAAGGGTAAGTTACTGTTCTAGTGCCCCTATTAGGGGCTGCTGCCATCTGTTGGTGAAAAGGGTTAAAGTCAAGGACCAACTGCAGAGAAAAGTCTGCGACCAAACAGTATTTGTTTTCCTTCAAATACCTGTGCATGGGCGGGGTTGGTCTTTTCCCATTGGTTCCATTAAATCAGGAACTACAGTATATGAATCAAGTTCACCTCAAGTATTTGAAAGAAAACAAATAGGTTACAATTTCAAACCTATCGTGAGTCTGTCAGTCACCAAACAAGCTTAATGTATTGTAACGACCCGGTATTGTGTTCTGTGTTCGTGGGTGTGTTATCGTTCTCATGGGTGCTAGCAGGGGTTAAATATGCCAGGACAGATGGAAAGGTTGGGGGGGTATGATGGGTAATCCCGCGGGGTTTTGGAATGCTTAAATAGGGGTTACGGTCTCATCTCCCTCTCTTCTGTTTTGGGACCCTTGACTTGACATGTTATATTTGTGTATGTTCGAGGTTTAGCGGCGTGGGCTGTGGCCTGAACAATAGCCCATTCAGGAATAAACCTGTGTTCTGCCTGTACACCTGGTTCCCGTCTCTCTTTTACTTTATGACCCAGCTGGGTCATTACAATATGAACCTTAACCAATGTTCACACATCATTACATTTTTAGGCTCTGTAAATAACTACAGGTTTATAAAATAATTATAACGGTTATAATGGTGTTATAATCCCTCAAGCTCTAGTGAAATATGACTAAAACATCTAACCTTGACACTGAATCAGAGCAGAAAATGGTAGGCTTCATCTACATGACCAACATAAAGAAAGTATTGGACAGCTGCTGCTGGTCCAAAACACAATACACCATTCAGCCACACAACTTTACTGCGTTAACTTACTGAGTGCTGGAGAAAATGTAGTCAAATGATTTTAATGCCCATGATTTATCGCTGAGATGTAAGCTGCCCTAGAACGAAAGGAACCTGCTGAGCGATGAAAAGATTAAAGGCCTTTCGTCAAATCACTTGTGATACCATCAGAGGACCATAATAGAATAGCTACAGCATGTGATCAAATTGAAAGCGGTCCTAATACAGTCAATTTCAGCATTAAACTGAAATGAAACAAACATACTTCTGGTAATACGACATATCAACTCAAAAGCAATAACAAAAGCAATAAAGAGTAAGTTAATGTCTATACCCGTATCATGTATCTAAGAAATAGTCTATAATAGCTATAATAGCCTTGATCAGACAAAGTCTGCTGGCTTGACTGAAGGCACACAGGTGCTTCTCAGATTATGTCCAATGAGGGGGCTGTCAGGAGAGGAGGAGAGAGAGTCACAGCTGTCACAGTGGAATAATGACCTGGTCTAAATACTGAGCTCAGGGGGAGACAGGGAAGTTATGGGTCAGGAGGGTCGAGAGATTCAAAGAGAGACTTGGCGTGGGCCACAAACCACTGTGCATCTGTTGGCTCAGACGGACACACTCTGCTCATTGTGCGGCATTGCGTGTGTGTGTTTGAGGGTTGTGCTGCAGTCAGCAGAGCACTTGTTCTCCGTCACCTGCTCACACAGACACACAACCATGTGTTGTCACAACTGTCAAAGTGAACACACACTGTAATGTCATTTGTGTGAGAGTGAACACACTACAACTGTCTAAGGACAAACCACTACAACAAAATAGTTTCACAGTGTATGGGGGTGGATCACAACAGCATTGGTTGCTGTCTCTGTCTGTATCAACAAGACAGACACCTCTTCTAACACATACGATTTGAAGTACACTCAGTAATGTAACAAAGAGGACAACATAACATCAACTCTCAACCCTCATACAGCCCCTGGACCCAAACTAGACCCTCATACCTCCATTGCACCTTCAGCAACATTCAGTAAATGCTTGATTTAATCTACTCTACACTTTCACCTGCACTCACTTCATCTGCAGGAATCCTACATAAATATCTGCAGTTAAGAGGGTCTCAGATGGCAAGCTTTTCATAGAGAGAAATAAGTAGGCTACATAGATCCTTTGCTGTATTTGCTTTAGACCCCAAGACAATGGTGCCATAGCAACAATCCAGAATAAACACATAAGCTTTGAGCAACATGGAGAATTACTTTTCCCATAATGCTGCATGCCAGGACCAGAGAGGTTTTAAAAAGCTAAAATTACTAGTTGGCAAAGGGATGAATTTAGACGTTGTAACTAAGACAAAATATTTCGGACACCATGTTGTAGTTCTCCTCTACGAATATATTGAAGAAGGCTTATATGTGCAACCTTGGACCTCACTTACCTCCTTCTTAAAGTAGTGTGAACTTTATTTTAAGAACATGCAGGCACTGAATTGTCGCTATTACACTGAACAAAAACATAAACACAACATGTAAAGTGTTGGTCCCCTGTTTCATGAGCTGAAATAAAAGATCCCAGAAATGTTCCATATGTGCACAAATTAGTTTACACCGTCTCTGGGAAGCTCATCTGCGTGCTCGTCATCCTCACCAACGTCTTGACCTGACTGCAGTTCGGCGTCGTAACCAACTTCAGTGGGCAAATGCTCACCTTCGATGGCCACTGGCACGCTGGAGAAGTGTGCTCTTCACAGGCCACAATCAAGAGCCTGGTCAACTCTATGTGAAGGAGATGTGTCACGCTGCATGAAGCAAATGGTGGTCACACCAGATACTGACTGGTTTTCTGATCCACACCCCTACCTTTTTTTAAGGTATCTGTGACTGACAGATGCATATCTGTATTCCCAGTCATGTTAAATCCATACATTAGGGCCTAATTCATTTATTTCAATTGACTGATTTATTTAAATGAACTGCAACTCAGTAAAATATTTGAAATTGTTGCATGTTGCAATTATATTTCTGTTCAGTGTATATACAGGATATGGGCATGACAGGGAGTTGTCATATATGAAATGCTGAATAATGCCATGAGTCAATTGTGTTTTGTTATCAGTAGGCTGCACTGTCTGCAAAAGTGGTTGTTGTCTGGAAGTAAAGAATACACCTGCAATAATAAGCATTGATAATAATAATAAATAATAGCCAATAATGTACTTATTGTTAATAATTCGATAATTCTAAAAACCATAACTTTCATTAATTAATATTTGTAAATTAACTATCTAACAATCACAAGTCACACAGAAACGGGAGCAAACACCCAAATATGGCACTATTATGCAATGATTGCGAGGTGTTACAAATGGACGTCCTGTAGTGAAGCGGCACAGATTCAAGTGAGGGCATATTTACAGTAACCATGGGGCAATTAATTGATTCTAAAATCCTACGGTTGGCGCACTGACTGCTGATTCAGTACGGTCATTATAGTGTTAAAATCATCCAAAAACAAAATGCGATGGATTCTGTTGACCCAACAACTAGCCGTCCATTGTTAAAGACGTCCCTCTGTCGGTGAAGGGAGGGAGTGGTCTTTTAGTGCGAGAAGTGCGTTTGGGTGCTGTTTTCAGCACCAAACCATAGGCATAACTACCGACTGAATAACTGCCCTTCTCCCGACACTTTTAAGTGTTCTGTGACCATAATGAAAATAAATATAAACAAATATCGATTAAGGAGGCCATGAACATTCGAAAGAGGTCGACCACTTTTGCTCTCAAATTGTTGGCACTCGTCAACAACACAGTGAATAGGAATGTTAATCAATTGCCAAACGACAGTGCGCGCGCATTCATTCGTTCATTTAGCGCGCTCCCTCATGAGCTCTCACTCACTCATTCACCCACTTAGTCACTCATACTCTCGCACACATAGGCTACTCATCAGAGAGAGGGAGAAGGAAAGAAAGAGCGGGTCAGAGGGGGGAAGAAGGAGAGAGAGCATACAGCAAAACCATATAGCCTAGGCCCCTCTGTTCAGGCTATTCCATAAGATTTTGAATACATTTTCAAATTACATAGAACATAGCCTACACGCTATGACTAGTAAGCTATTGGCATAACTAGATATCCTACGACTTGATTAATTGTTAAAAGTGGAAACATGACCTGCTAGCCTAAACCTTTTTGACAGTGTTATGCGACGTTATGGACCAACTGCAAAGTAGTTATGATGTAAAAAGTTGTGCATTTTTTAAAATTCAGAATTAAGAAAATGGCAGGTCAAAATTACTTTATTGTAAACAGTAATAAAGGCCTAATAGCAGAAAATGAACAAAAAAGTAGTAGGAGATTGACTAAGGGATCCAAGATGGCGTTTAGGCTACAGGGAAATATATCAGATGAACATCTAAAATAAAAACAACCAATCGGAATGTTTCCTGTTGTAACAAATGTAGCCTATATCACTGCGCATTATACATGTATAACCATGGAAAATATGTGATGATCCACGCGTAAATTAGTAATGTCGTTCAGTCGACTCTCCTATAGTCTACCAGCCAATGAACAAAAGAATGTCATCAATGCGCCCTATGTTAAATGATAGGGTGGTTAAATATAGATAGTTGTCGCACTCACACTTGAGCGAATACCCCGTCAAATATAAGACAATCATGTTTCTTTTATGAAAATCTGGACAGATTTCGTGAATTATTATCAGAGAACCAGATCTTTGGAGGTGTTGGCAACTTTCCTGACAAAGGAGCACAGTCGCGAGGAGCATAGTGTCCGTTTGTTTATTTATAATTCCGCCTTAAAACATCAAAACATTCCACTAAACCCTACATAAATCTATATTAACAACAGATGCTTTACCCATACATCTGATAGTCTGTCATTTAATTTATAGGAGGTTTAACACTAAATAATCTCAACCACGTCACTCAAAGTCAATGGCCGGGCTGTGTTAGTTCGAAAATTATTTCGGTGTATTAAAAGCAAAAACTAGTTTTTGCATTGGTCAACCCATGTGCATTCGTTAAAGTATTGATTCGTTTTCCTTATGCATTTGTCCTTTTTATCTTCGGTTCCGTCTGTTTGGGTCAATTTAATAGGAATTCTGCAAAATTGATCACAACGCGCAGTGCTTCGGGTAGGTTTTCAGGAAATAAAAGTTTATCGGTCAGCGAATTATACAAAAACATTTATATGACCATGAAGCCCAAATGGTCTACTTTCAAGCCATGCGGTTTTGTAGACATATGCAATGCCAGACTTTTTAAATTTAGCAAGAGTTCGAGGATGAAGAAACACAAACAGGACTGCGCGAGTTCCATGGAGCCTGCTGGATCAGCTGCTGGCAGTTGGTGTTCTCAATCACGTCCGTGCTTAGGCTTCATAACGTCAGAGGCGCGCTTGTAGAATAAGATACATTAAAAGAGAATCAGCAGTGACGCTCCATCGTGTGTGGCAAACATACAGTACTCTCAACTTTTTTATTATAAGCTTTGTGTTCTCGCAAACCCGGACCTTTCCTGGAATATTATACGCTTGGAAATATTAATTTAGAAACTTGTGACGCTCTGTGACAGACTTTTGCCGGGAATACTTGAACTGAACCTGCATATTCAACCAATTTTAAGAGTCAACAATGGCAGAGACGGTGGCAGCTCCAGCCCCAAAGGCCAAAAAGGCGAAGGCACCCAAGAAACCTGCTTCACACCCGAAATACTCGGATATGATTATGGCGGCCGTCCAGGCAGACAAAAGCCGTGGAGGTGCGTCCAGACAATCTGTCCAGAAGTACATCAAGAGCCACTACAAAGTGGGAGACAATGCCGATTCCCAGATTAAGCTGTCTCTGAAGAGGATGGTGAGTGGCGGGGTCCTGCGCCACACCAAAGGCATTGGCGCGTCAGGCTCCTTCAAACTGGCTAAAGCAGAGGACACCAAAAACGCACCTAAAGCTAAAGCCGTTGTGAAAGCAAAGAAGTCGCCTGTGAAAGTCGCTAAGCCCAAGAAGGTAGCAAAGCCCAAGAAGGTGGCCAAATCACCAGCAAAAGCCAAGAAAGCAAAAGTGACAGTGAAGAAAGTGAAAAAGTCCCCGAAGAAAGCGGCACCAAAGCCCAAGAAAGTGGCAAAGAAAACCAAGGTGGCGAAGCCAGCCAAGGCAGCTAAACCCAAGAAGGCCAAAGCTGCAAAACCCAAACCCAAGGCAGCAGCCAAGAAAGCCGCAAAGAAAAAGTAAAATTGACATTTCAGAGAGACTTGTAAATACTTTGAGGAAATGTCTGTATATGTAATATTATTTTTGTATGGTCTCATGCGAATTGATCAGTTTTTACCAATTGTTTTCCACTCCATTGCACTATATGATGCTGTAAAAAGTGGGTCTGGAATTAAAGCATTTTTATGTAACAGCATTAATTGTTAGGCTACTATTTATTATTTCTCTCCGATCCTTGGAAACCTGTAACATATGGACCTGTTAGAAAATGAATGTGACACTAATCTGGAATTTTTATTGATTAGGCTATTGGAACAAGTGAATAATAGTTATTGTTCTCTGTGCACGAGGTCATTCTGAAAATACAATTGTTTCAATAGTGAGCATTGTTGAGCTACACAATGTATAGAACTGTGTAGGCACGGACGTCAGCAAGATTTTCAAGGGATGGTATGGCTCCAAATGCGGACTCTATGCTACTTTTTTTGTAAACCAACCATGCCATGTTCCATTAATTAAGTCTATTTGTAATAAACTGCAGACTATGTATTGCATCACTTTTGAAACTGTTAATACAATAATATTTTCTCATCTTCTAAATATGTCAACGTATTAGTCGCGTTTTATGCATGCATACACGTCTACAAATGCAGTTCTCAACCCTCATTTGAATGAAATGCACAGATAAAGTAATTGAAGGGCTATTGAGTAATGAAATAACGAGTAACTCAATTCCACGCATATTTAATTAGTCAAAAAGAGAGCTTCCTTGACATCTGCAACCAGTTTAACGGTTCGACTGTTGGATAGTAAAGTGCCCATATATCCAAATTGGTAATCGTTTATGTGGCCTGACTGAAACTATTGCCTACATTAGGCCTAATAATACCCTAGCCTATATGATGAAATAAGATGGTCGCATAAAAAAAACTAGAATCCTAGAATATGCCCACTTCAAGGCTTTTTTTCTTCTTGAATTGACAACATATAGGGCATCACGTTTAAGACATCAACCAACGTTCTACCTACACAAACTGATAAGGCTATTCAAGTTTTAGACAAATGCCGATCAATTACCAACAAATATGACAGATATTAAGAAGTGTTGTTAATAAACTAGTTTCTAATTCTTTATGTTCTCAAGGTTCTCAATCTTCGAATGCACATTTTCTAAATCCTGAACCAAGCCCAAGGACCCTATCTAAAAGGTCAGGAACTGAGTAGCTCAGTCATTTGTCTCTGTATTGATGACTGGACATAGCTCGGAGCAAAGGGTGAAGCAACATTCTTTGTTGAGCAGAGCATCCGTTTTCAGCTATAGTTTTTTTCTGTCCTACTGTACAGTGCAGATGGGAGTTGGAAAGGAGAAAGCCTCCCCCTAAAGAAAACCGTTTTTCCTACCTGAAGTTAACTCAACCTCGATACTCCCATCTCCTGGTTGCTCTCCGTATTTTCTTTCCCACCATGTTGTTGAAGCTGTTTACAGGGGTAGCAGTTAGAAACCTTAAAAGGACAATAATATACAAACGTTATTTTCTTCAAAGTAGTCTAATGGGCATTTCCAACTGAGACTTGCCCCACACTAGTTAGTTGAGTCGACAGAGATTATGTTAATGTAAGCTCTAGTGTAATTTTTCGGGAACTGGGTTTCCATCAGGAATGCGACACTAAAGACCTGGGGCGTGCAGAATTCCAGAATCAACATCCTCTGCATCATCAAGACAGTTGCTTTTTGAGAAGGTGTTATCACATCCCATGTTCACATATGGCCATTTTTATGTAAATAACATCTGAAAAGTACCTGTGGCCTTGGCCCCAAGTCAGAGCAGGTCCATTGAGGCCATGGGCCTAGTGAGACACTGGAGCCGAGCTGTGGAGGTGTAAACATAAAGTCTGAACCTTTTTGGTAAAACACAGGTAAGTCTCCGGTGGAAATTCGCCATTACATTTATTTTCTATTCATTTTTCACTTTGAACATCAATATTTCAGTTATTCACTTCTTCTACTTACTGCTTGTAAAAAAGGTAAGCAGTCTTGGTTGGTGACAGGTAAGAGTAGGCCTAGCCTATGAGTTCAACTTGTCACCTGGCAACAGCTATTTTGCATTCAGCAGTCCAAAATGGCAAACAAGACAGAAGTCCATTCGAAATATAAAATATGTTTTAAAAAGGTTTTGTGTTTACATTTTGTTAACGTTTTTTTGGTCACAATATCGTGACATGCCGGTATAGTATGTCTACCTGCAAAATGCCCTAATTAAATTCAGGTGATGCTGAATGCTCACGTGCAAAAGAGCACACTTAAAAAAATATAAATAAGTAGAGGGCATCTCAGAACTTATTGCACATGAGTTCTGTGATACATTCAGTTTCCTTACAAGAAAGCATAACCAGACACACCATTATGTTAGGCCAGATCATCAAACATATTATCAATACATTTATGTCAAACCTGTACAATTGTGTGTAGTTTAGCACACAATCTATTTGATATTTTTGGACATTATCCATTTGCCTTTGGACATTGATCACACATTGAACACAAAGCACCAGTGTACACATACACCAACACACACAAATATCCCCACTATAACAGTCACGGATACATGTTTGGCAAAACGGTCAACAATCCTCATTTTTCTTTATTCAGCAATTCACTTTAGTTGTTTTATGTCACTTTCAAATCAATAGGATCCAAAGTGTAACAGTCACAGAACGTTAGGCTACTTATTCTGTGGTAATAGTAGGTCCCCAACTAAAATAACCAACCAATAAAGATGACTGATTGTCCATTTCTTAAAAAAAAAAAAAAGGCCAAATTAAGTCATACAATCAAAATCTTGACACACAGATCCATGTATGCACACATGCATGCACACACACACACACACACACACACACACACACACACACACACACACACACACACACACACACACACACACACACAATATCATGAAATAAGAATGACAGCAAAATGATTCGGATGTTTTAACACTACTGATTTCTTTGAGTAAGGAGGATGCATTACAGACTTCAGTGTGTCTTTTTCATAAGTCAATACAATATAATAACTTCTCTTTATGCACAACAAGACATTGCTTCCTCCACAATTCTTATCTGGCAAGCCACCACTGGTGCTATCGGAGGACAAACCTCTTAAAATAAAAAATAAACAGTACATTAATAAATGGATCTAGTTTGTTTAGTTCATTTCACCCACAACCCTAGTATAGCAGAACCTAAAGGAGTGATAGCATGTATTTTACCGTTACTGTCCGTAACATGGAGGCTTTTGTATTTGGCAAATCAGGTCTGAAAGTCTATCTCAGTGTCGTGTTCAGTGGGAAGACAAGTCTTTAGTTTCGCGGGGCTCCTTTTGGGACTTCCAGCAACTGCCCAGCATTGAGCTAGATGTGCCTTCCCAGAGTGTCTGTTGCTCGGTTACATCCTTGCAGCAGGTTCCTCCATAGCTGGTGTTCTAAGGTTTGGGGCTGCTTGACAGATGCATTCGGACCCTGTCTTCACTCCCCCGGTTCGTGATATGGACTGTTTGAATTCGCCATGTTGCCCTTTGGTTTCTAAACAGCACCAGCCTTTCTGAAGTTTGATATGTTTGATATTTGAAATGTTGTGCCTTCCTTGTATCTGCATATCCTCATTTGATAAAGCACCCATATATTTGTAGCAGCTCTTGGGGGAATCGTTGCATTGAGCACAGGGAGGGTACCTCCTTAGCCTGGAATTTGACACCATAAGGCAGAGCGAGCAAGGTAGGAGGTCAGGAGAGGGTGAAAGAAAATGGTCACAAGCCTCCATTTTGACTAAGATAATTAGTCAGCGAAGAAGACCTGACTACCTGGAGTAGCCTGGAATAGCAGAATAGGAGAGGTTGGTGTGTAAATAACGATGAAGTAAAATGGATGAGTTTTGTCTGTCAGATCTAAACGGCTAGTTTGTCTAGATGGCTAGTTTGACTCTAGACGGTTGGTCTGGAGTGCGTGTGGAGTGTTGGTTTTGAAGGCTGGTCTGGAGTTGGGGTTGAGGGAAAAAGAGGGGGGTGGGGCTCCGGTCAGGACCCCAGTTATTTATGTCGGGCGAAAGCTCTGTAGAAGGCGAAGCCTAGGACTGTGACCACTGCTGCTCCTAGCGTCACACTCAGCCAGAAGGAGGTGTTGCTTATGTCGGAGTCGTTCAGGTGTCTGTGGGGGGGAGACAAAGTAATCAATGAACTGACAAATTAAACAGCATAAAGGTACAGACCACTACAGAGTATAAACTAAAAAGTGACATGAATTTCTAGTTTCTCAACACTGAAACGCCAAACTATAGATGAAATGGTGATAAACAGAGATAACTGTTAGCCAAATGTGACAGTCAGTGTACTAATGCGTACGGGAACATGGCGGCCCAGGCCAGCTTGGTGTAGATGTTCTTGCTGGTGGAGTCCAGGGACAGGCCGGAAAAGGGGAGTGGCGGAGGCAGCCGGTGTTTGTAGCAGAACTCTGCCGGGGTCATCCCGTGGAGCTGTCTCACCTCGGGGAGGTCTGCCTTGGAGGCCACCACTACACAGGGAATACTGCTGTCCATGTAGTGTTGCTACAGATAAGACATAGATATATGTGGATGAAGAGAAATGGGGTGTGGTGAAGAGAAAGAGGGAAGGACAGAAGAAGAGTAAAGAACATTGAAGAACAGATTCCTGATCATTTCATTGAAATACATTCTGTTCCTTTGTGAAAACCAGAGAAGCTCTGAAGCAGACATGAGATGCTGCTCACCTTGTATATACTGGCACAGTAGTCGAAGGAGTGGGGGTCGTTTGTGTCATACATGAGACATGCTACGTCGCACGCCGCATCCGACGCCTTTAGGAACTCAGTTTCCACGTCCACCTCGTAGAGCTGCCAGGGAAAGACGACAGATGGGAGGTGAGGCTACTTTACTCTACCAAAGGTCAGGGGTCAGAGTTGATGTACTCACGATGAGGAACTTCTCCTGGTTGCTAACTTGGACAGTGTTTATGGTGTAGAAGGAAAAGGCACCGGTGGAATGCTCCTCTCGCTGAAATAAACACACAGACCGTTACCCTCATCATTAGCTGTAGTAATGCTTGTAGTTAAGGTAGGTTTTCAACATTATTTCTCAGCTCGAACACATCATATTAATAATGCAGAATGGTCTTACAATGAAGAGTAAAGTACTAAACAGTTCCTCAAGGAATTCTGTATCGCTATTTAGTCGAAATAATATTTAGGCAAACAATAGTGTGACGACCGTACCACTGTGTTTCGGCCAAGGAAGACCTGGAGGAACGCAGACTTCCCAGTCCCCCGCGGTCCAATCACTTTACATAGGAACACTGACCGCTGAGTCTGGCCCTTCTCCAGGTCCACGGCCTTCTCCCGCGTCACTGCAGAGCCACACACATACGGACAGCACCAACACACACACACACACACACACACACACACACACACACACACACACACACACACACACACACACACACACACACACCACACACACACACACCAACAAACAGACAGACACATAGCAGGGACAGGGAACCGTTGATTAATAAGATGGAGTACTATCAAAGCATTTAAAACAATCATATTTCCCCTTGGATAATGTAGGGGAATGCAAAATCTGATCTAAGGTGGTGGAGTTAAGAGTAACCTTGGGAGTTTTGGAATCATTTGAGCATTTGGCCCACTCCCACATTTATAGCAGGGTCAGCTAAACCTGCTCACCTCCACCGCACAGGCTGAGTGTGTGTGAGAGCATTAGCACCAATGAGACTCTTACATTACGTCACCCTACCCTAATCCTGCTACAGCATGCAGCCACGCCCTCAATTTTACACACACACACACACACACACACACACACACACACACACACACACAACCAGCGTTCCTTAAGCACCCTTGTGGATGCAGGTTTTAGCTTCAAACAATCCCATTAGATTTCACTGGGAGGTCGGTTGAGGTTAATTGACCAATTGAAGGATGCGACTATGGCATTATTATTGATATCCTCAAATGTGTAAATTCTGTGCTAGCAGCCCATATACTAACTAAACCACACATTCAGTCTCCACACCAGTCAAACTGCATATTCAAAGTTAAACTTTCAGAGTCATTGTACAGTCGTGGTCGAAAGTTGAGAATGACACAAGTATTGCTCTTCACAAAGTTTGCCGCTTCAGTGTTTTTAGATATTTTTGTCAGATGTTACTATGGTATACTGAAGTATAATTACAAGCATTCCATAAGTGTCAAAGGCTTTTCTTGACAATTACATTAAGTTTATGCAAAGAGTCAATATTTGCAGTGTTGACCCTTCTTTTTCAAGACCTCTGCAATCTGCCCTAGCATGCTGTCAATGAACTTCTGGGCCACATCCTGACTGATGGCAGCCCATTCTTGCATAATCAATGCTTGGAGCTTGTCCGAATTTGTGGGTTTTTGTTTGTCCACCCGCCTCTTGAGGATTGACTACAAGTTCTCAATGGGATTAAGGTCTGGGGAGTTTCCTGGCCATGGACCCAAAATGTCAATGTTTTGTTCCCCAAGCCACTTAGTTATCACTTTTGCCTTATGGCAAGGTGCTCCATCATGCTGGAAAAGGCATTGTTCGTCACCAAACTATTCTTGGATGGTTGGGAGAAGTTGCTCTCGGAGGATGTGTTGGTACCATTCTTTATTCATGGCTGTGTTCTTTAGGCAAAATTGTGAGTGAGCCCACTCCCTTGGCTGAGAAGCAACCCCACACATGAATGGTCTCAGGATGCTTTACTGTTGGCATGACACAGGACTGATGGTAGCGCTCACCTTGTCTTCTCCAGACAAGCATTTTTCCGGATGCCACAAACAATTGGAAAGGGGATTCATCAGATAAAATGACTTTACCCCAGTAGTCCAATCCCTGTACCTTTTGCAGAATATCAGTCTGTCCCTGATGTTTTTCCTGGAGAGAAGTGGCTTCCTCTCTGCCCTTCTTGACACCAGGCCATCCTTCAAAAGTCTTCGCCTCACGGTGCGTGCAGATGCACTCACACCTGCCTGCTGCCATTCCTGAGCAAGTTCTGCACTGGTGGTGCCCCGATTCCGCAGCTGAATCACCTTTAGGAGACGGTCCTGGCGCTTGCTGGACTTTCTTGGGCGCCCTGATGCCTTCTTCACAACAATTGAACCTCTCTCCTTGAAGTTATTGATGATCCGATAAATGGTTGATTTAGGTGCAATCTTACTAGCAGCAATATCCTTGCCTGTGAAGCCCTTTTTGTGCAAAGCAATGATGACGGCACGTGTTTCCTTGCAGGTAACCATGGAAGAACAATGATTTCAAGCACCACCCTCCTTTTAAAGCTTCCAGTCTGTTATTCTAACTCAATCAGCATGACATAGTGATCTCCAGCCTTGTCCTCGTCAACACTCTCACCTGTGTTAACGAGAGAATCACTGACATGATGTCAGCTGGTCCTTTTGTGGCAGGGCAGAAATGCAGTGTAAATGTTTTTTGGGGATTAAGTTCATTTTCATGGCAAAGAGGGACTTTGCAATTAATTGCAATTCATCTGATCACTCTTCATAACATTCTGGAGTATATGCAAATTGCCATCATCAAAACTGAGGCAGCAGACTTTGTGAAAATTAATAGTTGTGTCATTCTCAAAACTTTTGACCATGACTGTACATCCACAGAAGGCATACAAACTATATATAATTCTGTCTGTAGGACCTATACTGAACCAGATTATATTTCTAATCCTCTAACTACAGTGAGTGAGGTTTACTACGGCACTAGGATTATAGGTTCTAGTTTACAGGTTTATAGGTTTATGTGTTGACATGTGTGCAGACACACACCTGTGACTGCAGTGGTTTGGGAGTCCTGCTGAGTAAGGATGGGGTAGCCCAGGTATCCCAAGTACTCCAGGCAGCGATGGATGTCAAGGTATGCTGAAAGCCTGTATACAAAGGGAAGACACATTAGTGAAGATAGAGAACAGAATAGGAACCACAGAATTAGGAATTCAAATACTAAAACGGACATGAACCTTTTTATGATGGGATAAAGGTCAGCCATTTTGGTCAGGGAGTTGGTCAACCATGGTTTGCCAGTGCTGTGATAAGATATTGTGTCAAATAATGAATTTGAAGAATCTGCATTGTATGTTTGTTGGCTAGCAAGCCAGACAGTTTAAGAGGAATGATCCCATAAATGTTTCTAATTAACTGCCAATATGCCAACATTCAATCAAACAATGCAGTCAATCCACAGCCATACACTGGCTGAAATCAGTTGATGATAGGACTTAGACAAGTTGTAAATGCAAAAGTACTGATATTGTATCATATCATACACAGTTATCCAAGAAAACTTGAAATACTTTAGGGTTTTTTGTTGCGTTGAGTGTTAATCGTTTTCTGATAGTGAGTGTCTTTACACAATGGAAGACAAAATGAGTGTTATTCCTATTGACATGAATGTGGTGTCATTAAAGAAGAGGTAGTGCTCTTTAAAACTAAGTTAACTTGTAATTGTCATTTGTCCTTTGTTTTTGAGCTATGTGTTTGTTTGAAATGTGTGAGAAAATGAGTTTAATCTTGAATATTCTCAGTAATTACATTTACATTTTAGTCATTTAGCAGACGCTCTTATCCAGAGCGACTTACAGTTAGTGAGTGCATACATTTTCATACTGGCCCCCCGTGGGAATCGAACCCACATCCCTGGCGTTGCAAGCGCCATGCTCTACCAACTGAGCTACAAGGAGGCCTTGTAGTCTACAGCAGCATTCTAGAATTCTATTGGGGTCTAAAGGATTAACACGAAACCAACTTCCAAATGTCAAGACTGCCCCAACTTTGATTGCTTGAAACAAATATGTTTAATAGCATTTATACTTTTTGAACTATAACAATATTTAAATGAGCTCCCAATGCATTTCAATGGCAAAAAAAGTCCCATAGACTTTCATTGTAAAAACAAATCTAAACTTCTAGACCTATCTCCTCCTACACTGTTTAAGCCATCAACACCAAACCAACAATGAGATGTTCAGACTGGTCCAACTTATATGGGTTGTCAAAGGATATTTGATACTATGTATACTTTTGGAACTATAACCATTTAACATTTGCATAAATGAACATGGGTTTGAATGAGAACCATAGGAATACAGTAGTAGCTAATCAAAATGGTCCTGCTCCTTGGTTAATTAAGCTTCAAGACTAACTTTAAAACGTTCAGGCTATCCTAACTTCAAATTCTTTCAAACTTCTATCAACTACAAACATTTGCATAATATAACTCACCAATCATAACTCTTGAACCGTTCGAGCTAGAGACACCAAACCAACTTTCACGTTCAGGCTATCCTAACTTCAAATTCTTTACACTCCTTATCAACTATAACTACAGTGCCTTCGGTAAGTATTCAGACCCCTTCACTTTTTCCACATTTTGTTACATTACAGCTTTATTCTAAAATGGATTAAATAAAACATTTCCCTTATCAATCTACATACAATACCCCATAATGACAAAGCAAAAACAGGTTTTTAGACATTTTTGCAAATGTATTAAAAAATCAAAACAAAAATGCCTTATTTACATAAGTATTCAGACCCTTTGCTATGAGACTCGAAATTGAGCTCAGGTGCATCCTGTTTCCATTGATCATCCTTGAGATGTTTCTACAACTTGATTGGAGTCCACCTGTGGTAAATTCAATTGATTGGACATGCTTTGGAATGGCACACACCTGTCTATATAAGGTCCCACAGTTGACAGTGCATGTCAGAACAAAAACCAAGCCATGAGGTCGAAGGAATTGTCCATAGAACTCAGACAGGATTGTTTGGAGGCACAGATCTGGGGAAGGGTCTCAGAAAAGTCTACAGCATGGAAGGTCCCCAAGAACACAGTGGCCTCCATCATTCTTAAATGGAATAAGTTTGGGAACCACCAAGACTCTTCCTAGAGCTGCCTGCCCTGCCAAACTGAGCAATCAGGGGAGAAAGGCCTTGGTCAGGGAGGTGACCAAGAATCCGATGGTCACACTGACAGGGCTCCAGAGTTCCTCTGTTGAGATGGGAGAACCTTCCAGAAGGACAACCATCTCTGCAGCACTCCACCAATCAGGCCTTTATGGTAGAGTGCCCAGATGGAAGCCTAAAGGACTCTCAGACCATGAGAAACAAGATTCTCTGGTCTGATGAAACCAAGATTAAACTCTTTGGCCTGAATGCCAAGCGTCATGTCTAGAGAAAACCAGGCATCACCTGGCCAATATCATTCCTAGGGTGAAGTATGTTGGTGGCAGCATCATGCTGTGGGGATGTTTATCAGCGGCAGGGACTGGGAGACTATTCTGGATTGAGGGAAAGATGAACGGAGCAAAGTAAAGAGAGATCCTTGATGAAAACCTGCTCCAGAGCGCTCAGGACCTCAGATTGGGGCGAAGGTTCACCTTCCAATAGGACAATGACCCTAAGCACACAGCCAAGACAACGAAGGAGTGGCTTGTCCTTGAGTGGCCCAGCCAGAGCCTGTACTTGAACCCGATCGAAAATCTCTGGAGAGACCTGAAAATAGCCGTGCAGCGAGGCTCCCCATCCAACCTGACAGCGCTTGAGAGGATCTGCGGAGAAGAATAGGAGAAACTCCCCAAATACAGGTGTGCCAAGCTTGTAGCGTCATACCCAAGAAGACTTGAGGCTGTAATCGCTGCCAAAGGTGCTTCAACAAAGTACTGAGTAAAGGGTCTGAATACTTATGTAAATGTGAAAATTCAGTTTTTATTTTTAATAAATTAGCAGAAATTTCTACAATCCTGTTTTTGCTTTGTCATTATGGGATATTGTGTGTAGATGTAACCTACCAAAAATGTGGAAAAAGTCAAGGGGTCTGAATACCATGGCATTGTTGAATACTCGTTTCTGATTGGCTTGAACGGCATTCTAGAGCATGCATTATTTCCCTATAATGCACAGTATATTAGCATGGTAGAATTCAATGGCTATAGTTCATTCTTACATGTTCTGAGCAGCTTTTGAAAGCAAAAGTTTTCAAAATCGACTTTTGGCATTGTTGAATTCGATTTTCTTAATAGGAAGCTAGGACGGATGGTTTGGTTAGCTAAACTAGCAAGTCTGTTTGTTTGGTTACCAAGGCAACTACTGTAGCTATCTAGTAAACTTGCTAGCTATTTCAGTGGAATTATGCATACTGCCTCAAGCTCATTGCAAAGTGGTGTGTGATGCGCTGATGAAGTATGCCTTCCGTTGCCGTTTTAATGCCTTGTTCAAAACAACTGGGAACTCGGAAATCTCAAACTTCAGTGCATTCAAGACAACTAGGAAAAAAACAAGCTCCGACTGGGAAAAATATTTTGTACGGTCATCCAACTCGGAATTCCAACTCGGAAAGTTGGGCCTCTTTCTAGAGCTCAGACTTTCCGACCTGAAGATCACAGATGTCATGATTTGACCTCTTATTTTTCTGAGTTCCCAGTTGTCTTGAAAGCACCACAAGATGCTGTAGCAGCAGCTCTTACGCTGTCTGACACATTTTCCATTCGGGCTCTGTATCTGTATGCTGTACGCGTGTGATAAATACGAATATACTGTACACACGCGGCAATTTAACTCCACTAAATTATGCAAATTAACCTATAGACCGATAAGCATGACCAGTCATTTTGTTGTGAAAAATAGGCATTATATTGCATGCCTTATATTATATCACATGCCTTACTTTTATTTTTCTGCATAAGTAAAATCAGGATTATGCCCCTTCTGCCATTCATTCCAATTAGAATTGTTTGGATTTCTCCCTGACCAATATGGCTGCCATTGACTAATATGGCTGCCATTTTCACCCCATTCTGGAACTTTGAGGGTTTATGACATAGCCCTTCAAGCAATTTAATAGGATCTCTATGACTGGAACAATCACTGATCTAACCTAGATACCCTTACACATTAATTTACTCTCACTGACTTGATTATACTGAAATTCTAGACAGAAATACCCCCATATCTGACACTGATTGACAGACATGTGCACCGAGATACAGTGAGGGAAAAAAGTATTTGATCCCCTGCTGATTTTGTACGTTTGCCCACTGACAAAGAAATGATCAGTCTATAATTTTAATGGTAGGTTTATTTGAACAGTGAGAGACAGAATTACAATAAAAAAATCCAGAAAAACGCTTGTCAAAAATGTTTTAAATTGATTTGCATTTTAATGAGGGAAATAAGTATTTGACCCCCTCTCAATCAGAAAGATTTCTGGCTCCCAGGTGTCTTTTATACAGGTAATGAGCTGAGATTAGGAGCACACTCTTAAAGGGAGTGCTCCTAATCTCAGCTTGTTACCTGTATAAAAGACACCTGTCCAAAGAAGCAATAAATCAATCAGATTCCAAACTCTCCACCATGGCCAAGACCAAAGAGCTCTCCAAGGATGTCAGGGACAAGATTGTAGACCTACACAAGGCTGGAATGGGCTACAAGACCATCGCCAAGCAGCTTGGTGAGAAGGTGACAACAGTTGGTGCGATTATTCGCAAATGGAAGAAACACAAAATAACTGTCAATCTCACTCGACCTGGGGCTCCATGCAACATCTCACCTCGTGGAGTTGCAATGATCATGATAACGGTGAGGAATCAGCCCAGAACTACACGGGAGGATCTTGTCAATGATCTCAAGGCAGCTGGGACCATAGTCACCAAGAAAACAATTGGTAACACACTACGCCGTGAAGGACTGAAATCCTGCAGCGCCCGCAAGGTCCCCCTGCTCAAGAAAGCACATATACATGCCCGTCTGAAGTTTGCCAATGAACATCTGAATGATTCAGAGGAGAACTAGGTGAAAGTGTTGTGGTCAGATGAGACCAAAATGGAGCTCTTTGGCATCAACTCAACTCGCCGTGTTTGGAGGAGGAGGAATGCTGCCTATGACCCCAAGAACACCATCCCCACCGTCAAACATGGAGGTGGAAACATTATGGTTTGGGGGTGTTTTTCTGCTAAGGGGACAGGACAACTTCACCGCCTCAAAGGGACGATGGACGGGGCCATGTACCATCAAATCTTGGGTGAGAACCTCCTTCCCTCAGCCAGGGCATTGACAATGGGTCGTGGATGGGTATTCAAGCATGACAATGACCCAAAACACACGGCCAAGGTAACAAAGGAGTCGCTCAAGAAGAAGCACATTAAGGTCCTGGAGTGGCCTAGCCAGTCTCCAGACCTTAATCCCATAGAAAATCTGTGGAGGGAGCTGAAGGTTCGAGGTGCCAAACGTCAGCCTCGAAACCTTAATGACTTGGAGAAGATCTGCAAAGAGGAGTGGGACAAAATCCCTCCTGAGATGTGTGCAATCCTGGTGGCCAACTACAAGAAACGTCTGACCTCTGATTGCCAACAAGGGTTTTGCCACCAAGTACTAAGTCATGTTTTGCAGAGGGGTCAAATACTTATTTCCCTCATTAAAATGCAAATCAATGCGTTTTTCTGGATTTTTTTTTGTTATTCTGTCTCTCACTGTTCAAATAAACCTACCATTAAAATTATAGATTGATCATTTCTTTGTCAGTGGGCAAACGTACAAAATCAGCAGGGGATCAAATACTTTTTCCCCTCACTGTACATACCATGATAGCTTCAAAGGGAAAAGGGTCATTACTCACGTCCATTTACACATGTAGCCATGATTAGAGATGTAGCCCTCGTCTGTGGTTGAGACCGCCGTGTAGACGTCTGCGCCCCAGGGCATGTAGGGAAACACACTAAAGAGAGTCTTGATCTCCGTAGGAGAGAGGGCAGAGTCCTTATCCTGATGTAAAGATAAATAATTATAGAGGTAAAATACACCATTAAGTCATAAACCATGCTGTTAGAGTGGGGGGTTGGTTTTAATGCTTAATTAACCCCCTAAAGTTTGCCCGCACCCTAGTGGAAATCTAATTAGCATGATACACATCCGGCAGTTTAAGCTAGAGAGATTTGTTTTTGCATTGTACGCGTCTCAATCCACGGCATCTGCTCATGTCGCACTTCCGCATCTGCAGTGAAAGGTGACAGAGCTAGAGCGGTGTTTGTCAGACCATGAGACATCCTGAAAATTGTTCTTCTCACAAAATCGTCCAAAACGTCCGAACGGTTTGGCCTACAGACTCTATGGAAAGATGAGACTCTCACAAACAACAATGGTGTTCCCCGTTTTGCTCTACGACCCACAAGCGTCTTGGGACTCGTCTGAAGTCGGTACAGCCGATCTGTAGTGTCCAAACAGTTTACCTACACTGGTTACACTGTGGGCTAAAAAGGTGAGACTCTCACAAACGCCTATATGTCGGTTGTTTTGCTCTAGGACGCCCACAGGCCTCACAAGACTCGTCTGAAGGTCCCCCGGGACCAGTTGAAAAAATGAATGGAAGTATATGTGAGTGTGTTGTTGATGAAACATGTTTTACTAGCCTGAGTTACAATACTCTACACCGCCATACATTTTTCACATCGTTAATTTAAAGAAAATTCTAATTAATTGTGTGTTTGGTGTAGGCTTACCTTTGCCTGACGTTTTTGATAGGTTGTGTAATTCTCACATGGACAAGTTGAGAATTCCCTGTCAAGAAGAGAGACACAGAAGCCCAGATAGCTTTGCTAGCCTAGCTAGCCTGAAACCTCAAATGGAGGGCGCTAACAAACGTTTTCAACGGTGCAGGAGCTTTGTTTATTTAATTTGAGGCTTCAGGCTAGCTGGGCTTCCGTGTCTCTCTTCTTGACAGGGAATTCTCAACTTGTCCAAGAGAGAATTACACAGCTTTATTCCGGGAGAATGTGGACCGCCCGGACTTTCAATGTAGCAACGGACTACAGGGGCACAGTGGCTACTCTTAGAAAACAAGTAGCGAACTTACACGAGCTACTGGGGAATCCAGGCCCGCCTACATTACAAGGCTGCTTCTGACCATTCTACGAAAGCTTCAGAGAGCCGACGCTGTCGTAGTCCATGTGGGGTCAAACGACATTAGGAGGGCTAGCTTGGAACTGCTGAAAATGGATTTTAAAGAACTGATTCTAGCTCTGAAAGATTTGAAAAAGCAGCCAATTATTTCAGGTCCGGTACCATCGTTGGGCCGCCGGTGTGAAAGATTCAGCATGCTACTGGCATTACACACCTGGCTAAAAGATTACTGTAGCTCTGCTGGAATAACTTTTATAGATAACTTTGACACCTTCTGGAAACAGAAGATGCTCTACAGAAATGATGGCATTCATCCAAATCATCTTGGCTCCTGGACTCTGTCCACGCATTTCAAGGCTGCGTTGAGACAATTACTTATCAATGACCCAAGCCCAGCTCAGATAATCCCTACCATTGTGTCGCTGAGTTGTTGTAATGCTGCAGCAAATGTACATTATTCAAGGAGAGTTCGCAGTCACAATGTAAGTAACCTAATTTATGTCCCCCTACCTACCCTGAATGCCTCTATCGATCCTACAGCTATTGTATACAGTAATCTTGTGCCTATGAAGCAGAGTTATATTGTTAGCACTGAGGCGGTGTGCCCTAGTAGGAAGTCCACTGTGTGCAGCTCATCCTGCACTATCAGCTCAAACATAAATACTTCTGATAAGCTTCCCAGTAAAGCAATAAAAACAATCAAGCATCCCAGAAAAAAAAATAGCCCACATTAACATATGTAGCTTAAGAAACTAGGTTCATGAAATCAATAACTTGCTAGTAAATGATGACATTCATATTCTGACTATCTCTGAAGCTTACTTAGATAAAGAATGGCGCCGGAGGAGATGGCTGCCATTTACGGCCCCCTAACCAATTGTGCTATTATGTATGTTTTTTCGCGTTATTTGTAATTTATTCTGTACATACTGTTTCTGCCACCGTCTCTTACGACCAAAAGGAGCTTCTGGATATCAGGACAGTGATTACTCACCTCGTATTGGACAAAGATTTTTATTCAACGAGTTGGACGTGAAGGATTTTCAACAGACACCCGACAAGGCCCAAATCCCCGTCATTCGCATGAGAAAGAGACGGCGATATCGTGGACGTAGGTCGGGGTGCCTTGTAAGGATCCGACGGCGAGCGAGTAATCTGCCTCTTCCATCAGTCCTATTAGCCAATGTACAATCATTGGAAAACAAAATGGACGACCTACGATCACGGATATCCTACCAACAGGACATTCAAAACTGTAATATCTTATAAATTACAAATCTTATGTTTCACAGAGTCATGGCTGAACGACGACATGGATAACATAGCTGGTGGGATATACGCTACATCGGCAGGATAGAACGGCTGACTCCAGTAAGACAAGGGGTGGCGGTCTGTGTATATTTGTAAACAACAGCTGGTGCACAAAATCTAATATTAAGGAAGTCTCGAGGTTTGCTCGCCTGAGGTAGAGCAAACCTCGAGACAGGAAAACGCTCATCCAGAGGCAGTGCTCCTAGTGGCCGGGGACTTTAATGCAGGGAAACTTACATCCGTTCTACCTCATTTCTACCAGCATGTTAAATGTGAAACCAGAGGAAAAAGAAACTCTAGACCACCTTTACTCCACACACAGAGACACGTACAATGCTCTCCCTCACCCTCCATTTGGCAAATCTGACCATAATTCTATCCTCCTGATTCCTGATTATAAGCAAAAACTAAAGCAGGAAGCACCAGTGACTCGGTTAATAAGGAAGTGGTCAGACGACGCAGATGCTAAGCTACAGGACTGTTTTGCTAGCACAGACTGGAATATGTTCTGGGATTTTTCCGATGGCATTGAGGAGCACACCACATCAGTCACTGGCTTCATCAATAAGTGCATCGATGACGTCGTCCCCACAGTGACCGTACGTACATACCCCAACCAGAAGCCATGGATTATAGGCAACATCCGCACTGAGCTAAAGGGTAGAGCTGCCGCTTTCAAGGAGCGGGACTCTAACCCGGACACTTATAAGAAATCCTGCTATGCCCTCAGACGAACCATCAAACAGGCAAAGAGTCAATACAGGACTAAGATTGAATCATACTACACCGGCTCCGACGCTCGTCGGATGTGGCAGGGATTGCAAACTATTACAGACAACAAAGGGAAGCACAGCCACGAGCTGCCCAGTGATACGAGCCTACCAGACGAGCTAAATCACTTCTATGCTCGCTTCAAGGCAAGCAACACTGAAGCATGCATGAGAGCATCAGCTGTTCAGGATGACTATGTGATCACGCTCTCCGTAGCCGACGTGAGTAAGACTTTTAAGCAGGTCAACATTCACAAGGCCGCTCGGCCAGACGGATTACCAGGACGCGTACTCCGAGCATGCGCTGACCAACTGGCAAGTGTCTTCACTGACATTTTCAACATGTCCCTGACTGTGTCTGTAATACCAAGATGTTTCAAGCAGACCACCATAGTCCCCGTGCCAAAGAACACTAAGATAACCTGCCTAAATGACTACCGACCCATAGCACTCACGTCTGTAGCCATGAAGTGCTTTGAAAGGCTGGTCATGGCTCACATCAACACCATTATTCCAGAAACCCTAGACCTACTTCAATTTGCATACCGCCCCAACAGATCCACAGATGATGCAATCTCTATTGCACTCCACACTGCCCTTTCCCACCTGGACAAGAGGAACACCTACATCAGAATGCTATTCATTGACAACAGCTCAGCGTTCAACACCATAGTGCCCTCAAAGCTCATCACTAAGCTAAGGACCCTGGGACTAAACACCTCCCTCTGCAACTGGATCCTGGACTTCCTGACGGGCTGCCCCCAGGTGGTAAGGGTAGGTAACAACACATGTGCCACGTTGATCCTCAACACGGGGGCCCCTCAGTGGTGTGTGCTCAGTCCCCTCCTGTACTTCCTGTTCACCCATGACTGCATGGCCAGGCACGACTCCAACACCATCATTAAGTTTGCCGACGACACAACAGTGGTAGGCCTGATCACCGACAACAATGAGACAGCCTATAGGGAGGAGGTCAGAGACCTGGTCGTGTGGTGCCAGGATAACAACCTTTCCCTCAATGTGATCAAGACAAAGGAGATGATTGTGGACTACAGGGGGAAAAAAAAGAGGACTGAGCATGCCCCCATTCTCATCGACGGGGCTGTAGTGGAACAGGTTGAGAGCTTCAAGTTCCTTGGTGTCCACATCACCAACAAACTATCATGGTCCAAACACCAAGCCAAGACAGTCGTGAAGAGGGCACGACAAAGCCTATTCCCCCTCAGGAGACTGAAAAGATTTGGCATGGGTCCTCAGATCCTCAAAAAGTTATACAGCAGTACCATCGACAACATCCTGACTGGTTGCATCACTGCCTGGTATGGCAACTGCTCGGCCTCCGACCGCAAGGCACTACATCACTGGGGCCAAGCTTCCTGCCATCCAGGACATCTATACCAGTCGGTGTCAGAGGAAGGCCCTAAAAATTGTCAAAAACTCCAGCCACCCTAGTCATAGACTGTTCTCTCCACTACCGCACGGCAAGCGGTACCGGAGTGCTATGTCTAGGTCCAAAAGGCTTCTTAACAGCTTCTACCCCCAAGCCATAAGACTCCTGAACAGCTAATCATGGCTACCCAGACTATTTGCATTGTCCCCCCCCCCACCCCACCCCATCCCCTCTTTTACGCTGCTGCTACTCTGTTTAATATCTATGCATAGTCACTTTAACTCTACCCACATGTACACTACCGTTCAAAAGTTTGGGGTCACTTAGAAATGTCTTTGTTTTCGAAAGAAAAACAATTTTTTTGTCCATTTAAAATAACATCAAATTGATCAGAAATACAGTGTAGACATTGTTAATGTTGTAAATGGCTATTGTAGCTGGAAACGGCTGATTTTTAATGGAATATCTACATAGGCGTACAGAGGCCCATTATCAGCAACCATCAGTCCTGTGTTCCAATGGCACGTTGTATTTGCTAATCCAAGTTTATCATTTTAAAAGGCTAATTGATCATTAGAAAACCCTTTTGCAATTATGTTAGCACAGCTGAAAACTTTTGTGCTGATTAAAGAAGCAATAAAACTGGCCTTCTTGAGACTAGTTGAGTATCTGGAGCATCAGCAATTGTGGGTTCGATTACAGGATCAAAATGTCCAGAAACATATCACTTTCTTCTGAAACTGTCAGTCTATTCTTGTTCTGAGAAAAAAAGGCTATTCTATGCGAGAAATTGCCAAGAAACTGAAGATCTCGTACAACGCTGTGTACTACTCCCTTCACAGAACAGCGCAAACTGGCTCTAACCAGAATAAAAAGAGGAGTGGGAGGCCCCGGTGCACAAATACATTAGTGTCTAGTTTGAGAAACAGGCGCCTCACAGGTCCTCAACTGGCAGCTTCATTAAATAGTACCCGCAAAACACCAGTCTCAACGTCAACAGTGTAGAGGCGACTCCGGGATGCTGACCTTCTAGGCATAGTTGCAAAGAAAAAGCCATATCTCAGACTGTCCATCTTAATCTTTTCTTTTTATTGGCCAGTCTGAGATATGTGAAATAGATAAGAAAAAGCCATAACACTTATTTTTCTTAAAACTGCGTTGTTGGTTAAGGGCTTGTAAGTAAGCATTTCACTGTAAGGTGTTTTAGGTGCATGTGGCAAATAACATTTGATTTGATTTGATAATACCTTTGATGATACAGTGGTAGCAATACATGGTTATAACATCTACAGAAAAGCCAATGGGGGCTGTGTTGCGGTCTATATTCAGAGCCACATTCCTGTAAAGATTAGAGAGGATCTCATGTTAAATACTGTTGAAGTAATATGTCTACAGGTTCACCTGCCTTCCCTAAAGCCCATTCTTGTGGGAAGCTGCTATAGACCCCCAAGTGCTAACAGTCAGTATCTGGATAATACGTCTGAAGTGCTTGATAAGGTATGTGACATCAACAGAGGTATATTTTCTGGGTGACCTTAATATTGACTGGCTTTCATCAAGCTGCCCACTCAAGAAAAAGTTTCAAACTGTAACCAGTGGTTCAGGTTATCAGTCAACCTACCAGGGTATTTACAAACAGCAAAGGAATGAAATCATCAACATCTATTGATCACATCTTTACAAATGCTGCAGAAATCTGCTTTAAAGCAGTATCCAAATCCATCGTATGTAGTGATCACAATATAGTAGCCATATCTAGGACTAATATAGTGTATAAGAGGTCATACAAGCAATTTTTTAGTGATTCCTATGTTGACGATGTAAATAATATTTGCTGGTCTGTGGTGTGTAATGAGGAGCAACCAGACGCTGCACTTGACACATTTATGAAATTGCTTACTCCAGTTACTAATAAGCATACACCCATTAAGAAAATGACTGTAAAAACTGTAAATCCCTGTGGATTGATGTGGAATTTAAAATGTTTATGGTTGAGAGGGATTAAGCAAAATGAATGGCTAATAAGTCTGGCTGCACAACCGATTGGCAAACGTACTGCAAATTGAGAAATCATGTGACTGAACTGAATAAAAAGAAGAAACTACACTATGAAACAAAGATAAATGATTTAAAGAATGACAGTAAGAAGCTTTGGAGCATCTTACATGACATTTTGGGCAAAAACGCAAACTCCGCTCCATCATACATTGAATCAGATGGCTCATTCATCACAAAACCCACTGATATTGCCAACTACTTTAATGATTTTTTCATCGACAAGATTAGCAAATTTAGGCATGACATGCCAGCAACAAACGCCAACGCTACACATCCAAGTATAACTGACCAAATTATGAAAGACAAGCATTGTAATTTTGAATTCCGAAAAGTGAGTGTGGAAGAGGTGAATAAATTATTGTTGTCTATCAACAATGACAAGCCACCTGGGTCTGACAACTTGGATGGAAAATTACTGAGGATAATAGCGGACAATATTGCCACTCCTATTTGCCATATATTCAATCTAAGCCTACAAGAAAGTGTGTGCCCTCAGGCCTGGAGGGAAGCAAAAGTCTTTCCGCTACCCAAGAATAGTAAAGCCCCCTTTACTGGCTCAAATAGCTGATCAATCAGCCTGTTACCAAGCCTTAGTAAACTTTTGGAAAGAATTTGATTGACCAGATACAATGTAATTTTATAGTAAACAAATTGACAACAGACTTTCAGCACACTTATAGGGAAGGATATTCAACAAGCACGGCACTTACACTAATGACTGATGATTGGCTGAGAGAAATGGATGATAAAAAGATTGTGGGAGCTGTTTTGTTAGACTTCAGTGCGGCTTTTGACATTATCGATCATAGTCTGCTGCTGGAAAAACATATGTGTTATGGCTTTACACCCCCTGCTATATTGTGTATGAAGAGTTACCTGTCTAACAGAACACAGAGGGTGTTCTTTAATGGAAGCCTCTCCAACATAATCCAGGTAGAATCAGGAATTCCCCAGGGCAGCTTACTTTTTTCAATCTTTACTAATGACATGCCACTGGCTTTGAGTAAAGCCAGAGTGTCTATGTATGCGGATGACAACACATTACACGTCAGCTACTACAGCGAGTGAAATTACTGCAACACTTAAAGAGCTGCAGTCAGTTTCAGAATGGGTGGCAAAAAATAAGTTTGTCCTAAATATTTAGACTGTAATGGATTAAAATAAACTGGGGAGATGTATTCTCTTTACACTTAAATATAACCAGCTTAATGCTTTGTTGACAAACAGACAGATGGATATAAATGGACTTCCTGATGGCCACTGAGGTGGTCACTCACCTCGTCATACTTGTCAAACAGCCTCTGGAGAAACTGGTGACCCAGATGATTGAGCTCGGTAGTGCAGCCCACGGGCACCCGTAGCCTGTCAACACATAGAACACAGCCATATACAGTTCCTTCAGAAAGTATTCAGACCCCTTGACTTTTTTACAGCTTTATTCAAAAAAAAAAAAGTATTTACTTTTTTTATTGTATCAATCTACACACAATACCCCATAATGACAAAGCAAAAATAGGTTTAGAAATGTTTGCTAATTTATTAAAAATACTAAACTTAAATATTACATTTACATAAGTATTCAGACCCTTTACTTAGTACTTTTTTGAAGCACCTTTGGCAGCGATTACAGCATCGATTCTTCTTGGGTATGACGCTACAAGCTTGGAACAGGTGTATTTGGGGAGTTTCTCCCATTCTTCTCTGCAGATCCTCTCAAGCTCTGTCAGGTTGGATGGGGAGCGTCGCTGAACAGCTATTTTCAGGTCTCTCCAGAGATGTTCGATCGGGTTCAAGTCCGGACTCTGGCTGGGCCACTCAAGGACATTCAGAGACTTGTCCCGAAGCCACTCCTGTGTTGGCTTGGCTGTGTGCTTAGGGTCGTTGTTCTGTTGGAAGGTGAACCTTCGCCCCAGTCTGAGGTCCTGAGCGCTCTGGAGCAGGTTTTCATCAAGGATCTCTCTGTACTTTGCTCTATTCATCGTTCCCTCGATCCTGACTAGTCTCCCAGTCCCTGCCGCTGAAAGACATCCCCACAGCATGATGCTGCCACTACCATGCTTCACCGTAGGGATGGTGCCAAGGTTTCCTCCAGATGTGACGCTTGGCATTCAGGCCAAAGAGTTCAATCTTGGTTTCATCAGACCAGAGAATCTTGTTTCTCATGGTCTGAGAGTCTTTAGGTGCCTTTTGGCAAACTCCATGCGGGCTGTCATGTGCCTTTTACTGAGAAGTGGCTTCCGTCTGGCAACTCTACCATAAAGGCCTGATTGGTGGAGTGCTACAGAGATGGTTGTCCTTCTGGAAGGTTCTCCCATCTCCACAGAAGAACTCTAGAGCTGTGTCAGAGTGACCATCGGGTTCTTGGTCACCTCCCAGACCAAGGCCCTTCTCCCCCCGATTGCTCAGTTTGGCCGGTGGGCAACTGTAGGAAGAATCTTGGTGGTTCCAAACTTCTTCCATTTAAGAATGATGGAGGCCACTGTGTTCTTGGGGACCTTCAATGCTGCAGAAATGTTTTGGTACCCTTCCCCAGATCTGTGCCTCGACACAATCCTGTCTCGGAGCTCTACGGACAATTCCTTCGACCTCATGGCTTGGTTTTTGCTCTGACATGCACTGTCAACTGTGGGACCTTATATAGATAGGTGTGTGCCTTTCCAAATCATGTCCAATCAATTGAATTTACCACAGGTGGACTCCAATCAAGTTATAGAAACATCTCAAGGATGATCAATGGAAACAGGATGCACCTGAGCTCAATTTCGAGTCTCATAGCAAAAGGTCTGAATACTTATGTAAATATGTAACGACATGATGTTTTCTGGACAACACTGACTCACCAAAAACCTGTGACAATACTTGTGCAGTATCATCTCCGATATCACATTACATCGTTGGGGGAGGTAACCAACTTTCTCTCCTATATGTCTGTGAGTGGGTCAGAAACATACAGTAGTGGAGCCAGAACACATACTGTGGGTATAGGTAGTCATCCATCAGCTCCAGCGAGTCGTCGTAACCAAACTTCCTCAGGATGGTCCATGTGGTCTCGTGCCGACCCCTCTGGATGAATAATGTGTTGAGGAACAGGAAGCCTGGTGGAAGAGGATACAATTAGAATCATGTCTGTTAAAGCTGTTATTGCATAGGCTGAATACTTAAACTATTGACACTAGCAACATTGAATTCCACAATTTTACCAGAGGCTAAACCCAACATTCCCCAAGTCCTATATCATGAAAGGCTGAGCCATCTCACTGTAGGTTCATCCCTCACCGTTCAGCGTAAGGCCGTTATCCTGAACCCCGTCGCTCGTGTTCTTCCACACAACCGTCTTCACGTCCTCCAGAGCTTGGGGGGCCAGAGGATTCCCGAAGCACAATTTCTGAGGAACCGCACAAACACATTCAGTTAAAACTATACCCGGCTGTTCCAATGGTCTGGGGCAGTTTCACACCTGACCTGCACATTTTTGTTCTCTACGCATGTTCATGTGGCACGTTAGTGTGGCACGCGCACGTGTGTGTGTGCACATATACAGTGCCTTTTAGAAAGTATTTACACCCCTTGACTTTTTCCACATTTATGTTGTGTTACAGCCTGAATTTTAAATGTATAAATTGAGATTTTTGGTCACTGGCCTACACACAATACCCCATAATGTCAAAGTGGAATTATGTTTTTCAATATTTTACAAAAAGTATTAAAAATGTATCTTGAGTCAATAAGTATTCAACTCCTTTGTTATGGCAAACCTAAATACGTTCAGGAGTAAAAATGTGCTTAACAAGTCACATAATAAGTTGCATGGACTCACTCTGTGTGCAATAATAGTGTTTAACATGTTTTTTTAATGACTACCTCATCTCTGTACCCCACACATACGATTATCTGTATGTCCCTCAGTCGAACAGTGAATTTCAAACACAGATTCAACCACAAAGACCAGGGAGGTTTTCCAATGCCTCGCAAAGAAGGGCACCTATTGGTAGATGGGTAAAAATAAAATAAAGCAGACATTGAAGATACCTTTGAGCATGGTGAAGTTAATAATTACACATTGGATGGTGTATCAATACACCCAGTCACTACAAAGATACAGGCGTCCTTCCTAACTCAGTTGCCAGAGAGGAAGGAAACCGTTCAGGGATTTCACCATGAGGCCAATGGTGACTTTAAAACAGATAAGAGTTTAATGGCTGTGATAGGAGAACACTGAGGATGGATCAACAACATTGTAGTTACTCCACAATACTAACCTAATTGAACGCAAAAAGAAGGAAGCATGCACAGAATACAAATATTCCAAAACATGCATCCTATTTGCAACAAGGAATTAAAGTAATACTGCAAAAAATGTGACAAAGCAATTAACTTTTTGTCCTGAATACAAAGTGTTATGTTTCGGGTAAATCCAATACAACAAATTACTCAGTACCACTCTGCATATTTTCAAGCATAGTGTTGGCTGTATCATGTTTGGGAGTGGTTGAAAATTACACAATTACCCAGAGGAAAAAAGGGGGAGGGTCATGCTTTTTCAATTTTAGTAAGGGAGAGTTTAGTATTTAAAAAAAATGTAGTCCAGGGTAGGGTCATTTAATTTATAATCGATTTAAATGTCATATTGCTCAGGGTTTGAGAATGAGTTGCTTATTATATCTCGATGTGTGGCCGATGCTGCCCCCATCCCTGATTTTCTGCTGGCCTCGCAATATCAAGTGCGCCTAGAGTGGTCTCAGTCAAATGATCCATAGGCTATACTGATGTACCGTTCAGTTTGAGAGGTAGAGCGCCAAGATGAGAAGGAGGACCGGAGGTAAGCTTGCTACTGCTATCATTTATTTTAATTTAAAAAACACATTTCTTTGCCCATAATGTAGCTTTTTATCAGAGTTATTGACCTCACAATAAGCCATATTCGAGTAATTTACATAACTTACATTACTATGAAGCGCAGCCGCGGAGATGGACAGCGCATGGGTGCTGAAAGTAGGCTAATTCGAGAAGGCCTAATTCATTTAAACATTCTTCATTTTAATTTGACTTGAAGCTACTTACAATAATATGATTTTGTGTTGGAGCCTATTTCTTCCTATTCAAGAAATAAGAGGTAGGCCTACCTGTTTGACAGACAAAAATCATAGTCTACTATCCATAGATTTTGCCAGCCAATTATTTCAGTCACCATGCACTGCTTAAATATCTGTGTCAGTAAAGGGCTTGGTGTGTTAAATTAAATCCAAGTTTCTAATTGAGGGTATTGTGGCTTTTGGGGTATGTGAGGGTATTGTGGCTTTTGCTAAAGAAAATGGGCAAAAGCATAGGCCTACCTCTAGTTAGCTTAAGATGTAGAAAAAAATTAATGGACCCGATTAGGGATGCAAATGTAGGTACATTTTGTTGCCGACTAACCAGCCCCCATTAACTGGTTAACAAATGGTTACATTTGTTCAAAACAGTAAAATTAAGTGACCAACAGAAAATACTATGCATGGAAGGAACTGACATTTTTTCATTAAGAGCTTAAAGAACATGCGACAATAGCAAGCCTCTCATATTGTTGAACATGCTACTACTGTAATGAAGCAGAGAATGTAATTTTCAAACATTTGCCAAATTGCAATTTGTGGGGAAAAAAGCTCTAGAAGACACACCTGATATGCGAGCCGTTTCATGTGACAGAGATGAACATCTCCTTTAGAAAGAGGGAATACTTAAATATGCAACAACTAGGATGGGTTGTTAATATGACTAGGACTGTGCCTTTGGCTTCTGGACAACAAAAGAAAGTTGATATGAAAACCAGTAGACCAGGAGCGAAATGCTGTGAAACGTTGTTGGTTTCTAGCTTACGCCTCGATCACACAGACAGGATCATTGCATTTTGGTGCACCAGAAGTATATTGCTGCGTAAGCCTTGCAGCATTGCGTTGCAGAGGCAGTTGCAGTGCGTTCTGGTGTGGTGCATACCTTGGATTTATCGAATGTATGCATCAAACTGTATGCGTCACGGCTTGACAGAAATGGTAGCAGAAGGTGAATGTTGAACTTTTGTTGCACGCATATCCAGATGACGCTGCGTAACATTTTGCATAAGCACTGTCGGTGTGATTAAGGCGTGTTGTTGTTAGCCGTTTCGTGCTGCTACTCTCTCTCCCACTGCTCCACTGCAGCCTGCCTGTGAGTTGCTTAGCAACGAGTCTCCGCTCTGGCTTGCTGGCGGCTCACTCTGATCTGGACACATGACATTTTTAACAACGCTTTTTTCCTGATAAAAACGAGTTCATTGCATCCGCCGTGGAGCCCAGTTTCATAATATTACCATATGTCCCAGCTGCTTGTCGTAGTTTTGAAGTAATCACGAAAAAAGTATTATTTTAGGGCATTTTTCACCCTGCCAGCTCCTATTAGTTCTATTGAGCACTGTGGCACCAACTCACCTTCAGAACGTTCTATTCCCAGACCACTGTTCTACGTCACAATGTCTGCTTCGCTATTGTTGGCAATGAGACCTGCCCACGCTGGTAGTTAAAACGTCAACAACAAAACATTACTCATGGAACTCTGAGGTCGTCCCATTGTTTTCTATAGGGGAAATATAGGTATGTCTGTCTATTTTGCTAAATATCTCACAATGTGTATATTTAGATTTTTTCAAGTTGGGCACCATTTTAATCATGAGAATCTCCTCTTTGTAATGATGTAAGTCTGGTCAGCGAGCTCGGTTGTCATCAAATGCTAGCCCCAAAATACTTTCTGCCCTTGCAACCCTGAGCTCCGCCCATTGTTTTCCTATGGAGAAGCATGCTGGTCTATTTGGCCAAATATCTCTCAATGTGTATATTTTGATTTTTTCAAGTCGGACACCATTTTAATCAGGAGAATCTCCTCTTTGTAATTATGTAAGTCTGGGCAGCGAGCTTGGTTGTCATCGATCACTAGACCAGAAATAGTCAGAAGTTTTCATTTTTTCCCTACTTCTCATTACGCAGACATAAACACAGTTCGAGGTGCGGATGTTTACTTTCTACACAAGTAGTTTTTTTTCAGTTTCGTCCTAAAAACAGATTGTAGTGGTGATATGAAAAGGGATACATTTTTTTGTGCCATTTAGGCGAAATGGAATTCTAAGCATAATTCCAGTCAAAATAGGCTCTGCGAACGTTCGATTCAATTCATTTGCTATGGCCTCGCGCTAGTGTTCCAGCTTAGCCAACGTTCTATTGCCGTTTTTCAGCCTTGGACGACATAAAAAAAATTGCCACATATCACCTACGAAGACATCTTCAATTATGTTGTCTTGTCTCTGTGTGGCTGGGTCAGATGAGGAGCAACAAAGCACAGAAGCATTTCAATACCTCCACAGCGGCAAAGTTGGACGGGTGCTTATTCACTGTCTTGAGGATAACAACCTGGTGTTCATCAAAGCAGATGTCCAGCCCAGTCAGAGCAAAACACACCATCATTCTGCCTGGATTCTTGTATCATATGTCGGCACGGTGGAGACGGCAGGGTGTCCTTACATTTGAGTCATTTAGCAGACGCTCTTATCCATAGCGACTTACAGTTAGTGAGTGCATACATTTTATTTTTTATTTTTCATACTGGCCCCCCGTGGGAATCGAACCCTCAACCCTGGCGTTGCAAACGCCATGCTCTACCAACTGAGCTACATCCCTGCCGGCCATTCCCTCCCCTACCCTGGACGACGCTGGGCCAATTGTGCGCCGCCCCATGGGTCTCCCGGTCACGGCCGGCTACGACAGAGCCTGGATGTTCTTGTGTTGCAGGGCAGGGGAAGTCTTGCAGTCATGCAGCTGCAATACTATGGAAGGTATCTTTCATACTTCCCACGGGGGGCCAGTATGAAAAATGTATGCACTCACTAATTGTAAGTCGCTCTGGATAAGAGCGTCTGCTAAATGACTAAAATGTCAATTGGATCACAAAAAAAAACTCGCTGGCTTTTTGTTT
The DNA here is from genome assembly GCF_020615455.1 of Coregonus clupeaformis. Lineage (NCBI taxonomy): Eukaryota > Metazoa > Chordata > Actinopteri > Salmoniformes > Salmonidae > Coregonus > Coregonus clupeaformis. The sequence goes on from NC_059222.1 coordinate 20,989,925, forward strand.
ATCATAACTTGCCCTTTCTATGACTGACACATTTGATGATAGCTAGTTACTTAGCTAGCTAGCTAATTGTGACAATACCTTATCACTGACCAGAACTGATAAGGTTAACTATTACAAAATGCACACAAGGTTCTTGGTTTCAATGGCTCATTGCATAAGTATATCAGTCTAACCTCGAATGGCAATGAGGTAGGTACAGAATCAAGGTGAGTTTTACAATCAAATAGGAAATTACCAACAACCTAAACGTACTAGTTAAAAGGGAACTGTGTAAACTAGTCAACTGGGAACACCATGTAAACTAGTGTTCTGTACTGTAATTGACTATTTTAACAGTTTTTATTGAAGGTGCAGAATGCTGTGTATGGAGGATTGACAGGGATGTCCTGTACAGTGGAATTTAGTGCCAAAAAGGTTGAGCGAGATCTGTTTCAAACGTCACAAACCAAGTGATGAGTTCTCTGACAGCACCCCAGCCGCTTCTCCATCTCTACCTCCAACTCCTGCGTACCACTCCCACAATACACTTAAGAAGTTTGGAAGGGGCCAATGTTCCAGTGGGGAGCCTTCTGCACATGTGCATCAAAGCTAAACCAAACAGTCATCAAGTTCCAGCAGCAGCCACACAGCTCATCAACATGCAGTGTCAGAAATGCTTGTAATTTTAGGACGTTTATGTTAACCTGGAGGAGTGTAAATATGCCAGCTTGGAGGAGGTCACTAAAGCACAGAGTGCCTCCCATGCATGGTATGATGCACGTAAATTTCAGCTCACTGCTCGCTCAGTAAAGAAGGTTCCTGTGCGCACCTCAACAAATCCCGACAACTTTGTACGGGAGCATCTCTTCCCCAGGTTCCATGGCAGCTCAGCAACCACATATGGCAAGGAGAACGAGCAGGTGGCCTACACATGGATAAAGAGCTATGGGTTTAGTCTGGAGAGTAGAGGCACAGTAGTGAGTGTCAAGGAGCTGTGGCTTTCTGCAAGCCCAGATGGAGTGTTAAACTCTCAAGAACTTCTAGAAATCAAACGTCCTGTTCTGAGTAAGAAGTGTGAGTTTCTGACTGAACTGTTCTCCGGCAAACTCACAGATGTGAAGCTGGTGGATGGGGTTCCTCAGCTGCAACCCAATGGAGCCTGTGGGTATTACATGCCACCTGGGGCGGCAGGTAGCTTAGTGGTTAAGAGCGTTGTGCCAGTAACCGAAAGGTCGCTGGTTCTAATCCCGAGCCGACTAGGTGAAAAATCTGTCAATGTGCCCTTGAGCAAGGCACTTAACCCTAATTGCTCCTGTAAGTCGCTCTGGATAAGAGTGTCTGCTAAATGTGTAAAATGTAAATGTAAAGTGCAAATAGGCATGTTCTGCACAGGACTGGAGAGACGCAAACTGCTTGTCTGGGCTACATCCGAGCAGGTTGTTATTGATGTGCCTTTTGAGGTGAAGTTCTGTGCTGATGTTATCCCTAAACTGAAGGCATTCTATTTCCCACACATGCTGCCAAGGACAGTAGATGAGTTCCAGTCAGTCAGGCCTTGATCACACCGATAGCGTCATTGCGCAAAATGTTACGCAGCATCATCTGGATATGTGTGCAACAAAAGTTCAACATTCACCTTCTGCTACCATTTCTGTCAAGCTGTCTACGCATACAGTTTGACGCATACCAACGTATGCACCACACAGTACCAAAATGCAATGACCCTGTCTGCGTGATCGAGGCGTAACTCTGTGCTCCAAATATGTTCATCTATGTGGCATCTAGGCTCGGGGCCTAATACTTCTGTGTTTTTAAATAGTTCTTATATTTTGCGCCTTGTAAAGCTCTCTCTGCCAGCTCTACCTTATTATGTTTTTTTTGTCTTGCATAGTTCTCTTCATATGCACATTTACCAGGTTGTATTTGCATAATTCTTGGTGTTTTTTTTTTATGTCTTGCCTTGTACAGCTCTCTTCATACATGTTTATCTAATGCCTAAGGATAACTCCTTATGATTTGACTATTTTTATTGTACCTTATATGACTCTTTCTTTTCATATGGCACTTCATGGACTTATCTAAGCATACCGTAACTCATCTTACACTTAGCAAATTATGGTGTTAATAAAAACAATATGAAATTCCACTTTGACATTTTCTTTGATATTTAACATTTTGAAATGAAGGACGAGGAGGCATGTCTAAGCTTTTCAAAGGTGTTTTCAGTTTGATTCTGGGTTTGGTTTTCAAGGGCACAAATTAAGAAAACAGTACTTGATAAACAGTTGTCTTCCCTCTTGGTCTGTTAGACATTTTGATGTTGAAGAAAATGTATTGTAAATAGGTTTAAGAAGGCATGATAGCAGCACCTAGTTGATGCCTTTAATTATCAGGAACAGACAAAGTTACAGTACATTTCAAATGTAGGAACATTGAAAATGATTCAGATTAAACAGGAAACCATCTACAGTGGCTTGCGAAAGTATTCACCCCCCTTGGCATTTTTCCTATTTTTTCTGTATACAGTGCATTCGGAAAGTATTCAGACCCCTTGACTTTTTCCACGTTGTTACGTTACAGCCGTATTCTAAAATGGATTAAATTGTTCCCCCCCCCATCAATCTACACACAATACCCCATAATGACAAAGCAAAAACTGTTTTTTTAAATATAAATTTTAGCAACAAAAATAATACATACATTACCAGTCAAAAGCTTGGACACAGCTACTCATTCCAGGGTTTTTCTTAATTTTTTACTATTTTCTACATTGTAGAATAATAGTGAAGACATCAAAACTATGAAATAACACATATGGAATCATGTAGTAACCAAAAAAGTGTTAAACAAATCAAAATATATGATATTTGAGATTCTTCAAAGTAGCCACCCTTTGCCTTGATGACAGCTTTGCACACTTGGCATTCTCTCAAACCAGCTTCATGAGGTAGTCACCTGGAATGCATTTCAATTAACAGGTGTGACTTCTTAAAAGTTAATTTGTGAAATGCCTTTCCTTGGAATGGAAGACCCAGAGTTACCTCTGCTGCAGATGATAAGTGCATTAGAGTTACCAGCCTCAGAAATTTCACAGAGTTCAAGTAACAGACACATCAAAACATCAACTGTTCAGAGGGGAATGTGTGAATCAGGCCTTCACGGTCGAATTGCTGCAAAGAAACCACTACTAAAGGACACCAATAAGATCAAGAGACCTGCTTGGGCCAAGAAACACGAGCAATGGACATTAGACCGGTGAACATTTTCAAATTGGAGATTTTTGGTTCCAACCGCCTTGGCTTTGTGAGACGCGGTGTGGGCGAACGGATGATCTCCGCATGTGTATTTCCCACTGTAAAGCATGGAGGAGGAGGTGTTATGGTGTGGGGGTGCTTTGCTGGTGACACTGTCTGTAATTTATTTAGAATTCAAGGCACACTTAACCAGCATGGCTACCACAGCATTCTGCAGTGATACGCCATCCCATCTGGTTTGGGTTTAGTGGGACTATCATTTGTTTTTCAACAGGACATTGACCCAACACACCTCCAGGCTGTGTAAGGGCTATTTTACCAAGAAGGAGAGTGATGGAGTGCTGCATCAGATGACCTGGCCTCCACAATCCCCCGACCTCAACCCAATTGAGATGGTTTGGGATGAGTCGGACCGCAGAGTGAAGGAAAAGCAGCCAACAAGTGCTCAGCATATGTGGGAACTCCTTCAAGATTGTTGGAAAAGCTTTCCAGGTGAAGCTGGTTGAGAGAATGCCAAGAGTGTGCAAAGCTGTCATCAAGGCAAAGGGTGGCTATTTGAAGAATCTCAAATATAAAATATACACACAGCAGATCTCGGATGGTGAAGCCCCTGTCTGCCATAACTTCATCGCCAGGTTTAAGGTATTCCAGGAAACCAGAGTTTTGGGTGATGAACTTGTCACTGCATCTGCCTCCATATGCAGGAGAGATGAACATAACGTGTCCACATGGAGCAATGGCAACCAAATACTTTAGAGTATTGCTGGAATAATAGTGGCTGTATGACTCCCCTCTGGAATCAAGATTATGTGCATTCTGAAGAGTGGTTTCAGAGCAGTCGATGATGCAAGTGGTGTTGGGGAAATTCTGTTTGAAGCATCGAGGCAATGTGTTCTGGATTGTCTCCGTCGGCAGCCATGGAATGTAGATCCTCATGTGCTCCTCAATTGTGTCAATCCAGTAGGAAAGGATTCTGCTCACTACTCCCTGGGACACAGCAAAGCATTCAGCAAGGTCACCCTGGAGTAGATTCAGCTTCAGCTAGGTGATCAGTATTTCATCAGTGATATGCATTTTGAAGTTAGCTGTGTAGCATTTCTGCGGAATTTCTGCAGAAATGCTACATGGTTAGGGCTGTTGCGTTAACCGTATTACCGCCACACCGGCGGTCACGACTCATGAAGGCTGTCAAATTCCACATGACCGTTTAGTCACAGTAATTAGACTTCTCCAAGCTCTGATGCTGCTGCTGGTCATTAGTAGCCTACCAAACTTGCTAACTGCCTGGTACTCAGCACTCTATTGTTCCTCTAATCACTCTGATACCAATGCAAATGCATTCGAAAATCTAATCAAACACTTCATGAGAGCCCATGAGCTCATGTTGCGCAACATTTCTATAGGCTATGCAATTGCGGGAGAAAACAGAGTGATGGCAGCTAATAAAAAGAGGAGGATCCCATCAGCTTTCTATAGGCTAGGTCTACTATATTTATTTCTCAACATTCCTAATATTAAGCACATTGCTTATATTTACAACAGGAGTATAGCCTACCTGGCTGGCATGAAAATAAACCACGGTGAAAAGCGTCCTCCATTCGCTATTTAAGTGCATAGATGACATGTATTTTCTCCCGCTGCCCCTGTTTCGATACAGGTGCATGATAATGGTCCATTCTAAATCAAAACAAATGTCACACATATATTATTTAGTGTATGTAAAGAAAAGATTAAATCAAGAATAGTCTGATGGGTGACAATATGAGCCTATCACTTGTGAATTATATATTATCACTTGTGAATGATGCCCAGCATAAGAAACAATGCCTTTTGTGACTTTTTCCAATCATACTCGCACACCTCATGTAGCCTCGCCCATAGGCCTATATGTATTAAATAATACAGTAGATTGACATTGGCTAGTGCTTTTGCTGTTCGTTAGGCCTACTCATCTTGTTGGCTGACGAAAAGTAAATGTGTACAGTTCTTCCAATATCTTCAATATGCACCTCGGAATTGGATAAGGACGCGCGCAGTTGCGTCCCTGATGTCTCGGTCTTCACTTGTAGCCTGTGAGAAAGACCCGATCACGTGACGGAGCATGTGAGTGAGAGGCACTTCGAATTACGCAGCAATCCGGGCCGCAAAAGGCATGGATTTTTTTTAGGGTGCATTACGACCACAAAGGGGATGCCGCTGTGAAATTCGAGGCATTATCAAGTGCTTGTCAAATTGTGAATGAGAGACTATTGGAGTGTGTACAGCCTGCGCAGAAAACAAAGCAGAGCTCATGCCTTTCAAGTGACTTTTTTCAAATAATCATTAGTCTCATCATGCAGCCTTACAATGTATTAAAAATCAAAACATATAGCCCAATGTTTGTAGAACAACTAAAGTTACATTAATAACTCTAAATTAAGCATACAGGAGTACCTATTTCTTTGTTAACCGCTCAACACAGAATAGCTGCATGTGCGTACTCCCTCAAATCGTTTGGAGAAAATATTTATTTTATTCAGCTTTGTTCAATTGTATTCTTCATACTATAAAATAATGCCACGGAGTTATAAGCAAATCTTGTCTGCTAAATGAACTGGTGTAGCCCACAGCCATTTGGCATAGCTAAATCAGGACCTAACATAAGGACAACTCAGAGTATGCTATTCTTTTCTACTGAAATAGATAGCGAATTAGTTAGCTAGCTGCAAACTATTGGCCGGAAGTGATTAACTGGAAGTCCTCCGCAAAAAAAGCCTAAACAGACCCCGTCCATATTTCTGTAGAAAATTAGGTGAATAACAATGCTTTAGTCCGCAATGCTTTATGCTAGAACAAGCTTTAAAATACAGGGGAAAGACTTGCTGAGGAGTATTTCTGTCGGTAATACAGCCCTTTTGTGGGGAAAAACTCATTCTGATTGGCTGGGCCTGGCTGCCAAGTGGGTGGGCCTATGCCCTCCAAGGCCCACCCATGGCTGCACCCCTACCCAGTCATGTGAAATCCATAGATTAATGAATTTGTTTCAAAATTGACTGATTTCCTTATATGAACTGTAACTCAGTAAAATCGTTGAAATTGTTGCATGTTGCGTTTATATTTTTGTTTAGCATTTGTGACACGCTACAAGCTGGAATGGAGCACTCAGCATTTCAACAACACATCAACAACAGCACTTCAACAACATGCCTATACATTTCGCATTTAGGCTGTATAAATGAAATAAAAAAAGATAATTACATAGTATAAAATAATAACGAAATGAAAAATGCCTTATTAGGCTATACAGTCATTCTAGAGTGCCTTTTGAATTTAGTCTAGCAGACTATCTTATATTCCCATGCTCTAATCAGTCGACACACATCTATTTTGTAACAATATCATAAAATAAAATAGTATAAATTAGAAAATGATAGATTCCCAAATGAAAAAAAGTTACAAGTGAATATAGGCCTACAGTTGAAGTCAGAAGTTTACATACACCTTAGCCAAATACATTTAAACTCAGTTTTTCACAATTCCTGACATTTAATCCTAGTAAAAATTCCCTGTCTTAGGTCAGTTAGGATCACCACTTTATTTTAAGAATGTGAAATGTCAGAATAATAGTAGAGAGAATGATTTATTTCAGCTTTTATTTCTTTAATCACATTCCCAGTGGGTCAGAAAGTTTACATACACTCAATTAGTATTTGGTAGCATTGCCTTTAAATTGTTTAAATTGGGTCAAACATTTTGGGTAGCCTTCCACAAGCTTCCCACAATAAGTAGGGTGAATTTTGGCCCATTCCTCCTGACAAAGCTGGTGTAACTGAGTCAGGTTTGTAGGTCTCCTTGCTCGCACACACTTTTTCAGTTCAGCCCACAAACTTTCTATAGGATTGAGGTCAGGACTTTGTGATGGCCACTCCAATACCTTGACTTTATTGTCCTTAAGCCATTTTGCCACAACTTTGGAAGTATGCTTGGGGTCATTGTCCATTTGGAAGACCCATCTGCGAACAAGCTTTAACTTCCTGACTGATGTCTTGAGATGTTGCTTCAATATATCCACATAATCTTCCTTCCTCATGATGCCATCTATTTTGTGAAGTGCACCAGTCCCTCCTGCAGCAAAGCACCCCCACAGCATGATGCTGCCACCCCCATGCCTCACGGTTGGAATATTGTTCTTCGGCTTGCAAGTTACCCCCTTTTTCCTCCAAACATAACGATGGTCATTATGGCCAAACAGTTCTATTTTTGTTTCATCAGACCAGAGGACATTTCTCCAAAAAGTAAGATCTTTGTCCCCATGTGCAGTTGCAAACCGTTGTCTGGCTTTTTTATGGCGGTTTTGGAGCAGTGGCTTCTTCCTTGCTGAGCGGCCATTCAGGTTATGTCGATATAGGACTCGTTTTACTGTGGATATAGATACTTTTGTACCTGTTTCCTCAAGCATCTTCACAAGGTCCTTTGCTGTTGTGCTGGGATTGATTTGCACTTTTCGCACCAAAGTACGTTCATCTCTAGGAGACAGAACGCGTCTCCTTCCTGAGTGGTATGACGGCTGCGTGGTCCCATGGTGTTTATACTTGTGTACTATTGTTTGTACAGATGAACGTGGTACCTTCAGGGGGTTTGGAAATTGCTCCCAAGGATGAACCAGACTTGTGGAGGTCTACAATTTTTTTCTGAGGTCTTGGCTGATTTCTTTTGATTTTCCCATGATGTCAAGCAAAGAGGCACTGAGTTTGAAGGTAGGCCTTGAAATACATCCACAGGTACACCTCCAATTGACTCAAATTATGTCAATTAGCCTATCAGAAGCTTCTAAAGCCATGACATCATTTTTCTGGAATTTTCCAAGCTGTTTAAATTTTCCAAGCAGTCAACTTAGTGTATGTAAACTTCTGACCCACTGGAATTGTGACACAGTGAATTATAAGTGAAATAATCTGTCTGTAAACAATTGTTGAAAATTACTTGTGTCATGCACAAAGTAGATGTCCTAACCGACTTTCCAAAACTACAGTTTGTTAACAAGAAATTTGTGGAGTGGTTCAAAACGGGTTTTAAAGACTCCAATTTAAGTGTATGTAAACTTCCGACTTCAACTGTACCTGATGATATGCGGCTGCTGTGTTAAAAAACATAAGCCTTTTTCTCGAATTCATTGATGATCAGATCCTTCAGTTGTAACTGGTTCTGTTGCGATACATTTTTACAGTTGATAGACAACTTTAGCACTGTTCCAAACTTAGACTATCCTGTATAGAAATCAAAACGTCTCCGGTGCTGCAGCATGGGCTCATTCATTGTCATGATCTATTGTTGTATTAAAAAAGATCCTGCTCGTCTGGAGTCACGTAAAATAACATAGAATTGTGTTTGTAAAAGGATATTTTTTTAATCTGACAGCAAATAAGATGATAGATGCAGTGCTTTTATTATAATGGAGATCGTTTCACCCCTTCCTCTTATCCGCGGTGGTCTATGAATCCACAACCTTCTGGCTACCTTGCCATGTAATGCTTACAAAACAAAAGAACAGTTTCTAAAACTGCATATCTAAGACTCTGGTTTGTCCTAGGAGTGAGGGTAAACGGTAGGCATGTTCTCTTCTATCCACTTTATGTTTAAATTATTATTTTGGGTATAGGGGAGGGTCACTTGTTTGTTTTTTTCAAGCGTTCAAGGCAGGTGGGGTAAAAATATATATTTTACTGACATTATTTTCATTTCAGAGAGGTCAGATTTTCTACAGGTATCCCTCATATATAACATACAGTCCCTTATGGGTATGCTTGTAAACAGTAAGGACTGAGAGCTTTTCAGGATTAAAAAAGAAACGGAATGAAGCTAAGCACAGGCAAAATCCTAGAGGAAAATCTGGTTCAGTCTGCTTTCCACCAGACAATGGATGATGAATTTACCTTTCAGCAAGACAATAACCTAAAACACAAGGCCAAATCTACACTGGAGTTGCTTACCAAGAAGACAGTGAATGTTCCTGAATGGCCGAGTTACAGTTTTGACTTATATCTGCTTGAAAATCTATGGAAATGGTTGTCTAGCAATGATCAACAACCAATTTGACAGAGCTTGAAGCATTTTGAAAATAATAATGGGCAAATATTCTGCAACCCAGGTGTGCAAATCTTTTAGAAACTTACCCAGAAAGAGACACAGCTGTAATTGCTGCCAAAGGTGATTCTAACATGTATTGACTCAGGGGTGTGAATACTTATGTAAATGAGATTTCTGTATTTCATTTAATACATTTGCAAAGATTTATACATGTTTTCACTTTGTTATTATGGGGTATTGTGTGTAGATGGGTGAGAAAAAAAAAATGGATCCATTTTGAATTCTGTCTGTAACAACAAAATGTGGAATAAGTCAAGGGGTATGAATACTTTCTGAAGGCACTGTATATGAATTGATGAATGGGTGGATAGAGAGAAGGATGGATGCATGAGCGTTATTTGACTCTCACCTGGAAGCAGTTGAGTTCAGCGTCACTGAGGATGCGGTCATGGTCCTGGTCTGAGATGCTAAAGATGCGGCTGAGCGCTCGGACACACATTGGCTTTAACTGGAAGTAACATCAGAACACAGACACAGATACAGTTAACATCCAACCAAGCAATATTCCACAATAAAACCAGGTCATTCCACAGGTATAAGCTAAAGCTATCCCCAAAATATCCTCCCATCCCCAAAATGTCTGACCTGTTTGTCTTCCGGGTCGTAGAGCGGGGCGGTGGGGTGGAGCACAGCCTTTTGAGCGTAGTAGAACAGTTCAGAGATGTTCTTTAGGTTCTTGGCAGAACACTTGGGAGGGGAAAGTCAAAACATCAGGTTTGCCTAATCATAGGTGTGTTCAAATAAAAACAGTTTCACTAATTATTGCTTGTATCAGATTGGTGTGAGTAATTTTTGGTGTGAAATCAAATTAAATCAAATGTTATTTGCCACATGCGCCGAATACATTACAATGAAATGCTTACTTACAAGCCCTTAACCAACTATGCAGTTTTAAGAAAAATAAGTGTTAAGTAAAAAATAGACAAGTTACAAATAAAAACAATTAAAGAGCAGCAGTAAAATAAAATAACAGCTATATACAGGGGGTACCGGTACAGAGTCAATGTGTGGGGGCACAGGTTAGTCAAGGTAATTGAGGTAATATGGACATGTGGGTAGAGTTAAAGTGACTATGCATAGATAATAAACAGAGTAGCAGCAGCGTAAAAGAGGGGGTGGGGTGGGGTGGGGGGGGGGACAATGCAAATAGTCCGGGTAGCCATGATTAGCTGTTCAGGAGTCTCATGGCTTGGGGGTAGAAGCTGTTAAGAAGAGTGAGGCAGGCAGCTGAAGAGAGAAGAGTGTGTTTGAGAGGTGAGCCTCACCTCTACACAGGTCTCAATCTCAGAGAACTGGTTCATAATAGGTAGTATGGTCTCCATGGAGCTCCCAGAGCGCAGGTCCGATTTATTACCCACTAGGATTATGGGAACTCTGTGACATCATAAGGAATGAACGTTAACATCAAAGGTATCTAATGTTTTATGACACATAGACCTAAGATGCTAGTTAAAGAACAACACTTTTAGGCAAGGACGACTTTAAGCATGCTTATAGAGAAGGGCACTCAACATGTACTGCACTGACACAAATGACTGATGATTGGTTGAAAGAAATTGATAATAAGAAGATTGTGGGAGCAGTACTGTTAGATTTCAGTGCAGCCTTTGATATTATTGACCATAAACTGTTGTTGAGAAAAGTTTTATGGCCTTTCATCCTCTGCCATATCGTGGATTCAGAACTATCTATCTAATAGAACTCAGAGGGTTTTCTTTAAGGAAAGCTTCTCAATGTCAAACATGTAAAGTGTGGTGTACCACAGGGCAACGCTCTAGGCCCTCTACTCTTTTTTCTATTTTTTACCAATGACCTGCCGCTGGCATTAAACAAAGCACGTGTGTCCATGTATGCTGATTCAACCATATACGCATCAGCAACCACAGCTAATGAAGTCACTGAAACCCTTAACAAAGAGTAGCAGTCTGTTTTGGAATGGGTGGCCAGTAGTAAACTGGTCCTGAACATCTCTATAACTAAAAGCATTGTATTTGGTACAAATAATTCTGTAAGTTCTAGACCTCAGCTGAATCTGGTAATGAATGGTGTGGCTGTTGAACAAGTGGAGGAGACTAAATTACTTGGTTTTTACCTTAGATTGTAAACAGTCATGGTCAAAACATATAGATTCAATGGTTGTAAAGAAGAGGAGAGGTCTGTCCGTAATAAAGAGATGCTCTGCTTTTTTGACACCACACTGCAAGTCCTGCAGGCTCTAGTTTTATCTTATCTTGATTATTGTCCATTCATATGGTCAAGTGCTGCAAAGAAAGACCTAGTTAAGCTGCAGCTGGCCCAGAACAGAGCGGCACGTCTTGCTCTTCATTGAAATCAGAGGGCTACTATTAATACTATGCATGCCAGCTTCTCTTGGCTGAGATTTGAGGAAAGACTGACTGTGTCACTTCTTGTTTTTATACGAAACATTCATGTGTTGGAAATTCCAAATTGTGTGCATAGTCAATTTACACACAGCACTGACACACACACTTACCCCACCAGACATGCCACCAGGGGTCTTTTCACAGTCCCCAGGTCCAGAACAAATTCAAGGAAACGTACAGTATTATATAGAGCCATGAGTGCATGAAACTCCCTTCCATCTTATATAGCGCAACTGAACAGCAAACCTGGTTTAAAAAAACTAATAAAGCAACACCTCACAGCACAACACCTCTCCCCCCATGTGACCTACTTGTTGTGTGTATGTACTGATATGTATGTGTAACTGATAGATGCACACATACACTACACTATTTTTAAATGTATGTAAATTGTAAAGTATTTTGTCTGTAATGTATTTTTCATTATATGTCAGACCCCAGTAAAACTAGGTGTCGCCATTGGCGTCGGCTAATGGGGATCCTAATAAATCAAATCAGACACACCAACTTCTAAGCACAAGCACATGTAATTGAAACAACAGTATTTTCATACTTGTTCCCCTTCTCTGCTTCACCGTTTACCAAGGGGATCCATTTTGTTCGGATCTGGAAGGTGAGTAACATACAAAATTATAATAAAACACTAACAAAAGCTCTCATTTATCATATTGTTGGTCCCATACTGTAGGCTACATTATACAAATGCTTGTTATACCATGCCAAATGCTTCCATATGGGGTTGCTCTAAGAAGGTATTTGAAGCTCTATGGAAGACATTGGGTCAAGACAGAGAATTGACACCCACCATCTCAGATTGTGCTGAAATTGTTTCTGTAGTTAGAAACAGATAAGATTAGCATTCCTGAAACATATATCATTTTATCTCTGAGAAATTAAGCTAAATGATTGCACCCAAATTGGCCATTTAAATGTATTGGATTTATATAATTATCAATAGAAATTGTACTTAACATCGGATTTGGACCATAATTCTTCCTAACAATGAGTAAGGCATGGAGAATCCAATTAAATGATAAAAAGCCACCCACGCACCCCAACAACCTGTATACAGTATCAGTTATCTATGTCTGACCAGTAGAATGGTGCTGCGGCTTGGAATATTGCTTTTTCATCCTATGTAATGTATTCCCTGTGAATCTGGTGATGTTTTGTTTTTCTCCTGTTCATAGAAATTAGCCATTGAAGTTGCTTGCATTATTTACCATAAATTAGTGTGAAATTACCAGGTTTTGCCCACTAGATGCCGCTGTTCCTACTACTGCCAGACCCTTTTATCAATTTTGCTGATGTCCTGTGTTTATTAAATGGATCACAACTTTCTTTGCAAGCTTGGGTAGAAAACCAATAGCTTTTGCTCATGATTAAAATAAATAATGTGGTCATCCTCACAATTCAAACCAGTCCTCCATGAAAGCAATTAAAATCAAATGTTATTTGTTACTTGCTTCGTAGACAACAGGTGTAGACTAACAGTGAAATACTTACTTACGGTTCCTTTTCGAACAATGCAGAGTTAAAGAAAAATAAAATAGTGACAGTGAATAACAAATAAAAATAAAGAGTAAAAATAACATGGCTATATATAGGGAGTAGAAAATAACAAAGAAAATAAAGGGTCAACGCAGGTAGTCCAGGTAGCCATTTGATTAGCTTGTTTAGAAGTCTTATTGCTTGGGGGTAGAAGCTGTTCAGGGTCCTGTTGGTTCCAGACTTGGTGCATTGGTACCGCTTGCCGTGCGGTAGCAGGGAGAACAGTCTGTGGCTTGGGTGGCTGGAGTCTTTGACAATGTTATGGGCCTTCCTCTGACACCGTCTGGTATAGAGGTCCTGGATGGTGGGGAGCTCGACCCCAGTGATGTACTGGGCCGTACACATTACCCTCTGTAGCGCCTTGCGGTCGGATGCCAAGCAGTTGCCATACCAAGCGGTGATGCAGCCAGTCAAGATGCTCTCGATGGTGCAGCTGTAGAACGTTTTGAGGATCTGAGGGCCCATGTCAAATCTTTTTGTCCTTCTCTTAGGCTTAATCTGTGTCCAGGAAACGGTCCCTCTGTGTGTGGTTTATTCCCTTCAAAAAAGGTCTGGATTAGTTAGACCATTACTGGTGAACAAGCAAACTATTAGGCTACAGCAGTTCTAATGGCTTCAATGGTATGGTCTCTAATGGTCTTCAATGGTAAAAGTCCCAAACACACACTGTATAGTGTTTTGCAAAGATAATAGTGTTGGGTTTAATGGTAAATGTCACTAATCACACTACATAGAGATGTTTTCGTATATCATTTTATTGAAAAACATACGACTGCCATGCAATGGTTTATTATTTTATTAGGGTTGTTGCAACATTTTGATCACTAGCCCATTTCTCCATCAAAGTTTGGGGCTTGTAGGAAGATTCTTCATATGAGAATTGCACCATAGGGATAGCCCTCTCAGAAAGCAGCCATTTGTTGGACAATTCAAGGAGAGTTTAAGACTTAGGTTGCTAAGAGAAGGACAAACTGAACTGCTTTCATGGAGGACTGGCTTGACTTGTGAGGATGAGCACATAATTGATTTTCATCATGAGTAAAAGCTATTGGTTTTCTATTCAAAGTTGCAAAGAAAATGTGGCTTGAGGAAAACTTTTCCTGAAAAAAATGTTTTACACATATAAAAGTACAGGTGGAATAAATGTGGGATTTTAACTTGGGAGCACCAGTGCCGCTAGAAAGAAAATCTATCAGATAATACATTTAATGGCACACATGGTTACATCTGTATAGTTGTTTCAACTTCGGTGCACTGGGGCGGTTGTTACATTTGTATCATTTGAGGGGCGCGCATCCCGAGCAAAGTACTTTGTATAGTTTTACTTTGTCTGTGAGAACTATTAGCACAGGTGAGTTTACTGAAGAGTATTAGGGCCAAGTGCAACAAAAAAGAAGTGACGGGTGGTGGCACTTCAATTATTTATTTGCACAATGGTACTTTAAAGTGGCAATATTTTGAGAATAAAGTGGCAATATTTTGAGAATAAAGTGGCAATATTTCAGGAATGAAGTGGCAGCATTGAGAATAAAGTTGACATTTTGAGACTAAAGTCACAGTTCTATTTCAAGATGAAATAATGGGATTTGGTTAATTGCATGTCTCCCTGGCGGCCTGTTGCTGTGCACGCCACCTTTGAAATGCCCGAGTTAGACGACCGGTGAAACTATACTTTAGAATGGCTTTAGTAACAAGGAAATCCTTGCTATTTTAGCACATAATAACCATATTAAACTCAGGCATTTCAATGGTGGCGCGCCCACACAGCAACAGGGAGCCAGGGAGACATGCAATTAATAACCAATTCACATACTTTCATCTTGAAACATAACTGACTTTGTTCTAAAAATGTCGACATTATTCCCAAAAAATTGACTTTAATTTATTATTATTGTTTGTCTGTAAATATTGCCACTTTATTCTCTAAATATTGGCACTTTTTAAAAGTACTATCCATGCAAAGAAAAATTATCCAAGTACCACCACCCATCGCTGTATATTTCTTTTTTCTCTTCACTTGGCTAATACTCTTCGGTACAAGTTTGATTAAATTTAGCAGTAAGGAACTATGAAAATAGTTTAAATAAACCCTATTTAAATCTATGAAAATGTTTTGTCACAGAAAATCGATGATGTGCAGTATGCAGATGAGATGGAGGTCATTACCACTAAATAAATTATTAGGAAAAGTTTTGCCATAAATTTTTTATCCCATCAAGGTGTGCCACGGTTCAAAAAAGGTTGAGAACCACTGATCTAGTAAGCAAAACCTGGTACTTTCACACTAATTTGTTAAATAATGTAAGAGACTTCAAATGGCAAATTTCTCTGAACAGGGGGGAAAAAAACATCACCAGATTCACAGGGAATACATTACAAAGGATGAATAAGCAATACTCCAAGCCGCAGCTCCATACTACTTGTCAGAGAGAAATTATACTGTACACTAGTGGTCAAAAGTTTTAGAACACCTACTCATTCAAGGGTTTTTCTTTATTTTCACTATTTTCTACATTGAGTAATAATAGTGAAGACATCAAAACTATGAATTAACACATATGGAATCATGTAGTAACGAAAAAAGTGTTAAACAAATCAAAACATATTTTATATTTGAGATTCTTCAAATAGCCATCCTTTGCCTTGATGACAGCTTTGCACACTCTTGGCATTCTCTCAACCAGCCTCACCTGGAATGCTTTTCCAACAGTCTTGAAGGAGTTCCAACATATGCTGAGCACTATGTTGGCTGCTTTTCCTTCATTCTGCGGTCCGAATCATCCCAAACCATCTCAATTTGGATAAGGTCGGGGGATTGTGGAGGCCAGGTCATCTGATGCAGCACTCCATCACTCTCCTTCTTGGTAAAATAGCCCTTACACAGCCTGGAGGTATGTTGGGTCATTGTCCTGTTGAAAAACAAATGATAGTCCCACTAAGCCCAAACCAGATGGGATGGCGTATCGCTGCAGAATGCTGTGGTAGCCATGCTGGTTAAGTGTGCCTTGAATTCTAAATAAATCACAGACAGTGTCACCAGCAAAGCACCCCCACACCATAACACCTCCTCCTCCATGCTTTACGGTGGGAAATACACATGCGGAGATCATCCGTTCACCTACACCACGTCTCACAAAGACACGGCAGTTGGAACCAAAAATCTCAAATTTGGACTCCAGACCAAAGGACACATTTCCACCGGTCTAATGTCCATTGCTTGTGTTTCTTGGCCCAAGCAAGTGTCTTCTTATTATTGGTGTCCTTTAGTGAAAAAGGCTGATTACACAGTCTCCTCTGAACAGGAGATATGTTACTTGAACTCTGTGAAGCATTTATTTGGCCTGCAATTTCTGGTATCTCTAATGAACTTATCCTCTGCAGCGGAGGTAACTCTGGGTCTTCCATTCCTGTGGCGGTCCTCATGAGAGCCAGTTTCATCATAGCACTTGATGGTTTTTGCGACTGCACTTGAAGAAACTTTCAAAGTTCTTGACATTTTCCGTATTGACTGACCTTCATGTCTTAAAGTAATGATGGTCTGAGCTGTTCTTGCCATAATATGGACTTGGTCTTTTACCAAATAGGGCTATCTTCTGTATACCCCCCCTACCTTGTCACAACACAACTGATTGGCTCAAACGCATTAAGAAGGAAATAAATTCCACAAATTAACTTTTAAGAAGGCACACCTGTTAATTGAAATGCATTCCAGGTGACTACCTCATGAAGCTGGTTGAGAGAATACCAAGAGTGTGCAAAGCTGTCATCAAGGCAAAGGGTGGCTATTTGAAGAATCTCAAATCTCAAATATATTTATATTTGTTTAACACTTTTTTGGTTACTACTTGATTCCATATGTGTTATTTCATAGTTTTGATATCTTCACTATTATTCTACAATGTAGAAAATAGTAAAAATAAAGACAAACCCATGAATGAGTAGGTGTTCTAAAACTTTTGACCGGTAGTGTATACTGGTTGTTTGGGTGGGATTGGAATGTGGGGGGTCCGTGGGTGGCTTTTATTTTATTGGATTCCTCATGTCTTACTCAATGGTAGGAAGACGTTTGGTTCAAATCGGATACTGGGTACTATATTTATTGAATATTATGTGAATCCTAAAAATCAAAAAGGACAATTTGGGTGCAATCAATTAGCTTAATTTCAAACAAAATTTCAAACAAAATTATGTTTCAAGAATGATAATCTTATCTGTTTCTAACTGACAGAAACGATTTCAGAACAATCTGAGATGGTGGGTGTCATGGCTTGCTGAAATGACTGAAATGACTCCAATGTACATGTGTGAGAGAGGGTACCTTTTCTATCGTTTCATCCTGGGTGACGTCATACACCACACACACCACATTGGCCTGCATGAGGTTTTAAGAAATCATGGTTGGAATGCAAGTACTTTGTCATCAAATAAAGCACACAATCACACACTCTCCAAATCAAGTCAACCGATTATGAATTTGTAAGGTACAGCTGTGCAAGGCTCACTACAACACATTAAGTAATGAGGCAAGATCAACTGGTGGTCATCCACAGATGGTTCTCTTGTTCAGCTAGGTGTAGGGTGAAGTTGCTGATCTGGGGTCAGTTGCTGATCTAGGATCAGTTTAGCATTTCCCCCACTAATGGTTAAGGTTGGGGGAGGGGAAGCTGATCCTAGATCTGTAACTAGGGGAAACTTCACCCCTGAGCGTTCAGCTAAGGAAGAGGTGGGACAACACCGAGAACTAGCTTTACCTTGATAATCTCTTCTCTGAGGACCTCATCAGTCTGTTCCATTTCTGTAGGGCCAGAACAATGCACTCAATTTAATCAACTGATGAGGCAAAGGAATTAGCAAATAAGTCTGACAACACAGCAGACTGGCAAACATACAGTAAATTGAGAAATCACGTAACTAAACAAAAAGAAGAAGAAACTATACTATGGAACAAAGATACATTATATAAAGAATGATAGTAAAAAGCTCTAGAGTACTTTAAAATGAAATTCTAGGTAAAAAAGCAAACTCGGCTCCATCCTTCATTGAGGCAGATGGCTTGTTCAAAACAAAACCCTTTGATATTGCCAACCACTTTAATAACTTTTTTGTTGATAAGATTAGCAAATTTAAGCATGACATGCAAACAACAAATGCTGAGCCTTCATATTCATGCATAATGGACCAAAAAATGAAAGACCAGCACTGTAGTTTTGAGTTCCACAAAGTGGGTGTGGAAGAGGTGATCAAACGACCCGGTACTGACAACCTGGATGGTGAATTGCTGAGGTTTGTAGTGGAATACATTGTGACTCCTGTTTTCCACATCTTAAATTTAAGCCAAGAAGACAGTGTGTGCCTTCAGACATGGAGGGAGGCAAAGATCATTCCGCTACCCAAGAATAGCAGAGCACCTTTTAATGGTTCAAACAGCCAACCAATCAGCCTGTTACAAGTGCTCAGCAAACGTTTAAAAAAAAAAAAGTTTGATCAAATAAAGTTATTTTACAGAAAACAAATTAGTAACAGACTTTCAGCATGCTTATAGGGAAGGGCACTCAACATGCTCGGCACTGACACAAATAACAGATGATTGGCTGAAAGAAATTGATAGTGAGAAGATTGTGGGAGCTGTTTTGTTAGACTTCAGTGTCGCTTTTGATGGCATTGATCATAACCTATTGCTGAAAAAAATAGGTGTTATGGATTTGCATCCTCTGCCTTATTATGGATTGAGAGTTACCTATCTAATAGAACACAGAGGGTTTTCGTTAATGGAAGCCGCTCTCATGCAAATTCAGTTGAGTGTGGTGTACCGCAGGGCAGCCGGCTAGGGACATTATTGTTTTTTTTTGTTTTTACAAATGACCTTCCACTGACCTTGAATAAAGCCTGTGTGGCTGTGTACGCTGACGACTCAACAGTATACACGTTGGCTGCAACAGTAAAATAAATAACTGACACCCTTAACATAGAGCTCCAGTTAGTTTTAGAATGGGTAATTAAAAGTTTTGAGATTATGCCGCGGGATTTAGAGGTAATTTGTGGTTTAGTACGTTACCCTGCGTCACTGCTTCAGACCACCGCAAGGGGGAGTTAGAGCGCTGATTATGCTTTTGGGTCCCAATGCGCTAATGTGTCTCTACTTTAATGAATGCTGCCAATGAATGGGTGATATAAACCAAATAGAAACTGATAATTGTGCACGACTTCAAAATTGAATTTTAATTAACTGAATGATGAGGATGAAGAACAAGAGGGTGATTGAATTTAGAACAATAGTGTAAGAATTGGCCATTGTATTTACCCAAGTTCTCCCTCATCTCCGGGACCACCCGCCAGCTGATTTTTTTGTTGTTTGCCTGATGCAGGACTCTAGTGCGAGACTGACTGAAACATTCACACCTCCATTCATTTACAAAATGTTAGTCTAATAGTTTGGCTAGGTGTGAAAAATCCCCCAATTTGTGCCACAGCTTTAGACTACCGATAGATGCTGCGGTCAGTCAGAGTTGAGTCCTATTGAAGTGTAGCCTAATGGCCAAAAAAGGGCAAACTTGCAATGTATTCAAGGCTTAAGTACTCTAAAGTTGTACATTTCTAACTCAATATCACAGACCAGATTTGCCCAAACAAAAAATGCATCAACCCCTACAAATATATTCATTTATTATAATCCACATTATCATTCAAACAAAATTAGCTGTAGCGAGAGGAGAGAGACTGCATTATAATATAATTTATTTTGAACAAAAGCCAGGAATGAGTAAGTCACTCAGCCCTATACTTCTGTTCCTGCTTCTGTTTCCTATTGAGTGTTTGTTTAATATCCTACTGATTCTGTGATCACCAAGCTTCATGCAACCGCAAAATGTCGGATAAAGCAATTTCACAAATCCGTCTGTTTTTAAACTTTGCTATGCTGTATTAGAGGCTTTTAAAAAAAAGTCATTAGAACAGACTTTCTGATATTACTTAGAATTTATTTAATATTGTTTACACTGTTCCAAACTGGCACATAAATTATATTGTAATCTAACAGCACCTGTTTGTCATGCAGCAGTATCTCTTGCGCTTTTGACAATTATTTTACATGAGGCCTAATTCAAATGATATGCCTAAAATACATACAGTACCAGTCAAAAGTTTGGACACACCTACTCATTCCAGGGTTTTTCTTTATTTGTTCTATTTTCTACATTGTAGAATAATAGTGAAGCCATCAAAACTATGAAATAATACATATTGTAGTAACCAAAATAATAAATCAAAATATATTTTTTATTTTAGATTCTTCAAATAGCCACCCTTTGCCTTGACAGCTTTGCACACTCTTGGCATTCTCTCAACCAGCTTCATTAAGGTAGTAACCTGGAATGCATTTCAATTGTGGTAGAGTGGCTTCCGTCTGGCCACTCTACCATAAAGGCCTGATTGGTGGAGTGCTGCAGAGATGGGAGAACCTACCAGAAGAACAACCATCTCCACAGACGAACTCTGGAGCTCTGTCAGAGTGTCCATCGGGTTCTTGGTCACCTCTCTGACCAAGGCCCTTCTCCCCCGATTTAAGAAAGATGGAGGCCACTGTGTTCTTGGGGACCTTCAATGCTGCAGAAATGTTTTGGTACCCTTCCCCAGATCTGTGCCTTGACACAATCCTGTCTCGGAGCTCTACGGACAATTCCTTCAACCTCATGGCTTGGTTTTTGTTCTGACATGCACTGTCAACTGTGGGACATTATATAGATGGGTGTGTGCCTTTCCAAATCATGTCCAATCAATTCAATTTACCACAGGTGGACTCCAATCAAGTTGTAGAAACATCTCAAGGATGATCAATGGAAACAGGATGCACCTGAGCTCAATTTCGAGACTCATAGCAATGAAATAAGGTATTTCAGTTTTTTCAAAAAAATGGTTTTCGCTTTGTCATTATGGGGTATTGTGTGTAGATTGATGAAGACATGTTTTTATTTATTCAATTTTAGAATAAGACTTTAACGTAACAAAATGTGGAAAAAGTCAAGGGGTCTGAATACTTTCCGAATGCACTGTAAGTACGCAACAACGCTGTTGGCCAGGTATAAATGGTTAGGCAGTAGGGCTGAGCGATTAATTGCATTAGCGATAATATCGCGATTTGACTGAAGCGCGATTTTCTAATCGTCATAGCGTGCGCGATTGAGGTGGTCACGTGACGCGACTTTTCGTGCTGTCCAGCGCAATGGCCTCTTGCTCGGCGGAACAGTCAGAAACTGACACAGCTGATACTTTAATATCGAAGAGGAACAGCACGTCGGTGGTGTGGAACTATTTTGGTTTTAAAAAAGAAGATGCTGAGCAGCATCAGGTGTTGTGCAGAGCATGCCGTGCTCCGATTGCTACTTCACGGGGTAACACTACAAACCTGTTTCAGCACTTAAAAAAATACCACAAATCAATGCATGACAGTTGTATGACCAAAATGCCGAGCATCAGTGCGCGAGACAAGCCAAATACCTCAAGACAGGGATCACTGACAGAAATGTTCGAAGTGTCACTCCGTATGAACGTAATTCAAAACGGCATGGAGAAATCACTCGGACAATAACCGAGTTCATAGCCAAAGATATGATGCCTCTCAGCACGGTGACCAAGCCTGGGTTCATGGCATTAATACATACGCTTGATAAACGTTACAGTATACCCTCCCGCACATACTTCAGTCAGACTGCCATACCGGAGCTGTACAAAAAGTGCAAAGAGAAAGTCGCCGCGGAACTTAAAACGGTGGAGTTTTTTTGCTAGCACTACTGATATGTGGTCAAGCCGCACAGCTGAAAAGTACCAGAGTCTTAAAGTCCATTTTATTGATGAAGATTTCAACCTCCGAGCTCGCTGCCTACAAACTACCTACTTCCCAGACGATCACACAGGGGAAAATATTGCAGCCGGCCTGAGAGAAGGGCTTGTCAGCTGGGATCTCCACGAGGAGAATCACGTCTGCATCACGACGGACAACGCGTCGAATATGGTGCTTGCTGCGCGGCTTAATGAATGGACGAGGCTCCAATGTTTTGGCCACAGATTACATCTTGCCATTGGTGGTTATCGTGTGTGTGTGTGTGTGTGTGTGTGTGTGTGTGTGTGTGTGTGTGTGTGTGTGTGTTTGTGTGTGTGTGTGTGTGTGTGTGTGTGCGCGAGTGCGAGAGAGAGAGATGCGTCGATTAGTAAAGCTGAATATACAAATATATATAAATGATATTATATAAATCGGATGGGATTAAATAAATTCATACTTCCACTCCTTTTCTAATATGTAAATTCATTTTACTTGCTTATATCATATGTCTGTCTGTGGTGGAATGCCCACCTGCATTTTTTCTTTTCTTGTTTTTGTTTTTTACATGTTTTTTAGTGTTTATGAGAGAGAGAGAGAGAAAGAGAGAGAGAATTGACATGCAAATAAAGACCCTTTGAATTGAGAGAGAGAGAGAGGATGTGTTGTGGATGTGTGTATTTCAGAATTACAGCTAATTTGAGTGTGTAATAGTGAGAGCCTTGTATCAAAACTCAAATTGTGTGTAATACACTACTTTTTATTTCTTTTAGAAAATGCACTCAAAGATGACAGAGTGTCAAGGGCAACAGCACTGTGCAGGAAGCTGGTGGGGCACTTTTCCACAGTTGGAAGAAGAAAGCAGCCCTGACGGAGGCACAGAGAGAGCTCAAACTCCCTGAGCACAACCTCATAACGGAGTGCCCAACAAGATGGGGTTCTAAAGAAATGATGATTGCCAGAGTGCTTGAACAGGCCAAAGCCATTTCTCAGGTATTGTCTGGAGATCGATATGCACGCTCCCTTATCCCAACCTGGCAGGATATTGACGTGTTGGAGTCGATTCACAAGGCACTGCATCCTCTACTGGAGTTTACTGATGCTCTTTCTGGAGAGGAGTATGTAAGCATCTCCTACCTCAAGCCAGTTCTCCACCTTTTTGCCACATCAGTCCTGGCTGAAGATGCTGAGGACACTGACCTGACTAAATCAATAAAAACCAAAGTCCTAGCATACCTCAATAACAAATATGGAGACCCAAACATCCAGGAGCTTTTGGATGTTGCCTGTTTCCCTGGACCCTAGGTTCAAAATACAGTACATCAGTACAGACAACATCCCCTGCTATCAAGACTCGTCTGAAGACAGAGATAGTAGACTTGGCACAACGTACATATCATTGGGTAAATAATTATGTATTTCACAAAAACAAAAATTTTCTGTAAAATCTAACTGGAAAACTAATGGCTGTTGTTTTCATCTAATAGGAGAAGAGGTCTCGTACTGAAACTGTTCAGATGCCTCAAAGTGCACAGTCCTTGGGGGAAAAGACGAAGAGGTCTCTTGGCAGTTTTTCAAGACCAGTTCAGCCTCTCCTTCTTTGCCTGTAAATCTTGAAGATGTCGCAGAGGCAGAGATAAACAATTACCTGATGACTCCTACCATTGATGGAGAAGATGATCCATTGGCTTGGTGGAGGGTGCACAAGATCAGCTACCCACAGTTGTGCACCATGGCACGCAAGTATCTTTGTGTACCTGCTACAAAGCGCTCCCTCAGAGCGTCTTTTTAGCACAGGAGGGAATATTGTGACTTGCACTCGCTCATCCTTGAAGCCAGAAAAAGTCAATATTCTGGTTTTCTTAGCAAAAAACCTGTGAGCCACTGAGAACAGAACTGTTGGATAAGTATGGCTGGCAGTGCCATACTCGTAGTGAACTTTAGTCTGTGTGGTGTGTTATTGTTGTGTACTTGAGATAAGTGAGGCTCATCTATTTTATATTATAATATTCAAAATAAAAAAATAGTTTGTCTAAATTAAAAGTGCATTTCTCATTTTTTATTTATAACTTTATTTACTTTGATTTTACAAAATATTTTCAAAGCAAATTCCTTGTTTCAGTTGTGTGAAATGTTACTGACTTGGGAGCAGTAAGATACATACAATTTAAAATTATTTTTTCTTAAGACTGTACCTTTTGCACACAGTGTTTACAAAGTTCATGCCTTTGTTTAAATTATTTAAATGCACAGTGGCAAAGCCACAGATGTTTCTGTAATGAGCAGTTCAATAAAAATGTCATTTATTTCCAAGTCATACATGTTTGAATTTAATTCTAACAAATAGACCCAGCCTATGGGAAAGAACATTTCACACTAAATGTATATACTATTGTGTTGGTCATATTTAAATCATTCATTATGTTTTGTAGGGGAAAAAGGATAAATAAATTAAATCGCATATTAAATCGCAATCGCAATATTGGGGGCAAAAAATCGCAATTAGATTATTTTCCAAAATCGTTCAGCCTTATTAGGCAGCCTTTCCAAGAAATTGGAATACAAAAGAAGCCATCCACCCTTGATGGGCTATCAGCAGGACAATATACTTTTGCAGAGTTTAGGGACTTTAAATGTATTAACGGATGTTTGCGAGGCATGTCACTTTACCCATCTCTTTGCATAGCCCACCTGGATGGATCCATAACGAATTACTATGGGAATATATACCACTAAATGACAGAAATATAGGAATAAAGTAGACTAATGTAATTGAAGGTAACAAATAGTTGCTTACTGAAACACCCAAAGTCATCCAATTGTTATAATAGGATTTGAAGCAATAGCCTACCCGCGTGTGGTCAACTATTTCAGCACCGTTTTGCGCTGCTTTGAGTCAAGCATGGGGACTGGTCTTGATAAATTAATCAGATTTTTCTTTTCACTGAATCTCCGTTTGGATATTGGTTAGCCTACAATTAGGCTGTGGAAATGTTAGGATTATTTTGCTCTTCACTCGCAGTCGCTTAGTAGCCTAGGCCTGCTCCCGACCGGTCACATTGTACAGCGCCATATTTTCCTAGCGGAATTCCTGAGGCCTACATAGGCTACTGTAAAATGCATTTGAGTTTTTCTTGGAATTAAGCTACATTTCTAAGAGTATAAACAGCACAACAAATACAAGAATAATTTACAAACAAATTATAATCAATCCTATATAGTCTGTTCTAACAAAAAAAGGTTTTAAAGTCTAGTACAGAAAATATTAAAAAAAAAGTCAAATACATTTGTGAATTTAATTGCTTTAGCCGACATATTGCGGTTTATTCATTGTTTAATTATTCAAGGCTCCCTTTGTTATTTTGTTTTATAACTAAAATTGACCGTATTTAAAGAAATAGATGACTTGTATGCTGTGTGATGACATGCACGAATGAATGATTGATTTACTGTATATTGAAGTAGGCCTTTATGCCAATAAGTAAGTTACACTAAAACAGCTACAGTAAACAGGACTCTTAAGCCTACAGCTCCATGTTATTTCAATAACTTAATTTCAATAAAAACCTTGAACCCACCTGTCCTGAATGTACCGAAATATGTGTATTTTACACTCTAGCAGTAGGCCTACATTAAGATAAATATCATAAAAGGCAAAAACTTACTGAGCATTTCATCCTCAAAGCGCCATGAAGGTCTGCTGCGCGGCATGCATTTAACAGCCTACCAATAGCTGTCAGTCTAATAAATCAATTTAATATACACAATCACAAAGAAATCAATTCATATTTTGTTTAGGAAGGTCATAAAAAAAACATGATACTAACACAATTTATTTCAAAAGAATAGAATAGCATATTTTAAGACATTTCTCTGTGCTATAGTAGCTGAGGCTATGGTTGCTTCATGTCAACAAATGTATTAACTTGTTATGCTCTTTCAGATAGGGTATAGCAATCAGAACGTCTGGCCTGCATGGACCTCTGTAGGATTATTTGGGAAAGTCAGCAAGTGCCAACAAGATTCATAGTCTCCCGAGTGGCGCAGTGGTCTGGTGCCACTAGAGATCCTGGTTCGAATCCAGGCTCTGTCGTAGCCGGCCGCGACCGGGAGACCCATGGGGCAGCGCATAATTGGCCCAGCGTCGTCCAGGGTAGGGGAGGGAATGGCAGGGATGTAGCTCAGTTGGTAGCAACGCCAGGGTTGTGGGTTCATTTCCCACGGGGGGCCAGTATGAAAAATAAAAATAATGTATGCACTCACTAACTGTAAGTCGCTCTGGATAAGCGCATCTGCTAAATGACTAAAAATGTAATAAAAAAAATGTAAAAATAAAGACGCCCTCAAAGATGCCCTCTGGTGGTTTCAACAAGCATTAACAGCAACAATGGCTGACAGTAAAATACTATGACGTCATGCACTGTAACATGCTGTACCATACTGCTGCAGTATGATGCAACTTTTAAATGAGGAACCACTGTAGCAATAGGCTGGTGCTAAATACAGTATCTCAAAAACAAAAAGCATCACTCAATGCTAACCCTCGTTTAGATCTATTATTGAATAATGTGGCTATTGAGCAAGTTGAGAAGACTAAACTGCTGGGTGTAACCCTAGATAGCAAGCTGTCTTGGTCAAAACATATCGACTCAATGGTTGCTCAAATGGGAAGAGGTCTGTCTATGATAGGGTGTTGCTCTACCTTCTTGACATCTCAGTCGACCAGACAGGTCCTACAGGCCCTAGTTTTGTCGTACCTGGACTACTGCCTAGCTGTGTGGTCAGGTAAATTGCAGTTGGTCCAGAACAAAGCAGCACGTACCGCACTTAGATGTACACAGAGGGAAAATATCAGTCTCTTCTGGCTCAAAGTTGAGGAGAGATTTACTGCATCACGATTGGTCTTTGTTCGAGGTATTGAGTGTTGAAGGTACCGAACTGTCTGTTCAAGCAGTTGGCACACAGTTTGGACACTCATCGGTACAACACAACACATGCCACCAGAGGGCTCTTCACAGTCCCCAGGTCCAGAACAGAGGCTGGGAAATGCACAGTACTACATGGAACTCTCTGCCACCCCAGGTAACTCAAGCTAGCAATAAAACCAGTTTAAAAAACGTATAAAAATAACACCTTACTGCACAAAGGGGACTGTGACGAGACAGCCATTTTATATATATTGTATTGTAATTTGCACTGTTTTATGTATTAGACCTAGATAGTGTGTATGTACTGATATGTAGGCTATGTGTGGCGTTTTAAATGTATGTATTTCAGTCCTTGACCAATAATGTTCTGTACTATGTAATGTTTCATGTGGACCCCAGGAAGAGTGGCTGACACCAAATAACCAGGTGATAACAGTTACAGCACCACATCAGCAGCAGCACTGAATTGGACTGATAAGCAAGCAATTACACTTCATCATCCATTATGTTAGCCTGCAGACAAAGACAGCTAGGGAGCTTATTTTGGGTTTTATTTGGTCTTTATAAAGAGAGTTAGATGCACAGGCACATACAGACAGACTACAGCAAGAGAGTGAGTGGTGGGTTCATTGTATTAGGCCACTGAGTGAGCAGTGCCTCACCTGAGTAGTCCACTATGTGCGTGGGCACCTTCTCTGGGGTGACATCGGCAGGGATGGTGATCTCCTCTGCTCGGAGGGGCACCTGAAGGGGACGACACAGATTCAACGGTCTGACAGAGGGATTCCATTAACATTTAATTAGCCTGGAACTGACAGGCTTAAATTAGCTTCATAGTCAGAGTATGAAGACACTGCACCATCTGAGACTGACTAGGAAATGTCCTCCATTTTTGGGGGGATGAGGTAAGGGACGTGACATATTATGAGTACAATATGACAAGAGTGCTTATAAATGCAAAGTAAGCAGGATGGGAATATTGTACCAGTGGAGGTTTATTTTCATAAACAATCCCACTTTCAGTTTATGAGCCACCCTCTGTGTGTGCTGTGGTTTGGAGAGCAGACAAAGTGTGTGTAAACACTGAATGTACCAAGTCAATGAGAATACTGCTTTTGTACGATGTAGTAGTAGCCAGTGGATACATATGATTTATAAATAAGCTGACTGTTTAATCATCAATGTAGTGTTTGCAGTCAGTGGGTATAATTTGATAGACTTGTCAGCACTGTAGACAACCTGAGAAATAAACCAGTGGGATTGTCATAGCTACACTTACGTGCTCAGGAAACTCCTCCCCAACCAATGACATGATGAGTGATGTTTTCCCCACCTTGGCTGTTGACAGCGGGGTGAAAAGAGGGAAGAGAAATTATTGAAAATGGAGTCTAAAAGAATAGTATTTCTGGACTGCAAAAACACACTACACCTTGAGTTTGAGGTCATACCCTCAGGTAAACAGATCACTTTCTCCATCTTATAAGTAAACAGAGCTGGATTACATGGGGGGCTAATACTGTATCTAAACTATAACTAGTCCCGTGTAGCTCAGTTGGTAGAGCATGGCGCTTGCAACGCCAGGGTTGTGGGTTCGTTTCCCACGGGGGGCCAGTATAAAAAATTATAATTATGCACTCACTAAACTGTAAGTCGCTCTGGATAAGAGCGTCTGCTAAAATGTAAGGCCCAAGTCTAAATTTGTCTAGGTTTAATGAAGAAGTGTGACTTGAGGTTTATCTTCAATGCAAATTAGCTTATTATAATTTTATATATTTGATTAACCACAGAGTACAGCCTGATAAGGGTTCTCTCTGACATTATTATGTTGAGCTTCCACATCCTGGACACAATACAATAGGATCAGTGTTCACAGTGGTGTAAAGTACTTAAGTAAAAATACTTTAAAGTACTACTTAAGTCGTTTTGGGGGTATCTGTACTTTACTATTTCTATTTTTGACAACTTTTACTTTTACTCCACTACATTCCTAAAGAATTTATGTACTTTTTACTCCCATACATTTTCCCCTGACACCAAAAAGTACTTGGTACATTTCAGACAAAATTATGGACAAAATTATGGTCCAATTCATGCACCTATCAATAATAACGCATTGTCATCCCTACTGCCTCTGATCTGGCGGACTCACTAAACTGCGCGTGTAAGCAAGCAAACTGCGCTTGTAAATTATGTCTGAGGGTTGGAGTGTGCCAGTCAGTCAGAAAAAGAAAATAAAAAAAACATTTTGCACTCTGGTTTGCTTAATATAAGGAATTTGAATGTATAGCATTTACTTGTACTTTTTTACTTTTACTCAAGTATGACAACCGAGTTCCTTTTTGCACCACTGTACTTAAGTACATTTAAAACAAGATACTTTTAGACGTTTACTCAAGTAGTATTTTACTGGGTGACTTTTACACGAGTCATTTTCTGTTAAGGTATCTTTACTTTTATTCAAGTATGACAATTGAGTAATTCTTCAACCACTGAGTTCATGAATAGGTCTGTGGGAATACCTTAGGCCTATTCAAAGAGAGGGGCAAGCAAAGTAGCTACAATTAGCTACAAAGTTACAATACAACTGGGTGATTCTCATGAAACCAGTTTTAACCATGGCAGTAACTAAATGATTTAGAAAACCATGATGCATCTGAAAAAAATCAACGACTATTCTGAAGACTAAGATGCACAGTTTCTTATTTTTAAATACATTTGATAATTTCGCCTGAATGGTTTTACATTTTCACCCCAAATTATGATTGCCAAAATGTGTCCGGATAAAATTCTCGGGTCATTTTATACTCTTTTACTTTAGAAAAACGTAACTTATTAGAATTAAACAAAATATGTGTGTGTAGTTTGTCAATAAATCATAAAATAATATAATATAATAATAATATGCCATTTAGCAGACGCTTTTATCCAAAGCGACTTACAGTCATGCGTGCATACATTTTTGTGTATTGGTGGTCCCGGGGATCGAACCCACTACCTTGGCGTTACAAGCGCCGTGCTCTACCAGCTGAGCTACAGAGGACCACAATTGTATACTAGTTGAAGTTTACATTAAATTATATACATACACTACATTACCAAAAGTATGTGGTCACCTGCTCGTCAAACATCTAATTCCAAAATCATGGGCATTAATATTGAGTTGGTCCCCCCTTTGCTGCTATAACAGCCTCCACTCTTCTGGGAAGACTTTCCACTAAATGTTGGTACATTGCTGTTGGGATTTGCTTCCATTCAGCCACAAGAGCATTAGTGAGGTCGGGCACTGATGTTGGGCGATTAGGTATGGCTCGCGGTCGGCGTTCCAATTAATCCCAAAGGTGTTCGATGGGGTTGAGGTCAGGGCTCTGTGCAGGCCAGTCAAGTTCTTCCACACCGATCTCGACAAACCATTTCTGTATGGACCTCGCTTTGTGCACGGGGGCATTGTCATGCTGAAACAGGAAAGGGCCTTCCCCAAACTGTTGCCACAAAGTTGGAAGCACAGAATCGTCTAGAATGTCATTGTATGTTGTAATGTTAAGATTTCCCTTCATTGGAACTAAGGGGCCCAGAACGAACCATGAAAAACAGCCCCCAGACCATTATTCCTCCTCCACTAAACTTTACAGTTGGCACTATGCATTCGGGCAGGTAGCGTTCTCCTGGCATCCGCCAAACCCAGATTTGTCCGTTGGACTGCCAAATGATGACGCATGATTCATCACTCCAGAGAACGCATTTCCACTGCTCCAGAGTCCAATTGGTGGCGAGCTTTACACCACCCCAGCCAATGCTTGGCATTGCGCATGGTGATCTTAGGCTTGTGTGCGGCCATGGAAACCCATTTCATGAAGCTCCCGACGAACAGTTATTGTGCTGACGTTGCTTCCTGAGGCAGTTTGGAACTTGGTAGTGAGTGTTGCAACCGCGCTTCAGCACTCAGCGATCCCGTTCTGTGAGCTTTTGTGGCCTACCACTTTGCGGCATTTCCACTTCACAATAACAGCACATAAGTTGTCCAGGGCAGCTCTAGCAGGGCAGAAATTTTTACAAACTGACTTGTTGGAAAGGTGGCATCCTATGACGGTGCCATGATGGTCTTGTAGCCCATTCCAGCCTTGTGTAGGTCTACAATCTTGTCCCTGACATCCTTGGAGAGCTCTTTGGTCTTGGCCATGGTGGAGAGTTTGGAATCTGATTGATTGATTGCTTCTGTGGACAGGTGTATTTTATACAGGTAACAAGCCGAGATTAGGAGCACTCCCTTTAAGAGTGTGCTCCTAATCTCAGCTCGTTACCTGTATAAAAGACACCTGGGAGCCAGAAATCTTTCTGATTGAGAGGGGGTCAAATACTTATTTCCCTCATTAAAATGCAAATCAATTTATAAAATTTTTTAGATGCGTTTTTCTGGATTTATTTGTCGTTATTCTGTCTCTCACTGTTCAAATAAACCTACCATTAAAATGATAGACTGATCATTTCTTTGTCAGTGGGCAAATGTACAAAATCAGCAGGGGATCAAATACTTTTTTCCCTCACTGTATACATATGCTAAATTAAGGGGTATTTTAGTCAATTGCATTAAGATCAGTGATTGTAGTATTATGCAAGTCATTTGGGATTAACAAATGACACAGTTTGATGATGTATTGGATTAATTAATCTTTAACAGAGCTCAGTACAGTTCTTCAATGGCAAATTATGCAACACTCATTGCCGAAACATGCATTCTCATCTCCGAAACCTGGTTATCATTACCATAACGCACCAATATTTAGGAAATATTACAAGATTCAGCAAAGGTTGTGTTGCGGTAATGAGAAATGACTAAATATTTAATTTTGACATATATTTATTTCAGTGTTGTTTAACTCAGGCATTTTCATTAGGTGAGCAATGTTAAAAAATATTAGAAATACATTTGTTTATAACTTTTTGGGACTATTGCTGTAATGATAGGGTGTTAGGTGTCGCGACAAAAAATGGACACTATGTTTTCTCTAAAATGTCAATAATGTGGTCGCCAAAATGCATAAATCATTTCAAAACAATGTGGCAGTTGTTAACCATGTCTTAAAATCCCAATACTGTACATTATGATATTAACACCATATGAGCCCAAATGTAAAGCAAGTGCCGTGCTAAGAACGTTCAAATCTGTGGGACAGCCTTTTTTGTGAAACCTGCGAAATCGGTGTGTTTATATTTGCTCTTTGTGATGGGTATTCCTCAACCTGTCAGAGTAAGATCGATGTGATATTGTATCGCCAAGAAGTATAGGAAAGTCCTGAGGGTGTTTCAGGGTCATCGGACGTCTTTTGACTGAAGTATAAGGTAAAACGTTTTTCTTTCCCTTCTGTCATTCAGATGTTTACAGGGACACGAAAAAAACATAGCTCTAATTTGTAACCTTCGTAGCTACGTGTTGATGTATGTGTTGTCAGGGAGTGGTCCAAATTCACGTTTCGCCACCCCCATTTCCATGACGAGTGCTAGCTTGCTTGCTGTGTGGGAGTGCCTGACAGTGTTCGCTGAGACAACGACCGGGCGAGAGGCAGCGCTGCATTGGCTGTATTGCGCCAGCGGTGAATCTTGTGATTGAAGCAGTGGTGGCGTGTCATTATCGTTTAGCTAAAACAAATAAAATACAGTTCTTTTTAGCCTGTTTGCATGTTATTTTGGCATTAATACGTGTCATATCAGTTTGCAAACAATGTAACAAAAATTATAATAAAGCCGCATACAAACATTTTTTTGCTTTCTTGAGTAAGGCAGCTCCAAAATGCAGGTGTTTCAGCCTAGCTCAGTGCTTTCTGTGGTGGTGGGGCAGCCAGCAGAAAACACGGAGCGTAGGGGTTGGTAATGTTCTCTAGTTGTGTCGTGATTGGTGTTCTGTCACTCATGGGGACACTACGTCACCGCAGAATCAACGGGTTGATCTAGAAAATTCAAGCCCCTTGGGTGCTGCCATAGACTTCCATTAGAAGTGCCCATCCAAGAAGGCTCGAAGTCATTAACCACAAATCACGTAATATCTACCGTAGCTTTGATTGGACTGATCTTGTCAACATCATACTTTCAAAATCTTAGCTAGCAATCTAGACAAGCAGTCATCATCATGAATCAACTCGACAATCTACTGGCAAATCCTTTTCAATCCTTGTCATATAAATATAAATTATAGATAAAAGGTTCTGACTTGGTGTACAGGGAGAATTCTGTAAGAATGGCCCATGTTCTAAATTCTGTCGCTGTACAATTCAAAAGTGCTGAACAAATAGTTATATTGACTACGTCCATCCTAACTCGGATTGCCTCTTATACGCTCGTCGTCCCCTTATGCCATAGTTTGTACATCTCAATTGTCAGCAGAAACCATATTTGTTTAAGCAAGTCAGCCATATCAGCAATGTTTTTTTAAAGGCAGTAAATGAGGCTGAATGAGCTGTTTCACTGCCAGACAAGGCTCCGCTGAGAGCCAGGTAAGGATTCACTCCATAGTGCAGAAAAGAAAGCTCTGTTGTTGGGAGAGCTTTATGTAGGCCCTAACAGTTTGTGGGCACCGTTTGTCACTGTTATAGTGCAATTAAATGTATTGTTTAGTGTTGTGCAATGGCTTTGCTGGCATGCACCCCCCCAAAAAAAAAATTTTTGGGGCCCCACCAAGATTTACATGCTAAAATCGCCACAGGATATCACACAAACTTAAATCATAGGTGTGTTCATTGTACAATCAAATACTGAGAGAGACTGAAATATCACATTCATTTGTATATAGGATATCCACATGAAGTTGGTTCCTGTTTCAGTCGTGTCTTTGATGACATTGGCGTGGGTCAAACAAAAACATCCTAATGATTGGCTGACAATAGAGCCTCCCACAATGTAGGCGATGGCTGCAGGATGAAGTTGAAGAGCAACTTTGACCTTTAATCACATGATTTCTGAAAAGTTCATGCAGTCGACACATTAGGTACAAGGGTACAAGTCTGATCATTTTTCACCCCATAATGCAACACACTTTGAAAGGCGGTTACCAATGATATTCACCGACTTGACAAAAGTGATCCGCTCGAACGCGCCCTCAGTCTCTCCTGTGCCTATGCTAATTATTTTCTGCAGTTTATCCTCCCATCAGAGTAACTCATCAACACCAAAAATAACATTATAATGTAACCCAACTCAGGTGTAGGCCTACCAGAAGTAAGCTATGTCATTAGACTGGTAGCCTTCTGTGTTACAGTTCAGAAGTGTGTGTCTGTGTTAGGCGATGTGTGATGTGGTGTGTGTGTGTTGGTGCTGTGTGAGTGTTTGGGGATGCAGAGAATTGTGTGTGTGTTAGGCTGTGTGTGTGCGTACTGCCTAATTTGCATAATATGGCATTTTAATGTAATACTTTTTTACTTTTATTTGAGTATCTGTTTTCTACATCAACCCTGAAAATGTAATAACAACATGACCACCCTATCATTGATATATTTTTGTTCAGTATAGTAACGTAACAGTTAGCTAGCTTGAATATCAGTATTTTCCAAACAATCACCAAGCAATTTTGCTGGCAAAAAAAAAAAAAAAAGTCCTCTTATAGCATACTTGATGGTGGCAAGGTAACGCAAACTAATCTAGCTAGCTAGGTAGCCAATACATGATGAGAAAAACTTTTGACAGGTAGCTACTAGCACTCAGAAACTCAAGGCGGCATTCTGACTTCTGCATACAGTCTTCAGCCATTAGCTTCGCCCACGACTGGCTCATGTGAACTACAATTGTTTAGAAATGTCAACAATCATTGCTTGCGATATGGCTTTTGAAACATATGGCCATTATCTTTCATCAGCGAGAAAGAATCCTTCAAATAAAATGCATACACTTACTGTAGCAGTTTTGTACAGATCCATACAGCTATGGGTGCCTCCTTCCGACAAAACTAAACTTCCGCTACACTTCCCGAGTTAAGGCTGGTTTACAGTTGTCAAAACAACAGGGAACTCTGAAAAATAGGATGTCAAATCATGACGTCAGTGATATTCAGGTCGGAAAGTCAGAGCTCTAGAAAGAGGCCAGAGTTCCTGCGTTGGAATTACGAGTTGGATGACCGTTCAAAGAGATTTCTCCCAGTCGGAGCTCGTTTTTTCCCCCAGAGTTCCCAGTTGTTTTGAAACGCACTGAAGTCTGAGATTTCCGAGTTCCCAGTTGTTTTGAACGTGGCATATGGACATGTCTGTAGACAGTTGTTGCAGAGACATCATGAACATTCTATTGTCGTCCGACATCAAAACGTCTATCATACATGTCAGATTTCAATACTGGCCGATTTGTAATTTAACGGCGGGTTTAGCACATTTTTCCAATTTTTCTGCCTCTTTAGTCCAGGTTGCATTGCATGGTGCAGTTGCCAGAGATATTATAGAAAGGAGATAGGAATCCAATGAATGAAATAAACATAACACCTCACACAGCAGACTGTCGACCA
Organism: Coregonus clupeaformis; assembly: GCF_020615455.1. Classification (NCBI taxonomy): domain Eukaryota; kingdom Metazoa; phylum Chordata; class Actinopteri; order Salmoniformes; family Salmonidae; genus Coregonus; species Coregonus clupeaformis. Next base: position 21,025,435 of record NC_059222.1, read on the forward strand.
ATCGCGTTCACGTTGTCATGCTGCGTCACGCGGGTGCTAAACTAATCTGCACGCAATCGCCTTCTCAAAGTCAATGTATATGTCGACAAACATGCCTATTTTCCTCAAAAGTACGTAATGTCACGATCACAAAGCTATACAATACTACAGATAGCAAGTGAATTATCTCACATCTCGGAAAATATTTGTATTGTTGTACTTCTTGTAGATGAAATTCGGGCTAATGTTGGGGTTTTGAGCTAGCGGCCAATAGATTCCCATTCACTCCTTGAAGGATAGCACTCCTTGTTCCAGAATTGCCCAGAATGCACCACGTGGCCCATTGACGTATTATTGGCAACGTTTCCCATCTCCTCAAAAGTATATCAAATCAAATTTGTATTGGTCACATACACATATTTAGCAGTTGTTATTGCGGATGTAGCGAAATGCTTGTTAATTTTTGTATATCTGCCGTTTTAAATGTTACACTCCACTCTGTGAGGCACATCGATCTGCAGGTTGAACATGGTGAGATTGTAGACTCTTAAATTGATAGTGCAGTTTGTTTAGGCGATTCCACAGCTAACTAGCTACGTTACATGCTGACCACAACACCCGCGATGTGTGCGTTGCAAAATAAATGTACACATTATTCAATCATTGCATCCACACTGCTCGTCTGCGTAGCCAGGTGCTAAAATAAAACTTGGCTCTTATTTGTGACGCTTGACGCGCTGCAAGTCCCGCCTCTCCCATCTCCTCATTGGTTTTTAGGAGCATATACCCACGTGGGTGATTGAAAGCTGAACTGAGGTCCACACTCCAGTCCAGTTGGTGGTGGTAATGCACCTTAAAGTTGGATGTCAACCGCCATATAAAGTCCAAAGAAGAAGCCTGAAGGAGGAGAGATTACTAGAAACGAACTCGGTTTACCCTTTTATCTGTGGATTAATTGTCGAGTAGAGGGACCATGTGCATTTCAGGTAAAATAACAACCCAATGTTTATATCCCAGGACAAATTAGCTAGCAACAGCAAGCTAGCTAGCTAAATTGCCAAAAATGTTTAATGCTTTTCGACCTGTCCCCAAATTAATATAGTTGGTTCAGAGTTCGTTTTGATCGCGTCTGGTGTGGGTGGACAAAATCAACATGCGCGCGCACGGTGTAGTCAGCATGTTCCATACAGGTGTTCCGAGCAGGCTAGATAGCTAATTAGCAGAGCGGTGGTCGCCTCGTCTTCCGCTGTAACGTGGAAATATGGCTGTGTGGGAACACTAACCCTATCAAGGTGTGTATCCATTTAACAGAACTGCCAACTCTCACGCATTGACCATAAAACACACGCATTTAACCCTCTTCTCACAGCACACCTCATATCACGCATTGAAAAGTACTGCTTTTATTTTTCTAATTAGTCCATTGTATAGTCAGCGTGTTAACTGTTCAACTGTGCTCCAAATCGTTCTGAAATGTAACATCACGAGCTGAACCTCTATCATTGTCCTGTCTTGCCACAGCACTGGGAACCGCGGCACATTGATTGGTCTAGTTATGTACATTATCAAGGGGATTGGATGCATGTTTTAAAGAAACGCCCCTCAAAAGTAGAGTGGAGCTGAATGGAGATATAGAACATTCTCCGCAGATTTTATAAAACTGTAAAAAGAGCAGCACGGTAGTGCTGTTTTATGTACAATGTTGTCAACAAAATTAGGTTGCTGTTACTCCTGTCCCTATTATTGCAGAATGCAGCCTTTTGACAGCATGTACTAAAGTAGATTTAATCCACACTTGCATTAGTACCCTCGTTTGGTGATTGGCATTTAGGCTGTGACAACGAAAAGGCAGCAGACAGACCGACAGTATGTTTTAGTTTGATAGGGTGACCTGTTTAACTATGAAAATAATTTTGTCAAACAAAAAAAGTGTACATTTGATTCTACAGGGAGGACAATGAATAGAAAAATAATTTGGTTAGGGTGTAGGGGTAGATTGTTATCTTGTCTTCAGGAGATTCTATCCATTTACTTTATTTAGTCTGATCAGTGGAACAATTCTCATTCTTAAAACGGACTAAAATATAGGGTAATTACTGTGATTGTCAGCAAGAACACTACTGTTATTCCCCACACTTATTTTATTATTCCACTTCTTCCCAATTTTGCCAGTGTAATCACATATTTGAAATATGATATGCCTACTTGTCTTTGAAAATGAATTATGAGGCTATACATTATTGCTGCCATTCATGGACAGTTTTGAATAAGTCATAAGTAATTGCAGGAAATTAGCTTTAAAACAGTAACATTTCCCCCAGTCCCCCGTCTAGTGGTTGTGCCAGGGGGCATTGAAATTCAAATAGCAAATGTCACTCCAAGCATTCTTCAAAAGTTGGCAGCCCTGATGCAACTTTTTTTTCTCGGTGATATTAAAGATAATGTCCTTATGCTTTCAAACATGTACCGCAAGCGATGCGAGTTAATATTGAGTTTAACAAAAAATTACTACAGAAGACGCCTTCGTCCAATGACTTATGTGTAGTTACTAACTTAGCTAGGTAGCTAGCTATGTGCAAAACAACAGGTCTAGCTTACAGTTATTGGTATGATTTGGTGCTATTCCAAGGGAGAAATGGCAAGCTTAGCTACCTAGCTAATGTTATCCTTATGCCATCTAGTTCAACTAAAGATGGGATGGCTGCCGAAGCTATAACATTAGTATTTCAGGAAAAAAGAACTGGATCCAGCTTTAGAGAACTGCAGAAGTTGTCAATTAGGTAAGTCTGTAGCTAGCTAACGTTAACTAGCGCGCTAAATTGGCATGTCAATATTCAAAGAGGATTGACTTACGTTCCCCCAATAACAGTATCCTGACATCTCGCCTCATGTTTCGCTCCCCTTTTGCAATGAGTGTACGTAGCTGGGTGTTATGCGTCCTAAATAATGTATAATCTTTAGCCACAGTTTACGTAGCTAGCTATATCTCGGACCCATTCCAGCAAGCAGGACCTAAGGAGGAATACAGTGGTTTCCGGTTTGAGAGAGCCACAAATGAGCGCCCCATATCGTCCTTGAGGAACATAAGAGTGGGGGAACTGTACCAAGTAGTATTCGCACTGGACTAGTATTACTATAGAACGTCGGTTATGTAATTATTACCCCAGCATGTCCGTTTTTCCAGTGGTAAAATTGCCTCTGTAATCATTATTTTTCATTCAAAAATGTACCATTATGACGGAACCCTGGAGGCTCTTCTAGGCGTGAAGGTATTTCAAATGTCTAGGGATAGCCTAATATTGGTCTAATGGCGTTCAGTTTGGAGAAAGGCAATATAGTCATGCATATCAATAAGAACCATAAACTGTTACCTATGCAGACATTTAATTAACTGACGCATTTGGCAATTTATCAGTACACTGGCACAATATCATCCACTCCAGAAGTATGACACTAGATAAATTGATGTGACAAAACAGATCATTCATCTGTAGGCTACCCGCATAGCACTTTGTTTTAAGCATCAATTTGTTCCCATGTTCATACCCATAATTACATTACCTGAGCTGCCCCAGTAAAATGGGGCAGCTCCAATGACAGTTGGTCACTTTCCTGTCAATGAGGAATGGTAGGAATCAAACACAGACCGTCTAAACATGGATACTCAACTCACATTGAACACAAAGCCTTTTAAAACAACATAAAAACATGACAAAACTACCACCAAGCATGAAACAGACTGAGTGACATAGGCTACAGTGTGTTTCTGTCACAGACTCTCTTTGCACTCTTACTAGTACAGGGAGGAGGTGAGGGCTCTTGGAGTGTGGTGCCAGGAAAATAACCTCTCACTCAACGTCAACAAAACGAAGGAGATGATCGTGGACTTCAGGAAACAGCAGAGAGTGCACCCCCCCTATCCACATCGACGGGACCGCAGTGGAGAAGGTGGAAAGCTTCAAGTTCTTTGGCGTACACATCACTGACAAACTGAAATGGTCCACCCACGCAGACAGTGTGGTGAAGAAGGCGCAACAGAGCCTCTTCAACCTCAGGAGGCTGAAGAAATTTGGCTTGGCACCTAAAACCCTCACAAACTTTTACAGATGCACAGTTGAGAGCATCCTGTTGGGCTGTATCACCGCCTGGTACGGCAACTGCACCACCCGCAAACGCAGGGCTCTCCAGAGGATGGTACGGTCTGCCCAACGCATTACCAGGGGCAAACTACCCGCCCTCAGGACACTTACAGCACCCGATGTCACAGGAAGGCCAAAAAGATCATCAAGGACATCAACCACCCGAGCCACTACCTGTTCACCCTGCTATCATCCAGAAGGCGAGGTTGGAGTCATTAAAACTTGTTTTTCAACCACTCCACACATTTCTTGTTAACAAACTATAGTTTTGGCAAGTCGGTTCAGACATCTACTTTGGGCATTACAAGTAATTTTTCAAACAATTGTTTACAGACAAATTATTTCACTTATGATTCACTGTATCAAAATTCCAGTGGGTCAGAAGTTTACATACACTAAGTTGACTGTGCCTTTTAAACAGCTTGGAAAATTCCAGAAAATGATGTCATGGCTTTAGAAGCTTCTGATAGGCTAATTGACATTATTTGAGTCAATTGGAAATGTCCCTGTTGATGTATTTCAAGGCCTACCTTCAAACTCTGTGCCTCTTCGCTTGACATCATGGGAAAATCAAAAGAAATCAGCCAAGACCTCAGAAAAAAGACCTCCACAAGTCTGGTTCATCCTTGGGAGCAATTTCCAAACGCCTAAAGTTACCACGTTCATCTGTACAAACAATAGTACGCAAGTATAAACACCATGGGACCACACAGCCGTCATACCGCTCAGGAAGGAGACACGTTCTGTCTCCTAGAGATTAACGTACTTTGGTGCGAAAAGTGCAAATCAATCCCAGCACAACAGCAAAGGACCTTGTGAAGATGCTGGAGGAAACAGGTACAAAAGTATCTATATCCACAGTAAAACGAGTCCTATATCGACATAACCTGAAAGGCCGCTCAGCAAGGAAGAAGCCACTGCTCCAAAACCGCCATAAAAATGGCAGACTACCGTTTGCAACTGCACATGGGGACAAAGATCGTACTTTTTGGACAAATATCCTCTGGTCTGATAAAACAAAAATAGAACTGTTTGGCCATAATGACCATCGTTATTATTGGAGGAAAAAGGGGGTACCTTGCAAGCCGAAGAACACCATCCTAACCGTGAAGCGCGGGGGTGGCAGCATCATGATGTGGGGGTGCTTTGCTGCAGGAGGGACTTGTGCACTTCACAAAATAGATGGCATCATGAGGAAGGAAAATTATGTGGATATATTGAAGCAACATCTCAAGACATCAGTCAGGAAGTTAAAGCTTTGTCGCAAATGGGTCTTCCAAATGGACAATGACCCCAAGCATGCTTCCAAAGTTGTGGCAAAATGGCTTAAGGACAACAAAGTCAAGGTATTCGAGTGGCCATCACAAAGCCCTGACCTCAATCCTATAGAAAATGTGTGGGCAGAACTGAAAAAGCGTGTGTGAGCAAGGAGGCCTACAAACCTGACTCAGTTACACCAGCTCTGTCAGGAGGAATGGGCCAAAATTCACCCAACTTATTGTGGGAAGCTTGTGGAAGGCTACCCGAAACGTTTGACCCAAGTAAAACAATTTAAAAGGTAATGCTACCAAATACTAATTGAGCGTATGTAAACTTCTGACCCACTGGGAATGTGATGAAATAAATAAAAGCTGAAATAAATCACTCTACTATTATTCTGACATTTCACATTCTTAAAATAAAGTGGTGATCCTAACTGACCTAAGATAGGGAATTCTTACTAGGATTAAATGTCAGGAATTGAGTTTAAATGTATTTGGCTAAGGTGTATGTAAACTTCCGACTTAAACTATATATAGGGGCAGCACCAAGCAAGCGGCACCATGAAGACCAAGGAGCTCTCCAAACGTCAGGGACAAAAAAAAGTCTGAAACTTTGAACATCCCATGGAGCACCATTATATCCATTATTACAAAATTGAAAGAATATGGCACCACAACAAACCTGCCAAGAGAGGGCCGCCCACCAAAACTCACGGACCAGGCAAGTAGGGCATTAATCAGAGAGGCAACAAAGAGACCAAAGATAACCCTGAAGGAGCTGCAAAGCTCCACAGCCGAGATTGGAGTATCTGTCCATAGGACCACTTTAAGCCGTACACTCCACAGAGCTGGCCAGAAAAAAGCCATTGCTTAAAGAAAAGAATAAGCAAACACGTTTGTTTTTCACCAAAAGGCATGTGGGAGACTCCCCAATCATATGGAAGAAGGTACTCTGGTCAGATGAGACTAAAATTGAGCTTTTTGGCCATCAAGGATAACGCTATGTCTGGCGCAATCCCAACACCTCTCATCACCCTGAGAACACTATCCGCACAGTGAAGCATGGTGGTGGCAGCATCATGCTGTGGGGATGTTTTCCGTCGGCAGGGACTGGGAAACTGGTCAGAATTGAAGGAAAGATGGATGGCGCTAAATACAGGGAAATTCTTGAGGGAAACCTGTTTCAGTCTTCCAGAGATTTGAGACTGGGACGGAGGTTCACCTTCCAGCAGGACAATGACCCGAAGTATACTGCTAAAGCAACACTTGAGTGGTTTAAGGGGAAACATTTAAATGTCTTGGAATGGCCTAGTCAAAGCCCAGCCCTAAATCCAATTGAGAATCTGTGGTATGACTTAAAGATTGCTGTACACCAGTGGAACCCATCCAACTTGAAGGAGCTGGAGCAGTTTTGCCTTGAAGAATGGGCAAAAATCCCAGTGGCTAGATGTGCCAAGCTTATAGAGACATACCCCAAGAGACTTGCAGCTGTAATTGCTGCAAAAGGTGGCTCTACAAATAATTTACTTTGGGGGGGTGAATAGTTATGCACGCTCAACTGTTCTGTTTTTTGTCTTATTTCATGTTTGTTTCACCCCAAAAAATTATTTTGCATCTTCAAAGTGGTAGGCATGTTGTGTAAATCAAACGATACAAACCCCCCAAAAATCTATTTAAATTCCAGGTTGTAAGGCAACAAAATAGGAAAAATGCCAAGGGGGGTGAATTATTTTGCAAGCCACTGTATCTAACAAGTAATATCTAACAATTTCACAACATATACCCAATACTCACAAATCTAAGTAAGGAATGGAATTGAAGAATATATACATATATGGACAAGCAATGACAGAGCGGCATGGACTAAGATACAGTAGAATATTATAGAATACAGTATATACATATGAGATTAGCAGAGCAAGATATGTAAACATTATTAAAGTGACTAGTGTTCCATTTCTTAAAGTGGCCAGTGATTTTCAATAGGCAGCAGCAGTCTCTAATGTGCTAGTGATGGCTATTTAACAGTCTGATGGCCTTGAAATAGAAGCTGTTTTTCCATTTTCTCGGTCCCAGCTTTGATGCACCTGTACTGACCTCGCCTTCTGGATGATAGCGGGGTGAACAGGCAGTGACTTGGGTGGTTGATGTCCTTGATGATCTTTTTGGCCTTCCTGTGACATCGGGTGCTGTAGGTGTCCTGGAGGACGGGTAGTTTGCCCCCGGTATTGCGTTCGACAGACCGCACCACCCTCTGGAGAGCCCTGCGGTTGCGGGTGGTGCAGTTGCCATACCAGGCGGGGATACAGCCTGACAGGATGCTCTCAATTGTGCATCTGTTAAAGCTTGTGAGGGTTTTAGGTGCCAAGCCAAATTTCTTCAGCCTCCTGAGGTTGAAGAGACTGTTGCGCCTTCTTCACCACACTGTCTGCGTGGGTGGACCATTTCAGTTTTTCAGTGATGTGTACGCCAAGGAACTTGAAGCTTTCCACCTTCTCCACTGCGGTCCCGTCGATGTGGATAGGGGGGTGCACCCTCTGCTGTTTCCTGAAGTCCACGATCATCTCCTTTGTTTTGTTTACGTTGAGTGAGAGGTTATTTTCCTGGCACCACACTCCCAGATCCCTCACCTCCTCCCTGTAGGCTGTCTCGTCATTGTTGATAATCAATCCTACTACTGTTGTGTCGTCTGCAAACTTGATAATTGAGTTGGAGGCGTGCTTGGCCACGCAGTCATGGGTGAACGGGGAGTACAGGAGGGGCCTGAATATGCACCCTTGTGGGGACCCAGTGTTGAGGATCAGCGAAGTGGAGATGTTTCCTACCTTCACCACCTGGGGGCGGCCTGTCAGGAAGTCCAGGACCCAGTTGCACAGGGCGGGGTTCAGACCCAGGGCCTCGAACTTAATGATGAGCTTGGAGGGTACTATGGTGTTGAATGCTGAGCTATAGTCAATGAACAGCATTCTTACATAGGTATTCCTCTTGTCCAGATGGGATAGGGCAGTGTGCAGTGTGATGGCGATTGCATTGTCTGTGGATCTATTGGGGCGGTAAGCAAATTGAAGTTGGTCTAGGGTGACAGGTAAGGTAGAGGTGATATGATCCTTGACTAGTCTCTCAAAGCACTTCATGATGACAGAGGTGAGTGCTACGGGGCGTTACTTTTGCTTTCTTGGGTACAGGAACAATGGTGGCCATCTTGAAGCATGTGGGGACAGCAGACTGGGAAAGGGAGAGATTGAATATGTCCATAAACACACCAGCCAGCTGGTCTGCGAATGCTCTGAGGACGTGGCTAGGGATGCCGTCTGGGCCGGCAGCCTTGCGAGGGTTAACATGCTTAAATATCTTACTCACGTCGGCCATGGAGAAGGAGAGGTCACAGTCCTTGGTAGTGGGTCGCGTCGGTGGCACTGTGTCATCCTCAAAGCGGGCGAAGGTGGTGTTTAGCTTGTCTGGAAGCGAGACGTCGGTGTTGGCGACGTGGTTGGTTTTACTTTTGTAGTCCGTGATTGTCTGTAGACCCTGCCACATACGTCTCGTGTCTGAGCCGTTGAATTGCGACTCCACTTTGCCTCTATACTGATGGTTTGCCAGTTTAATTGCCTTGTGGAGTGAGTAGCTACACTGTTTGTATTCTGACATATTCCCAGTCACCTTGCCATGGTTAAATGCGGTGGTTCGGGCTTCCAGTTTTGCACGAATGCTGCCTTCTATCCACAGTTTCTGGTTAGGGTAGGTTTTTATAGTCAAAGTGGGCACAACATCACCTGTACACTTCCTGATAAACTCAGTCACCTTTTCAGTGTATTCGTCTAAATGATTTTCACAAGCTACCCGGAACATATCCCAGTCCACGTGATCAAAACAATTTTGAAGCGTTGGATTCCGATTGGTCAGACCAGCGTTGAATAGTCCTTAGCACGGGTACTTCCCGTTTGAGTTTCTGCCTATAGGAAGGGAGGAGCAAAATGGAGTCGTGTTCAGATTTTCCGAAAGGAGGGCGGGGGAGGGCCTTATATCCCTCCCGGAAGTTAGAATAGCAATGGTCAAGGATTTTAGCAGCCTTAGTACTACAGTCGATATGTTAATAGAACTTCAGCAGCCTAGTCCTCAAATTTGCTTTGTTAAAATCCTCTGCTATAATAAATGCAGCCTAAGGATATTTGGTTTCCAGTTTGCATAAAGTCCAGTGAAGTTCTTTGAGGGCTGTCGTGGGATCGGCTTGAGGGGGGATATACACGGCCGTGACTATAACCGAACATAATTTTCTTGGGAGATAATACGGTCGACATTTGATTGTGAGGTATTCTAGGTCGGGTGAACAAAAGGATTTGAGTTCCTGTATGTTACTACAATTACACCATGAGTCGTTAATCATGAAACTCACACCTCCGCCCTTCTGCTTCCCGGAGAGATATTTATTTCGGTCTGCGCGATGAACTGAGAACCCATCTGGCTGGACGGATTTCGACAGAATATCCCCAGAGAGCCATGTCTCCGTGAAACAAAGTATGTTACAGGCCCTGATGTCTCTCTGGAAAGAAATCCTTGCCCTGAGCTCGTCAACCTTGTTTTCCAAAGACTGAACATTAGCGAGTAGTATACTTGGAAGCTGTGGGTGGTGTGCGCGCCTCTTAAGTCGAACCAGAAGGCCGCTCCGAGTGCCTCTCCTCCGCTGGCAATGTTTTGGGTCAGCCACTGGAATCAGTTAAATTGCCCTGAGGAGAGCAAACAAAGAATCTGCTTTGGGAAAATCATATTCCTGGTCGTAATGCTGGTGAGTTACCGCCGCTCTGATCTCCAATAGTTTTTCCCGGCTGTATGTAATGATACAAAACACATCCTGAGCTAATAATGTAAAAAAGAATACATAGAAAAACAAAATACAGCGAAGTTTCCTAAGAGCTAGTCGCGAGGCCGCAATCTTTGTCGGCGCCAAGACTATAAGAGAAAACGTAGTCAGAAGAAGAGAGAGCAGCTTGAGTAACAGTGTTCTCTGGGGTGATCCATGTCTCCGTCAAGGCCAAAAAGTCAAGGGGCTGAAGGGCAGAATAGGCCGAAGTGAACTCTGCGTTCTTGACCGCAGATCAGCAGTTTCAAATGCTGCCAGAGACCAGGAATTCCACATGGGATGTGCGCGCATGATACACTAAATTAGAAGGGTTGGAGTGGGGAGCATCTGTAAAACCTACAGGGAGAGGAGCAAACAGGTATAGAAAACACACACATAGTTGCCAAAGCTGCAAAAGAGCAAAATGAGATAATCAGAAAATTACTAGGTAAGATACTCAAGTGAGAGAGTGTTGTGTAGCCTTCGTCACTTTACTTCCTGGAATAACCCCGTAGAACAATTCGGCAGAACAGTCTTTGTTTCAGCAACGGTCTTAGTTTTTCCAACGAGACCGCAACTGACACGAATGCCGCTTATAGCCCGCTGAGAAACCAGGGGAGACTGAAGTACTAACACTAATTGCCTAGCAGAGGTGAAGAGCACGCATCCCTGTACTAATTGCTGATTGCCTAGGAGAGGAGAAACCACTCCCCATCCAATACAGCCACTGATTACCAAAACAAGTTACAAATTGCCCTGCCCCTTGATCCTGGTTGATGTGTCAACAATCAGCTGCAAGTTATGAGCAGTCAGCAGTTCACACACCAAGTAGGCTACTGGGAAGACAGACAGCACTTAAAGTAGATGGCCCTAGCTAGCAAAATGACAGTATTAGACAACAGATAAAGACAAAATATATACTTATCACTTCTAGAGATATCAGGAGTCCTCTAGCTATAGAATGAAGCTCTACAAATAAAATATTATTATTATTATTATAAAGACAGAAAGATACACATGTAAAAGCTTAATTACATGAAGCAATATTAGTGGGAATATAACCATAATATAAACAAGAGAAACGAGAATGTAATATAAAATATTTGAAAAGCCTAGATTTAGATTTGACTGGACAAAGAAAACAAGTAGCCCTTTAGGTCATGACTCAATACTGCCATCTGCAGGAAGATAATGAGATTCCAACATAACATATTACTCTAGGGACCAGCACAGAGTCCAGTAGGACAGTGTCACAAGGCTAGATAGTCATAGGCCTAAACTTAGCCACTGCTGGAAGGAATACACAGCCATCCTTGATTGTGAGCTAGAATGAAATTTTGAATGAAATGAGTGCGACACAATAGGTAAAGTATGATAAATGTATGCACTCACTAAAACTGTAAGTCGCTCTGGATAAGAGCGTCTGCTAAATGACTAAAATGTAAATGTAAAATGTAAACAACGGTTTTCCATCAATATAATCAATGTAGGGAGGTAACGTGATATCATATGAGAATCACTTAGACCACACTTACCGGTAGGACTAATTATCTCACGTGTTCTGGCAGAGAAGTAGCCTATGTGAGCGCTTTATCAGTTGCCTAAACATACAATTAAAGTATCCATCACCAATAAATGAATGAACTTCAGAGATAATAGGTTCACACCCAGCGCCGGGATAAAGTGACTAAGGGGGCAAACTTTGGGGGGTTCTTGCATTGGAATTATATTGAATTCTGCTTACATCATGCTATACCACAATAAACAAAGTTCAAATGCCGAGACTCTGAGACCATTGATTGAGTGCTTTTGAAGTGACAGGTTGGTGTGAAATCTGTAGCCTATCTCTGCTGCACTGTATCAGCTCAATGGATGGCGCCCTACACACTAAAGCAAGGCCATGTTGGTACTAATGAATATAGGCTACAAGATAAATAGGGTAATTCACCTATCACAAACAGGCTATGTGAATGCAGCCGTACAAACACAGCGGTCTTACCAAAATAATACAAAGTAAATGCTGAAAGTAGTAGCCTAGTTATTCATACATGCAAGCAAAAATACTGAATAGCAGTTTGGCTTAGAATACTGACAAAACTGCGAATGCGAACGAATGGGAACAGTACAAAACATTGGTACAAAATAGGCCTAGTAAACAAATGATCAGATCGATAACGGTCTGACCAAATCTATATTTAGGCTAGTTACATTAACAGTAAACAAACGCAGTAAACAAAAGGCGAATGGAGATCCAAATAACAAAAACATAGTCTACAGCCTACTACAGTGAGATGCAGCCAAGCACAGCTGTCTTGCTAAACAAATAGGACTATAGGCCCGCTTCAGCCATGGAAAACCATGCCGCTCATGAGTACAGCATCACGTTGTGATATGGCACATTACACTTCTGTGGATAATAATATAAATAATATGCCATTTAGCAGACGCTTTTATCCCAAGCGACTTACAGTCATGCGTGCATACATTTTTAGGTATGGGTGGTCCCGGGGATCGAACCCACTACCCTGGCATTACAAGCGCCATGCTCTACCAATTGAGCTCTACCAATTGAGCTACAGAGGATCAAATTCGACCCACAAATTCAATTAAGCAATGCCAGCCTACCATAAACACATTTCCAATACTTACAGTTCAATGTACAACCACGAAAACCAATAGGCTACCAAGAAAACCATAATAGAATGTATCTATTTCTATGACGAAGCATATGTCCCGTGTAGCTCAGTTGATAGAGCATGGTGCTTGCAAAGCCAGGGTTGTGGGTTCGTATCCCATGGGGGAACAGTATGAAAATGTATGTACTCACTAACTGTAAGTCGCTCTGGATAAGAGCGTCTGCTAAATGACTAAAATGTAAATGTAAATATGTAGCTATACCCAGGGGCGTCATTTGGGTTATTGCATTGGAATTATATTGAATTCTGCTTATATCACACTATATCACAATAAACATAAAAGTTTGAATGCCGACAGCATTGAGTGCTTTTGACCAAGAAGTGAAAGGTTGGCACAAAATCTCCGCTGCGCTCTATCAGCACCATGGACAGCGCCCTACACACTAAAGCAAGGTCGTTGAAAACCTATGCTGGCAAAGAAAAAAGTCATTTTGCCATTCCATACCCTAGATTTTTGCTGAAATTACGTCACTGGCTATACCACCAAGATTTTGATAAAAAAAACAACCAGCAAAATTGTGTCTTACCTTTTCAGAAGAGTTGCAGCCTCCTTGATGCTCTGTGGAACTTCCTGAGTAATCATTCCATTCTCCCCGAAATCTTCTGGTAAGATCTCCCTCAAATGCCAGTTGGATTAGTTGAGCTTTCCTCAGGTGTAGCATGCTTCTTCTGTGCTGACTGAACACATTTATCAAAGTGGAAAATTAGTTATTGCATGTAGCTGTGGACGTGCCACTCATGAATTTTGTGTGACGTGTAACTGGCATTGTGGGGAATGGTGCTAAACACCTTGGCAAGTTCCTTGTCTTTTTGGAGAGTATATTCCATCATAGACAGAAAAAGTCCACTGCCCCCTCCCCTCTTGATTCTATCGCTTCCAATGTCCCCCTCAGTGGTTACTGGTTTGAAACAAGGAACTCAATGATGTCCACAATCGCCGATAAACACATTTTAGAATATATTTCCAGCTGCCCATCATTAACAAGTGTTGACACCAATGTTCCCATAGCACTTCAAACTTGTTTTTCTTTCCGCAGTGCGTTTAAAATGCTCTTTGCTTGATGCGTGCCTAGCAAATCAGTTGGTACTATCAATAGCATGTTTCCAGTTAGAATACCCAGCTTGGGTGAAGGCCTTGTTTGCGTTAGCATTGGACGCAACACAGAACTTTCGACAATGGGGTACAAAATGCCGCATCTGCAGTAACCGAGTATTCCAGCCACTCTCTTCCTATGAACCAGTTGCTATTAAATTAACATTATTTTTTTTACAGGAAACCTGCGGCTAGGCTAGGCTAATCTGGGCTGGCTCCTCTGTTCCAAGATCGTCAGGAACAGTCGGAGGTGGAGGGGGCTGTGGAGTCTTTATCCTGGCGGCGCTTGTGGAGCTTGTGGAAGGGTGGGTAGGCTCTGCATGTGGAGCTAGCTGGAGCTCGGCAACATCATTGCGGTGGCCTCGGTGGTTTGATGTTGTTGCTGCTGCTCATCGCTCTCCTTCTCCTTTGGCTTTGTTTGGGTACTTTGTCGAAGCCAATTTCTGATATCCATCTGCGGCAGTGGCAGATAGCTGGTTCGAGCTAGCTAAATAGGCTAAGGCTAATAACACTAATGCTTTTTACAGCTATCTAAAAAGCTAACAGCTTCAACGATAAACTTGACACCGCTCTTATAAATCAAAATCTAATATTACAGGCGAAGGCGTATCACGTTATTAACTTAGTGGCCTACCACAGATGAGAAGCGTTTTTCTCACTTTTTATGGAAACCCAAAGGAGTCATACCTAACCAACCCAGTGGCTTTCCATAGCCCCCCTACACACACCATGGCACTCTCTGTCCATAAGACTAAAACTGAGGGGGCACAAGTTTCAACTGAGGGGGCTAAGACCCCTTTTGCCCCATTGGGATACGGGCTAGTTTATGCTGCGAACAACATGCTTTTATTAGCCTACCAGAATCGCCTATAAAAGGATTATGATAGGCCTTCAATGAAAGGTTTAACTTGTTATAGCCTACAGTTCACAATAATAGGAAAAAATACTTTAATCACCTAAATAAAATGAAGAGATAATACATAATAAGTGTTGGCTAATGGTTTACATAAGGATACATAAGGAAGCTATCTGATTTTCAATAGCACCGATGACAACCTATTCATTTGATCATATTTATTTTATTTCATCTTTATTTTAACCAGGTAAGCCAGTTGAGAACAAGTTCTCATTTACAGCTGCGACCTGGCCAAGCGCATACTACGGGTGGGTGTTGCTATGGTGACCAATGAGCTAAGATAAGGTGGGGATTTGCCTAGCAGTGATTTATAGATGACGAATATGTAGTGAGGGCCAGCCAACGAGAGCGTACAGGTCACAATGGTGGGTAGTATATGGGGCTTTGGTGACAAAATGGATGACACTGTGATAGACTACATCCAATTTGCTGAGTAGAGTGTTGGAGGCTATTTTGTAAATGACATCGCCGAAGTCAAGGATCGGTAGGATAGTCAGTTTTACGAGGGCATGTTTGGCAGCCTGAGTGAAGGAGGCTTTGTTGCGAAATAGGAAGCCAATTCTAGATTTAACTTTGGATTGGAGATGCTTAATGTGAGTCTGGAAGGAGAGTTTAAAGTCTAACCAGACACCTAGGTATTTGTAGTTGTACACATATTCTATGTCAGACCCGCCGAGAGTAGTGATTCTAGTCGGGCGGGTGCAAGCAGCGTTAGATTGAAGAGCATGCATTTAGTTTTACTAGCGTTTAAGAGCAGTTGGAGGCTACGGAAGGAGTGTTGTATGGCATTGAAGCTCATTTGGAGGTTTGTTAACACAGTGTCCAATGAAGGGCCAGATGTATACAAAAGGGTGTTGTCTGCGTAGAGGTGGATCTGAGAGTCACCAGCAGCAAGAGCGACATCATTGATATACACATAGAATAGAGTCGGCCCGAGAATTGAACCCTTTGGCACCCCCATAGAGACTGCCAGAGGTCCAGACAACAGGCCCTCCGACTTGACACATTGAACTCTATCTGAGAAGTAGTTGGTGAACCAGGCGAGGCAGTCATCTGAGAAACCAAGGCTATTTAGTCTGCCAATA
Source organism: Coregonus clupeaformis (assembly GCF_020615455.1). NCBI lineage: Eukaryota > Metazoa > Chordata > Actinopteri > Salmoniformes > Salmonidae > Coregonus > Coregonus clupeaformis. Next base: position 21,041,442 of record NC_059222.1, read on the forward strand.
AGAATGCGGTGATTGACAGAGTCAAAAGCCTTGGCCAGGTCGATGAAGACGGCTGCACAGTACTGTCTTTTATCGCGGTTATAATATCGTTTAGGACCTTGAGCGTGGCTGAGGTGCACCCATGACCAGCTCGGAAACCAGATTGCATAGCGGAGAAGGTACGGTGGGATTCGAAATGGTCGGTGATCTGTTTGTTAACTTGGCTTTCAAATACTTTCGAAAGGCAGGGCAGGATGGATATAGGTATGTAACAGTTTGTATCTAGAGTGTCACCCCCTTTGAAGAGGGGGATGATCGCGGCAGCTTTCCAATCTCTGGGGATCTCAGACGATACGAAAGAGAGGTTGAACCGGCTAGTAATAGGGGTTGCGACAGTAATAGGGGTTGCGACAATTTCGGCAGCTAATTTTTAGAAAGAAAGGGTCCAGATTGTCTAGCCCAGCTGATTTGTAGGGGTGCAGATTTTGCAGCTCTTTCAGAACATCAGCTGTCTGAATTTGAGTGAAGGAGAAGCGGGGGGGGCATGGGCAAGTTGCAGCGGAGGGTGCAGAGCTGGTGGCCGTGGTAGGGGTAGCCAGGTGGAAAGCATGGCCAGCCGTAGCAAAATGCTTGTTGAAATTCTCGATTATCGTAGATTTATCGGTGGTGACAGTGTTTCCTAGCCTCAGTGCAGTGGGCAGCTGGGAGGAGGTGCTCTTATTCTCCATGGACTTTACAGTGTCCCAAAAAGTTTTGGAGTTAGTGCTACAGGATGCAAATTTCTGTTTTGAAAAAGCTAGCCTTTGCTTTCCTAACTGATTGTGTATATTGGTTCCTGACTTCCCTGAAAAGTTGCATATCGCGGGGGCTGTTCGATGCTAATGCAGTACGCCACAGAATGTTTTTGTGCTTGTCAAGGGCAGTCAAGTCTGGGGTGAACCAGGGGCTATATCTGTTCTTAGTTCTGATTTTTTTGAATGGGGCATGCTTATTTAAGATGGAGAGGAAAGCACTTTTAAAGAACAACCAGGCATCCTCTACTGACGGAATGAGGTCAATATCCATCCAGGATACCCGGACCAGGTCAATTAGAAAGGCATGCTCGCTAAAGTGTTTTAGGGAGAGTTTGACATTTATGAGGAGTGGTCGTTTGACCGCGGACCCATTACGGACGCAGACAATGAGGCAGTGATTGCTGAGATCCTGGTTGAAGACAGCGAAGGTGTATTTAGAGGGTAAATTAGTCAGGATGATATCTATGAGGGTGCCCATGTTTACGGATTTAGGGTTGTACCTGGTAGGTTCCTTGATAATTTGTGTGAGATTGAGGGCATCTAGTTTAGATTGTAGGACGGCCGGGGTGTTAAGTATGTCCCAGTTTAGGTCACCAAGCAGTACGAACTCTGAGGATAGTTGGGGGGCAATCAATTCACATATGGTGTCCAGGGCACAGCTGGGGGCTGAGGGGGGTCTGTAGCAAGCGGCAACAGTGAGAGACTTATTTCTGGAAAGGTGGATTTTTAGAAGTAGAAGCTCAAACTGTTTGGGCACAGACCTGGATAGTATGATAGAGCTCTGCAGGCTATCTCTACAGTAGATTGCAACTCCACCCCTTTGGCAGTTCTATCTAGACGGAAAATGTTGTAGTTGGGGAAATGTCAGAATTTTTGGTGGCCTTCCTAAGTCAGGATTCATACACTGCTAGAACATCAGGGTTGGCGGAGTGTGCTAACGCAGTGAATAACTCAAATTTAGGGAGGAGGCTTCTGATGTTAACATGCAAGAAACCAAGGGTTTTACGGTTACAGAAGTCAACAAATGATAGCGCCTGGGGAGTAGGAGTGATACTGGGGGCTACAGGGCCTGGGTTAACCTCTACATCACCAGAGGAACAGAGGAGGAATAGAATAAGGATACGGCTAAAGGCTTTAAGAACTGGTCTTCTAGTGCGTTGGGTACAGAGAATAAAAGGTGCAGATTTCCGGGCATTGTAGAATAGATTCAGGGCATTATGTACAGACAAGGATATGGAAGTATATGAGTACAGTGGAGGTAAACCTAAGCGTTGGGTAACGATGAAAGAGATAGCATCACTGGAGGCACTGATTGAGCCGGTCTCCGCGTGTATGGGGGGTGGGACAAAGGAGCTATCTGAGGCAGGTTGAGCGGGACTGGGGGCTCTACAGTGAAATAGTACAATAAGAACTAACCGAAACAGCAATAGGCAAGGCATATTGACATGGGAGAGAGGCATAAAGCAGTCACAGGTGTTATTCGAGAGAGCTAAGACAACAGCTGGTAATGGAGACGAAAGTTTGGTCTGAGGCTAAACAAATAAACAGGATGGGGTAACGTATAAAGGAACGGTCCAGCAGGCATCAGCTGTATAGCTGAGTGATCATAAGGTCCAGTGAACAGAAATAGGTGAGTCCGGGAGCAGTTCAGTGGCTGCTACGGCACATGCGAGCAGGAGGCACGGCTGTTGATTGCGTGTGCTAGCGGGCCAGGGCTAGCAGAAGGAAGGAGTGCTTGAGAGTGGATGGATTTGGCAGACAGGTTACAAAATAAATCCTTGCATTGCAGGGATCAACTTGCTGTGGCAGTTTTATAGCCTCATGCAGTAGTAGCAGTAATAATAATAATAATAATAATAATAATAATAACAATAATGAACATGATTACTACCTTACTCTTCTGCGCAGGGTGATGAAGACCGATTAGGCTATTTCAAACACTTCAAGCTACCAGACCTTACAAAAAAATGATTGCAGTTTTGAAACTGCAGTAAAAGTGCAGTAACTGCAGTCGACTGTGGTATTTCGGACGCAATAATTGCAGAATAACTGCAGTGTACTGCAGTTGAACTGCAGTTACACTGCAAAATTACTGCAATAAAAAATGCAATAAAAAAAACAGTGTTATTTTGGACACAGTATTTGCAGCATACTGTGTACTGCAGTTATACTGCATTCTGACAGCATTTTTTTTGTAAAGGAGGAGGCAAAAGCCACCTACTGGGCAAAAGAATGACTGAAGTGCGCATGGATTATATGGACATTAATGTTGTGTGGAGTCATTTTTATTAGCAGGAAGAAGTTTAACTAATGTATAATTGTAGGGTCTTTGGTAAACAAAGTGTCACAATACATAAAAGCATATTTATCAATCAGGGCATTTGAAGCTGAGCAGAGATTTTCAAACCTGGTTTGATATCACAAAGAAGATTTGTCCTGTCCCTTTGGTGATTTAGATAATTAAACAGTATTTTAGGGACTGCAGATTACAGATTATCTGTGTTCTCTTTTGGTGATATCACCATTTACATTTACATTTTTACATTCTACAGTCGTGGTCAAAAGTTTTGAGAATGACACAAGTATTGGTCTTCACAAAGTTTGCTGCTTCAGTGTTTTTAGATATTTTTGTCAGATGTTACTATGGTATACTGAAGTATAATTACAAGCATTCCATAAGTGTCAAAGGCTTTTATTGACAATTACATTAAGTTTATGCAAAGAGTCAATATTTGCAGTGTTGACCCTTCTTTTTCAAGACCTCTGCAATCCGCCCTGACATGCTGTCAATTAACTTCTGGGCCACATCCTGACTGATGGAAGCCCATTCTTGCATAATCAATGCTTGGAGTTTGTCAGAATTTGTGGGTTTTTGTTTGTGCACCCGCCTCTTGAGGATCAACCACAAGTTCTCAATGGGATTAAGGTCTGGGGAGTTTCCTGGCCATGGACCCAACATTTCGATGTTTTGTTCCTCAAGCCACTTAGTTATCACTTTTGCCTTATGGCAAGGTGCTCCATCATGCTGGAAAAGGCATTGTTCGTCACCAAACTGTTCTTGGATGGTTGGGAGAAGTTGCTCTCGGAGGATGTGTAGGTACCATTCTTTATTCATGGCTGTGTTCTTAGGCAAAATTGTGAGTGAGCCCACTCCCTTGGCTGAGAAGCAACCCCACACATGAATGGTCTCAGGGTGCTTTACTGTTGGCATGACACAGGACTGATTGTAGCACTCACCTTGTCTTCTCCGGACAAGCTTTTTTCTGGATGCCCCAAACAATCGGAAAGGGGATTCATCAGAGAAAATGACTTTACCCCAGTCCTCAGCAGTCCAATCCCTGTACCTTTTGCAGAATATCAGTCTGTCCCTGATGTTTTTCCTGGAGAGAAGTGGCTTCCTCGCTGCCCTTCTTGACACCAGGCCATCCTCCAAAAGTCTTCGCCTCACTGTGCGTGCAGATGCACTCACACCTGCCTGCTGCCATTCCTGAGCAAGCTCTGCACTGGTGGTGCCCCAATCCCGCAGCTGAATCAACTTTAGGAGACGGTCCTGGCGCTTGCTGGACTTTCTTGGGCGCCCTGAAGCCTTCTTCTCAACAATTGAACCTCTCTCCTTGAAGTTCTTCTCTGCAATCCATCTGATCACTCTTCATAACATTCTGGAGTATATGCAAATTGCCATCATAAAAACTGAGGCAGCAGACTTTGTGAAAATTAATATTTGTGTCATTCTCAAAACTTTTGACCACGACTGTAGTCATTTAACAGACACTCTTATCCAGAGCAACTTACAGTTAGTGTATAACATCTTAAAATAGGTAGGTGGGACAACCATAGTAAGTACATTTTTCCACAATAATGTATTTTGGTATTTGGTATTTTATTAGGATCCCCATTAGCTGTTGCAAAAGCAGCAGCTACTCTTCCTGGGGTCCACACAAAACATGAAACATGACATAATACAGAACATTAATAGACAAGAACAGCTCAAGGACAGAACTACATACATTATTTTTAAAAGGCACACGTAGCCTACATATCAATACATACACACAAACTATCTAGGTCAAATAGGGGAGAGGCGTTGTGCTGTGAGGTGTTGCTTTATCTGTTTTTTGAAACCAGATTTGCTGTTTATTTGAGCAATATGAGATGGAACGGAGTTCCATGCAATAATGGCTCTATATAATACTGTACGCTTTCTTGAATTGGTTCTGGATTTGGGGACTGTGAAAAGACCCCTGGTGGCATGTCTGGTGGGGTAAGTGTGTGTGTCAGAGCTGTGTGTAAGTTGACTATGCAAACAATTTGGGATTTTCAACACATTAATGTTTCTTATAAAAAGAAGAAGTGATGCAGTCAGTCTCTCCTCAACTCTTAGCCAAGAGAGACTGGCATGCATAGTATTTACATTGAGGGAAAAAAGTATTTGATCTCCTGCTGATTTTGTATGTTTGCCCACTGACAAAGAAATGATCAGTCTATAATTTTAATGGTAGGTTTATTTGAACAGTGAGAGACAGAATAACAACAAAAAATTCCAGAAAAACGCATGTCAAAAATGTTATAAATTGATTTGCATTTAATGAGGGAAATAAGTATTTGACCCCCTCTCAATCAGAAAGATTTCTGGCTCCCAGGTGTCTTTTATACAGGTAACGAGCTGAGATTAGGAGCACACTCTTAAAGGGAGTGCTCCTAATCTCAGCTTGTTACCTGTATAAAAGACACCTGTCCACAGAAGCAATCAATCAATCAGATTCCAAACTCTCCACCATGGCCAAGACCAAAGAACTCTCCAAGGATGTCAGGGACAAGATTGTAGACCTACACAAGGCTGGAATGGGATACAAGACCATCGCCAAGCAGCTTGGTGAGAAGGTGACAACAGTTGGTGCGATTATTCGCAAATGGAAGAAACACAAAAGAACTGTCAATCTCCCTTGGCCTGGGGCTCCATGCAAGATCTCACCTCGTGGAGTTGCAATGATCATGAGAACAGTGAGGAATCAGCCCAGAACTACACGGGAGGATCTTGTCAATGATCTCAAGGCAGCTGGGACCATAGTCACCAAGAAAACAATTGGTAACACACCACATCGTGAAGGACTGAAATCCTGCAGCGCCCGCAAGGTCCCCCTGCTCAAGAAAGCACATATACAGGCCCGTCTGAAGTTTGCCAATGAACATCTGAATGATTCAGAGGAGAACTGGGTGAAAGTGTTGTGGTCAGATGAGACCAAAATTGAGCTCTTTGGCATCAACTCAACTCGCCGTGTTTGGAGGAGGAGGAATGCTGCCTATGACCCCAAGAACACCATCCCCACCGTCAAACATGGAGGTGGAAACATTATGCTTTGGGGCTGTTTTTCTGCTAAGAGGACAGGACAACTTCACTGCATCAAAGGGACGATGGACGGGGCCATGTACCGTCAAATCTTGGGTGAGAACCTCCTTCCCTCAGCCAGGGCATTGAAAATGGGTCGTGGATGGGTATTCCAGCATGACAATGACCCAAAACACACGGCCAAGGCAACAAAGGAGTGGCTCAAGAAGAAGCACATTAAGGTCCTGGAGTTGCCTAGCCAGTCTCCAGACCTTAATCCCATAGAGCATCTGTGGAGGGAGCTGAAGGTTCGAGTTGCCAAACGTCAGCCTCGAAACCTTAATGACTTGGAGAAGATCTGCAAAGAGGAGTGGAACAAAACCTGGTGGCCAACTACAAGAAACGTCTGACCTCTGTGATTGCCAACAAGGGTTTTGCCACCAAGTACTAAGTCATGTTTTGCAGAGGGGTCAAATACTTATTTCCCTCATTAAAATGCAAATCAATTCATAACATTTTTGACATACGTTTTTCTGGATTTTTGTTTTGTTATTCTGTCTCTCACTGTTCAAATAAACCTACCATTAAAATGATAGACTGATCATGTCTTTGTCAGTGGGCAAACGTACAAAATCAGCAGGGGATCAAATACTTTTTTCCCTCACTGTATATCAGCCCTCTGATTACAATGAAGAGCAAGACGTGCTGCTCTGTTTCGGGCCAGCTGCAGCTTAACTAGGTATTTCCTTGCAGCAGTGGACCACACGACTGGACAATAATCAAGATTAGACAAAACTAGAGCCTGCAGAACTTGCTTTTTGGAGTGTGGTGTCAAAAAAGCAGAGCATCTCTTTATTACGGACAGACCTCTCCCCATCTTTACAACCATTGAATCTATATGTTTTGACCATGATAGTTTACAATCTAAGGTAACGCCAAGTAATCCTCAACTTGTTCAACAGCCACACCATTCATTACCAGATTCAGCTGAGGTCTAGAACTTAGGGAATGATTTGTACCAATTACAATGCTCTTAGTTTTAGAGATGTTCAGGACCAGTTTATTAGTGGCCACCCATTCCAAAACAGACTGCAACTCTTTGTTAAGGGTTTCGGTGACTTCATTAGCTGTGGTTGCTGATACGTATATAGTTGAATCATCAGCATACATGGACACATGCTTTGTTTAAAGCCAGTGGCAGGTCATTGGTAAAAATAGAAAGAGTAGAGGGCCTAGAGAGTTGCCCTGTGGTACACCACACTTTACATGTTTGACATTGAGAAGCTTTCATTAAAGAAAACCCTCTGAGTTCTATTAGATAGATAGTTCTGAATCCACGATATGGCAGAGAAGTTGAAAAGCCATAACACATACGTTTTTTCAACAACAGGTTATGGTCAATAATATCAAAGTCTGCACTGAAATCTAACAGTACAGCTCCCACAATCTTCTTATTATCAATTCCTTTCAACCAATCATCAGTAATTTGTGTCAGTGCAGTACATGTTGAGTGCCCTTCCCTATAAGCATGCTGAAAGTCTGTTGTTAATTTGTTTACAGAGAAATAGCATTGCATTTGGTCAAACACAATTTTTTCAAACAGTTTGCTAAGAGCTGGCAGCAAGCTTATAGGTCTACTGTTAGAACTAGTAAAGGCCGCTTTACCATTCTTGGGTAGCGGAATAACTTTGGCTTCCCACCAGGCCTGAGGACAAAGACTTTCCTCTAGGCTCAGATTAAATATATCACAGATAGGAGTGGCTATAGAGTCAGCTACCATCCTCAGTAGCTTTCCATCTAAGTTGTCAATGCCAGGAGGTTTGTCATTATTGATCGATAACAATAATTGTTCTACCTCTCCCACACTAACTTTACAAAATTCAAACTTGCAATGATTTTCTTTCATTATTTGTTTTTTTTTAATGCATGAATACGATGGCTCACTGTTCATTGTTGGCATTTCCTGCCTAAGTTTGCCCACTTTGCCAATTAAGTAATCATTAAAATAATTGGCAACATCAAATGGTTTTGTGATGAATAAGCCATCTGATTCGATGAAAGATGGAGTTGAATTTGTCTTTCTACCCATAATTTCATTTAAAGTACTCCAAAGTTTTTTTTCCATCATTCTTTATATCATTGATCTTGGCTTCATAATACAGTTTCTTCTTCTTTTTGTTGAGTTTAGTCACATAATTTCTCAATTTGCATTAAGTCAACCAGTCAGATGTGCAGCCAGATTTATTAGCTACTCCTTTTACCCCATCTCTTTCAACCGTACAGTTTTTCAATTCCTCATCAATCCATGGAGCCTTAACAGTTCTAACAGTCAGTTTCCTAACAGGTGCATGTTTATCAATAATTGGAAGAAGCAATTTCATAAATTCATCAAGTGCAGCATCTGGATGCTCTTTATTAATCACATCAGACCAACAAATATTTTTACATTATCCACAAAATCTTTTGTATGATCTCTTATACACTATTATAGGCCCAGCTGTTGGAACTTTGGCTTTCCTGGATATAGCCACTATATTGAGATCACTGCATCCAATGGGTACAGCTTTAGAACAAAGTTCTACAGTATTAGTAAAAATGTGATCGATACATGTGGATGATCTTGTTCCTGTAGGTTTGTAAACACCCTGGTAGGTTGATTTAAAAACCTGAACCAGATTACAGGCACTGGTTACAGTAAGAAACTTCTTCTTGAGCGGACAGCTTGATGAAAACCAGTCAATATTCAGGTCCCCAAGAAAGTAGACCGCTCTGTTTACATCACATACACTATCAAGCATTTCACACATATTATTTAAATACTGACTGTTCGCACATGGTGGCCTATAGCAACACCCCAAAAGAAAATGCTTTAGATGTGGCAAGGATCTTCTTTAAGCATTACAGGGATATGGCTCTGAATATATACAGCAACACCTCCCCCATAAGCATTTCTGTCTCTTCTATAGATGTTATATTTTTGTATTGCTACTGCTGTATCATCAAATGAATTATCTAAGTGAGTCTCAGAAATGGCTAATATATGAATGTTATCTGATGTTAGCAAGTTATTGATTTCATTAACCTTATTTCTAAGGCTACATATATTAATATGGGCTATTTTCAGTCCTTTCCTAGGTAGCTTATCAGAGATAGACATAATACTGGAAAGAGCAAACAAAGCAAGAGAAAAATATATACATTCAGCAGTCCATTATTTAATTGGTGTGTGTGTGTGCTGCGGGGTTGAAGCTACGAACCCATAGGCTTGACTCTCTCATCCATTCCAGGCTTCTGTAGCGATCAGCAAAGTCAGTGCTAGCAGGCAGGGGAGAAAAGTAAAGTGCAAGTGTTAGTTCACAAAAGGCATTTTTTACTTTTTGCATGCACTCGATGTCAGTCTGTTCGATTACAGACAAAAGCTGTTTTGTGGGGTTTGTAGTGAGTCTTATAGAAAATCTGATTATTCAGTTGCCAGAGTACCTCAGTTTTACAGACAGTGCAGTCTTGTACAGTAACAGCGCCTCCCTTGTCTGCTGGTTGGATGACTATAAAGGTGGCATTCTGGAGATTTAAGGGCTTGCTTCTTGGAGCGGGTAAAATTATTCCTGACATAGGGGATAGAGGCCTCTAGCTATGTCTTTATGCACCAGTCTGTAGTACGTATCCACAGCTGGGTCAATAGGCCCAGGTGGAATGAACGTAGATGGAGCCCTAAACACACTTTTCGTGGGGACAGAGGGATTGCAATCTCTAAAGAACAGTTGCAGATGCAATGTGCGTATGGATTAGTAGTCGAAACGTGTTGCAGTTGTGCGTCCTGATATTCAGGCTGATTTACTCCTATATGTATACTTTTGTATATATTTTCTGTGAATAGTTCAGTAAAGTTTATTGCACCCTTTTGCTCTCAGAACAGCCTCAATTCGTCAGGGCATGGGCTCTACAAGGTGTTGAAGGCGTTCCACAGGAATGCTGGCCCATGTTGACTCCAATGCTTCCCACAGTTGTGTCAAATTGGCTGGATGTCCTTTGGGTGGTGGACCAATCTTGATACACACGGGAAACTGTTGAGCGTGAAAAACCCAGCAGCATTGTAGTTCTTGACACAAACCTACTACCATACCCAGTTCAAAGGCACTTCAATCTTTTGTCTTGCCCATTCACCCTCTGAATGGCACACGCACACAATCCGTGTCTCAATTGTCTCAAGGCTTTAAAATCCTTCTTGAACCTATCTCCTCCCCTTCATCTACTCTGATTAAAGTGGATTTAACAAGTGACATCAATAAGGGATAATACTGTAGCTTTAACCTGGATTCACCTGGTCACTATCAGTGGCGATTTTAGCATGTAAACCCTGGTGGGGCAAACTCCCATTTTTTTTTTTAGGTGCATGCCAGCAAAACCACTACACTACACAACACAACACTAAACAATACATTAATTGCACTATAATGGTGACAGACGGTGCCCACAAACTGTTAGGGCCTACACAAAGCTGTCCTAACAGCAGAGCTTTCTTTTCAGCACCATGGAGTAAATCCTTAACACCACTATGCCTGGCTATCAGCGGAGCCTTGTCTGGCAGAAAAACAGTTCATTCAGCCTCAATTACTGCCTTTTTAAAAAACATTGCTGATATCGCTGACTTGCTTAAACAAATGTGGTTTCTACTGACAATTGAGATGTACAAACTGTGGCATAAGGGAACAATGAGCGGATAAGAGGCAATCCGTAATTTCGATTAAGACATTAATGAGCGAGCTAAGACGGACGTAGTCAATATAACTATTTGTTCAGCACTTTTGAAATGTACAGCGACAGAATTCAGAACATGGGCCGTTCTTACAGTATTCTCCCTGTACACCAAGTCAGAACGGTAGGATAAATTAGCAGACAATGAAAGCTCTTACAATATTCGATGATGACATTTCTCTGAAACAGGCTATAGGCTACATGTGCACCACTAAGTCAGAACAGTAGCTACATGTGCACCACTAAGTCAGAACAGTAGCTACATGTGCACCACTAAGTCAGAACAGTAGCTACATGTGCACCACTAAGTCAGAACAGTAGCTACATGTGCACCACTAAGTCAGAACAGTAGCTACATGTGCACCACTAAGTCAGAACAGTAGCTACATGTGCACCACTAAGTCAGAACAATAGGCTAAGTTATGAGGGGGAAAGAGACCAAATTATTATTATTATTTAATTTTTTATTAACCATCCATCTTCGGAAGACATATCTTTTTTGTTTTTTACAGCTTTCCTGCTACATATACATACATTTTCCATAGACATCTTACATATACATTTTACATACACATTTTGCATACACATTTTACATACATGGTACTTTTATATAAAGCAATCACATAACAATAATACATTACCAGACGTAAACTCTTTAATCCCACCCCTCAGCCACTCTCAGCCCATCCCACCTATCACCATAGACCACCCTTGTTTGGTTTCCATGTGCCATATATTTTTCAATTGTACTGTGATGTTTTACATAAATGTTGAACTTTTCTAATCGTATAGTATCCACAGATTGTGAGCTAAAGATGAAAATCTTTCCTACGAGTATTATTATATTATTTATTGACTGACTATGGCTTTCCAAATCACCCAACACTGCTATTTGTAAGGTTAATTTTAAGTGAATGTTGTGATTTTTTTAACCATTCCTGAACCTGTGACCAGAAACAAGGTGCATATGGACAATAACAGAATAAATGATCTAGTGATTCTGTCTCTTCACAGCAAAATCTACAGAGCCTAGATTGTTGTATGGTGGCAAGAATTGTGTTGAATCAAGTGTTGTTTTTTGTACCAGTTCATAAATCATGTGCCATGGAATCGCTACATCGAAAATCTCTTCCCATTTATTTTGCAACCTGTATGGTGCAGCTGTCAACATTTTTGTCCTCAAATGAAACTGGTATATTTTTCTATTAATGCCAATTCCTTTCAGCCAATTTGTATCTTTAATATATGGCAGTCAAACAAGTTCCCTACCTTCTCCTTTTTCCACTTGCCTCCTCCATTTTTGTGGTAATACTGCAATCAGTTGGTTGTAAGTTTGGATTGAACAGACGTTCCCATAT